>NC_138538.1:46093019-46693019 GCF_964234715.1 Podarcis melisellensis | reverse complement strand
CAGGATTTCAGAGGATGGAGAATGTTCTCCTTTCAAGAAGAGCAAAGATGGGGATAGGATATCCTATAGTTTGTTACTTCCCAGTAGCCACTTCAGTACTTCACCTGAGCTGCTGAAGGCACCTAATTTTGTGGGCTGAAGCTTTTCTCAATGTGCCACTCTCCACCTCACTATGGAGCATAGAGTACCATATTTTTCTGTCTATAAGACGCCCCTTATTTTGGGGGGCTCAGATAATGGGAGATGGTCCAGTGTATAAGACTCCCCCTAATTTTTTGACATTTTTTAGGGCAAAAACCTAGTCTTATGCAAGGGAAATAGTTTCATCTTGCCATGATCAGTATGATATACTTACAACTTGCTCTTAAAATTTGGTTTCCAGATTCCTAATCGTCTTGGTTGCTTTCATCTGGACACACTCCAATTGCTCAATGTCCTTAAAATGTTTCCAGAAGAGGACATGCAGCCTGACAAGTGCAGAATAGAATGGAAATAGTATACTAGTGATCTGGACAGTAGGTGATAACCAGCTAAGTTATACTTCTGAGTAGACCCATTGAAATAAACTTACTTATTAATGGGTCTACTCTTTTAACTTTGAATATTTTATTTACAGTATTTTTAGCCTGCTCTTCGTTTGAGTATTTTCAGTTTCAGAACGGAACAAAGTAATAATAAACGGCGGGTGGGAGGGGATACAAAAAATACAAAATCATACTGACTGGTCCAATAAACTAACCTTCTGTCATAAGATAAACAAAAATTAAAATTCATACTCTTTCTAAATAGGTAAAAAGCAAATTCAGGACATTCAAATATGAAGCAACCAGTGGGCTTGGCAACAGTTCCAGCCTCATTTTTCACCTAGGGCAGCCCGCTGTGTGCCAGCAGCCTCTCACTGTGGCTTTGGAGCAACTTAACACCTTTGACTTTGTAGAAGAAAAAATAGTCTTCAGAATCAGTTTAGGGTTTAAAACTGGCAAGATCTCTGCAAAGAAATACTGCTTTGCAGAGTTACAATGACCCAGCAAGATATTTTTCCGTTAATCGGAAAGCACTCTGGCCTAGGCAGAGATTTACACAAATTTGTAGTACAGTGCAGTCACGTTGCAAAAAAAAAAAAAATTTGTAATAAAATGGGTGGGGGTGTTTCCTGCTCCAAGGGTTCTGTATACATGAAAATTGTGTATATTTGGCCTCTGCCAAGTGGGCCTTGCTTTATGTGGCTTGGGGTTATTTGCTCAAAGTCCTGACATATGTACAGTGCCTATATCCATGCTATGGAACAGATGGTACAGTACTGCAAAAATAAGAGATTAGCAGACCTCAGCAAGATACTGAAAATCTGATGGGTGTTTGGGGGATGCAGGTTCTACAAATTCGTAAAATTATTGTGTCATAACTACATCCATAACTTTTAAATAACAGAGATGACAATATCAAATCTTAGTCATTTATCTTATAAAATAAATGACAATATATTTCATTTATTTATATCAACAATATATTTCACAATGCCGTCAGGTTTTTCTTATAATTCAAACTGGAATTTGCAGATAGAAATACGAGCTCAATGCACCTTTGTAGTTTGTGTTCAGATTCATGCCTATGTCGGAAGGGAGATTACCCAAGGTCTACTTTTGAAAATGCAATCCCATATGATTAAATTTGATACTTTGCATCAAAGAATAAGGGAGACGACTTGTGGGTTTTCAATAACTTAAGTCTATGGAGTCAAGAGGTCTATTGCCAAGGTAGATTTCAAGAACAGGCTGGCAGAAACCTACACTGCGTTTTATCATCTATGGCTTCAGTTAGAATTGTTGCTGAGTACAGCCTAGTTTATAAGTATCAACAGAGCATGGAAATCTCTTCCATCACCTTAAATAGGGTACCTATGAGGAAAGCTTATACACACTGAGGTTTCAGTTAATACTATTTTGTCATTTTGGATTAAAGAATTAGTCATATTTCATATAATCTGGCGCCATATAGAATGGGAAATAGAAGATTTATAATGTTTTGTTTTCTAGTACTGAAACAACATCAAGAACATTCATCCTTCAACTGGGAAAGAAGCTTGGGATAATATGCTGAAATTTAATCTGTTTTCAAATAGCGTCCAGGAAGTTTACCAGCAAATGAAAATTTTTGCATTGAATGATGTCAAAACAAAAAAATTACAGTAGCTCATATCCATGTACTTGAAATTGACCCAAAATGCAAATCATACTCAGTTGTGTAATTAGGGTGTTCAGTTTCATCTCGTCTTAATTTTATCCGAATTGTACGGCAGTCTTGTTATGGCTGAACAAAAATAACATAAGAAGAGCCTGCTGGATCAGGGCGATGGCCCACCTAGTCCAGCATCCTGTTTTCATAGAGGCCACCCAGGTACCTGTGGGAAAACCACAAGCAGGATTCAAGCACAAGAGCCCTCTCCCCTCCTGTGGTTTTCAGCAACTGGCATTCAGAAGCATGGCTGCAACTGAAGGCAGAGCATATAGCCACCATGGCTAGCAATATCCATTTTTTGTCTAATCTTAAGAGTTATCCAAGTTGCTGGCCTTTACTGCCTCCTGCGGGAGCAACTTCCATACTTTAACAATGCACTGGAAAAGTACTTCCTTTTATCTGTTCTGAATCTTCCAACATTCAGCTTCATTGGATGCCCTCGAGTCTAGTGTTACGAGAGAGGAAAAACCTCAGTTGTATACATTTCAATTATATATTGCCCTACCTACATGTAGAAATAAATTTGGGGAGCTGTGCCAATAGGGAAGGTGCAGAATCTGGAGAAACATCCTATTTCTTATTTGAGTAATGTCAAAACTCTGCATGTTCCATGTGTGCTTGCTTTGCAGGCATAAAAGGGAGTAAGATGCAGAAGTTTCCAAGCGACCCAGCAGCCCTGTTTGCTGAGCTTCAGCAGGGCACCTTCACATCTGATTTGACATGGTCTTGAGCGTGTGACATTAAGGAGCCGGTGAAGCTCCTTTCTGGCCAGTCAAACAATCTCTGCTTATCCTTATGCACAGGCATCACTGTAGCTTAAGTCTGATCAAAAGCAACAAAGCTGCTTTGAGAATGGATGGGGGAGAGATGAGGTTAGTTGGCAAGAGCAGCTATGTTATGGATTAGTTCAGTGCTGGAGGTGGAGGGGTGGAAATTAGCCAGAAAGCAAGGCTGCCCTTAGCCACTTGGTTGCCTGAGGAAACAGGAGTTGACGGGGTTAAAACTAGCTTGCTAGCTACGTAAAATGTGATGCTTGCAATTCAGTTTTTAGCAATTCTGTACTGAAAATAATTTAAAATTTTCTCTTAAAAATCTGCCCATTTAATTGGGCACATTTTAAACTGGTTTATCTTAACTGAATTGGTTAGTCAGTCAGCCACACACACGTTCTACAGTTCAGTGATGGAATGTCGAATTCTGGATGCAACTTCTGTTGAGGCTTCATCATTACTTAGATAAACCCTGACTGGGCTTACCACGGACACACCTGCAGTTTAAATGTCGAGTTCTGCTGATGCAATTTCTGAAATGATACTCTTTCTGGAGGCAACAGTAGACTTCTGGGCCCTCCCAGTTAGGTTAGTATCTGAGAGATGCTTGCAGTTTTTGCACAATTTGTTCTCCAACTGCAGTATGGCATTGGGGCAGGATTTTGCAGAAATCCAGTGTCCCACTTAGCAGAATGAACAGGAGGGCCCAAAAACAGCAGGGCTGGCTGACTGCATTTGGTAGTAAGTTTACTCAGAAGGGAACCACTCCCTTTCCAAGCTGAGACACTGGAACTGAGACAGTCTCCTTGTCAGTCTGTAAGCTGCTCTAACATATGGCTGGAAAGAGCTGAAACCATGACAAGCATGCAGTGTTTACAAGGCGGCAGCCATTCGGCTTATAAACAAGGGGCTTCTCCAGCCAGCAGCAGCAGCAAAAGTGCATTCCAAAGACTGCAAGCTTGGCAAGAGGAAGTATGCTTTGAAGGAGGAGAAGCACTGCAGCCTGGTCTTCCATAGCGGACGGTTTTGTTTGGGGGCAGACTGTCCTTGTCTCTGTCCAGCTTAGGCTCTTGCACTGCATTCATCAACGTAGGAGGAGCACCCTCTTCAAAGGGATTTCCTTCGATGCTCATGCTCAGTGCGGCTCAGCACTTGACAGTCCTTACATCGCTGTGTCCAGGTAGGTCCGTTGTCATTTGCTGCACAGGCGGGGGAATGAGCACAAAGGGGGAAAGGGTCAGAGAGCGCTTGTGGCCATTTCATGGCAGGGCTGCACACTCAATCTGCCAGTGTCCCAGATCCCTTAATTTAACAGTAGAGCATGTGCTTAAGTGAGCTTTGAAATGAGATGTGGGAGAGAAGAAATTAAAAAAAGCATTACTCTGTCGAAAGGGTATGATGCAGTATTAATGAAAATATCCTTGCCCAGCCTGGTGCCCTCTGGATGTTTTGACCAAAGCTGTCATTCCCCAGACAGTGTGGCTGCTTTCAGACACTTTTAGTAGACCTGGATGTGACCTAGGAGGCCAGCTGAGTGAGCCCAGACACATCCAGCTGTCTGGATGAAGAGAAATTCCTAAACAAGAAAAACAATGGAGTGAATCAGGGTTGGGGAGAACTTGTGATGCTCCAGATGTTGCTGGAATCCAGTTCCCATCATCCCTGACCATGTTGACTGAGGCTGATGGGAGTTGGACTCCAACATCACTGAGTGAGGGTGGGGGCAACAGATCTCTCTGTGTTACAGTTGTGGAAATGAGAAGAATGAATTTCCAAGGATAACTTTTGTCTAACTTGGATATCTTGACATCTTTTACCCTCTAAACCAGGGCTGGATGTCAAATATATGTTGCCCTGCTCTCATGCTTTATCTCCCTCCTATTTCTTATGTGCTCTAATGGTTTACATACCTCTCTCATTTTAATTATTGTGTTTATCTTATGTAGTATTGCTTTAAGTTGTACAACACATTGGGGACCATGCAGTCAAATAATTGTAAATAATAAGCTTCTGCTCCCAGGTCTCCTGAAGTCTCAGCATGTGGCCCTTAAGAGTAGATTCCCATGGCCAAATCCAGCCAGTTTTGCAAAAGAAAAAGAAAAAAAGCACCTGTTACGTTTGTGGAGAATAACAATATCAATGCAGCCTGTGTCCATCTGATTTAGAGGTGGGGAGCCGACACATTGAACATGTTTACTAGTATACAGGGAGATACCTGTTTTGAAGCAAACAATCTGATGGTGGAAATGACAAATATCTGACTTCCTACTTATCCCTTCTCTATTGTCTTATGAGTTTGGAAGCTTTAATGTTTGATGTGGCTAAGGATCCTTAGATGGAAAAGAGCTAAAAGCGTTAAGTCAAGCAATCCCTTCCTGCTTACTGCTTTGGTCCTGGACTCCCGGCTCTGTGCCCTTGGCCTGGATTAGAGTTGCTTTCTGTGGGAAAAGCTTCGGAGTGGGAGCTCCCAATAGCACCTGTGTTTTGCAGGGATGATAAAGAGGCTGTGAGAAGAGATCCATCATAGGCAGGTGCTCTCAGGGGAGAAGAATGTCCCACTGGGCATGGCGGTGAAGGCGCTGGTGCAACAGCAGCGGCTGTGAAACCCCCTCCATCGCTTTCTCCCTCTCTCACCTTCCTGACAGCTGCTGCTTTAAAGCCAACTTGGGATCTCCAAAAGGAAGAAGGGCCCCAAGGTGAGATGAGGCAACAGCTCTCCCTCTTTGCACACATAGAATTGTTGTTAGAACAGTAGTCTCGAAAAGAGTCAAAACTGTTTGTAGTGACCCCGGAGACTGGCTCCAACCAAGAAATATTTCACAAAACGCTGAGGCATGTATATTTCATGAGTGTGTTTATATAGTGGATTAGTTGCAGTGCGTAATTGCTCTTATATGGCTGCTCTGTTGGTGAATGCATGGCTGAGAGAGGCTTTTATGAAACCCTGCTCTGTCTAGGCATTCAGCCCTGCTGGTTTCCATTACATATTAGTAGTACATCTTGGGGGGGGGGTACGTTTTTTACTGTATATGTCATAGATACAGCTCTGATTGTACATTCACTTTATTATCTCTATGGTCTGGGGGCAGGGAGAGGATTAAGATGCTATTTGGCTCTATTCCCTTGTATTTTATGAGCTATTAAAATATGCAGTTTTAAGGAAGTGTGAAATGAGAATAACAATGAACCTGTGAGGGTGGAATCCTCCTTTACGAACCAAGATAAAACTTCCACTTGCAGCCTTGTTGCCTCTCAACTGTGATATGTACTTATTGGCCATCTCTATTGGACATTCTATTTTTCATCTTCCAGTCTCTGTCTTTTTTACCTAGGCATTCTTTCACGTGTCTTCTGCGTTTATCTGTAAGGCCAGACTTTTCACAAAACCCTCAGAGCTTAAAGGCTGTTGCAATGTTTCTCTCACATCTGCAAACCTCCCAAAGTGTGTGCGTGCAGCAGCTACTGTATTATGGTGAGCAGCTTAAAGCAGCCTTCCATGTGATAGCAATTTTGTGTGTAGAAACCCTCAAAGCTTGTCTACACACCAGTGCTGAACTGAATTTGATTTACCTGACAGCTAGTCTTCAGTGTCTGCTACACTGAATACATGTGACCATCAGTGTACAGGTGCTACTAGATCTAATATTTGATCAATTTACATTCCACCACTTGGAAGAGTATAGCAATCATATACACCTGCTTTTCATGGTCACGACTTGTCTTTCTATGTACTTCCTTGTCTCTTCTAATGTGTTTCCTCACTTCTCCTGTTTACTGCAAAACTACATGTTAATGCACCCAACTAAACTGTTTGTTTTCCACCTGCTTTGCAGTATTTTGTTGTTGGGTGGGTGGGACTTGCACAACTACAGATTTGCTGCCTGTCCATGAGACCAGAAAAGAAAACAATGGCTTTTAGAACAACTCCTGGAGTGAGCGTTCTTCGGATGTACGTGAGACTGAAATATTAAGCCTCCCCAGCAGATGGCCTGCTTTCTCCATCCTGGAACAAATTTCCATACCTCCTGGATTACAGCAGATAGTTACTTAACAGTAGCAGCCTGGAGACTGCAAGGCCCATTTGTCAATGTAGTTGAAATGTGATGAACACAAAACCTTTGCCAGAGGTTTGTGACTCATAGCTTTCCCCCCCCCTGAAAATGCCTTTACAGGGAGCTTCTTTGTCCAGTTTACCAGGGAGGGAGAGGTCACAACAAGGACTCTGCAGTCTTGGCTGCCAGCCACCTGGTCCAGAATGGCGAGTGGAGCGGTGCTGCAGAGGTAAAGATGCTGAGTCCATGCCAGCCAGGATGCGTGGAGTAGGGGATGCTCAGAAGGGAGTGGGATGGTTGGGAAGCTGTGCCTGCAGCACATCGAGCCAGATCACACTGCAGAAGGTGACCCAGCACCATGAAACTTTCCCTTTGACACATTACTGGCAATTGCTCCCAGGGTCTCCCTTCTGGAGTAGCAAAACTCATAGGATCTTGAAAGCCTGTGGTGGGGTGGGCAGAGGGAAGAGTTACTGGCCTGCTTGGACTGCACCTTCCTCTCCATGCTGGTGAGGCTCTGTGGTCGTTAATCCAGCCTGTTTATCTTTCAGCAAAGAGCCGCTGATGCAGCATCGGGCAGAGCTGGATGGAAGTAGGCTATCTTTGGATTCAGGTAAGGAAACAGAGAAAGCCTGGGGGTGGAAGGAGGAATCAATTTCCCTGGGTAGGAGGAGGCTCTCTCTCTCTCTTTCACAATGCCTGATGTGGTTTGTAAGCACTGCTCTAAATCCTGGAAGTTGCCAGGGTCTTCAGTGCTGAGCAGCTGATTTAAAGGCTCACAACCCTACAGGATGGTGGGGTTAGCTGCACTTCTAGGAGGCAGCCCTCTGACAGCTGACCTCTTGCACAGGCTACCTGCAAAGAAATGCTTTCTTCTTGCATGGTTTAGTGGCTTGACTTTGAACAGCATCTTTGACGTCAGGTACTGGTTCAGTGCTCCATGAGCACCTCAGGCTCCTATTGGCCAGGTGAGAAGACTATGCAAACTTACTCTCACAGAACAGCATCCAGATCTGGGTGCCACAATTTAAGGAGGATATTGATAAGCTGGAATGTGTGCAGAGAGGGGCAACCAAGATGATCAAGGGTCTGGAAACCAAGCCTTATGAGGAACGGTTGAAGGAGCTGGGTATGCTTAGCCTGGAAAAGAGACTGAGATGAGATATGATAGCCATCTTCGAATATCTAAAAGGGCTTTCACATGGAAGATGGAGCAAGCTTGTTTTCTCCTGTTTGACTGTGGAACAGACTCCCTTGGAAAGTGGAGGACTGTCCTTCCTTGGAGGCTTTTAAGCAGTGGTTGGATGGCTATCTGTCATGGATGCTTTAGTTGAGGTTCCTGCATTGCAGGGGGTTGGACTAGATGACCCTTGGGGGTAGGCTTCCAACTCAGTAATTCTATGATTCTAGGCCCCAGTTTCTGTTCTCTTTCTCCCATCCCAACTACAATGGAGCCACCACTCCCTGGTCTTAGATTTTGGATCACATGTCTAGTGTGCATTGACATTAAACAGGCATGGTCCTTCCTTCCTTCCTTCCTTCCTTCCTTCCTTCCTTCCTTCCTTCCTTCCTTCCTTCCTTCCTTCCTTCCTTCCTTCCTTCCTTCCTTCCTTCCTTCCTGAGACTGTGTACACACTATACTTTTCAACCACATTTGAAGCGCTTTCTTTCCTGAAAAGAATTCTGAGCACTGTAATTTACCCCTCACAGAGTCACAATTCCCAGCAACCCTTAACAAACCACAGTGGCCAGAATTTGGGGAGTGGGGCGGTATTTTGAATGTGCTTTAAAGGTATAGTGTCCTTGGGAGCCGTTAGCTATCTTCTTCCACCCTTGTTGTTCAAGGGACAGGGAGGTGTACGTTGATGCCTCTGATTCTGTTGCTAGCTTCTGGTTTGGAGTTGACTGGGAAATATTCCATGCTGACTTCGCTGACCCAGCACATTAGAAGCTGAGATGAGTACAAGTCTGACCTTTTGCCCTCCATTCTATAGGAACAATGGCCAGTTCAGAAGGAGAATCAGAAAGGGTGATGGATGAGAGAAGGCATAGCTTTGATAGCACAAACAAGGTGAGCAGCACTAAGGGGACCACTTTACTTTTAGTTGACTTATTCTTAACAGGAAGTTCCCAAGAAGTGTTCATCTTAGGTGCTGATCAGCTCCAGAACTGCTTAGTTTCATACATAGCACTATGGGGGTGGGGTCCCCCTTCTCATAATCCATTTACCAGCTGGAACCTGCCTTGTTCCACCCTAGCAAGTCTTTCCCCTAAAAGGATGTCCCTGCATGCTCTACATGGAAGGAGACATTTTCTTCTGCCTCTGCTCCTCACTACTGTGTGAGCTTAGCATCACTGGGGTTCCTACCTGTGTCACTCCTTCCCCTTCTAGGAGAGCCTAGTCCATCACCGCAGGGCTGTGTGTCCTCCTCTACACCTGTCTGCTGCTCTTTTCCCTTTGCAGCGTTGTGCTAGGAAACTCCAAGAACAGGCATGCAAGGAGAGCACGAGGGGCAGGGAACCAACGGTGCACTTTGAAGATAGTGGTGAGAGTGATGAAGGTTGGTGAGTGAGACTTTGCCATGGCTTTCCTCATTTGCCCTTCTCCTCTGGGAGTGTCCCCTTCCCTTCTTTTAATGTTATTTATTTACATTTTCTAGACTCTCCCATCCACTTCCTTTTCTGCCATTCACTCTCTTTTGTTTTGCTTCTCCTTCTTTCCAAAATAATTTTTAGTTGATTTTACAATTATAAAAATATAATACACATCCATAGTTAAAAGATTCCTCTGAATTTCTGGACTTCCCACCTTCCTCTCCATGGGTTCAGTTGTTAATTTTTTTCCTACTGCATGTTTTTCAATAATCCCTATTTTTTAATAACTCCCTTATCTCCATAGTACCTGGTTACATTACAAGTGTTATTGCAATCCTGCTAATGTTTTCATCTGTTTACAGTGGTTTCCAAGATAATTTTCCCCCCATTCCTTATTAAAGTTTTGGTCTTCTTGGTTCCTGAGCTTCCAGTCAATTTTGCCATTTCTGCATAATCCAACAATTTAATTTACCATTTTTCTCTGGCAGAGACTTTATCTTCTTTCCTGTTTTGCTTCTCCCTTTTCTTCCCTTTTTCTCTCCTTTTGTTTCTACTTTATTTATTTATTTATTACATTTATGTACCGCTTTTCCTCCAGAGAGCTCAAGGTGGCATATGTAGTTCTGCCCGCCCCCTCCATTTTATCATCACAACAACCCTGTGAAGTAGGTCACGCTGAGAGACTGCGACTGGCCCAAGATCACTCAGTGAGCTTCATGGCCAAGTAGGACAAGGGTCTCCCGGGTCCTAGTCTGACACTGTAACCACTATGCCACACTGCCTCTCAGTTCTATTTCTGTCTCCATCCATAAAAGATCAACACATTCCTTTCTAAGCCCCAAGGAGGAGTGTTTCTTCCGGTGTAGGTCACCAGGAACTCCCCTTGGTGTCTTCCGCACAGGTCTTGTCCTGCCCTTCCTAGCTGCCCTGGTGAAACTGTTCCTCCCCCCCCTTGTCTTTCTTCACCCTCAGCTGCTCGCCTTCTTAAACTTCCTTGTTTGGTGTTTCCTGCTGAAAGTGACAGGCTGTAAGCAGCTGGAGCCTACCTTTGTTTTGCGTTGAATCCAGGGTTATGAGACAATGTACACTGTTTTGCAAATTTAGCATATTTTGCTTGACTTCCAGGTTCAGGTGGCCCTTTCCATCATTTCCCCTATATTCTTCCCTTATTTTTTGTTTAAAACTGAGCAATAATCTGTATTTTGAAACTGCATCATTTTTTAAAAAGTGTACTTGCTGCTCTCCCTCCTAATTTCATTGTCACAAAAATCCTGTATGGTAGGCTAGACTATGAGAGGCAATGATTGGCACAAGTTAGCCCAGGGAACTCCATAGCTAATCGGGGATTTGAACCCTGGTCTCCTGCGTCCTAGTTCCCCACTGTTTTATTTCCTGCTTTATTTTAGCTATTTCATTCTGTTTGCTTGTTTCATGGCTGAAGAGCAACGGATAGATGGTTTGCCTCTATCCTGAGTGGGAAAAATCTACATTGCAACTGGTCTTGATCTAGGCTAGAAAGATCTTGACTCTAAAGGCCTGGTATCTTGTAAATCTAGTGTGTGGGTGACCTGTAAATCAAGTGCTTTTGACCAACCTCCAACTCAGGGGTCAGAAAACATTTTCAGTAGGGGGCCGGTCCACTGTCCCTCAGACCTTGTGGGGGGCCGTACTATATTTTGGAAAAATAATAATGAATGAATTGCTATGGCCCACAAAACACCCAGAGATGCATTTTAAATAAAAGGACACATTCTACTCATGGAAAAACATGCTGATTCCTGGACCATCCACGGGCCGGATTAAGAAGGCGATTGGGTCGGATCCGGCCCCCAGGCCTTAGTTTGCCTACCCATGCTCCAATTATTAGCTTGCCATAGCTTGGTGTTTTCTACTCAGATACAGAATGATGTCATGGAGCTCCCATAGTGCCTTGATTTTCCTTGTTTGGCTCTGTTTCAAGGCTGGTCTTTCTTTACCTAGACCCAGATCCCTCTGAAGATGCGCTGACTACCTCCGCGATGGAACTTTCTGTGCTGCAAAGGCTGGGCCTGCATAGGTAGGAACCTTCCACGTATCTGTTTCCTGTGAGCAGGGAGGGCTGTATGAAGCATGGCACCTATTCCAAGAAGGCGGCACGAAAATGATCTTGCAGTCAGACGGAAGCAAACTGCTGCATTTGGGATCATGTCGACCCACGTAGACAGTCTCGCAGGACATTGTGAAGCCATGGGGAATCTTACCATATTATTTCCCGACCGGTTCCCTTGTATACCTTGGGCTAATATTGGCACTGCAATCCCTTTGCCTTTCTTCTTGAACAGAAGTACCGGTATTCCCATCTAGATCTCTTTGCTCAGAGTTTTTGCAGATAAGAGGATCAAGAATGCAACATGTTGTGGATGTCATGAAGTCTCTTATGGCTCTGCCTTCTCTTCTTTCGCAGGGTAGCTTTGACAGAGCAGGATGTGGAGGTGAGTTGAATGCTGTTGTCTCCACTTGGCTTCGATGTCTAGTATCACTTTTGTGTGCCACTTTGAATGAACTATTCTGAGGCTTAGCAAGACCATTGTCAGAACAGCAAATGATCATAGCAACCAGCTTCAGTCTCGCAGTTAATTTGGGGGTCTTGCTTTCCAGCTGGTAGTTAGGCAGTGGCCCTGGCCCCTGTGATGCTCTGACTATTCAGTCATTCAGGTTCTTATTGTTCGTAGCCCATGGCTACAACAATATTAAATCGCAAAACAAACAAACAAGACAATCCGAGCGTGAGATAAAACATCCATGCGTAGAACTGCAAATTGTCAAAACTTAAAGTTTACCCAAATAATTTAGCTTTCAAAATTCCCTTGGCAATTTACACTGTTTTAAATAGCTAAACTATACACAACAAATTTGTCTACGTTGGTCAGCAGCTTTCTAATTTTGAAATCATTTCATTTACCTTCTTAACAATTCTGGAACGAACAGAGAAATCTGTCGGAACCAAGTTGATGGACTATGCCAAAATGGCAAAATTAACTGGGAAGCTCAGAAATCAAGAAGACAAGAATTTTAAAAAAGAATGGGGAAAGTTCATAATTTGTTTACGGTACCATTGTAAGCAGGTTAAAACATTAGGAGGATTTTAAACACCCTTGTAAAGTAATGGATAATTTGGAAGGATAAAAATTTGGATAAGTGTTAATATGCAGTTGTAAATATTACCATTAGATGAGGGGAAGTCAAGAGATTCAGACTAATTTTAATAGTTAGATCCTGAATTGATTTTTGTTGTATGTTTACCTTTTTTAAAAATCAAATAAATATATATATAATAAAACAACAACAACAGCAGATAAATCTGCTGGTAGGTGAGGGTGTGTGTGCAGTTCCACCCATCCTTGGGTGAGAGAGTCTTGGTGTGGAGCACAGCAAGCTGGGTGAGAGCCAGATTGCTTGGAGGAACAGTCCATGTGTGTGACTGATGGGTGGCTGTTTGTATTGTTATTTACATTGTTCTGTCCATGAATGGCTTCATTGTCTCCTTGGTTTTTTCTATTCATTTTTGTTGAGTGGAAGGAGTGACTGGTGTTAGCGGTTGGTGACTGAATGGGAGACATTAGAGTGATTGGGTGGATGATGTGTTTGTGTGTATTAGTGGGAGCAAAATGAGACAAGTGATACTGAATGAGTAATAGGTATTTATGATTTGTGCAGATGTCAGGCAGAATTTGAGTCTCACATGTAGTATTTTGCAAGTCAGGGTGTGCCTTGGTGAGAGGCAGGCTGGAGACGGAAGGGATCCCTGACTCTAAAGATGCTTTTAAATGTCTTTAGTTTTAGTGATTTTATTGTTTTATTGCATTGCATTGCAGTTTTGCTGTTTCATTGTTTGTTATATATATCATATTTAATACTAATACTAATTAATAATAATTTATTATTTATACCCCGCCCATCTGGCTGGGTTTCCCCAGCCACTCTGGGCGGCTTCCAACAGAACAGTGTTTTGTAAATCACTTAGAGACTGATTTCAGTATTAAGCAGTATACAAATATTATATAATGCATAATGTTTTCAGTATGGCTGATGCTCTGACTAACCACCTGCTTCCCTTGGTGTGGAACATCCCACACTCATCTAAAGTTGTCTGTAGAGCAAGTGTTAAGTTGATCAACAGCTCATTGCACACAGTTGGTAAATCTCTACATTCACAACTGCTGATCATTCCCAATCCATTTGCAGCACATTCCAAGGGCCTTGCTAGAAAGTATAGCATGGGAAAATGCACTGTTCCCAATATGTAGTCAAGTCACATTTCCCCAGTAGTTAAATCACAATTTATTATTGCTGGGAGGGTGCAATACTTTCTTCAGCTATCAGGGCGTGTCTTGAACAATTATGACTTTGAGATGTGCCTGGAAGATGGATTCGCAAGACTCCACAGGCACCTGCTTGATGGTCATGATGATGCCAATAACAATGGATCTCCCAAAGTCTTACTATCTCCACCCAGTGCCCAGCCTGAATGTGTAGACATTAGACTAGAAACAACCGAAGTTGACTGACCAGTCTTCAGGCACAGCCTTGAAGTGCTTCTTATCAGTTTAACTCACACAGAGAGATGTAAACACAACTGGCAACCTGATTTGCCCTTCTTCCCCCCCCCCCCACTGGCTGTTGAGGTGAAACTGAGGTGAAACTGAGCCAGTGTGGTGTAGTGGTTAAGAGAGGTAGTCTCGTAATCTGGTGAACCAGGTTCGCGTCTCTGCTTCTCCACAGTCGCCCTTCTCTGAAGTCTCTCAGCCCCACTCACCTCACAGAGTGTTTGTTGTGGGGGAGGAAGGGAAAGGAGAATGTTAGCCGCTTTGAGACTCCTTCGGGTAGTGATAAAGCGGGATAGCAAATCCAAACTCTTCTTCTCTTCAAGAGCCTGAAAACTTCAGGAATACATTTGCATAAAATTATTAAAATATTTAAGCAAAATATAGATGCTTGTTTCTAGAACTGGCCTTCCTTTTCTCACAAGCCAGGCCATAAACATTTCCCCTAAAATGCTTTTGTTTTTGCAATGGTGTTGGTGAGTTTCCTTTCCTTTTTTTCTTTTTAAACCTATGCTTGCATTTGAATGCCGGTTCCTGAGAGTCGTTTGCTGTGTTTTGACCTGCCCCCTTTCTTGGCAGGCAGCTTTTGCACACTTGGCTCTTGCCTTCCGCTGTGACGTGTTCACGCTGAGGCGACGAGTGCAGGTGGAAGAGCGAGCGAGGAACACAGCTGAGGAGAATATTCAGCATGAGCTTGGGGAATGCCGGGCGATGCTGCAGGTCAGTGAAGCCATGTCCCAAGAACCCTTGGCCATTTGGACCATTCGTTTGCTGCATTCCTCTTAAAGCATTGTGACTAAATTTGGCACGAAGGTTCCTGAGATCTTGGTGTTTTGATGCAGTTGGGTGCCATTTTGAATCAAGATGGTGGACTGAACCTTTCAAAGCCTCACTGATTATTTTGGTTTCTTAGAATTCTCAAGCAATGCCTGGTATGAGGCTGCTAGTCTGTTGCAAGGTACAAACAGGATCACTGTTTGCTATAAGGGGATATGGTGCTTTTTGCTGCTTGTGTTGTGCTGTCTTGCATCTATGCAGTACACAGGACATAGTCCAGTGAGTGGTGCTGTCTTCTCCCCTTTACTGATTCTCATGGTCACCATATACCTCTTTTCTCAACATTTTTAAGTGGGTGTCCCTCACCATCATTTTTGCACCCCATTTAGTATGTCATTTAAAAATTACGTTACTTGCACTATTCCACCATGATGCAATTGCAGAAATCTGAAAACTGCAAAGTTATTTCCGAATATGGTTGGGTGATAGCTGTCGGTAAGCAGCCTAAGTTAATTGCACTTAGTTTCCGTTTAAATAAATGAGACTTGAGTAATGATTAACTTGATCCCATGGATTTTTGATTGGGCCTAATTTCAACTATCTTCATTTCGATACTGGAGGAAAAGGGGGAGGTGAATTTGACGTATCCCCCCCGAAGACTTCATGGCCACCTCTCCACACCATTTTGGAGGTCCTCCAATCCTCCAGAGCCATTTTTCCCCCAGGGGGCAACAACAGAGAGGAGGAATCAGCAAAAATCACCTCCCTCTGCTTCCTCCAGCTGGAGCACCCTGTAAACAGAGTTCTGCTCATGGGAACTGTGGATCCATGCAATTGTCTAAACCAAAGCTGATTAAACTGCTTGTGTAATGTGTAAATAATGCTCCATTGCTTGGGATTGCCTTTTTATCAGGTCTGGTGAGGAACCTCAGTTAGGAGTTAGGCTCATAGTCCAGTTAATCCAATATTTTCCATCTTATGTTTTATCTCTCCAGAAGCTGGATCAGGCCTGCCTGGACCCCAGGCACAAGGAATTGGTAGAACATTTGCAAAGCACTCTTGCCGTCCTAGAAGGAGCAATTGAACGGGCAACGGGCGCAGCGGAGAAATTAGGAGCTGTCCATCAGGTCAATTACCAGGCTAGGTGGTGAACATAAGGCAAATGACTGTGGGCTCTTCTACAAGTGTGTCTTTTTGCCAGTGTAGAACTTAAATTCACACTATCTGTTGTTTTAAAGATTTACCATAGGCATGAGGAATCCCATTTAGCCCTAGAGTCAATTTCCCTTCTAGCCAACCTTCTTGGGGGCCACATGCCACAGCAAAAGTGGGCAGAACAATTGCTATAAATTTTACCTTTGTACAGCAGGCTAATTTTTGCAAACACTTGCACCCCCCACAACCCTTCATCCAGACAAGTAAGAGGTGTTTGCAGAGTCCAAGGACACATTCCAGCCAGGCAAAAACACCCAAGGAGAGTGGGAAGCAGGGCTCATGAGGGATGTGACTAAGGAGGGAGTCTGGCCTGTGGAGAATTCTGAGGGCCAGATTGCGTTTGGCCTCTGGGCCCGAGCTCCGTCAACTTACTGTATTGAGATCTTGAAGGTCTTTTATTAAAAGGACACTTGTTGTTTTCTTTCGAGAGCTAATACAGCACAAGAGATTGTGCTCTGGAGGACCAGGAATCCCCCAGTTTAATCTGCAATCCACAACCTCTCACCCAAAGTACCTCCATGGCCAATCTCCAATACAGAAATAAGTAAACACACAGCAATATCTCCAGGCCCCTTCCCAAGAGGATTGTTCTGGCTTTTGGTCTCTGAGCTACCTTGCCCCATTGCTTTGCTTTAAACCACTCCTTGCCATCTCTCTCACAGGAGGCCCGCATGAGCCGGGCTGCAGAGGTGATGGTGCAGCACATCGAGAACCTGAAAAGGCACCACCTGAGAGAGCACACGGAGCTGGAGGAGATGAAGAGGCTCATTCAGCAGAACTCGCGTAACCGGCAGCTGGCAGAAAACAGGGGTGAGGTGGGGCCCGCTTTCGTGCAAAGAGTGGCTGTGCGGTGCCTTGAGATGTAAACATAATGTGAAAAAATGCTGATGTGTGGACAGAAGGGGCATTAGCGGGAATAAGAAGACACCAGGCGCTGGAGTCAGTTCTCAGGAGCAAGTTGCATGGGGCTTTTTTGGGTGTTGAAATGGATTATAGATAACAGCACACTGGTGAAAAGCCAACACTTGCAGTGCATCAGTTGAACTGCAAATAAATGAGAGGTGATTCTGGAGAAACAAAGCCAGCTCTTTGCTAGAGCTGCCACTCTCCTCATAACCCCAACAGAGTCCTTCCCTGGCAACTTGCATTACATGTACCAGTGAAGCCCTTTGAACCGACTTGAAGCTTCATTCAGCTGCCAGCAGAAGAAGCTGCCTTATACTGAATCAAACCATTGGTCCATCCAGCTCAGGATTCTCTACACCCCAGGGTTTCAGGTCAAGGCTTCTTCCAGCCTGCCCTGCAGATGCCAGGGATTGCACCTCAGACCGCCTGCACGCAGGTGCTCCTATCCTATAGGGAAAATATGGGTGGGAAGTCTTCATACTTGACTGATATACTTTATTTTTTTTGACTAAGACCCTCTCCCCAAAAGATCTACCGACCAGAACTTGGAGCAAAAGCCATATACAGTGGTACCTCTGGTTGTGAACGGGGTCCATTCCAGAGGCCCGTTTGCAACATGAAAAGAACGCAACCCGCAGTAGCGCATCTGTGCATGTGCGGGTTGTGATTCGCCACTTCTGCGCATGTACGTGATATCATTTTGCGCTTCTGCACATGTGCGAGCGGCAAAACCTGGAAGTAACCCTTTCTGGTACTTCCGGGTTGCCATGGGACATAACCTAAAAGAACGTAACATGAAGCGGACATAACATGAGGTATGACTGTAGTTAGAATTAAAGAACAGGGTGCCTTTGTGTACATTATGAGCCTAGGAATTTGTTTTCAGTACCTCACAGTCCTGTCAAACAAAGTACCGGTACTTTCCTAGTTGTCCTTTCTGTACTTCAGCAGTCTAATTTACGACGGGCTTTTTGTTGTTGTTCCAAATATTTTCCATTATATTATGAAATCATAAATTATCCATATTATCCACAAATTGTCCAAGTTATTGCAGATTATCTGCAAGTTGCTACTAAATTCCAATCTACCTTCTGCTCAGGTGAGCTCTAGAACATAAAGCAGTTCAAGGCAGATGCAGTGATTGCCTTTATGAACATGGGAGGCCTTCCCATAGTCAGGTCATTGGTCCATTGACCTCAATGTTGTCTACACTGACCAGCAGCATCTCTCCAGGGTTTCAAACTGGAGACTTCCCCAGCCCTACCTGGAGATCCCAAGGGCGGAACCTGGGACAAAGCGTGTGCCGTACCACTGAGCTACAGCCCTTCCCCTGTTTTTGTCTCCCTAGACGATAGTGAGCAGAGACTGAAGCATCCTCCATTGCGAATGTTCCAGCAGGTAAAGTGACAGGGTGGAGGTGGGGGGGACTGTGTGCATCTCCTCCTATGTTTCATGGAGCACAGGACCTGTGCTGCTGCTGCTTTCCCTGAGATCATGCCAGAAGGCAAATGGGTCACTTTGGCCCTTCAAGTATTGTTCAGTTCCATGAATAGCCCCTTTTACAAATGAGCTCTTTAACAGAGGTCTACCTGCCCTAACCATACTAGCTAGATTTTTTTTTTGGGGGGGGGGGTGTATATGCTAAAGGGACATCCAGTGGATGGGGGAGAAATCCATTCAAAACCAAAAGGCTTTCAGTACAGGTGACCCAATATGTTAGTTATTTTAATGATACTACATGTTAATAACATAAAATGTAACAGAATCAAATGTTTTTAAATGCCTGCTGCTTGTTTCAGTTTCCTTGCACTCATTGACTTAATGCAGCAAAATTGGCTTCCTTGTTCCTGAGCAACTGGGTATAATATTACCTGCAGACTTTCCCGTATATTCCATAACCCAACATACCACAAGTCTCTTTAATGAAAGCTGAACATTCAGGGAATATGCATTCTTCGCAAGCCTCCCTGTAACTACTGCTCTGCTAACTAGGATTGTTCTTCTATGTCCCAGGGATCAGCTCGTCGTAGAGTCAGCATTGCAGTGATTCCCAGACAGTTGATGGTAAGGAAGCTCTTCCTCTATGATGAGCTTTTTGCAATGAAGGATATGCCTGATCTTCATTGCTTGCTGGTTTGCAATGCACCAAAACACAGTGACGTCCCACATTCCAACTGAATTGCCCGTTATGCATTGCACACATGTGTCTAATTCCACCTGGGCACATTCTGGAGTTCCTCCATGAGTTTATTCAAATCTAAGTTGAGATCATTTTTGTATTGCCTGAAGCTGGAAAAGCAAGCTTTTACTAAGCCATGTTTATTAAAGCTTACCAGTATTGAAGGCTGTGTAATTCCTAAGTGCCATTGCAATGCATGATGGGAAATGAATCCGTTCATTCCCAGTCTGTTCCAATTCCCAGCATGCACCTTTAGGCCTGAAAGTGACCTGAAAACCTGTTGGTAGTGATGATCTGGTAAATGTGTTCTTATTATCAATTATTATTACATTGGTATGTGTCAATCCCATTCATTTTTTGGACATTGTTTCCACAGCACCACATTCAAGACCAGCCTTGGGTTGCTCCAAGACGGGCAAGTTTATTGAACATGTGTCCTGATTTGCTTGCACAATATCTGCAAGAAAGTTATATGGCGCTGCCATCAAGTGGTAGTTATCCCACAGTTCCAGTGCTTTTCCCTGACACTTTTCTTACTGCAAAGTTTTTTGTTTTAGCACAAGAGCTCTGTATTGCAATGTGCCCACTTTCACGGGGGTGAGTTATGAAGGTGTTTTTTATTCCATGAAAGACATATGCTGGCATCCACTTGAATGGGTGAGAGGTCAGTGCAAAAGTGCTGACGGTCTGGAAGCAAACTTAGTTATAAGGATTCCAAGTTCTGTTCCAGATGCAATATATGCTGTTCTAACAAGCCTGGGGCAACAGGACACTACGCAGGAGTGGTGCCTTCTCTCCTGTTGCCGCAAGTTTGCCTATTCTCCTTATCCACTGGCTGTGAAGCTGAACTGGAAGGCCTTCTTTACATTATCTTCTTCAGGATTAAGCAAAACTGCTATACACAAAGGAACTAGCGTCAACAAAAGGGACTGGCTGGAAAAAATGAGAGAGAAGTAACTGCACATCATGCTTTTGTCTGCTTTCAGTGTCCATGTGAATTCACGTGACTCACTTTTATCTGACTCTTTGCTTCATGCGGCTTTTTGTTTTCATTAAAGTTAACAATCACTGGCAAAAGTGCTTTGTGCCAGCCTCTGAGGCTTCTAGTGAGCTACAAATTCCTAGCAGCACTGTTAACCACAGGGAATCGGCAGCCATGAGTCATCCCCACACCCTCCTCCTCAGATCCTGGGATTCAGAATGCCACATTTGGAATTCCCTTTAGTTACTCAGGTTTTCAGGCTTTGAGGGCTAGGAGACTCCCGACTGCCAGTATTTTGTGGGAGGGATTTTGAGTGCAAACTGGGAGATGACAGTTTCCACAATTAAAGTGGATTAAAGTGCTCTCACTCTAGTGTGGTAAATCCAGTTATAATTTTGCAGTTAGGAATGTGATGAGGAAATTAACTGAAAAGTGTGGAGTGAATAAATAATTAACAGGAAGATGTGTAAACACCCTGCAAGAAAATCAGGATGGATGCTCCTTGTTTTATAACCACCCGTCAAACAAATCAGAACAAATGCTCAATAAATATTGGATATAATTTAATCCCCGTGTAAGCTTTGTACCAAGAGACCAGTGTTCAAATCCCTACTGAACTTAACAGGTGAACTTGGGCCAGTCACAACCTCTCTGTCTAACCTACCTCACAGGGTTGTTGTGAGGGTAAAATTGGGGTGTGGGGTGTGTAAGAACCATGTATGCCACCAGGAGCTCCTTGCAGGAATGGTGGGATGTAAGGAAATAAAAATTCCAAAAAATAAAATAAATAAGTTAAGCTCTTGGGTTAAGCTCTGGAAAAGCTCTTGGTACTATCAAATCAAAGCTGTAGTTCTCAGAATAGTGCAGTTACAAACGGCTCATGCTCCATTATTCTGTTGATCCAGTTTTTGATGCTTGCTCTGTTTGAATTTTGTTGCTTTCCTCCAAAGAGCCTCCCCTTCTAGTCTCCAGAAGAGATGATGCAAGTGGCTCAAGGCTTCCCAGCCTCTCTTCATCTTTTGATCACAATCTTCCTTGATTCTTATTGCAGCACTTTCACAGCCCTGAAAATGAGCAGAGCTCTGAGGGGGAAGCAATTAAGTCAACGGCAGTGGAGGAGGAGGAGGAGGAGGTGGAGGAGGAGAACCCAGACAGGTAGGGATGGGTTGATCCAAGATGCAAAGCTTGATTCAAGTGTGTGGAATAGTCTTGCTTGGTCCTTGGCATGTCCAGTGTGGTAATCTTATAATTTCCTTCGCACAGACAACCCCACAGTCTCCAGGAAGACTCTGCTGACAATTACTTTCTCCTGCATGCAGCATCTCCCAGCTTCTCCCAGCAGAGCATGGCAGGGACAACCAGAATCGAGTATGATGTATTATTATTATTTATTAATTTTGTCTAACACTTTTCATCTGAAGATCACAGGGCGGTTCACAACATAAAAATGCAAAATGTGAACACAAAATATGTAATAAAACAAGTGTAGTGGAGGCACGGGTTGCGAACGTGATCCGTGCGGGATGCGTGTTTGCAACCCACAGCGTTCGCAACCCGCAGTGGCGACTCTGCGCATGTGCGGGTTGCGATTTGGCGCTTCTGCACATGCACAAAGTGCAATTTAGCTCTTCTGCGCATGCGCGACCCCCAAAACCTGGAAGTAGCCCGTTCCGGTACTTCTGGGTTTTGGCGGGTCCATAACCCGAAAAAATTCAACCTGAAGTGTCTATAACCCAAGGTATGACTGTACAAAACAAAACCAATAAGCCCAACTCCAACAAACACATTTACAGTGGTGCCTCGCAAGACGAAAAGAATCCGTTCCGCGATTCTCTTCGTCTAGCGGTTTTTTCGTCTAGCGAAGCAAGCCCATTGACAGCTTAGCGGATTAGCGCTACAGCTGTCAAGCGGCTTCCAGCGATCAGCTGTTAAGCGGCTTATCAGCGGAACAGCTGATAAGCGGCTTAGCGGCTTAAGAAAAGGGCGAAAAAAGCGGGGAAAAACCGCGGGGGGATGCAAGATTTTTTTCGTCTTGCGAAGCAACCCCATAGGGGAATTCGTTTTACGAAGCGCCTCCAAAACGGAAAACCCTTTCGTCTAGCGGGTTTTTCGTCTTGCGAGGCGTTCGTCTTGCGGGGCACCACTGTAAAAGGCAATAGGATGCTTGGTTGTAGACAGATGTTTTCACCTAGTGCCTAAAGATATGTAATGAAGGCACTAGGCAAGCCTCTCTGGGGAGTGCATTCTACAAACAGGGAGCCACTGCAGAAAAGGCCCATTCTTGTGTTGCTGCCCTCTGGGCTTCTCGTGGAGGAGGCGCATGAAAAAGGGCCTCACATGTTGTAGACAGAAGCCACTACACAGAAGGGAAAGCAGTGTGATCTCTGCCTCCTGGAGGGAGAATCTGGCCTCTTTAAATGAGAGCAGACATCTGAGTGATGAAGACATCAAACTATGAACTGAGACCCAGGGTTTGTTTCCCAGATAATATGTTTTGGCTATGCACTGTGCAGCAGGCATTTTGCTGCAAGTGGATTGCTGGTTTCTGCAGCAAACAGGCCCATGTTTTAAAATACACACACCTGGGAGCTCCCAGCACATGTACACAGGTGCTGTGAGGCTGCCACTTGTCAGTCACACTCCACTTTATTTGATGGGTATTGCCATGTAAAGTGAAGTGTTCTTTGTGCCAGGGGACATGCCAATTAGTCTATCTCTGTATCAGGGCCCATCTCCAAAATGGCTCTCGGTCTTCTTTAATCACCTCCTTGGGAGGACAAATATATTTTAGACTGAGTCAATCTGCTGTTGCAAAGATGGGAGCCCAAAGAAGCTCCTTGAGTGATAGATAGACTCCATTTCTCTGAAGTTTCATCCAGCATTACTAGAAATGTACTCCATTGCTAGCTGAGCTGTGAGCCTCTTTTTCTGGGGTTAGTTGACCACTGCAGGATGCACACTGTCTTTCTTCTCAGGAGGGAGTCAGAACTTCGGTGCAGAAGCAACATCAGTAAGACTGTAGAGGAAGAACTCAAAGAGGAATCGGGCATTGAGGAACTAGATGAAGAATGTGAGGAACTGAGGGGAGAGACGCTTCTGTAAGTGAGCAATGCTTTCTATGCTTGCCATCCATAGGATTTTTCTAGCCCTTCTCCACATGGGAAGTTTTCTTTGCAGTCTGAACAGAACTTTCTGTAATCCACAGTTTTGGTTGCCATATCTCAAAAAAAGAAAAAGGATATTGTAGAGCTAGGAAATGTGTTCTATTGAATTTGGGGTGTTCTGTTGAAACAGATTGGCCAGAGATTTGGAGCGAGACAAAGGGACATACTCTTCCTCACATCACAAAATTAGTTTATGGAATTTGTTGCCACTGGATGTGGTCATGGCCCCTCTCTTAGGTGGGTTTAAAAGGGGGGAGTGAGACAAATTCATGGGTGAGAAAGTCTATTAGTGGCTACTAGTCATGAGGAGAAGATTCAGAAGCAGCATTGCCACCAAATGCCAGCTGCTGGGAATGATCTCCGGAATGGGCTTCTGTCTTCATGTGCTGCTTGTGGACTTCACTGAGGTATTTGGGTTGGCTACCGTGGGGAAACAGGATTCTAGTTTGGGTGGATCTAGCAGGCCTGTTCTGCTGTATTTTCATTTCTGGGAATTCAGCATTCTGTGAGGAACTATTTTTGTAAAAGAAATGTAAAATGTTTAGCCTTTATGACCATGGAATTGATAAACGACATGAAATAATACAAAAATGTGTGTAAATGTGCACATTCAGTATAGATTGCAGAATTCAGCTGTTTCAGGGGGGATGTATAAATTTGTGTTTATACATTTTACATTTTACATAATTTAGTGTTTCCTTCGTGTTGTTAAAAGTACTCTCATTCTTATGAAGGCTACAAATAATGGAAGCAGGAGCTTACTGGGCCTAGCTTATGGCAGGGCATCAGACTGATAGTTGACTGACTGCACCAGGTGATTATTTTCTCTCTTTTTTTCCCTGACAGATGCAAAGGATCTAAAATGGAGCTTTGCAAAGCCTGGTTCTCCATGCCCACCTACTATTGGGTTTTGTTGTGGCTGTTTTTTCTGGGGGTTGCTTGCCTCATTCTGATCAGGATCCTGGAGCTGCAGAAACAATACCCATTTACAACCTCTGATTCTTAAAGTCACATAAGGAGCAGAATAACCATGCCAGGACTTTGCACCATCAAAATCCTGGACAGTTTACTTCTGAAAAATAAAAATAGAAAGGAGGCCCTGTTTCATGTGTGACCAGTGAACACTACCTGGGGTGTGGTTCTAACAGGCTGGCTGGTGCGAAAAGAGCTGGAGAAGTCTGCAGGCAGGACTTCATCTGAATCCGAGAGGTGATTTTAGCTGCTACTACTCCATTGGTGTCCTCAGCATAAGCCCAACAAGCCTAACAGTTGTCTAATAGAGATAATGCTTGCAACTCTTCAGAGAACTCCAGCTAAGACATTTCTTCTATCTTTGGAGGTTAAATATCCTTCAGAGTCCCTGTGAAGTGGCAGGTATATTAGAACACTAGGTTTGTATAGCGTTGTTCACACTGAGGTTCACCAGAGAGCCGTTTGGGACTATAGGGCTCAGACCACCTTTGTATCTTGCTACTTCATTTTAGCACTGCTCAGTTGAAATTGAATCTCATATTTACAGCCTGGCATGTGAGTAACCCTAAGCCAAGCCATAGCTAAATATGAATGAGAAGTTGTGCAGGAAAAAATTGCTTCACTCAGGGCTGCTGACAGCGGGGTATTGGGGGTATGCATGTACCAGCAGGCACCACAGATTTTTAATTTTCACTTTTTAAAAAACATGACTTTGGCCCTCAACAGACAGCACCATTGCTCAGAAGGCTTGTTTGCTTAATCACTGTTGCTAAGTGACCGGAGGAAAGAAGGTTGACCACCCCCACCAGGAAAAACAAGCTCCTTATTGCTGCTACCGCTGGCATGAAACACTACTCCAAACCATGGCTTCTCTGTCAGTTGTGCAGCAGCAGCAGGAAGAAGCAGCAAAGCGCACTCACATGCTTGCTTGTTCACTTAGCTCATGGTTAGGCTTACCATTATATGCAAACAAGGCACGTCAGCAGTTTTCCTGCCCTTTGTTTAAAAGGTTGCCCTCAGGTTTTGTTTGCATTGCAGCAGCAGTATGGTAGAAGCACATCATTGCAAACATTGCTCTGCGGGGCTACAAACCGTTTTTAAAGAATCCGTAGTGCACTTGGATCATTTTAGCCTCCAGATGACCTTACCGGGGGACCCTCCTTAGATGAGGTGTATTACTTCAAAGTGTGATAAAACGGCCCTGTTGTGTTTGGGGAGCCCTCCTGCTCCTTCTGCTGTGAGTGGGGCTCTGAACGTCTGCTCCTGAATGTACCCAGACGTGAACACGGAAAAGGATTTGTTGTACCGTGACAGCTGCTGCATGGTCGCAGTGCATACAGATGGGTTGATGTGTGGCGCAGCATTTCTCTCCGCCAGCAGGTGGTGCCGATGCCCAGTCAGTGCAGCTGAGGGGCATTGCTGTGAGAAAGGGTATAAACATCCTTATTCACTACTACAATCCTAATCGTACTTATTTGGGAGTGTGCCCCATTGAATTCAGTGGGACGATCTTCTGAGTAAGGATGTAGACGGCTGGTCTGCAAGAAGGAAAGGAGAAGAGGGCGCCTCTCTTCTGCCCGATAAGTGCCATTGCGCCAATAAGGAAAAGAAAAGAAAATTGGATGGTGAAGAAAGTGCTCATCTTTTGTGAAGCACAGTGCCTCCTGCCCCCGTTTGAAAGTCAAAACAAAGGTGGATTTATTATCTAGGAACATGGGATGGAGGGGGGGAATTTAAAGAAGGATGCAAGGAAACCCTGTAAGAAGTCGTTTAATGTGACAGGTGCTGTTTACCTCAGGAAAGGATGCGTGCAGAGGACAGGAAGAAATCCCGGAGAGAGTCAACATGACCTTTCAGGAGCATTGACATGTGTCTCTCCTGCAAACACAACACACCTTCCTTCAGCTGCAATTGGGACCGTGGGTGGTGGAGGCTGACTGTTAGAGACTCTCTCTCTCTCTCTCTCTCTCTCTCTCTCTCTCTCTCACACACACACACACACACACACACACACACACACTATCAACAATGCTCACCAAGTTTTGTATACAGAGGGAACGATTATCACTCCACCCAGAACAGTCCCGTGCCCAAAGGTTGTGTGCCTCTTAGGAAACTCCTCCAACCAGCTCAGTACTGTGTACTCTGACTGGCAGCAGCTTTCCAGGGTTTTCGTACAAGGAACATCCCCAGGCCTACCAGTAGAGAAGCTTGGACCTTCTGCATACTAAGCAGATGCTTTTACCAGAGGTAAAGGGACCCCTGACTGTTAGGTCCAGTCGTGACCGACTCGGGTTGCAGCGCTCATCTTGCTTTATTGGCCGAGGGAGCCAGCGTACAGCTTCTGGGTCATGTGGCCAGCATGACTAAGCCGCTTCTGGCGAACCAGAGCAGCGCACGGAAATGCCGTTTACTTTCCCACTGGAGTGGTACCTATTTATCTACTTGCACTTTGACATGCTTTCGAACTGCTAGGTTGGCAGGAGCAGGGACCAAGCAACGGGAGCTCACCCCATCGCAGGGATTCGAACCGTTGACCTTCTGATCGGCAAGCCCTAGGCTCTGTGGTTTAACTGACAGCACCACCCGCGTCCCTCTTTTACCAGAGCTACAGCCCTTGAAAAGCAAAGTTAACAGATTCAAAATCTTTTCTAGGGCCAAACATGGCCAACTAGAAAAAGAGATGATCACAGAATTGGAAAGGGATCCCAAGGGTCACCTAGTTCAACCCACTGCAACGCAGGAATTGCAGCTAAAGAATCACAGAAGACCTGCCTGTACTTCTGGCCAGAGGGGTTTTCAGGTGCTGCAATCTGAATTTGGCACACCTGGCAGCAGCAAGGGCTAAGGCAGTGGTGGTCAGACTTTTTTCTCTAGGCCACACTTTTGGAATGAAAATTTGCTCGTGCCGCACTGAATTTTTTATTGGAAAACAAAAAGAAACAACTCCTAGTTGAACACAGAATACAACAATTTTATAACATGTTCATGGGACATCCAGAAATTATAAAACAATGCAGCTGCATAATCATACTGCTACTGAATATAGATACTAAATCATTCCTTTAAAAAAAATATTGATTGTCCTTGAATCTTCCTGCCACATTTGCCGTCCTCTCCTGCCACACCAGGTTGGCGTGCCACATCCTCTGAGAGCCACTGGGCTAAGGGGACTGTCCCCTGGTGCCGAGTGCTGTTAGTCCAAATGGCAGATTGGGAGCTTAAAAGATTGTTGCAGGTGCTGACACAATTCAACAAAACAGGAACTGAAATATACAACCTTCAAGCTAGTTGGTACGTCTTCCCTCCTTGCTGTACTTCCCCTCTGCCTCTGGCAGGGCACTAAATCAGCGAGACAGGAAACCACCATCTAAATGTAGCCTTCAGGCAGAGAACGAGCAGATAACCAAGAGGAATATGAAGATGTGAGAAGAGAGGGGCATTTGCAGCAAACGAAGTTGATGCTGAAAGCGGCAGATGACGCAGGTGAACCTACAACTATATTTTTAAATAGCATGTTAATTTCATGGGTTGCCTGTTCTTGTAACGTTATGAACCGAATGTGCTTGTAGCATTTTGCACCACAGCAGGGCCAGCTGTACCATGGCACCCCCATAGTTAGCCTGCTGCCTCCTGGTGGAGGCCATTGCCATCATTGAAATACAGTATTATTCAGCTGTCCTGTTGACTTACGTACCTGGAACAGTGAGGGCACTACCATGTCCTTTGCCTCAGGCAGAAAATGACTTGAGCCAGCCCTGCACTACAGCAAACAGAGGTGCTTTATTTTCTTTTCAAAGCTACTTATGATCATATATATCCTATTGTCTTTTGATTGTGGCAACACAACCAACACACTGTGTATGCATGTGTTTCATTGCGCAGTACTAGCACATGTGAACACCCAGGCCCTGCAATTCTCAAGCATCACCACAGATGAGCAAAAGGCGGTGTGTGGTGAAATCGAGGTGGGCTGTCACTTCATGCACGCCATCAACACATCCAGTGGATCAGGATAGCATTTCCTGTGCAGCCACCACACATGTATGAATCAGCCCTAAGGAAAGGGCAAGTGGTCACAAGTGACGCTGAATTTCCTGTCCCAGACCACCGGTCCCGGATAAAGTCGGAGGGCACAGGATGAAACACCCTCGCTGAAGCTAAGTCGATCTGGGATCCCGACGGTGCCTGTCCGGGAAGCTTCTTGGGAGTCCTTTGCATGCTGGCTTGAGGACCGTGAAAGAAAGGTAGGATATGAAAAACGTTGCACCGGCAGAGCGTTTTGGGGGCAACTCCTTTCCGGTGGGAGCAGCGCGCATGGGCAACACGTGAGGCCAAGCGGGCTTCACTTTTAACTCGACATGTGGGACAGCTGCACGGCAAAATAAAATAAAATAATAGTTGCATCGCACATCCTAGGCCCCTCTGTGCTTTATGTCAGCATTTGTAAACGGATCCCGCACTAAGCATTCGCGCATTTGTTTTTCCAAAAAACAAAAAAAAAAAAGAAAACCACCAACCCTGTGAAGGGTCATAATACCCTCGCTTTGGGATTATTATCTCCCTTGCTGCTGCAGTCGTCTTCAGGTTGCACAAGGAGTTTTTAAAGTGCCCGGGCAAGAAGCTCCGCCTCCGGGCTATGTGGCTCCGGCAGACTCGCAGCCCGAGCGCGCGATGCTGCCGTCCCCTCTCCTCCGCCCTGCGGAGCCGAGGGAGCAGTTGAGCCGTGTTTTCCGATCCAAAAAGGCAGCGAAGGGGGGGAGCAGTCTCTGCTGGGGAGGGGTGTCTCTTCCAGCAGCCTAAGCACAAGCCACTCCTAGCGCGGAGAAGCCGAGGAGCCCCGGCGGCGGAAGAAGCGGAGCGCAACCGGGAAGGAGGAGGTAAAGTGGCGACGGAGCCGAGGGGCGCCCTCGATTGCCAGCCGGGCTGCGTGCTCTGTAGCCCAGAGACCGGCGCTATCGCTGCGCGCTTGGCTCAACGGCAAGGCAGGGAGAAAGGAATTGCCGTGCGCCTCGGGTGCCAAGGCTCGACGGGTCGGTCTCAACGCGCGTGTTCGTGGCAAGCAGCCGCGGCTCAGCCTTGGAACGCGAGAGCCAATGGCAAACCCGGGGTCCCTCTGAGCATGTACAGAGTGCGCGGCTGTCCTGTTCTCTTCTTCCTCCCTCCGCGGCCAGTCATAACTAGGCCCTCTTTGGGTATGCGCTGAGCCGTGGGCGCGAAAGGTAGAGGATGCGGGAAACGGCTTTGAGAAGCGACCTTACGCGTGGGACAAGGAGCTCAAAAGAGAGGGACGCCCCTGCGGTCGGAGCTTTGGGGAGGACAGAGCCGCTTGCAGCTTAAAACTTTGATCTGGGAGGGGGTCCCCGCCCCCCTTGGCTTCCAAAGCAGCAGAGACTAACCAGGAGATATTAGGGCGCGGGTGTACCTCATTAAAAGTGTGGGGGAATCTTAGCCCCTGGGGGCTCGGGAGAGGTGCCCATCACAATGGGGACGGGTAGGACTGCGGGCTGATGGTTGATGGGCGGGGCAAGGGTAGCCGTAGAAGCGCCCAATAAAAGTGCGTGATCTGCGAGCTGCGCCCCAGCATTCTCTGCGACCTCGCAAGGGATCCTCTTGGATCCTGCGGTGCGGATGATTGAGGGCTTGGAGCCTTGGACCATCCCTGTTGGTTGGATTACGGGCTCGGCTTTCTAGACCACGTGCCTAGGGAATGGGAGGGGTTCTTTGAGAGCTCCAGCTGGCTTGAATATGTTGTGTAAGATGACGTCTTTGTATCGCCTTACTTTTTACGACTGTTGGAAAGGGCTGGGTTCCTCGTTTTTTCAGTCCCGAAGTAATACGAAGAGTGCGAGCCTGCATTGGCGGTGGTGGAGAATGGGCACTTTGCGCATCTCGGGTTAGTAGCGAGGCTGTTAATTCACACTGTGGCTTTCAAACTGACTTAAGTCTTACATTTTGTTTAATTCTACAAATTAGCACTTGCCTCCAGCAAATTAACCCTTGCCAACATCTTGCCTACACCTTTTGGTATCGGGGCAAATGGTATTAACTGCATCTCCACACCTGGAAAAGTGGCCAGCTGAATTTCTGCCTATCCTGCACCTGCAATCTTACTGACAACCCTGTGACCAAGTTCATTCATCCTCAATTTGGAGACAAGGAGTGTAATTTTAAATTTTCCCAACAACGAGAGAAGATGCAACTGTTGGGCTTCGTGCCCTATTCCTTCACTGAGCCTTGTGACCATCCAAAACCAAGACCTCCCACCCCTTTTGCCCCATTGCAGGTGCCTTATGTTTAATGAAACTAGGGCACATCTAAATTTGTGCAGATAATGTGCATGTGCACCCTTTATCACCTACGTGTGCTTGGCAGGCTTGATAACCACTGCAGCACCTTGACTAACAGAGTTTACACTTCCTGGTTCTCATGCTTACTTCCTCCTTGGCTTAGGCAATTTTAATTGCTGAAACGAAGTTAAGCTTATCTTCCATCTACTAGGTGCTTTGCTGAAAACAGGAAATGTTGCTCTCCTAGGTGTTGGAAGGTGAAGGGGAGAAGGACCATAAAACTTCTTTCTGTGTTGTATACCTACTTGTAGCTGGTTAGGGATGCATGACTATGAAAGGGAGATTGGTGTGTAAGGCCTCCTATAAGCCACCTCCACAGAATAAGCAGAGAGAACTGCTTGTGTGTGTGTGTGCTGATAAAGTGCAATGCTGAAATATGAATGCAAATTGCGGATGCCACTGGCTCCCAAGTAGTAATCCAGATTGACCCCTTTCTTTTTTAGCAGCCAGGTGGCATGTCTTTTGCTGCAGCAGATGTGCAGACGACAAAAAGGGATGGCTGTAGGGCTCTCTCTAGTTCTTACTCACACCACCTGTACCTCTAATTGTTTAACTGTCACAGCAGCCTAATTCTCTTGCAGGAAAAAAACAATTAAGTGCAACTCCTTGCTGACTCGAAAGGAAAAGAGTGTGTCTGTTGAGTCCTTGATGTTGTTCATTACAATGCAGAGTGTAGCTCAGTTCCCTGGGGAGGCATGTTGTACAAGCCTGTCCCATGTTGCTGGCTTTTTCATTAAGGACAGAATGAGCATTAGAGTGGTCTTGAGGGTCTTTCACAGCAGAAGTAAACAGCATGTGAAAAGTGTCCTCTGGAGGAGAGCAAAAATCCAAAAGTTTGGTTCCAGATCTAGACTTCCAGGATTTCAGTCGTTGAGCTTACTCAATTGAGCTGTAGGCTGTTCTTTAGTTGAACCAGCAGCACTAGAAGTTTTCAGTGGGTTCTGAACTCTAGATGTTGTCTGTCAGGGTTTCTGGGAGAGAGGAGGAGATGACAGAGGAGACGGAGAGCGAGTGGGAGGAGGGGCAGAAGGATGAGGAAGAAGATGACGGAATTCTGAGGGAATCCACGAGTCTGAGCAGCGAGTCAGAGGATTCTCAAAAGGGGGTTACCTTAATCAAGCAAAAGGGAGGAGAAGGGAGAAGCGGAGAGGAGCCCAGTGGAAGACAGACGCAGCAAGAGGCGTCTCAGCCGGAACGGAGTAAAGGGGGTGGAGTCGTCAGCCTCTCGGAGGGAGCAGGATTAGGAGAGAACAGAGAAAGGGGGTTGGAGCAAGGTGTTCAGCCGGAAAGGGTGGAGAGCAGAACAAGGGGTGGTGTAGCGGTCGAAAGAAAGGTCAGCAGCAACGTACGCGCGCCAAGTTCAAACGTAGAGGCGCGCGGAAGTGGAGAGAGCTCAGGGGAGGAGCCCGGCCCTAAAGCCAGAAGGAGGGGGGAAGAGGCGGCAGAGGATTCAGCCTCAGGCGAGTCACGGAGAGAGGGAACCCAGGGGGGCAGGAAGACCCTGCGGAAAAGAAAGGAGAGGAAGAGGTGGTCTAGAGCCAGGCTATTAAGTTGGTGTGGAAGAGGGGAGGAGTCAGAGGGGACTTCAGCGGTCTAACGTGACAGACGTACGGCCACGATGCTGAACTGTACGAGAAGCAGAAATCTTCAATAAACTTTTCCTGTAAATAAACTGCAACGGAGTGAGGTCTCTTGTGAGCTGGGACCCGTCCTGGGTGGCCGTGACATTGTCCTTTCTGTTCTTACACTGAAAGCTTGCTACATCTTTTGTAAGTATTTTCTTTTGTGTTTATATTATGAGAACATATAAATGAATGCACTTCATTTCCACATAATAAATAAAAAAGGAAGGAAGGCGGTATGTGTGCTCACATGTCGCCCTAAACAAGGTGGCTTGTTTTAAACAACCCATAGTTAATGTTAACCTCAGTTTGCCAATATGGACAAAATGGCAAACTAATGTTTCTGAATTACTCCTGACTGTGCAGGAGCAGGAGGGAAGCATGGAAACACAAATCATGCTGCAGCTAGTTCAAGTTTGTGCATGTCACACTGAACTATGGTTTAGCACAGGCTTCCTCAACCTCAGCCCTCCAGATGTTTTGCGACTACATTCCCCATCATTCCTCACCACTGGCCCTGCTAGCTAGGGATCATGGGAGTTGTAGGCCAAAAACATCTGGAGGGCCAATGTTGAGGAAGCCTGGTTTAGCATGATGGTTTGTGTGCATCAGTTCTGTTGTGACCAGATTGGCTCGCTAAATGAACTGGGAGGGAAACCCAGCAAAAGTTCAACATTTTTGTCAGCTATTATCTGGCAGGAAATATGAGGAAAAGCCTAAAGGTTCAGAAAGTATGAGGGGTAGATGAGGAAAGTTCAGAATGTTCTATTTGTTTCCCTTTAGCTCATGCCCTTTTAACTGTTGCAAGTCTCATGCAAAGCATGATTGCATAAGCAGTAAGTATCCTAAGCCTGCCCTACTGGATAATCTGTGACATACAGACCAACCTGCTCCTCCAGAAACTACTACCCTTCTTCTTGTGACTTCTTTATTCTGAAAGACTTTATTCTTCAGCACTATACAAATCCAATGTGCAGGGCTCATCCAGGCTTTTTTTTTTTAAGTGACAAGTAACTTGCAGTGAAGCCCTGCCATTTCCTCAACTGCTTTCCAATGTGTGTGCAAAAGCATCCTTTTGTTACCTATATATCCAATGTTTTCTGCAGCATCAACACATTCTCCCTGGCTATTCTACCTCCACAATTTGGACTACAACTACAATCAACACATACTGTCCCATCGATAATGCTGAAAGGCTTTCTGTACATTTCACATTATGGCTAAATTAAGTTGGTGTATTGCTTTCACTGATTACATGGGAAATCCTTAAAGATCTTAAGTTTTGCTTTCATCCAGCATGTGCTTATTGCAGCTTTGCCCTCCAGATGTTTGGGGCTACTGCTCCCACCAGCCCCAGCCGGAATTGCTGCGCTGGCTGAGGCTGATCAGAATTGTAGTCCAACACATCTGGAGCCTGCCTTATTGCATCTGCATTAAGTTGTCATATAATGTCAAATAAAATAAGGACATTGCTGCAGGGAGATAAGGTTGTGGGGACCATTTGCTTCATATTTCAGTGTTTGTAACAATTCATAAAGTGGTGTGGGCATGGGAGGAAGGGGTGTGTTGCTGATCACGAATTATGACCAAAAAAATCTAACGGGCACCAGTTAATATATGTGGATCCCCATTCCATTCTACTTGGTGTATTCATGAATAGCATGATTCCAGTCTGGGAAAGAATGCAATTTTCCTAAGTATGATTGGCTGAACAGGACACTTGGGAAACGTGATATTTGGAATTGCAATCTAGTGCAGAATGTCGGAAGGAAATGGTAGGCAGGTGCAGTTTACAGTGCAAAGTCTCCAGCACCATACTGTGCCACCTCTTCTGTTTTGCTTTCATTGCCCAAGGATTAATAATTAATTATGCCTTTTAGCACTCTTTTAAATGTCTTCCCAGGTCAGAACAGAATACTTTGCATTCAGATTGCTCCTAGCACCTCAGGGTTTGTTCCAGTAAGGAAGTAACATTGTACAAAGGGTCTTCCAACCATTGTGAAATGGTTACTCCTCATGGTTGCAATTTTTTTTCCTTTCAGCTTCCATGCAATATTGGTGGTATCAAAATACCAGCCCGTATTCCTCACCCTGCTTTTAACCTGGATTTAACCTAAATGCTTTTTAAAAACAACCCATCTGCAATAGCAGAAGAATATGTTTACTGTTTTATGCCCCCCCCCCCGTCCTGAAGCACCCTAATTCTCCTTCACCTCACTGTCACATGGGTGTTTTGGCATCTCTTATGGCCAGATCTTGTGAAATTGTCAATTGAAAGCCTGCTAATCACTGTGATTCATGATGATGTCCTTGGTCTAGAGTCAGTGGTCAGTCTTCCGTCATTCCTTCCTACCACTCAACAGAGAAGTGTATTGTCTGTGATGGTTATAATCACTAACCAAGAGCTGTAGATAAGGACTGCAGAACCTTGACAGTTGCTTTTTCTTCTAGCAGATGTTAACATTTCAGGATGGGGAGAAAGTGCAAAAAGGAAAATGCTTCCTTCATCTAGCTGCGCCTGCTTTCTTTAGAGTGAGGACCTGATTTTTAATGTGCAAGATCTCCTTCTTCATAACATGGGTAAACTAAAGATGGAATATTTTGTAATACAGTCCCAGAACAAGTTTGTAATCTGTTAGATGGGGAATAAAGCTCAGGCAGGCTGGCAAACAAGTTTGGGTGGTGAATTTCCGAGCGATAACAGAGAGAAGGATTTGGATGTTTGTTTTTGCAAAACTGAAATCAAGCTCTGGATTGGTTTAGTGAAGAAATGGTAGCTAAACTGAAGCTCAGTCTAGGCAAGACAGAGGTCCTGTTGGTGGTTTCTTCTGCCCTGGAAAGTGGTGTTCACCCCACTCCAGAGTGGGTTGCATTCCCCCTTAAATCAGGGGTGAGGAACCTGTGGTCCTCCAGATGTTGATGAATGACAGCTCCTGTCCGTGTTGTCCAAGTTGGCTGGGGCTGCTGAAAGTTGGAGTCCAACAACACTGCAAGGGCCACAGGTTCCCTATCCCCTGATCTAGACTATGGCTACACCAGCAATCCTAGAGTGAGCAATGGGTGCTAAACTTTTTTTTTAGAGATGTTTCTTTGCCCTCTGGATTGCCACAGATTCTGTAACCTTTTATCTTAAACTCTGCTCACCCAGTGCATTTGAAGCTGATTATTCCCCCCAAAGTGTTCTGGGAACTGTAGTTTGATATGGGTACTGGGTATGATAGCTGTGTGAGGCGTAAAGTTCCCAGAATTCTTTGGGGGAAGTAATGTGCTTTAAATGTATGGTGCATACACAGCCTCTTATCCCTCTCCCACAATGTCCTGCACTAATTGCAGAAAAATAAAAGCAGGTTAGGGTTGGCTAAAGGAGAAACGACTTTCGAACTGGACTGAAGTTAGCTTTTTGTAAGGCCACCAAAATGGAAGATAGCCTAGTCTGCATCTTAGTGGCGTGCTGTGTTTTTTTTTTATGTCTGTTGTAAATGTGAGTCACACAAGTAGGTGTGTAATCATGCCAGTTGTGTAATCACGCTTGATATGCAGGTTCTCTGATGAAATGTGTAGTAGCCGAGAGGTGCACAGTTTGTTTATTTCTCTGCATAAGCTTCTTTCGATCCTGCACTGCATTGGGGAAGGGTTTTTGTTTGTGTGTAGTGATGTTGCGTGCTTTTGAAAAGATAGGTTCCTTCTTTGGTTAAGGCAGTGGTTTGGGATTTGGAAGGTCATTGCTTCAATCCTCTCTTCCTGTCTGGGAGCAATTACTCAAGATCACTTAGCAGGATCACTTACTCCTTTAATCTTCTGGTTGAACTCACACCTACAGAGGCTGAGGAGTCCAGTGTCAGGGCTTGTTCCTCCCTTGTGCAGTGCATGCTTGTGGGTGAAGAGAGGGTTGTGAATATGCAGTCTGGGGCTGGCAGTTCTTTTCCATCAGAGTGGTGGATGCAAAGCACAAGGATGTGGGTGTGGGGGGCATAGGAGTCACCGTGAAGTTTCAAAATATTTGGAAGGATCTCAGAGTAGGGGTGTGGCTTTCACAGGTATTTAGTGTGCAGAAGTTCAAAACAAATGCATGTGTTTGGCAGCCCTGGAAATCAAGCTTTAGACAGCAGGGGCTTTAGACAGTCCTATTCAACAGTGGTTGCAGATGGAGGGCACGGCAAGGCAAATATCTGCAGTGCTCTTTGTGTCTTCCTGCTTATGTCTGCAGTATTGACAAACAGATCGTTTTCAGGTCAGATTGCTGCTCCTGCAGTCTATTGCTCCAGTTGAGTCTCTTTGGAATACAGTGGTACCTCGGGTTACAAACACTTTGGGTTACTGACTCCGCTAACCTGGAAGTAGTACCTCGGGTTAAGAACTTTACCTCAGGATGAGAACAGAAATCGTGCTTTGGTAGTGCAGTGGCAGCAGGAGGCCCCATTAGCTAAAGTGGTACCTCAGGTTAAGAACAGTTTCAGGTTAAGAACGGACCTCCGGGACAAATTAAGTTCGTAACCAGAGGTACCACTGTATATTGAATAGAGACAGAATCTGATAGACACAAATGGTATCTCCAGGCCTCCCTCTACATTGCTTGATGCAGTCAGTACTGCAGAGCCTTTAAACAAGCTATGCTGAGCTTGCCTGTCTGAGGGCGCAAGCATTTCCTTATTGGTTAAGGAACCAGCTAGTTGCTTAGGATATTACATAAATAATTCGAAGGTGCAATTCGTTAATGTTCTTGAGTGTCTCCCTTGATCTCTAAAGCAGGTTTTTCTATATCAGTGCTATTGGCACAAGGGTGGGTGGGGGAATGGATTCTGAGATGTTCTTAGCGCTGGCTTTTGCTTCAACACAATGTTGCGTGCTGTGATGATCATATGATTACTGTCACTCCACTTCACCTGAGTGGATCTCAGGGCGGTTTACACCACAAAACCACAATATAAAAAATGCAAAATACCGTATTTTGTGCTCTATAAGACTCACTTTTTCCCTCCTAAAAAGTAAGGGGAAATGTGTGTGCGTCTTATGGAGCGAATGCAGGCTGCGCAGCTATCCCAGAAGCCAGAACAGCAAGAGGGATTGCTGCTTTCGCTGCACAGCGATCCCTCTTGCTCTTCTGGCTTCTGGGATTCAGAATATTTTTTTTCTTGTTTTCCTCCTCCAAAAACTAGGTGCGTCTTATGGTCTGGTGCGTCTTATAGAGTGAAAAATACGGATGCATAACAAAAATAAGATATAAAAAAAACCAATAACCTCCCCTCTCACGATACATTTGAAAGTATATCGGATGTTAATCAGCCAAAGGCCTGGTTGAAGAGAAACGTTTTCAGGTGGCGCCTGAAGGTGTATAATGAAAGCGCCAGACCATGGGTAGGCAAACTAAGGTCTGGGGGCCAGATCCAGCCCAATCGCCTTCTAAATCTGGCTTGCGGACGGTCCGGGAATCAGCGTGTTTTTATATGAGTAGAATGTGTGCATTTATTTAAAATGCATCTCTGGGTTATTAGTGGGGCATAGGAATTCATTCACCCCCCCAAAAAAGTCCGGCCCCCCACAAGGTCTGAGGGACAGTGGACTGGCCCTCTGCTGAAAAAGTTTGCTGACCTCTGCGCCAGATGAACCTTCCCAGGGAGAGCATTCCACAAACAGGGAGCCACTGCAGAAAAGGCCCATTCTTGTGTTGCCACCCCCCGGACTTCTTGTGGAAGAGGCACATGAAGAAGGACCTCAGATGGCGATCTTGGGGTCTGGGGATGGGATGTAGCCAACAATGTTAGCGCAAGAATTTCCACCTGTGCAGTAGTACTTCCTCTTCCTCTTCTTTCCTCTCCTTATGCAACTCCTGTGCCCCTCTAAACAGATTTTTTTTTGCACTGGTGAGGTGGGTTGCACAGGGAGTGGAGTGGGACAAGAAACCCTATTGCATAGGAGGTCCTTGCGCTAACAGGATGACTCCATTAAATGCAACCAGATTTGGTGTGTATCTCAAATATTTCCCTGAGTTGAAACCTTGGGAAAGAGTCTCTGGGAAAGGGTCCTATATGCTGTTCAAACAACTGGCAAAGAAAGTTACTGATTAAGCCTGGGCAGCATATAGTTTGTCATGATTCAAAGTTTTGAGGAAAACAAGCTTTACTGAAATATTCACAAAAGTCTATGCCATAAAATATTTCTTTGTCTTTAAGGTAACTTCCGTTGTGTGTTTTCACTAACAAGGTAGCTCGTTTCACAAATTTCTTTCAAAATTTTGATGGGTGTTTTTTCCCACAGTCAGAGAAATTTATTGCATGGCGGTTGGAGTCTGGATCACCAAGTGTTCAAAATGTGAGACGTATGCTTTCAAATTGCAAGTGTCAGAAGATACTTAATCTTTAAGTTTCAAGGATTGAAAGGAGAGGCCATTGAAACAGCCCTCAGAGACTTCCTTAGATAGCGAGTCTCCTGGCTAATATCCTGTTTACTAATACTTGGCACTGTTGGTTCCTCCATACCCACCCACCCCCTGTTTAATTTACAAGTCAAATGTACCCAGACAGTTTCCTGCCTTACATGACCCTCACTGGGGAATGAGGAGGACTTAATCATAGATGGGGAGGGATTATAGTCTTGGTTGCCATTGTCCTTTGTGTTCACTGTATAACAAACAGCTTCCAGTTCTGGTTGATGTCAGCATAGGCTTATTAATCCCAAATGTCTGAAATGTAACGGTTAGCATTTTTAAAAAATCTATTTTTTGTTGTTGTTGCTTCTAGGGTTAGCCTGTACCCTCATGCACACTTTTCCAGCAGTAAACACCACTGGGTGTACTTCTGAGTAAATCTTGCAGCACAGAGCACTTTTCAATGTTATATATTCAAATCCTCCTCTCCAACCATAGCCAAAGCATAACTCCTGCCAGAAGAAAATGATTGAAAGAGAGGAACTCATTGGGTTGCCAGACCCCAGTGTATCTCATGTCTGGAAGATAGAGAACAGAGGAAGTGGGAAGGAAGGCAGGCAGGAATGATGTAATATTCCTCCCTCGCCCCCTCATTTTGAGGGAATAACCATGTGACACACTGGAGATTTGTAAAAGTGGTTCCCATGACAAACAGCGTGCTTGACAAACTGTGCAAACATTTGCATATAATCAGGAAGTGTCAGTGAAATGCACTTGCTTTGTATGTGTGCGTGTCCAGGGTTGGTATTCGTTTGTCTCAAGGGACAATGGAGTGCGCCTCTAGGGGTGAGGTCAAACCACTACATTAGCAGCCAGCACTAAAGTGACCTCTTTGGGACGCAAGCCTGGGCAGTGTGTAGGTCCTGGGATGCCCAGAAGACAACACACACACACACACACACACACACCCTGCCTTGCTGATACGGTCCAGAGGAAAGCAGAGCAATATGTTTGGCACCAGCTTGGCTGCAGGAATTGCCGGAAGGAAGTGTACAAGGCGCCATCCAAATGCCTTAGGAACTCCACTCCGGATCTGTGTAGGGTTTACTCCTTAGTCTTGTCTTCTTCCAAAGATACCCCGCAAGGCAGCAGAGGTTTAAGATCAGAGTCTTCCTTCTCCTAGTTGGGCTACCTTGCCTGGTTGACGAGTCCCACCTGCACCCTACAGCACATGCAGAAACTGCCTTCTTGACTGTTGGACCCACTATTGGTCTCGTCCACTCAATCCACTGAAGCCTTTCTTCACACGCAGGGGAAATCCCTAACTCACAGAGGGTTTGAGACCCATCGGCTACCCTCATCTGGTTTAGCTGGCCAGTTGAAGCTGTTTCCCGGGGTGTGGCCACTGTTGCATGCTGACAGCTTCTAGGAGTCACAGATCAGAGCTGAGTGCAGGGTGAGGACCAAAGGTGGACAAGCTACCCTAGAGGGAGCATTATATGTCCCCCCCACCTCATGGCATGCTACCCCCCAACACCCCAGGGTAATGTGTGGTAAACGGTAACTCTTGCATGTCCTCTCTGGGGAGAGGCCTGTGCATCTCATGTGGGGGAATTTTTTTGCACTAAATCAAATTATTTCCTTCCTATATTTATCCAAGAAATCCAGAAAGAGGACATGTGCCTGATGTTTTCTTTGCCATACCATGAGAAATCACACTGGGTTGGTTCTGGCTGAGTGCTATGATGCCACCAACCAACCTCCCCATTTTTCAGTTCATGTGGGGCAACTCTGGAGATCTGTGAAAAAAGCAAAGGGAGCCATATTGGTTCACAAGAAATATTCCAAAATCCACATCATTCTAAGGACCAACAAAAATGTTACAAACTCTGTAGTGGACATAGCTTTCATGCCCAGAGTCTTTGTACAGCTCAGTTGTTAACACTGTGCATAAAGATGTTTGTACAAGATGAAACATATATTAGAAAAAACGTATTTTAGAGTTGGAAGGACTCACAAATGGAGCAGGGCATCCACTGCCACACCACCACTGATAGGTAATGGCCCAACCTCTGCTTAAAAACCTTTAACTAATGAGAGTTCACCATCTTCTATGACATGAGAGCTGCAATGTTTAATGTTTAACTAAATGCAGCCATGGAATATGTGAGTGCTAATTTGATTAGGGAAGAAGCACAGAGGTGAATATTTTTACCTTCTTATCCCTGCACTGTTTGCCTGATCTAAATTGCTCTCACACAGATGTGTGTATATGTACACACGCACACACACACACAAACACACTTGCTATTTCTTCCATTCAGAGAAAAATACTGGCATGATACAAGTTCCTGTATCGCACACACACAGCAAATAGGCATCTTGGGGAGGGCAAGTTCAATCAGGAAAACATGGGGCAGATGGATTAAACACCTGCACCAAAACTTCCTTGATCAAATTGGCTGCCCAATGACTTCACAGCTGCATTAAGTAAAAAAATAAATTAATGCCCTGGTGCTAAGAAGTCAGCATTCTAGGCAAGGAAAGCTGACTGATTTCAATGAAAGACAACTTTCTCCATGCAATGCATGCCTGAAGATATATATGCAAAGCACTTGAAAGAAACATCATTAGCAGAAGTTACACCAGTCAACTGTTTTATTATCCTTTCTGTGTGCAGAAGGCAAGAAGGAAATAGCTCTTTCTCCATGGTTAGTAAACGATTATATATATATATATAGAGAGAGAGAGAGAGAGAGAGAGAGAGACATGTGTGTGCACATTTGTTTCTGCAAACCAGAAAGAAGTCACCTTTCTCTTTAGACACTGTAAGAAATTTCCCCAGCCTGTGTCAGTCTTCTTTAGCAACAAATGTGGTTGAGTGGGTGCACAGGAAGTTGCAAACCACGAAGCTGGGGGAAATTAGTACAGAACGCCGAGCAAGTCACTGTGTTAGGAAACTTAGGGCTGCGGTTAGAGAAATGTGCAGGCTGCTTTGTAGTGCTTCCAAATTACAGCTGTATCATTGCAGCAGGTAAACACATCACTCCTCCTTCTCCTGAATATGAATAGGCTGCAGCGGGACAAGTATATCAACTGCCCATAACATTCTTGTTAGAAATATATAGACTATTTCCTTGAAAATCAGGACACATGTGCAGATTAATCACTTCATCACTTTCCTTGTTTGCTAGAGTCTTTTGTATTCCTGCGTTCTTTGCTAAAGTCTGTATATCTTGCATTCCAGAATTAATATTGATTAAGAAAGTCAAAGAGCAGCCGAATCTTGTGTAGCCTCTAGTCTTCTGCAGATCTGCTGTTTAGCACAAAGCAAACCTGAATTAAGACTTTTCATGCATACTCTGTGGTCCAGACTTGGCGGGTGGGATGCAAATGGACTGAGGGGAAAAGGAAGTGGTGTTTTTCCACTTCAGATAACTTCCCAGCTATTTCTCTGGGCCCGACGTGCATGAGTCAACCATGGTGTGCAACATTTTCACACTGACTGTTGGCTTTGTCTGTGAAAGGAGACAGACCTTTGCTTGGAGGTAGAGCTTGGGTTTTTCCTAATGCTGCTGAGGGCAAAATGTGCACCCTAACTGGGAATAAGCATATGTTTTTATGCTCTTTCCATTTTCTGTGCTAAATATGACTTGGGGCTTTTCAAATATGTAAATATGTTTCTTTGGGATTTGATAGTCTGTATATGCCTATCACAGTTAACATCTGACCTCTAGACACTAGAAGTAGTGGTGGTGTTATAACTCAGGGGTGGGGAACTTCTAGGCCGTGATCCAATCTTGGCTAGGCAGGGGTCCAGTCTGGCGCCATGGGGCCATTTCCCCCATATCACGCCCACTTGTCAATCAGCTGGTGTGCTCGCTGTTTCTCTTGCATCTATTAAGCTGGGCCATGGGCCATGGGGTATGGGAAGATAAACCCCACCCCTGGAATAGCTCAGACAAGATACATTGCTTTCAGACTTCTACATCTGCTCATACTGCATGCATTTGCTCTCATGTCTAAGCTTGAGCATGTCTTGAGTTCAGACACAGCTCTTCTCCTGAACAGGACCTATGTATAAGGCTGCATATGGGTGTAAACAGATAAGTATGTTGCATTCCCCTTCATCTCCCAAGGGGGAGCAGCTGGAAGCAAGGAGTTATGTCTTGTGTTGCCTTGCAATGCCAAAGGAGCTGTTGATGCTCACCTGTTGCTTTCTTTCTTTTCCAGGCTTCTTCTTTGCCCCTGAGTTCCCAGGAGGATGAGCCAGCAGAATGGGGAGCAGTCCAATCTGTCTCATTCGCTCTTTGACACTTTTCTCCATGCCAAGCAGTGCAAAGAGGTGCTGGGAAGTTTTGAGGCGCTTTGCAGACACCTGGGACTGGAGCATACTGGCCAGCTCCAGTTCTATCACAAACTCAAGTCTCGTCTCAACTACTGGAGTGCCAAGGCTTTGTGGACCAAGCTAGACAAGAAGGCCGGGCACAAAGACTATGATCAGGGGACAGCATGCGCCAACACCAAGGTAAGGTGGCAGAACTGCAGTTGCTGTGCTGCAGAGAATAGCCTACCTCAGGGTTGGGGGAACCTTTTCGGCCTGGCGGGCCACATCTTTATCTCCACCACCCTGCCAACTTTTGACAGGTCATTTGTGCTGCCCACCTGTCAACGTTTGCCCACGGGGGAGATGCTACACAAAGGAGGACTGAACTCTTTATGCATCAGCTGATGTGCCAGGAGTTCAGTTCTGCTTTTTGCAGCCGTGTCTCTACCTGCCTCACACCTGATGTCACAAATGACATCAGATGTGGGGCAGGTGCAAGTGGTTTTAGAAAAATGGCCATGTGGGCCAAATAGGAACACCTGGTGGACCAGGTTTGGTCCATGGGCTGAAGGATCTGCAGCCCTTGTCTACTTGATGGTCATCACATGATATGCTGAACATTCTAGGCCTGTCCACTGGTAGTCAATACCAAGGACCATCTTCCCGTGTTTCCCAGATGCTGAAGCAGGCCTATTTCTTAAATGTGTGCTAAACTTCAGCAGTACAGATGATCGTATCTGGGTTATTTTTCTGTGGTTGCTGTACCTCTAGCTCCAATTCCTGATTTGTTGCTATACGTAATGTAAACATTAGTTCTGCCTACCTCTACGTGCATTGCTACAATGTTTTATCATTACTTCCTAGTTCTTCCCTTACAGAAGTAGATCATCTGTTGTGTTCCTGTTATTCTAAAAGATAACTCACACTGATAATGGTGGGGTTTCCATTGATTTCCAAACGTGTAGGAAATTGTGCTCCTGAAGAACCCTTCCAAAGTTCGCTTTACGCATTAAAATCAAGATTTAATTGCATCGTCACCAACAAACCAATCATCACACAGCACATAAGCAAATGGAGATGAGGCAGTATGGTTTCTCCGTAAAACCTCAAAACAACAAAATGTCAATTAAAATTAAAAGGAAAAATTGAGAAAGACCAGTGTTGTGAAAATCTTTCAAAATATGTAAACACTTGGAATTGTGAAACCTGAAGGAAAGGAAAGAAAGAGAAGCCATTCCTTTATATATATATTAATTTTATTTATTAAATTTCTATCCCACTCTCCCTCCCAAAGGAGCTCTGAGTGGCTGTTAAAAGATTCTGTCCATGAAACCCTGTAGCTCAGGAAAACCACCTTCCCTGCTTAACATCACACCCAGGGATGCCTAATATAATTGACAATCCAGCCATGTGAGAAATGCAGGGAGCCCTTGCGGTCGAGACTCCAACTGTTACCGCACGGAAGAATGTGTTGCAGGGGGATTAAATGCCCTACTTTTGTGCTAAATCATATGGCCAAGTAACCACGGGACAGAAAAGCCTACAGGATGGTAAATTGGTACTTTGTATTGTTTCCTAGTTCCCTTGGGAGTGAGCTTCTGTTTCAGAAACACTTAACATCTTCCTAGCACTTAAGCAGCAACAGGTTGTTGCTGGGAAAACGTGACTCTTTGCTGAGCTTGTGGAGCTTTGGGAATGTGAAGTGCTGAACAGTCTGGACTGTGGTTGTGTGAACATCGCCGCTGATGATGAGTGACTCTTGGCTCCATGTTGCTTTGTGACTCTGTACTCTGTCCAGGGCTGGCTCTAGGTTTGAGAGAACTGGAGACAAAGGGGACTCTGGAGGGCCTTGCTGGGCTTACTTAGTGGCAGCACAAAGCACTGGATGGCAAGGAAGGTGTCCTGAAAATCTCTCTGAGCCTTTGCCGGGCAGCTAGGGATGGTTGATTGAATTTCCCACAATGCCCTGTCCTGGAACAAAGCTATGCCATCTAATGGGAGATTGCCATTTTGTGGCTAGACACGGCTAGGAGCATCAGGCTGAATTTCCTTTTAAGTGGGGGAGGGAACCACTGGCAGGAATAGGGTTGACCTTTGGCAGCTTCCCAAGGATGCTCGGTGCTGGTCTGTGAGTTTCTGCTCTATGGAGCAAGGGCTGCCTTCATTCCAACCCCATACACGGATTCCAACTGCCTTTGAACGGAGGCTAAGCAGTTCAGCTTGAGGCAATTGCCAAGATAAGCCTTAAACATACGCTCTGAGAGAAGTATGTAGCAGATCTCGGAATGCTCTGCAGAAATAATGTTTGGATCTGCAGTGACTTGTTGGGGTGTACAGGCAAGATGGGCAGCATCAGGCCTTAGGTGGTTTAGAGTGTAAACATCTGTTGCAAAAAATCTTGGTGGATGTTTAAGAACTTCCCGTATGGCTGGATCTGTTGCAACAAAGCATGATTCAAATTCTGACTGTCCACTCATGTGATTGAACGGCTGCTTTGCTGAAGGAGACTGAGACAAGTCACTCTGTGTGGGTTTACCATACTTAAGTTCCGTGCTAAAACAGGGTTTTTTTGAAAAAAAAATCCCTGAAGAAGGCATTTATAGTAGTGAGGGGACAAGACCATGGTAATGGCAAAAAAACAGTTAACTGCAGAGCAGTGGTGTCCAAACTTTTTTCAAAGAGGGCCAGATTTGATGAAGTGAAGGGCCGTGAGGGTTGACCAAAGTTGTTAACCTTTTTTTTAGGTCACTCAGGAAGTAAGCTGCTACAGGGGCCAGATTAAACCAACTGGCAGGCCGGATTAGGCCCCTGAGTTGGACTTTGGCTCCTGGGTCTTCCTTTGCCTCTGAAAAGCAGCATTCTGCCCGCCTGCTCTTTTGACACAATGCCAAGCTCACAGCCACTCTTATGGATTGTATGTTACCTGCCCGCTCCAGAGGCTGCGGCTACGGCAGCTTCCAAGTGTGAGCACTGCCTCCTTTATGGCACCATTTTATAAACTTCCCACCCGGTGATAATTCTTTTTCCAGTGCCTGATTATTGGGGCAGGCCCTTGCGGCCTCCGCTCGGCGATTGAACTGGCCTTCCTTGGAGCCCACGTGGTGGTGGTGGAGAAGAGAGACTCCTTTTCCCGGAACAATGTGCTGCACCTTTGGCCTTTCAGCATCCAAGACCTGCGGGCTCTGGGAGCGAAGAAATTCTATGGCCACTTCTGCACAGGATCCTTGGATCACATCAGTAAGTAATGCAGAATGGACCAGGGCAGGGAAAGGATCTTCAGCATTATGGAACAGTGGCGAGAAACCAGCATTACCAGCTAATGGGAGCTAGTAGTGGTGGGAGTTGGTAGGTTGGAATAAGAATAAAACTAACTAACTAACTAACTAACTAACTAACTAACTAACTAACTAACTAACTAAATGGCTTTGTCTAGAAAGTGTTTACTGAAAAAGCCGTTTAAAAGTGCATTTAAAGGTCCAGCATCCCTATGTAAACTGAACATTTACTGCAAAATGTAGCATTTCTGCTTTTGAAAGGGCATTCTCAGGAATTGGTTCTTACTAGATAGCTCAGTCGATGGAACATGAGGCTTTAATCTCAGGGTTGTGAGTCTGAGCCCCACAAGATTGAGCAAAAAGATTCCTGCATTGCAGGGGGTTGGACTAGTTGACCCCCCCATGGTCTCTTCCAGCTCTACGATTCTATGGTGTGTCTCATAAGGAGGATTGTGTTTCATTGAGGGAACTGCAATGGGTACCCAAATTAAACTGTACATCTCAAGAAAGTAACTGTACATCAAGGTGGTACCAATTCAGGAAGAACAGCATTGGATCAGTGTTTCAAATAAATTACCGTATTTTTTGCTCCATAGGGCGCACTGGACCATAGGGCACACCCAGTTTTTTTTTTGGGGGGGGGAAATCAAGGGGGAAAATCTTATTTCCCCCCCAGCCCCAAAGAGCAGCGTACAGGATGTGCATAACCTCTCCCTGCCAGAGGGGCTGCGTGCGGCTATGTCACAAGCCAAGGCAGCCAGCAGGATGGATCCCACTGGCTACTTTGGCTTCCTCTTTAGCCCCATGCAACCTCTCCCTCCTGGGAGAAGCTGCGGGGGGCTAAAGAAGCCATAGCCCCATGCAGCTTCTCCCTGCTGGAGGGACTGCGCACGGCTATCCCTGAAGCCTGGAGAGTGAGAGGGGTCGGTGCGCACCGATGCCTCTGGCTCTCTAGGCTTCAGCGAAAGCAACATGAAGCCTTTGGAGTATGGAGGGAGTGCTCCCTCTGCGCTTCGGAGGCTTAGCGTTGCTATCACTGAAGCCAAGGAGCCTGCATTCGCTCCATAGGACGCACACACATTTCCCCTCAATTTTTGGAGGGGAAAAAGTGTGTCCTATAGAGCGAAAAATACGGTAATAAATTGTGAAAGTAAATAAATCGGTCAAATTGCCGGTGTGGCAGAGGAATTAGCTGACTTTAGTGATCATTCCTGTCTTTTGGGCTTTGCTTTCACTTTAACACTATTGGCTTATTGGAGTTTAGCTTGTTGCACACTCCTCCCCCCCCCCCCAACCTGCATCTAGAAAACGCTCCATGGTGCCATATTCGATAGCTCTTTGGGACTCAGTATCCCTCTTGTTGAAGCTGGGGAGGGCCATGATTTTCCAACCCCATGACAGGGAAATCATGGAACAGACTTCTTTCTGAAATTGGAAGAAGAGGTGGCTGGAAGGTGGAGCTGGGGTTTAAGGCAGTGCTTGCCTGAGGGCAACTTTGAAATGGGCACAGGTGGGCTTGTTTGTTTGTTTAATTGGGCCAGCTCTGCTAATCCTCTCCTTCTCCATCTTGCAGGCATCCGTCAGCTGCAGCTGATCCTGCTGAAAGTTGCCTTACTCTTGGGGGTTCAGGTTCACATCAATGTGCAGTTTAAGGGGCTCGTTCCACCTGCAGCAAATTCAGATGGACAAGGTAAGAACGACAAAAGTCTCAAGCCTTTGGAGTCCTTAAGGGCAATGCACCAATCCACACCCCTTGTTTCTGCAGGTGAGAAGGTAGCTCAGGACGTCACAGTGAAAAACTGTTTCATGGATGAGTTTCTTTTCTGTTCTGCCTCCACTTTCAAATGTTCATTTCGCCCTTACTTTGCCATAGAAGCAGAACCAGAAAGAAACCAAGCCATTAGACACACCCTGCCAAAAAAATGCTCATGGTCTCTTCACATCATTCGCAACGCATGGCTCTGAGGCACGTCTTGGTCAAGCTGTTACATTTTCATGGATGTCCTGTTGGCTACAGGTCCCTCCACAAAGGCAATGCCATCTCCAAAATTGTGAACAAATGCAGTTCTTGAGTTTCAGACCAGGACATTATGGTGCCCTTAAACACATTCCAAGACAGGATTGGGTTGCTTTTGAGACAGAGACCTGCAGCTTCTCCTGCTTTGTTCCTGCTTTCTTTATAAACATGCAAGTCTGGGGAAGGGTCTGGTGGATTTGGCGGTCTTTGCAGCAGGGATCCTGATGATTCCATCCTCTGTTATTACAGTCAGTGGCTGGAGAGCCACCCTACATCCTCCTTCGTGTCTCCTGAACCAGTGTGAATTTGACGTCCTCATCTCTGCCGGTGGTGGCAGGTTTGTGCCAGAAGGTAAGCAGCCCTTTAAGGCCTCTAGTTAAGATTGTGGGAGAATTTAACTGGGTTTTTTGATGCTCCAGGTGTCTTATCAACAGCTCCTTAGGCCTCTAATAGCATCTCTCCTCAACACTGGAGGAAACTTGTGCCTCTGGCCTTGTGATGAACAGGTTCTCCCCTTCCCCTGTACTGAGCACCTCCAGCAGATAGAATAAAGGGCAAAGCTACAAATTTCTAGGAACAAACAGGGCAACTCAATGCAGATGCAGTCCAGTTTGTAGATATGGCGCTTAGCCAAGTGAAAGGCCAAAGCATTATTGCAGACTTTGGGGATGGCAGACACTTCCCCAAACCTCAGCTTTTATGACACTCAGAATTCAGGGGAGCCCTGCTTCCTATATTTTTGGTTGTTTGGGGAAATGTTTGTACAGTATTAATATTTGCCCTGGAATCTGCAAGCTGAGTGAAGTAGAGTAAACTGAAATTGCCTCTTTTTGAGAGTGTTTAAATGTTTTTCATTTTGTCAGTTGGGGAGTTGGCCTAGAGACCATGAGTTTGACACTTAAGGTTTTGGATTCAGGTAGGTAGCTGTGTTGCTCTGACGCAGTAGAAATAAATAAATAAATAATGTCCAGTAGCCCTTAGAGACCAACTAAGTTTGTTCTGGGTATAAGCTTTCATGTGCATGCACACGAAAGCTTATGCCCAGAACAAACTTAGTTGGTCTCTAAGGTGCTACTGGACATTTTTTTTTTCTGACTTAAGGTTTTGCTTTCATCTGCTCTGCTTCTCCTGATCTCCCTCAATACCAAATCAAGGGCTCCTCAAGAGGCCTTTAGGTGCGTCGGCAAGAGCAGCTGCCCAGCCTACCACAACGCCAACCACTGATAATAGCTTGGGTTATAAAAAAATCTGAAAGGCATCTTGCCTTGGGGCAGGAGAGGAGATGAAAAGCAAAGGGAGAGGGAACAATCTCTTTAGACGCTTTGGCACCAGGAAGCTGGCTCTGGTGGCAGCTTTTACTGGGGCTTGCCCAGACCATTTTCAGAACTGACCTGCCACTCCACTCCAGCATTTCCTTGCCCCTCTCCTTTCATTTCCCACACCTTTATAGGAGTGCTGCAGTATTTTTCAAGCCCTACCAACAATTCCCCAAACAGAGAGACCCAATTCGGCTTTTGTGAAATGCTGCTAGCATTTCAGATCGTAATAGATGAGTACAATTGCCGTCCTGCCATGGTGCTGAGCTTTCTCGCAACGTTCAATCAGAATTCCTCATGGTGTCACCTTGAGAGCTGGTAAATCCCATGCAACTCTTCAGAGATCATGATATTCAATGGAGCTGGGGCTTGGCATTTGCTACTCCACTACTAGAAATAGAGTGGCTAGTCTGGACACTTTTGGGGTGTTACCATATTTCAGATGAGGGAACAGGCCCCATGTTCTGTTCTTCTATCCTTTACCTAGTCCTTTCACAAACTGCCAACCCTTCCCTTTCCTTCAGGACTAGCTCTCTTTGTGTGTTTATCTCCAGGCTTTAAGCGGAAGGAGACCCGTGGGAAACTGGCCATTGGCATCACCACCAACTTCATTAATCACCACAGCAGGGCTGAGGTGGAGGTGGCCGAGATCAGCGGTGTGGCTCGCATCTACAACCAGAAATTCTTCCAAAACCTCTACAACAAAACAGGTCTGGGCCGGATGCTTCTTACCTACAGTTAATGACACTTTCCCCTTGTGCCTTCAGTAAAATCTATGTCATTCTGTAGTTTGCAGTGAGAGAAAACGGGGAAGCCCACACAGCAAATGGAAAAGGGTCAACCTGTTTCAAATACCTTTTTGACCAGTCCTGGATCCTTGCCATTTTGGATACATTCCAATAGAAGCTGAATAAATTATGTAAATCTGCTTGTTTGGGTAGTTTAACAAATCAGGCTTTCTTGGCATGGGATTTTTGGCAGATAGGATATTTGTTTCCTCAAGTGCCAACTATATAAAGCTCTGTAAGCACAAAGGAAGAGCTCTCTTGGATCAAACCAAAGACCTGCTTTGTCAAAAATCCTGCTTTCTTACAGTGGCCAACCAGATGCCTTTGGGAAGTCTGCAAACCAATCATGAGGGCAATGGCCAGCCTCCCCGACTTTGGTTCCCCAGCAATTAGTATTCAGAGACACGCTGCCTCTGGTCTTGAAAGCAACATGCAGCTATCATGACTAGTAGCTATTGATAGCCTTCCATGAATTTAAATCCATGTAAGCCATCTTACATGTTAATAATAATAATAATAATAATATATGTATACCCCGCCCATCTGGCTGGGCGGCTTCCAACGGAACATTATAATACAATAACCTATTAAACATTAAACAGGGCTGCCTTCAGATGTCTTCTAAAATCTGGTAGTACAAAGTACCATGTTACATCATCAGAAGGCTTTCCTCTTGTACAATGGAAATTCCCTCCTCCTCTTCCTGCTGTGTGTGTCCTGTATTCCCCCAAATCTACACTAGAGTGTTGGGGGAACCCCTGGAACAGATTTAGGGGCACGGGGGGCAGTGGCATAGCGTGGGTTGTCAGCACCCGGGGCAAGGCAAGTAATTTGCGCCCCCTAACCCGTGGATTTTAGCACTCAAGTGCGAGCGAGCGCCCCCCAGATGTTGCGCCCGGTGCGGCTGCCCCCCCTGCACCCCCCACGCTACGCCACTGATGGGGGGAGAAGAGGGCAGAAGAACATGCCTTTGCCCAAGCAGAAGTCCTTGCACTGATGGGAGCTTTGCGTAGTGCTAGGCTGAAAACAGCCCCCAGCCTTTAACCTTCTGCTTGTGTTTGAACAATTATAGGCATTGACTTGGAAAACATTGTCTACTATAAAGACGACACTCATTACTTCGTCATGACAGCCAAGAAGCAGAGCCTGCTGAAAAAAGGAGTTATCTTAAATGTACGTATAGAGACTGAAGCTCCAGCAAGTACCATGTGGGAGGGGATGGCGACCCCAAACCATCTTTTGAATTTACATGCTTTGGAGGTGAAAGATCCTGCCAGGCCAAGAGCTGATTGACACACCCGTAATCTTGAACTCTGCCACATTCCAACAAGATTTTTTTACTATTGGTATGGAAGATATCTTGGTCTCCATTCATTTCTAGGACAAGTCAGACATAGAGAGCCTGCTGTCTCCAGAGAATGTGAACCAAGAAGCTCTTCTTGCTTACGCCAAGGAAGCTGCCAACTTCTCCACCAATTACCAGCTACCTGATTTGCAGTTTGCACTGAACCACCGCAGCCGCCCAGATGTTGACATGTTCGACTTCACCTGCATGAGCCGCTCAGACAATGCAGCTCTGGTGCGTGACTGCAATGGTGCCAAGCTGCTCATTGGATTGGTGGGGGACTGCCTGGTGGAGGTAAGTGTCCCCATAATGAGACCACAACAAGCATATGGACAGAGTCCTTTTCACAGTGGGAGAGTGGGTGTGGTGGTGGTGCAGCTCAGCCATCCTTGATTGCAGTTCTCATTCACTTATCTGTCCATATGAACTGACCTACTTGTTCAGGAAAATCACATGACACACTGCCTTGAAATTGTACTGGTTCAGTGGGGAGCAGGTGGTGCTGTGGTCTAAACCACTGAGCCTCTTGGGCTTGCTGATCAGAAGGTTGGCTGTTTGAATCCGTGCAATGGGGTGAGCTCCCGTTGCTCTGTTCCAGCTCCTGCCAACCTAGCAATTCAAAAGCACACCGGTGCAAGTAGAAAAATAGGTACTGCTGCAGCGGAAAGGTAAATGGCGTTTCTGTGCACTCTGGTTTCTGTCATGGTGTTCTGTTGCGCCAGAAGCGGTTTAGTTATGCCGGCCACATGAGCCGGAAAGCTGTCTGTGGACCAACGCCGACTCCCTTGCCCTGAAAGCGAAATGAGCGCTGCAACCTCATAGTTGCCTTTGACTGGACTTAACCGTCCGGGGGTCCTTTGCCTCATGCTGGTTTTATTATTATTATTACTGGTTCAGAACTGGAGAGGGTTTCATTAAAAGCTTTCTCATCTTAAAAAATTGCTGTCAGTTGGGAAATGTAGGTTTAAACAATTTGTGTGAAGTTTGTTGTAACTGCGTTACATGGGAGCTTTACTTTGGGATTTTTCTGACATTGGCTAAGCTTTCATTCCCATTGATTTCTATGAGTGTTTATAAACTTGCATTACAGTAAATAATGCTGTGCTGATTAGAAAAAAAAACACTTTCCTCTTTTATGCATTGTGATGGGAACCATTGCAGGAAATGTGTTGAAAGCTGAAATGTTCTTTAAAGTTAAGCAACCTGCTATCTTGTTTTAAATCTGCATATTTCTCAGACAGACTGTCTTTCACCTGGACTTAGCAGGGAGCCATGTTACTTGACTATCTGGGCTTGAAGGCAAATCTGCCCCTGGATTTTGTGAGGCCTGAAGCTAACCTTTTGCCTGGGGACCATATGCATTGGGTTTTTTGTTTGTTTGTTTTTGTTTTTTAAGTAACCCTGCCCTTCTGTTTGTCTAGCTTGGAGGGCTCATCCAACATCTGGGAAACCTGCTGTCTCTGATCTAGCACTTTATCCTTTGCACTAATTCACTTCACTATGCAGCCCCCTTTATCTGGCAAAACAGAGCTAGCCAGCTGACACCTGGTGTGAGTGGGGAGTGGGCCCCCATTTAGTGCGAACATTTGCCAAAACAACATGCAGCACACAGAGAGGCTGCTGTGAATTAACCATGACTGCCAGAATCACCCTGGACTCCCTATTTCCTGCTGCGTTTTTGACGCAGCTGAGCTGCTGGCCAACGTCTGCTATATCTCATTGACTCATTTTGCTAAGAGACCCCAAAACATCTCTTTGTTCTTTCTCTCTCTTTTTGTTTCCCAGCCATTCTGGCCTTTGGGCACTGGTGTGGGCAGAGGGTTCCTGGCAGCTTTCGATGCTGCCTGGATGGTGAAAAGATGGGCCTCGGGGATGCCCCCTTTGGATGTGCTGGCTGAGAGGTGAGCACTCTGAGAAGGGGCATTCTCTGCCCACAGTGATGGAGGGGTGACTGGTGATGGTGGTGGTATCTTGAGGTCTATAGATGTTCCAGGTTATGCGTTCAATGTAGGGAGGAGAGCTATTGATACAGTGAGCCAGGACTGCCTATTTTGTCTAGAAGTAGTGCTTCAGAGCCTTGAGCAGTTTTCTCCCACTGAACCATACATAGACAGTCTTTTCTGAAGGGTCTTCTGCTTCATGCTCTCTTGTTCAGTCTTTTAAGCCCTAGCCTGGTAGCCATAAGACACCAGGAACTGCACACAGGCAAGTGAGTGAGCTGGTGGAGCCCCTTTCTGTTCTGCTGCCCAACCTCAGGAAGTTCCCAGCATCATCTAGGAGACTGCAGGGCTGTTGAGTAACTGACCTGGAGCATGGAATGGGGGACAGGAATGGGTGTAACTGTCTGATGTAGTGGGAATCTGAGAGTGCAGGAGAACTTGTTGATGCTGCTCACCCCACAGACCCAGGCAAGAGGTGAGGAGGGACTGCTGTGAAGATGAGAAGGGTGAGAGCATGCCGATCTTCCTCTTTTGCCTGAAGGCTCCTGAATGCTGAAGGCTGTGAGTGCCATGTACACAATGTATCTTGGTGCTGAGGGACTAAGAGGGGGACATTCCTGCTTAATCTCCATGCAGGGAAAGCATATATCAGCAGCTGTCGCAGACCTCACCTGACAACACCAACAAGAACATCAGTCAGTACAGCATTGATCCTACTACGCGGTACCCAAACATCAACCTCCAAGCCATCAAGGCCTCTCAGGTATCGCTATACATATAGGGTGGTGGTGAGGAACACAATATCTCCTCCTTTTCCTTGTCGGTTTTCTGATGATTCTCTTTGCCTCATGCACTCTTCTTTGCAGCTTTTAAACACTGGCACCATGCCACGTCCCTGAGCCATGTTCTGAAAGTAACAGAAATGTATAAGAACGCTGGCATTCGCTGCAATAGGCCTTGGAGAAGAGACTCCCTTGCAAGACATCCTTTTGTGCTGTTCTGGCACTGAAGGCTGTTCTTTTCTGAGTAATGGGGTCTGGTGTGTTTTCCAAGCTGGGATGCTAAGGGCCACACAGGAAGCATTTTGGCAGCTGCAGACCTGGGGAATTAGCTGGGTCTTGTTCTGGATCCAAGCTGTGGTCAGTGATAGGAAATAAATAACTGGGTGCACCTGCTTCCAGGTTCGTAATCTGTATGTGACGGGAGAAATTGAAATGGATATGAAGAAAGGAAGAAGTCGTGGCAGCCCTGAGATAGTCAGCAAAGGCAAGTCTGGGTCATGTTCTCCCCTGGCTACTGGTTGGATGGATCCACCTGAAAACCAGTACCAGACCCCTCCATACTTGTTCATACTCACTGTTCTCTCCCTTTAGATGAATTGGATTTCTCTGCAACAAAGTGCAGATCCTCCTCTTCTGTTTTTCTACCCATATGACCTCTCTGCTTGCTTTTCCTTCCCCAGGACTCTGCTTTACCCCCAAGCAGCAAATATCTGGGTCAATATTGCTGTCTCTCAAACTGGGATGTGGAAGAGTGATCCCAAGCATTTACTCTAACAGACTGTTCCTGGTTCTCCATAGACAAGACAATGTTGCCTTTGCTAAAAACAAAACAAACCAAGATTCTGTGACAATGAAAGCTAAATAGGGTGGCTTCTTATGTAGTAAGAAAATGAAGCAATGTGTATATATTTAGTTGTTTTGTGAGTTCCACTTTTGCTAGATATGGGCAAGGCACCAATGTACCTCCTGCCCCCCTGAAGTCCAGTTCCAGTCATCTGTTCCAGACCCCTGCAATGTATGAGTCACATTGCATCAGGAATCCCTGACAGATGATAATCCAACCTCTGTTTTAAAACCACCTTCCAAGGTAGCCTGTTCCACTGTTGAACAGCTCTTACCATCCAGACATTGCTGACACATTTTTCAAACCTTCCTTTGTCTCCATAAAGGCTAGAAATGTCCTGTTTTGAAATAATGAGGATTGAGATTCTGGAGATACTCAGTTCTGCATGTGCAGAATCCACACCGCTCTGCACATAGATTAAACATAAAATTGGGAGAGACTCAGTTGAGTCTGGAACAAGAGACCCACCGCCTGCAGCATCCCAGACAGATGTTTGTCTGGCTTTGCTCAATGGTCTGTAATTCGCAAAATAGTCTCTGAAGGCAGGTTTTCTTAGCAGAGAGGAATCAGTGTTAAGGCTGACTACTTTCAAGTGTTCTGGCATAGTGTATAGAGTCCACAAGTCAATGTCAGCAGATTGTTACTAGTATAAAGGAGACCTTTTTCTTTCTTTTTTTGCTGGGTTTTTGTTCTCTGATCTCAGTCCTTTTTGTAATTCTTTTTCTCCCTCCACCCATTCTGTACGGTTCCACTTCTGGAAGTGTTTCAGTTTTGTTACCCCAGAAGAAAACTGGTTCAGGATATTCCTTTGGGGGAAAAATCCCAGGAATACACCTGCATTTTGGGCAATATTCCCATGATCCACAAGCACACAGCATGCACCTTAGTAACAGAGTAGCAGAATCTAGTTGTCTTAATAGGGTTGAGGAAACTTTGGTTGTTGACTCTGGGCTGTAACTTGGTTAGCTCTGTGCAACATGGCTGACTTGTCTTGGGGCTGGTTTGCCTCTTGGTTGGCAAGAAGTCCAGAACTAAGGCCTTGCCATATTTTTGCCTCACTGCAGGCATGCCAAGGTCCCCTTGAGAAAGATGGTCCAAATCTTTCCACAGTGAAATTCCCTTTTATTCTGGTGTAAACTTGGGTGTAAAAACTTCTGCCTCCCAACAAACTAACAATGCTGAAACATTTCTGCCTACTGCATAGGCACCCTCTAGTCATCTCCCAGGAGAGAAACACACATTTGTCACAATCTCTCACTCCCAAACTATCACTTCTGTGGGGAAAAATCCCCTGCTGCCCAGTTCTTAAACAATGGAGAGGGTGTTTATCTATTACATTTTGCTCCAGTTGTAGCATTTTCCTTCCCAGCTTTCTATGAAATAAACTAAAAATGCCACCGATAGCTCTTCACTTTTTGAACTGTTTTTCTGCCTTCTCTTACGTGTGTGTGTGTGCATTTCTCTGTCCCTCTGGCTCTCCCTTCCCTCTTTAAATTACAGCTCTCTTGTTTCTTCTCTGTGTTTTCTCATGTTTCCTCCCACAGTGTCATTGTTTTCCATAGCCCAGTCTGTTCCCCTTGGCCTTGCTCTGCTTATGGAATAGCCCTTGTGATGGTTAGCAAATAACTGTGTGTTTTGGGAGGTTGGGAGATAATGTGACCTGCCCGTTCACTATCACTCTGGTTAGAAATGGAGTGCTAGCTACTAGGAAGACTTCTCCGATTCACTTCCACCCAGCTTTTAGGCTGTGCGTTGATGGATTCCAAGCTAAGGATGTTGTTACAAGTCTATTGCATGCTGATGTGTAAATCAGCGGTGCAGATGATGGCAATGTGATTGTTGTGGGTTCCTGTGTGGCATCAGGGTAGGGTCAGTGGTGCCAGGCTAGCCCTGTGCTGTACTGCTTTTGATGGAAGCAAAGTATAATTTGGTGGTTGTTCTTCCTATCATATAACACCGGTCTTGAAAGGCCTACACTGGCTCCCAGTATGTTTCCGAGCACAATTAAAAGTGTTGGTGCTGACCTTTAAAGCCCTAAACGGCCTTGGTCCAGTATACCTGAAGGAGTGCCTCCACCCCCATCGTTCTGTCCAAACACTGAGGTCCAGCGCTGAGGGCCTTCTGGCGGTTCCCTCGCTGCGAGAAGCCAAGTTACAGGGAACCAGGCAGAGGGCCTTCTCGGTAGTGGCACCTGCCCTGTGGAACATCCTCCCACCAGATGTCAAAGAGAAAAGTAACTACCAAACTTTTAGAAGACATCTGAAGGCAGCCCTGTTTAGGGAAGCTTTTAATGTTTGATGGGTTATTGTATTTTAGTGTTCTGTTGGAGGCCGCCCAGAGTGGCTGGGGAAACCCAGCCATATGGATGGGGTATAAATTATTATTATTATTATTATTATTATTATTATTATTATTATTATTATTATTCCTATTGCAACAGAGCTGTGGTTTAGGCAAAGCAGTCACATGTTGTCAGCATAAAAGCTGGCTGAAGCTCCCTATTTAGCTGGACTTGGAGTACAGCAGTCTGCCCTAATCCTAAAGTAGCACATACACAGTCTCATCTATGTTGGTAGCTATGTGTTAGGCTTTTCCCCTCTTCTGAGCTCTGATGGAGGAGGAAATGTTCAGACAATAAACCCCAATATGCTGCCAGACTAGGTACTGTGCATTACAGAAATCCTATTAATTCCTATTAAACCGCTGGCCCACAGGCTAATCTTGGTCTGCCAGGGAGTCCAGTTGGACTCATGAGGCCATTTCTCCTCCCAAACCATGCCCACTTGTCTATCATCTGATGTAACTGGGTGATGTCAGTGGTGGAAGGTGTTTTTCAATCCAGTTGGGTGTTGCTTCATAAGTGTAGCCCAAGCAGGGAATGGAGAGTGGAGGGTTCAGTCCTGCTGGGTGCTGCTTTGCCAACCCCTTTCCTGCGGGTCAGCTTGGCTAGATGGGTTGGACTGCCCATCCATCAAGTCATCTGATGCCATCAAGACGTCAGAAGATTAGAATTCGCCCCCAGGGAAGGGGGTGGAAGAAGATTGGGCCGAAAGGTTCCCAATCCCTGCTTGTCACTAGGTACATCTTGGGAACTGGACCAAGTGTCTCTCTTTCACGTACCCTTAGCTTGGTTTGCTCTTTCTCTCTCTCCTCTCCATCATCCTTCATCCAGATTCCAACAGAGCCTACGAGGAGCTGCTTAGCTGGTGTCAAACTAATACAGCAAATTATCGTGGCATCAAGGTAGAAGATTTCACATCCTCCTGGAAAAGTGGCCTGGCCCTGTGTGCCCTCATACATCACTTCCGACCAGATCTTCTGTGAGTGAGCCTTGCCAGAGGGAGGGAATGCTTGTGGGCACATTAGAGGCAAACTTTCTAAAGGGATAACAATTAGCCATTGCTGTACTGCTCAGGAAATGCTACTTCAGAGTGATTATACTGTCCATTTGTAGAAAAAAATTGTTGTGCAGGTCAACTCATTCTGTGGCTGTGTTTTTTTTCTAAATCACACACACACACATTCAGCAAACTGTGTATCCCAAAGGCCTAAATTAAGGGCTAGTCCATATATGCCTGTACATCACTTTATTTCTTGATTCTTTATAACACAGCTGAGAGTGTGAACGGACTGCAGTGAAATGTATTGTGTACAAAGTGATATGCAGAGATTTGCAAGATGTTTGATCTGTGGTGGCTCACACACACATGCAAGTTGCCATTTGATGCTGGAATAGAAGCTGTGTGTGTGAGCCACAGATCTAGTCAGCCTAGAGATCTCCGTTACAGACCTGGTGATTTGCTCCCATTTTGGGAAGCTCAGCATCTATCCCCCACCCCTCCTCTAGAAATCATCACATGGTGCTGCTGCCTTTGTTGTAAGTGGAACTCTCCTACTCTATAGAGTTCTACTTCAGAAAAGCAGAGCTGAACGCTTCTATCCTAGCCTTCCTCTGTGTTGGAGGTTCAGAACCAAAGGGAGCCAACTAAGCCTCAGATGCCAGGGTCAAGCTAGGCCAGGCATGGGAAGACCTTGTGGCCTGCTGGTAGCTTTTGCTCTGCTGATCTAGAGAGGTACCAATTCTCTAGCCTCTTCCCCACAGCAACCATCCTTTCCTCCCTCTCTCTTACCAGTCACGGAGAAAGGGGGGGGGCCATAAAGGCAGATGTGACTTTAAAAGATGCCTCTGCTCATGTTTATGTTGCCACGGAGCAGGGATGGGGAACCTCAGGCCCAGGAGCCAAACACATCTCTCCAGGTCTCTCCTGTGGGACTTTCCCTATAACATCTTTTCTTCAGCCACACCTTTATTTTGCACCTCCTTGAGTCCCTATGCCTGGCTGGGATGTGTCTTGAGATCCGATCAGGCCTCTCACTTACCTGGATGGAGGAGAGAGAGGGAGGTGCAGGTGTGAAGAAACCAGCTACTGTACAAAAATAGAATTTACACTAATTGCTCTACCCACTTATGCTGCTAGTCTCCCTGCCTGCCACCACTGCCATGGGACACTCCCCCCAGGCAGTGGGAAGGGAGTGTGGTCTTCAGTCTGAAAAAGGTGCCCCGCCCCACCCAAAAACAGTCTCTGCATGTTTCTCAATTCCTAGAGGGTGTATCAGGGGGTTAATGGCCACAAAGCCACGGACTCCCCAAACTGGGAGTCTGTTGCTTCACAGTCTTGCCTGCCAGATAGGATGGCAGCGACATTTCATTTGCCTGTTTTTGGTGATCAAGAGAAGCAGGGAGTCTTCCTGTCCTTGCATAGTGAAATAAGATGGGAGCAAGGTTGTTAAAACAGGGGTTGGAAGATTGCTGGCTGATATCCCATTACTGGAAGCAGTGCTGTGTGTGGTTCTCTTGCTTTGTTTAAAGTGAAACATAATTTGTGTGACTGCCTCCTGGTGCCCAGTAACGCACATGGCAGCCGCTTCACACAAGCCAGCTTGTCATGAGCTGGGAGTTGTGCTGCTATCGTTTTTAAGGAAACTGTCACACACTTCACCTTCTGCTTCAGGTGTCTTGTTAAAATTTCTCTCAGTCTGGGCTAAGTCCTGTCAGTCACCTTGACTTTTTATCTTCCTTCTCTAGAGACGTCAACACACTCAACCACAACGACCCCATTGGGAACAACCAGCTGGCCTTAGACGTGGCAGAGCAAGAGCTAGGGATCCCTCCGGTCCTCTCCAGTACTGAAATGGCTTCGATGTCCGAACCTCAGAGGCTTGGCTTGATCACCTACCTGAGCCAGTTTTATGATGCCTTCAAGAGCTCTCCAGGTAGAGAGTCCCAAGGAACCCAGGTCTGGGGATTGTCCTACAAGGGGAGCCTCACAAGGGGAGTGGGCAACCTTGCTTCCAGGCCTCTCTGCCTGGTCCTTGGGGACTCTTCCCAGGCCATTGCAGGTTCAATCTGCAGCATCTCCAGGTAGTTCAGGGAACCCTGGGAAGCTGCTGCCACAGTCATTGTAGACAGTAGAGTCCTGAGCTAGATGGACTAGTATCTGGCAGCTTCCCTAAACACTGCATTCTCTCTTCCAGAACCAGAAGAGAAAAGTTCGATGATTCTGTCGACACGTGGTACCAAGGGAGCTATCCTCTTCCTCAGCAAGCTTCAGAAAAGTCTCTCTCTCTCACGTAAACGTGCCCTGGTGAGTCTCCACAGCCATTGCTAGCCCATCACCAGACATTCCCAGCAGTGTGTTTGTGCCTTATGTGCTGGCTAGTGGCCCTTTGGCAGCTGGTATGATCTCTGCCCAGGTCACTCTAGCCCTCCCCATTTTCAGATGTCCCTAGTAAGAAGCACAGGACAGGGGGCGGGCAGTGGGGGTTACGTTTATTGCAGGAGCAAAGTGTCTTTGGCCTTCTGTCTTTTCTGCTGCTCCTAAGTCATAATTTTCGATTGCAGGAGAGCTCTGCAGTGGATGACCAAGCCAAAAAGACCAAGCAAGAGGCTGGGGTAAGTTCTGCTGCCATTGCACTTAGGGGTTCATCTGGTACTAGACAAGTTTTGGAGGATGTCATATGTGACGATTCCACATGGTACTGGCTTGAAAAAAATGAACATGAAATCTGCATGTGGATCATAGTAGACCAAACTCCTGTGGTATTTCATTGCCTGCTGGGAAGCTTTAGCCATCTGCATTTTCCCACTGCATATGGGGGGGGGGACTCTTGTGAGTGCAGCATCTTCACACGTTATGGTTACATTTTGGGTTTCCTGTGAATTTCTATATGGAAATGCCTTCATTGCAGGAATCTGGTTATGTGTGAAGTTAACATTAGATATGTCTGGGTCCAGAGTAGTGATGGGAATGGATATTCATTGCTTCTGAAAAATTCAGTTTTTTAATCCAGTTTGTATTTCAGGGAGTTTCATTTAAGGAAACTTCATAACCCTCCTTATTTGAGTCATTGCTATTGACTCTGTAGATTCTCTGACCTTTTAACACATGATGGGAAATCCAGTGCATGCAGTTTATTGACTGCAACTGCTAGACGAGTAATATAACTTTAAGACTGCAGTTCAAAGACTGATCCCAAGGGTCAAATTCCACCTGTGAAAATTGGAATTCAAATGGCATTTGGGAAATCCCACCCTGCCTCAGTTCCAATTTGAACTTTGCCGTGGCCCATCACAAATTTATTTTAAAGTGCTCAAAGAAACATGGATTTCCTCCCTTTTCACACAAAACGTTGCACCAGAATTCTGGCTGGTCAGATACACTGGAGGCAAATAACAGTTGCGAGGAGGTTGGATGCTGCCTATGAAGGCTGACCACTTGCACACACTCAGGGCGGCTGCTAAATGTTCGTCCCTGTATCAGGCTGCAGGCTGCTAGCTCTCATGCATAAGCCAAGCTGAAACAGCTGTTAGGTCTGGAAGAAGCCAGATGTCACTGGGCAAAAAACAAAGATTTTTATTGCATTCATCTGCTGCAGTTACATACTGGCAGAGAGCCTGGCAGCTCTCTTCTCTTGAGACTCAAACCCGCCCTTCCTCTTATCTGACGGAAAGGAACGACTTGCTGGACCTCGTAGCCATTATCTTGTTGAGGCTGTTTTCTTGGAGGAATGTTTTCTTGGAATGTAACTTGTAATGCTGCCTGATATGGTTATCTTACTCGGGATGGAGTGAGGTCATCGCTAGATGTCGGAGGCAGAGAGCTGTTACCATTACCAGGGATGGGGGATGGCTCTCCCAGATGTTGTTGGATTACAACTCCCATCATCCCAGCCGGAGCTCAGGGATCATGAGAGTTGTAGTCCAGCAACTTGTGGATATTTGTTAATGTGTCTCATTGGGTTGAACCATGTATTTTGAAACCAAAGCACAAGATGACTTGGAACGTGTGGTCCTAAAGGTGTTGGTCTTTTGGCAGAGCCCTGTCACCTCCTCGGTGAGGAGCAGCGATGCCTGCTATTTCTGCGGAGATCGTGTGTACATCCTGGAGCGAGTCAGTGCGGAGGGATGCTTCTTCCACCGTGGCTGTTTCAAGTGTCACCGCTGCAAGACGACACTGCGCCTGGGGGACTACGCCTTCAATGAAGACGACGGTGAGTGGAGTTGAGAAGACGCAGTTGGTTAGCCTGAATGGCACAGCCGTCAGTGCAGACGGGGGCATTGATTTCTCTGAAATCCAAACTGGCTAGCCTTTCTTTGCATTGTGTCTCTACTTCCTGCAAGTGCATATCAAGATTCATTTGCGCCATTTGCTTTTATTCTCCTTGAGGTATCTGAATCTGCCCTGGCAGTCATGTTTATTGGCAAGTCAGGTGAATGCAAGCAACATACCCTACCTGATTATGGCTGTCTTGATTTTACTCCTAGGTAATTTCTACTGCATGCTGCACTGTCCTACCTCCAAGGACATAACTACACCTAGCAGCACAGCCTCTGTCATAGCAGCACATAAGGTGAGTGGGATGGATGCCTTTTCAGAATTGGAGGCATTTGGTGCTGACTAGCAAGGCCACTCCCTAGCTGATAATTAACCTAGTAACTCTGTCCAGTAGCATATTCCATGTTACTTCCTGTCACGCTCATGGGCGACAGCCTTGCAACTTGCTTGCTTGGAAAACTGGCTTTTTCGTCTCCCTAGGATTCCTCCAAACTCCTCATTCCTTCAGACAAAGGCACTCTGGACTTGGCTGCTGAGGACAAGAAGATGGAAAAGGGTCCATATCAACCAAGCCTGGATGAGAACCTGTGGTCTTTCGAAGATCAGCTGCTAACAGGTCAACCTACAGAACTTCATAAATCAGCTGCTGAAGGCCACAGCTTACTCCCAGCCGGAGTAAATGGAGGCTCTTGTGCTATGAACTCATCCTGGCATCCACATCGTCAACCATTAGTGGAGGTGGACAAGAAGTTGGGGGACTCTGTTTCTGAGGCTGGTTTAGCTTCAGAGGTTGTAGGCGAAGGCAGAGATGGAAACAGGGCCAGTCCAAAAAGAGAGAGACTTGAACCAGAAAATTGGACTGGCAGCCAGTCCCAAGAAGAGACACGTGACAGCCTGGTGACAGGAATTCAAGGAACTGATACAGATCCTTTTCTTTCTGGAAAGGTGCCAACTGCTCAGAGCCCCAAACTAGAACAGAAAGAGTGTGGAAATTTCCCAAAGAAAAAGATTTGCTTGTCAGCCCTGGAAAAGCTTGAGTTATCCCGACTGAGTCCAATATCAGCCTCATTTCACTTTCCAGATATGAAAATAGAAGAACCCAGCTTCAGCAGCATCTCAGAAGGTTGCTTTATTTATATATCATATGCCTTATCCCAAAAGTTTGGGGCAGACCATAAACATGGGAGGAAACCTCAGCAAAACTGAACATCATCAGAGCCACTGAAATGTCTCCCCCACCTTTGATTTTAAACCTAAGCGCCAATGGCCATGCTCAGCTGTCACCTGTGCTCTTTCCTGTACAGCTGCATATGGCTTCAGGGCTTCCTGAGTAACATATCCATTTGTGTGAGAGAGCTGTTTACTCTGGTCCACTTCCATGGTAGTGTCTTCTAATAAACCCTCATCCTTTAAGGTGAGGTGGTTTAAGTAGGTGGTGGCGGTGGCAGCAGCAGCATTCTCCACATTGCCTGCGTAATCCAACTCACATAGCTTACCAGACCTGTTTCTGTTCTTTGACATGGGAGTTAACCCTCCCATATTGTGCTTTCCTGTTATCTTTCTTAACCTTTGCCTCTTTCTGGAGACCATAAAACAGGAAGCACGTGCTGTGTTCTATTAATGCTTCATAAATGTTTAAGGGCTATACTACCAGCATCCACTGGCCTCTATGAAGCAGTTTTGTTCTGGGTCTCAGACCACTGCAGTACTACTGGTGATGAGGAACCCCACTTCATTATATAAAACCAGTTCTTCTCTTGGATATCTCTAGCTATAAAAGATAGCTTCACTCCACCCCCAGCCCCCAAATCACCTTTTAATTTATGGCGTCATTCCACAAGTCACTGGAATGAAATATTTTTCTCTTGTCCTTTTTTTGACAGATTCTCTGGAGATTGACAGTGATAGTGAAGAGGAAGAAGAGGAGGAAGAAGCAACGAGCCAAGATCTTGCAGCATATATTGTGAGTGTAGAAGCCCAAAATTCAATTCCACCACAGCAGACAAGCACAACTCAAACCACTTTCAGGACCATTTTCATTTCATTTTCAAGTAACTCAGGAGGGCTGTGTTATCATCACGACATCCAAATATAGCAAAACTGGGATAGCTCAGTTGGTAGAGCATAAGACTTTTAATCTCAGTGTCATGGGTTTGAGCCCTGTGTTGGGCAAGATTCTTGCATTGTAAGGGGTTGGACTAGATCACCCTTGTGGTCCTTTCCAACTCTTCAATTCTCTGCTTTTAACAGCAGAAGAGCATTTTCTTTTGGTTTTTAACATAATCTCTTCAGCAAATCATGGGATTCGTCTCACCACCGCATCTCTCAGAACCCTTCTATTAACTCTGCTTCTTTTTCTCCACCCCCATTCACTTTTCTCCCTCTCCATAGCTCCTTTTTTGTTGTTTTCTGACTCAACAGGCTCACCTTCTCCCTTCTTTTTCTCTCTCTAGCCTATTAATTTTTGTGTTTATATATTTTTTTAAAAATCTGCATCCCATCATTTGCTCTTCTCCCCCTATACTGTCACATTGTTATCCATGGAGCTCCTCCCTGTCCCCAGTTTGGATGGGTGGTGCTAGGCCCTAAATTTATGACACACATCTGGAAAAGGATCACAGACGAATATTTGGAATTCCCCCTCAAGGAGGCTGCAATTGGCTTGGGGGTCTGTAAGAACAGCAGCAGACATCTGTGTTCTGAAAGAATGACTAACAAGAACCTCACAAAGCCCTGAAGACAACCCGCTCCATTGTGCATTCTGGGCATGGTCCTGTCTACACAAGAAGTTTTGACTGGAGAGTGAGTCACTCTGTCAAGACTTCTTGCAGCTGCAGGGTCGGCCAGACTTAGACTCTGAGCATTAAGTTGCTCTCGTTTTTGCGATAACAATTCACTCATCTTTTCCCCAGTGATGTCATACCAGGCACCTTGGGCTTATGTATTTATTTTTGTACCTTCTTGTAACGGAGCTGGGTCACTGTTGGTTATAGCTGATAAAGTATGCAGTAGTCTAGCCCTAAACTGTGGCTGCAGTTTAGATGGTGGACAGCGGCTTTTAAAAACATCTCATCTCATTTGATTCTTGCTTGTGTGTTGTGGCTGCAGCATTTCCTGAGCTTCACTGAAGAACCTCAGTATCCAACGTGGAAGAAGACACTGATGCGACGAGCCAAAGAGGCACAAATGAAAAGGTTTTGCAAAGCGCAGGTAATACTTGCATGCTCCGCTGGTGGACGGGCACTGATACTTTTACAGGGATTGTCCCAGTGAGGAATGGGGCTGCAAAAATTAAGGGTGGAAGCTTCAGATACCTTGCAGCCTGCTATTTCACATCTCACACCCCGAGGCTGTTAGGTGTCTCTAGAGATTCTCCCTGTTATTATAAACAGCTGCACGCTTTATGTGGTGAATGTTTGCTTGCATATAGCCAAGCTTTACAACCATTTCCCAGAGAAAATTCATTGTGTAGACATCCAGCTGTTCCAGGAAGGGTTTCCAGTACACAAATGCTTAAAGATTCACTTGGGGTAGGGAATCACCCTTGTTGTGTTTGCTGCATAAAATGGGGAGCTGCCCTATACCAGGACTAATGATGTGTGACATTGTTGACCTGTATAAAAAGTATTATTTAATGGATTTTGAATCTGCCCTTTAGGAGATACACACACACACACCCTTCTAAGCTGGATTGTAACAAATGAATGAATGACTAAAAAACAGTGTTCACTTCTAATGTGAAATAGCCCATTTCCACTGGCTTGATAGTACCAGTTCCTGGCTTTAGTATCACCCATGCACCACCTATTTTCTCCACTTTGGAGCCCTCTTCCTGTTAATTTAGATGTAAACTCTCACTTAGCTTCCCCCACTTTTCCTGTTGTATCCTAGTTGCTCCCACTGTTAATGTCCCACCCCATATAAGTAGGTTAGCCTTCCTGAAACTGGAATGTGATACACTTCAGAACATTGGGAGGATTGGACCAGGTTCTTACTTAATTAATTTTTATACTGTTTTACTGGTTTTTATGTTGTATTTTTTCATACCGCTTGGAGATGTTAAAATAGGGTTGCAGTTTAGAAATGCTTTTAAATAATAAAACATCTCAAGCAGACCTGCTTCTGGAAGGGTGTATATAACTACTGTGGACTGTATATATACAGTTGAAGCTCACAGGTGCAGGATGTTTGGGTTACGTGGAAATGGTGTGCTGCTTCCTGTGCCAAAACACCTTCTGTGTGAAGCCCTAGGTTGACTATTTTGCTCATTCAACTAATGGTATAAAGTATTTCAAAATTTAATTTATAGAACTGTATGAGCATGATGATTATAATAGTTATAAATCCTTTGTGAGTTATTTCACAACAGTTGATAGGTTGTAAACTGTTGCAAATGGTACGCACATATCAAGTTAATGGCAGAAATATTCTAGAAACTGTAAAATGACTAAATTGAACTTATAGTCTTAAGTAGCCTGTACATCCACAGTTTCAGGTGCCGGAGGGATTGGATCATGCCCTTAGATTTTTAATGATGTAACACACGGGCATTTTTTGCTTCATAGACAATCATAAGCACTGCCAGGTTTTGCCAAAAATGTACTACTACCCTATAAGAGTTCCTGCCAGCTATTCTGGGAAGCTGTCCACCCGTGCTTGGGTTCCTCTTCCTTACACTTTGAAATGCTTTCTTCATTTGACCAACTCTTTATTGCTTGGGCATTCCAGTCAATCCAGAGGAGGCTGGAAGAGATTGAAGTGACTTTCCGAGAGCTTGAACAACAGGGAATAGAGCTGGAGCGATCTCTGCGGGAAGAGAGAGGTAAGAGCCTGGGCTTCCGCCAAGAGAGATGGGGGTGAGGCTGCAGCCTATGGATAATACATGCAATGACAGCTGTACTCCCGGGATAACTTCTTCCCTCCTTTATCCTCCAGGAACAGATGCTGAACTAAAACAATGGATGAACCAGCTGCTTTCCCTGGTCCAAAAGAAGAACAGCCTGATGTGCGAGGAGTCTGACCTCATGATTGCGTAAGAGACCTTGCCTCTCATAGCTGTTGAGACCTGGTACTCATGTCAGTTCTGATCACAGGGGAGTTGGCACAGCGCTGCTCCTTCCTGTGCTATCAGAGAAGGAGTTGGATGTGGTCCTCAAGCCTTGAGTAACTGAATTTAGGTGTGCAGTATTGGGATTGCCTCCTCCCATGTAGTGCTCAGTTTTTCTTGATACCCCAGTGGCATTCTTCTGGCTCCTGCACTACCTTGAATGCCATTAACAACCCAATCTAGTTCATATTCAGAGTGCTGGAAGATGGTGTGTCACACGTACAGCATGAATAGAACTACTGTGTCAGTCAAGGGTGGGGAAGGGAGGTTAAGGGGTTTAGAGTTGCTCTTGGACTTAGTAGCAGATCTTAGTCCCCTAAGCCATTTTAAAAAGTTGTTTTTGTCCCCTTTCCTTGCTTGGTTTTAAACAGCTAGCTCATTTGAAACAAAACACATACAGCTGGCAGAATGTGACATACACCAGCCTTTCATTGGACTACAGCTCCCATCATCCCTGTCCACTGGTGACATGAGCTGGGGGCTGATGGGAGCTTGAGTCCAGCAACATCTGGGAGGCTAATGCAGACCAGCAGTGGGAATTCTGAGAATGAACCCGTGCAAAGTTGGCACTGGACCAGACCTTATTTTGAAAGTCTGCCATGTGTATATAGACAAACTACTCCCCTGGTAATGTTCTGTAGATAGAAAGGCCTCTGTAAACTGCAGAAGTATTGGCTGTATCAGGGAGAACAGGACCTTTCCCTGGGAAGCTCCAGTTAGACAAGGCAGACATGCCTTATTCATTACTACTTTAACTCATGCCCAACAGTCTGTTCTTAATGAGGCTTAAAGTATATGGATATTTGAGCTGACAGTATACAGAGGACTGTTACTAACAAAGGGAGAATCAATTGGAAGACTTCTCAAGAGTGGATCTTGTATACTATCATGAGCTTCTCAATTATGGATGACCAAAGTTCTCAGTTGTTATTTTTTACCCCATAGGGTGCAAGAGCTGAAACTAGAGGAACAGCAGTGCCAACTGGATCATGAGCTGCGCCAATACGATAATATGGACGGTAAGAGAGAGTATAAGGGGTCCAGGTTTATACTAGGAAATGTAGAGAAACCCAAGGAATGCTTGCCAAGCTATTTTTTGTAACTGCTGCCCATTTAAGTGGGAACATATCTTTATTCATTCACAGAATGGATTACTGTAAATCAATTGATTGAATGAGGGGAGGGAAAGGTCATTTAGGATGGATACATGAAGCAGAAGCTTGCTGCCCTGCTATTTACTATATCTGATTCTCTTGGGCTTTAAGCTAGTTGGCAAAGGAACCCAAGTCTCTTGCATCAAGCAGAATTGTTTTATGCACTCAGTTATGCCTGCTGTATTCTACGTAGAGCTCGTTAGCCAAGTTAATGAACTCTGGCATCTTATATGTACCTGCTTCTAACAGAAAACCTGTGTACCATTGCAGAAGCAGTGCATGCAAATTCCTGCCCACCCCCTGCTAATTTAGCATGGATCAATTATTCAAACTTTGAACCAGCTCCTTTGTTCTCATGATCTGTTGTTAGGGTTAGATATTTTCATTGTGTGTATAGAATGTTTCTAAATACACACTGGTGATGGAGAAGATGGGGTATGTGGATTAATTTGTCCTAAACAGAATGCAATTCTGGGAATGTAATAATGGAGACAAGCTGTCTGTCTGATTTCACTTAACTGCTGAGGAGAATTAAATATACAGACGCTAAACAGAGATTTCATTCACAGCAGGGGTGGGGAGCCTGTGACTCCAGATTGTTGGGACTACAATTCCTGGCCAATGGGCAGGGATAATTTGAGATGCAGTCATGTAATATCTGGATGACCACAGGCCTCCTATTTTCCTTGCCATAATAGTGACTGACTTGGAGCCGCATTTTTGTGTGTGTGTTTTTTAAAGAGACTTCAAAAACCCTAGAAGACCAGCTGAAAGAGAAGGAGATCCTGTCCCAGCTGCTGGAGGTTGTGAACCAGCGCAGTGCCCTAATTGAGATGCAGGAGAAGAAGCGTCTAAGTGAGCTTTATGAGCAAGCACCAGCATTTGGGGACCTTGGGAAGATTTGAGAGTTGGCTATATTGAAGCTTTTGTCTTTGTGCAGAAGCTACATTTTAACACAAGTTCCATTTTAACGCGTATCTGCAGAGGACTGTGATCTTCAGCAAAGATCTGCCCGAGGCACCCCAGCAATAATGAAGGCCAAGGTGCTGGCTGCAGCTCTGTGCTGTAAGCATCAGGCACTTCAGTGAGTTCCTTCATTAGCAGCCTAGGCCAGCTGCCTGGGATTGAGTCCCTTGCCCTGCAGATTAGTGTTTGGTAGCTGCTATTAGGTGTAAGGAGAACAAGCCTGACCTTGATGCGAGTGTTTTTAAGTAGTAAGCCTGGAAATATGGCCGTTTTTTATTTTATTCTTTTTGCCAATAAGTGATTTCATTATATGGTGTCTTAAGATTGTCCTCCAAATTCTTCTTTACACTGGCTACAGGGAGACAATATTGCACATGTAACTATCTATAGCTGCCTGCATTCTCCCCTATGAAAAAGGCCTCGCTTACCAGGACAGCTCCTCTTTCATGCCACTTCAGGCAGCTGCAATGTTTGCCACTTGGGTAGTAGGGGGCTGCTGCTGTGCAAGTGAGCATTTCTGCCTTCACCCAAGCTCCAGCAGAGCAATATTACTTGCACCTCCCACTCCCAAACTAGCATGAGATATTTGGAGGGGCATAAATGCTAAATAATTTAATATATAAACCAGGTGTAGGGAACCTGTGCCCCTCACCCAGTGTTGTTGGGACTACAACTCCTATAATCCCTGATCATTGGCTGGATCTGAAGGGAGTTGGGAGTCCCAACAACACCAGCAAGGCCTTTCTAATATTACAGGGTATTACTAGGGAGGGGGCACAGACCTGTCAGCTGAATGAGCAAGGCTGCATGCAGCCTGCTGGGAATTATAATAAAAAACAGCACGGCCACTGGAGAAGTGTGATCCTGTCACACAGTATCTGGATAGGTATCTTTGCCACTCACAGTCTACTTACATGTGTAATGGATTGCCAGCTATAAAACCACACAGGTGTGGTCTGAATATAGTATCCCAAAGCAATAAAAGCAGAGCCACTAGAGAAGAATTAGGGGCGCTTTTTCATCATCATAAACTGCTCCTGCAGCAAGCCCCTTTACAGAACAAGGGTCAGACCTCTGCGGCTGAGGAGATGGCTACCTGTTAGAATCAGAAGGTTGCCATGCCTGAACTGCTGTTAAGCCACAGCTCTTTTTACGGGCTGTGTGCTCCTCTTTCAATAAAGATGCATGGAGTGAGCTGGAAGTGTTGTCCTGCCTTTTCTCATCCAAGCTAATTTAACATAAGGAAATAAAATATCCCACAGGTATCTTCTGAAGTTTTCTTGGGCTCTACTAAACTTTTTGAGAAGACAACTGTGATGCCTGCCTTTCTCTCACTAAATGAGAATGGCAAGGAAGGGCACATAATGAAAGATACGCAGGTAATGTGCCCAGATGGGAGAAACCTCAATGAAAGCTGCTCTGAACCCTTTGAGGAAGAGTAGGCTACCGGATAACTTATAAACAAACACTCACATGCATCAAAAAGATGCTGTTCTTGGCTGGACATGATTACCTACATGCTTTCACAGACCTGTCTGCTATCTGGGCTATTTGCATGCAGCCTCTCACAATGTTCTCAATGTAACTGTGGTTGACAACTACGTCTTCAGTAACACACCAAACCATTTTCTTTTGCTAGATGAGAAGTACTTTTTGCCAGCTTGGCACAATGAAGAGGGGCATGGGGTGGTAGGATGGGGGTCATCCATGGTTAGAAAAATATAACTACATACCAAAGGTAGGATTCCTGGCCTCATTTGCATATAGGTCTCCATCTCTCCCAAGATGTTTTAAGCCGCTAAAAGGGTGAAATTCTGCCTGAAGACTGCTAATCCCAGCTCTACAGGTTGCCGCTGGTGTCAAAGGAGGGCTTTTCCAACAGAAGAAGAGTATTTAAGAGATTTTTAAAAAGACTCACAATTACATAATACACTACTAAGAACTGTGCTGAAGGCTAGCTCCTTAGCTGAGAGCCAGAAGTGCTAGTGGCATGTCTTTTGCATGCAGGTCGCAGGCTGAGAGTGGCATCTGCAGATTCCCAGGATCTTAGGCAAGACAGCTGGGGAAATGCCCCCTGCCTGATACCCTGGAGGCCTGCATGGTTCAATGGTTTGACTTAAGCAGCCACACCAGCCTTAAGCTTGCTGGCTGGACTGCGGGAAGCCCTTTAGCATCACTCCCGCCCCCCACTCCAAAGAAATGCAAACAACAATGATCTACTTCACAAGAGCTGCAGGAAGTATGATGTCAGTGAAAGGATTTTGGTACATTCAAGTGCTAAGCAAGCAATTAATAAAAAGGGTTTCAAGAAAAAGAATTTCACCAGTAAATGCTACTTTCTGCTCTGTTGTATTTGAAGACTGATTTATTCTGTTTTCAATTCAAAAAGGAACTTTGTATAAACTAGAAATGCTATACACATTTTAACTTGTCTGCTTAACACCAGGCTTTTACAGTACTAATTCAGCCACCCGACTCGGTCGGAACAGCGTGGTTTGGATTGATAAATGCTGGTTTCTAAACAGCCACAAGCTGAACCGCATGCAGTTGAACTGCTTTCGTTTCAAAATTCCCTTCTGCACGAATCATACTTGTGCTAGAATCCCTTCAGCAGAAGGTCAGAACTATTCGTAGAAAGTTTTATTGCCCTAGAATTAAGCTAATAATAATAATATAAAACTTCTACAGCAATCGCTGCCACGTGCTTAAAAAACGACTAACCCTTAGAACCTGGCGGCACAGAGGAACTTACGGCTCCCGGAAAAGCTTTCAGCACAGTCTCTTGGTCCCTGTTGGAGTTCCGGCAAGCGACAGGCCTCACCGAGAGCTCAGCTTGTCCTGGAGTGTCTGCAGCCCCACCCGCATCTGCTCCTCTGTCCCCTGGAGCACCTTGACCTCGATGGTGTGGAAGAGGTAGAGCACAGCCGAGATGAGCAACACCAACACCCCCAGCAGGCTGAGCAGCGAGAAGGAGAACTTGGGGAAGGGCTGCAGGAGGGCATCGCCAAACATGGAGCTCAGGCCCATGGTCGCCTGCATGAGCAGCAGCAGCACGGCCAGGACGGCCATGCGGCCGCAGGAGTACTGCTGCCGCTCGGCCGCGTGCAGCCCTACCCGCACCTCCATACGGGCTTCGTTCAAGACGTCCACCAGCACCGGTTCTAGGAAGACAGACGGCAGCAGGACTCAACCACAGTGCGTGTTGAGGCAGTAAAAGGCCTAAGACATTTGTGTCCAAGCCCACTCGCTGGTCTGGAGAGGCAGGCCAAGGCTGCTACTTTATGCAGAGATACTGGCTTCTTGACTATGGTAGTGCATGCCTGCAGAGGCCAGGGTCCTAGCGCAACGGCCACACTGTTCTCTCCAGGGAGGTTAGTGGGCGAGAGCAGGCCTTGAAGGAGCACCAGGCAGGCTTTGCCATCCCTCCCCTCTTCCCAAAGGCATGAGTACTTGCTCCCTCCTGTGCCAAAGCAATGAAACTGGGGTACTCACCAACTCTAGGGTGGTTCAGGCTTTTGCCTAACTCTCTCTTGCTCACAGATAGTGTGGCTATGACAGCTTCATGGTCGGAATAAGGTATGTCCTTGTTGGGAGCTGTTCCAGTAGTTGTCTCATGGCGGTTGCATTTTACTTCATAGTGAGACAAACCCTACAAGAAGAGAAGATAAGCAGGAGAGCAAGGTGCTTATTATGCACGTGTGTCTTAAATAAGTAAGGCTCCCAGAAATTCTAGGCTGTGGACTACAGGTGAAGAGGGTGGGGAACTATCTTATTAGAGTCCTCTTTGAATGGCAGAAGTAATTTGGAAGTGTCCTCAAGGATCAGCTAAAGAATTCCTATGTCTGTTCTATCATGTGCTTATTTGACCATGCAACTCCAAGGAAAGCTATTCAGCAATGTCCTTGGGCAACTTGCTCCCATGGCTTGTTTTCTCAGCAAATTCATCTTAAATCTAAACTTTTGCCATTTAAAAATCTATTGCCCTACATCTACAGTGTTTGGCAACAGGCGCATTCTTGCCATCAGCTTTGGGGTAAGATTTTAATACAGACTGAATATTATTTTCAGGCTCAACGTCAATCTGATTTTCTCATGGGTAATAGACGTGCTCAGTTCTTTTCACCTTTTCTCAATGATGTGATCTTTAACCATATTTGCTACCCTCTTCTGAATTCTCCCCAAAATCAACATAGGGCCACAGTTCTCACAAACGTGCACCTCAAACTGAGGAATTAGTTACAACTGTAGTTCCCCTCTTACAGGAAAGGCTGGATATCTTGGGCAACTTTCTATGCCCCTGTGTTAATAGGAAGGAGCAACAGCTGTGGTCCAAGTAGTGCGCACGTGCTTACAGAGTTCAGGAAGTGATCAAGCAGTGCAAGCTAATCTAAATCCCCAAATGCAGCAAGTTCTTGCAGAAGTGTGCTTAGTGCTTTGCTCATTTTGGCTCTAAAGCTTTAAGTCTTATCCTCATATCTTGAAAAGCCAGTCCCAGCTGTTACAGAGAACATGCCCAAAGACAACAACAGCAGGAAATCAAGCAAGTGAGTTCAACCTGGTGCCAAGAGGTTGCCCGAGGCCATACCAGTCTGTGAGCACATAGTTTTGGAGACTATTGGACAAAGAAGACATTCCAGACTGAAGATACTGACAGGAGACAGACCTGTCATGGGGCTAGTGCCAAACCATATTTGACAGCCTTTATTGCTTAACTGCTTTCTGAACTCTGTACTGTCGCAGTCTGTTTTCTACGTGTTGAACTTGCACATACCTTATACAGAATGTAGTCGATACGAATCCCCTGGGGATAGCACCGCAGTTCCTTCTTGCTTGTGAAGCAGTTGGTGGGCAAGAGTGTAGAGCCATCCTCACCACCCTAGGAGCAAGACCAGAGTCTGAATTCCCAGTTCTAAAAAAACCAGAGGTGGGGGAACTTTCTCAGCCTGAGAGCTGCAATCCCTCCTGGGCAACATTTCAAGGGCCATATGCCAGTATACCTAATGCACATTTGCGTACTGTAGGCTTATTTCTACACACACTCTCACATAATCACTATCCAGACAAGCAACGTGCATTATCAGAGTTGAAGGACACATTCCAGCCACACTCTAAGCAGTGGCGTAGCGTGGGTTGTCAGTACCCGGGGCAAGGCAAGTAATTTGCGCCCCCTAACCCGTGGATTTGCGCCCCCTACCCCATGGATTTGCGCCCCCTAACCCTAACCCCCAGATGTTGCGCCCAGTGCGGCCGGCCCCCCCTGCACCCCCCACGCTATGCCACTGACTCTAAGTATGGCAGAACAGGCAGTGAGGGGTGTGGCCTGGAGCCAGATAGGGAGGCCTGGAGGGTCACTTTTGATCACTGGGCCTGAAGTTACCCACCCTTCTAATAAAAGATACTAGAGCATCTGCAGCAAGCTGTGTTGTGGAAGAAGCTGCCAACTGAGTCTGGCTGACAGTGCAGCCTGCAGAGCTCGGAGCTTTTAGGAAGGCAAAAGAGAGAGAGAGCCATGTGGATGGACTTTTAATCTGGTTGGTATAACCTATCTCTTGACATTCTTACCCAAATAAAGGTAAGGTTCTAGTTTCCAGGCCCCAAGGGCAACTTTCTTTTCCTTTTACTGAGTGACCAAAGGACCATTTCATAGGGCAGTACCGAGACTCACCTCAACCTTCTCTGCGGCAATGAAGGAGTCCCGAAGCCCTGCCCAACCTCGCAACAGCCTGATGCCCACATCTTCTGGGTGCATGTTCAGATCCCCACCAAGCAGCACCACATCTGCTCCTTTCGAAGTATGCCTGGGAAGATGAGAAGATGCCACAGACTGAGAGGAAACAAGCAGCCCTCAATGATACAAGGATGTATTTTGTCATGAGATCTAAGCCATGTTAGACTTGAATTCTACTACACACCCAAAACCATGCCTGCATCCTCTCCCCCTATCCACCCATTCATTCTGTCGCCGGAGCGATAGCATTAGATGGACTGAGTATGTTCTAAGCCAGAGCTCTGAATTACTGCCAAGGAGGGAAACCAGCTAACAGAGAGAGGGACAAAGCGTGCACACACAAACCTCATTATAAAGATTTTTGGAGTCTCCCCATGACTTACTGTATAAACTGGGCAAGTTCCCAGGCCTGAACTACTCGGTGGGGCAGGTAAGCATCCTTCTCCCGGCAGTACTCCGCATGGAGCTTGGGAGGAAGAGAACAAGACACACATGAAATTCACACTTGCATAGTAATATATGTGAAATCGCAAAGCAAATGTACTCGCCTTGCTGCCACACTTTAAGCTGATCGGGGAGCCTGCGGCAGAGATCAAAAGCAACAAGATAAGGATTCTATAACAGACAGTGGGATTTCACAGTTTCAGAGACACATAAAGCAAAGAGTACCATCTGGTACAGATACAATGCTAAACTATTGTTTCGCATTACTGGTATAAATTTTGGGCTTGTGTGTGCACTCTTCTTCTGCTCCAGCAAGATCACAAACTCCTGCTTCCACTTTCAACTAACCATGCATTATTGCTAAGCCCAAACGTTGGAACGGTGGTTAATCTTAACAATGTTATAGAGAAACTAGACTACAGATTGAAGTTGACTTGAGTCCTTGGACCAGGGATGGGGAGCCTGTGACCCCCACCAAATGTTGGTGGGCTATAGCTCTCACCGCCCCTGACTATTTTCTATTCTGGCTAGGACTAGTGGAGTTCACCAGCAACGGGATACAGGTTCTCCATCCTTGCTACCAGTGTTTGCCCAAGTAACTGAATAACAAAGAGCCACAGTTAGCTGAAAATAGAAGTGAAAGCTTCTATCTCCTCTTTGTGACTATGGCAGAGAAGACAACGGGAGCTTGTGATTCCAAAGCTTATTCACATTAATACCAACCACAGTTGCGTCCGAAATGCTGGTTGTGTGAATGGATGAACTAGTCCCTTGTTTCTGTAGGCAGGGTTTGTTATCTCCCAAAAGGTGCCCCAGAATAATATCCTCCGATCGTGTAACCCAGGCTTCACCAAAGGAATGATCTTGAGATGTCATTACACTACAACTCCCAGCATGGCCAGGTGTAAGTAGACCTCAAAAATATTTCCACATGTAGCTTTCGGGCTTCAGCAGACTAGGCAACACTGACGCTCCTGCGTTAGTACCAAGCTTGTGAAATCATACTGCTCATTAAGGCTGCCTCCTGTGGGAGTTTCTCTCACCCGTTTCATTGTGCCGGCTTTCTATTCCTCCTCAATGCTAAGATAATTTAGGGATAGTCCCAGAAGCAGAAGTTAGTTTATTGATCTTTGGGACTGCACTCACTGCTTGCCTGGCCTTACACAGAAATTTTATTTGCATTACCTACTAGGCATAGCAATAAAATAAAATACAATATGCTGAGGATAAAGCTAAATGCTTAGCTATACAAAATACGTTCTAGAGGTTTACATCAATACAAATGACAGAATTGATACATAATCCTTTAACCACTTAATCCTTTAACAGGCAGCTTCTATTCATCTATGCAATGTGACTTGCATTTATTGTACCTTGGGATAAGAATGAACAGCAGCTTTCTAATGATGCATACATTTGAGAGAACACACAAAAAATCCTTCTTTAAAAGGTTGTGTGTCTTGTTCATTTTTAAGAAGGTGCCACCCAAGAAAATAAAAAGCCTTGGCTGTTCATGGACACCCCCTGCTGGCAAATAGGCTGTAAAAACAATGAGTCCAAGCCAGTACAGTCCCACCTTGGAAGTCAAATGGAATCCATTCCAGAAGTCCATTTGACTTCCAAAACATTCGACAACCAAAGCGCGCCTTCTGACTGGCTGCAGGAAGCTCCTGCAGCCAATCGGAAGCCATGGAAGCCCCATCAGATGTTCGGCTTCCAAAAATAGTTCACAAACCAGAACAGTCACTTCCGGTTTTGTGGTGTTTGGGAGCCAAAACTTTCAAGAATTAAGCTGTTCGAAAACCAAGGTATGATTGTAATCAAAGGATTCATTCAGCAATCTAAGCAAATCTGAAGTGCTATCCTGTGTTCCTCATGTAAATCCTACTCACATTTAGACACACACACACACACACACACACACACACACACACACACATGATTTCTGTAATCTTGCTCCAGGAGTTGAATAAGTTTGTAACACACAAATAAAAAGAATACAACAAAATAAATAAAACTGCTCACATGAGTCACATAGATGTTGAAAACAATCTCCTGTATCTTCAGGACCACAAGCCCCACCGATTTGCCACCAAACCAGTCTCCGTGCTGGAACTGTAGAGAGAAGAAAGTGGAATACTGTAGAAGAAACGTAGGCAACGCTGGTCACAGTGAAAAGAGCCTTAGAAGAAAGGTGCTCTTTGGCCCGTTCCCCACCCCCAAGCAAGGCATCGCCCACTCACCATGTAGGGGTAGCCATTCACAGAGTATTGGTACAGGAAGGTGTCCAGGATTTGATATCTGGAGAAGATGCAGAGCCCACTGCCAATCACTCCACTGTGAAAGACACAGGCACCACAGGCGTCAGCTGGGGGGGGAGGACATTGCCAATCCTTGCTGTTCCCATCCTCCATTTGAAATCAATAGCTAGAGTTTACAGAAAAGGGCTGGCATTTGGGACTCCTTGGCATTAGGGACAAAGCGAAGTCTTCTGACACCGTGACAGAGTCAAGACTGAAAAGGGATGCTGCCTCACCATTATTTGCTTCTGTAACAGCATGCAAGTCAAGTCACAGGTGCCCACCAAAATGTACATTTAAGAAGAGTTTAATGCCGTGTCTGCCAAAGAAGTGAACCATAAGGTTTGGTAACCATCTATAATCAAGTGGCCTGTACAAGGTGAGTCTGTAAAACTCAGATTAATTAATGTCACAAAATTTTATTGAGATTCCCTGTGTTCCAAGCTGTGTCCCCTACAGATGAAGGTTGGTTTCACAGGTTGGTCTGCAGGTTGGTTTCACACCAGGTATATGCCAACATGCATCCAACCCATGCGTCCTGCACCATGCTGCCCATGTAATGATCCAGTGCGCAACCATGGGCTCTGTTTCACAAACACAGCCTTAAAAATAGACCTGTGGGTTATTCAGTCAGCATGCCACATCTGGAAGGCAAGGACTGCTAAGGGAACAAGGGCAATTAAAGAACAATTATCTGTCACAAGGGGTGAGGCTGCTGCACAAGCAACAAGGCACCTGTTTCCAAGAAAATATTATTTTGATCAGCTAAAGACCCAACTTATTCCAAGACCTTTTATGCTAACCTGTCTGAGCTCTCAAGAAACTAAAGAGTGGAAATGATTTCCTACCAGTGTCTGAGAGGGTCCTCTCTAAAAATCATATAAATTGCACATCTATGAAGTCAAGCCTATACTAATTGAGCTCAGCCATTGGCATGGACTATTCAAGCTCCTTTTTACCTTTTAAAATAGTGGGAAGAAGGGTAGCGGGCACACAGCTTCTTTTTCAGCTCCCAATAATCTCTCTCGCTCCACACCTGGAAAAGCAGAGAGGTTGTAGTCACAGTGACTGCAAACCAAAGAACAGAAGTGGGAATTGAATCAGTGGGCTAAGTTGAAGCTAGGCATGGGGGGGGGGGTAACCCATCCCCTCCCCTAGTATCCCTCCTCCCCGATTAATCATGCTTATACAGCACTTCAAGATCTTGCCATGCTCTGCCCACAACCTATGCCAATACTAGATGCACTATAACAGATTTAAGTACTCACTTCCTGCAAGAGCGCCAAGTCATATCCCTCCTGGTTGAGGACATTGCCAATCAATTCAATGCGCTGCTGCCGTACTTTGCTCAGGTAGCGAATGGCCCTTGAAGGGAGAGAAAGGGAAGGAAACTGAGTGAAACATTAGGTTCCAACTAGGCTCACTGCTCATTTCAATCTTAGCCCTTCATTACTTACACCTGGTAAAGAAGGCAGTATCATACTGAGAGCCAAGGGAAGCACTCCTCCCAATGCAAAAAGCACACCTGGAGGAGCAGTTTTAATCAGGACTACAGTAGGGAAGGAAACAGTTAAATCCCCTCTCATCACTGAGGCAAGCAGCCCTCTCACAGCAGCTGTTGTTGCTGAACATTAAGGGGAAAATATGCACATTAAATGCAAAGAAACATTGAATGCATTTATGTACAAGCAGCACTATAAGAAAAACTGGTCAGACACAGAGTCAGGCCTGGCTGTTGCATGCCCCCAAATGAGGTCATAATGGGGTGGAAGATTCCTGGGGTAATACAAGGGACTATACATTCACCAGTGCAAAAAGGAATTAGCTGAAAGGAGTTTTTCTCCATGACTTGCTAGCAGCTGCTTTGTTTGTTTTACTTGTTTTACATGGGAGAGAAATAAAACAGATGGCCTCCCTCCCCCATCCTGAAACATGGCACGATGATAATTTGACCATCAATTATACTGTATACATGAGCCTGTGTTGGAATTGGAAGGACATATGCCTGGCTGAAATGTGTCACTGAACAGTGATAATGTCTCTTTTTTACCTGAATGAAGAAAAAAAAGAGAGAAAGAGAGAGAGAGAGAGAGAGAGAGAGAGAGAGAGAGAGAGAACGAGCATGCGCATGCCGGTGTAAAACCTTTGACTTTTTTGTGGCTAGAATGTAGGACACTGTACAAAATTAAGGGTCACATGCATTGTTCCATCTGTTTTTTTCCTCTGGCCTGCCCACTTGAGTCTCTGCCCCACTCCCAAAGTTTGACCTCAGCATGAAAAAGATTCCCCTCTCTCTCCATTTAAGCATAGATGCATGTTCAGCCAAATCACTTAATCATTGGGTTGGAAAAGGGCAGGAACAGAGAGATTTGCAATACCCTGTTTTATTTACATAAAAACAGCCCCAGACGCGGGAGCTTCATCATTTCCTCTCTGCAAACAGGGAAACAAACAGGTGAAGAATGCATTTGCCGTAACCCTGAAGACTCAGCAACTTCTTGATCAGAAAACATGACTGAACCTTCGCAGATAGTCATGCAGATCAGAGCCAACCCTCACCTGCCTTAAACAAACACACACACAAAAATAAAGCAATGGAAAAACTCACCAGCAATTGAGGTCAAAGACACGCAACTGCAATCGAGGGTCCTTATCCATCACAGTGGGGACAAGACGATACAGAGGTGGGTTTCAGATGGTTGCACTCACAATGCTGACAGGTTCTGCCTCCACCTCTCCGGCAAACAAGGTGTCAGACTTTAGCTTTGCTCCTCTGCCAGAAGAACAGGAAGTGTGACTGTAATATTGCAAGCTAAGACGGTATGCACTGGCAGCTGGAAAACAAGAAAGGATGAAGCCTTGGTGGCACTGATTCAACAAGCAGCACATGCTTTTGTGGCCAAGGCCTATAATGCCTCTCTCTGCTAAAGCCCTCTGGGCAACAGCATCTGAAAGTCCTTGATAGGAGGGAGAGGTGCAAAGATAAGATAAGACCTAAAGATTAGCAGAGTTATAAAGCATTAAAGGGACACTCTCAGGTCAAGCAAGGCCCATCTTTTGCCTGTTTCAATCCTGATAGCAGGAGTCTTTTGCTTCAGTGCTGTCACTGCCACCAAAACGCCGCAAATGCACACCTTTCCAGGCAATAAACCCTCATGGTAAAGACAATACTCTTGTAATCATTTAGGGCCCATTAAGCTTTTAAGGTCCACAGGCAAACGTAGATCTTTGAGGGTGCTGGCGCCCCATTATTCCCTCTCTGGGCACTTCTCTCTCATCCCAACGTCACCCCAGACAGAAAGAGAGAGAGAGAAAGCACACACATACAGACTTAGCTTTTCCAAGGTATCTGGGTGAAAGTTGGAACCAGCAGAATTAGTCTGAATCTTGAAAAGCATATAGAACTGAAAGAAGTGGGAAAGAGTGGCACTCTTCCAACTTCCTCCTTTAGCTCTGTGTACTTTTCGAGGGAGGAAAAGGTAACCACCCTCACCAAGGGAGGTGTGTGTGTGTGACTTCAGAAGCTATGCAGGTACCACTGCATGCCACACTGATGACCAACACATCACAGGGCTAGTCCTTAAAAAAATATATAAAAGCATTATGAGTGATTCCACAGGCCTACCCACTTTTTTAAAAATATCACGTGTTTACTTGGTAGATTCTAAAGTTCTTTCCTACTGGCAATCCCTCCGTGCGAAGTTCCAAGGACAAGAAGCTGTGCTCACAGGTCAATGACACCCAACCCAAGTCTCAGTTCTTGAATTTCCTTCAAGGATCTGTTTTCAACCATGCTGGAGTGCTGGGACACCCATGACCAAACCTACAGTATTTACTTATATCCCTCAATATCACAATTCATCACAATCATTTATGGTTTTCACCAGTGCTTTCCCCCCTAGAAAAATAGTTGCCAGTACTCACCGTGAAGTTCTTACAGTAAGTGCCACACTTTTTTAACCCACAGAGAGAGAGAGGTGCTGGTATTGTGTACCCTGGAGTACCCCCTGAAAATAAGCACTGGTTTTTACTGCCCTTGAGGCTAGGGATTTGTGTCTTATTGAATTGAATCAGACTCAGGGTGGCTTGCCCAAGAACCCAGGAGAGAGTGCATGGCAAAGCAGCCGGGGTCTGCTCTTCAAACTGCCCTCAAACCATTCCCTCCCATCTTCTTTGAATGCATTTTCTTACACTTGTTCACCAGGTGGAATTAGCAGGAAAGGGAAAGTAGCTTTCCTTGTATTCACTGCCAAGATGAAATAAAATGGCTGTGGTAAATATTTTGACCCAAATATTTTCTTTTTCTTTTTTTATAAATATTTTATTAGGTTTTTAATAAACAAATTTCCACCTTCAAATACATACTTCCATAGATCCAATGGACTCCCCCCATCTCCCGAGCACTGCATTCCCTGTGTAACCAAAACCTCAGCAATATGTTAACTTATTTTATACATAACAATATATCTTCCATTTTATCGTGTTATCTGATGTAAACATTTCAGTACAATTGCATTAATTTTTAATTTCCACACAATAAAAATATTTCATTATCTCACTTCTGTCTTATAGTGTCTTATTTATCAATTCAGAAATTTGCCGATACTGAAGCTATACCTTCCTAGAAAGGAGCATTTTTTAACATTCATACAACTTATAATGCTTTTTCAAATAGTCCTTAAAATTTTCCCAAACTTCCTCCGTTTCTTCTTCTCCCGAGTCTCGAATTCTGCCAGTCATTTCAGCCAACTCCATATAGTCCATCAGCTGCGTCTGCCATTCTTCCAATGTGGGTAGATTTTGTGTCTTCCAGTGCTTTGCCAACAAAATCCTCGCTGCTGTAGTAGCGTACATAAAGAAAGTTCTATCTTTCTTGACCATCCTCTGGTCTACCATGCCCAGAAGGAAGGCCTCCGGTTTCTTAGGTAAGGTGAATCTCAGCACCTTTTTTAGTTCATTATGTATCATTTCCCAGAAGGCCTTCACTTTCGGGCAGGTCCACCAGAGGTGTAAAAATGTCCCTTCCTCTTCCTTACATTTCCAACATTTATTATCGGACAGGTGATATATCTTTGCAAGCTTGACTGGGGTCATGTACCACCGGTATATCATTTTCGTAATGTTTTCCTTCAAGGCAGTACATGCCGTGAATTTCATTCCGGTGTTCCATAACCTTTCCCAGTCTTCAAACATAATGTTATGCCCCAAGTCCTGTGCCCACTTTATCATAGAGGATTTGACAATCTCATCCTGTGTGTTCCATTTAAGCAGCAAGTTATACATTCTCGAAATTAGCTTAGATTTTGGCTCAAGCAACTCTGTTTCTAGTTTCGATTTTTCCTCCTGAAAACCCACTTTTTTGTCTGCTTTAAAAACTTCCTGGATTTGAGCATAATGCAACCAATCTCGCACCTTGTTTTTTAACTTTTCCATACTCTGTAACCTCCATTTATCTCCAATTTTTTCAATTATTTCCCAATATTTAGGCCAGTGGGCCTCCATATTGAGTCTTTTACGTGCTTTGGCCTCCATCGGTGAGAGCCACCTCGGAGTTTTACTCTCCAATAAGTCTTTATATTTTGACCAGACCATGAAAATTGCCCTTCTGACAATATGGTTTTTGAACAATTTATGAACTTTAACCTTGTCATACCACAAATATGCATGCCACCCAAAAGCATTATCAAATCCCTCCAGGTCAAGGACATCGGTGTTCTCCAATAAAATCCAATCCTTCAACCAGCAGAGGGCTGCAGCTTCATAATATAACCTCAAGTCCGGCAGGGCAAACCCCCCTCTTTCTTTCGCATCTGTTAGTATTTTAAACTTTATTCGGGGCTTTTTGCCCTGCCAGACAAATTTAGATAAATCCCTCTGCCATTTTCCAAAACATTCCACCTTATCCACGATCTGGAGGGCCTGAAACAAAAATAGCATTTTCGGCAATACATTCATCTTTATAGCAGCTATTCTGCCCAGCAAGGAAAGTTTTAATCTTGACCATATTTCCAGATCTCTTTTGATCTCTGACCAACATTTCTCATAGTTGTCCTTAAATAAATTCAAATTTTTGGAGGTCAAATGGACCCCTAGGTACTTTACTTTTTTGACCACATTTAGTTCTGTTTCTTTTCTGAACTCCTCTATTTCAGTAGTTGTCAAGTTTTTTGCTAAAACTTTAGTTTTTTGTTTATTCAGCTTGAATCCCGCCACCCGACCAAAGTCAGAAATTAATTCTAACGCTCTTTTAGTACTAGAGGCTGGCTCCTGTAATGTTAATACCAAGTCATCTGCAAAAGCTTTCAGTTTATATTGTTTCTCTCCGACCACAATTCCCTGTGTCAACCGGTCATTTCTAATCATGTTCAATAGCACCTCCAGGACTGAAATAAACAACAGAGGAGATAGAGGGCACCCCTGTCGTGTCCCTTTTTCAATTTTGAACTCCTCTGTCACCACGTTGTTTACTATCAATTTAGCTTTTTGTTCTGAATAAATTGCTTCTATTCCATTTTCAAACCCCCGCCCTACTCCCATCCTTTCCAAATTTTTCTTCATAAACAGCCAAGAAATGTTGTCAAAGGCCTTCTCCGCATCAATAAAAATCAACACCGCTCTTGTGTTTGAATTAATCTGTAAAAACTCCAAAATGTCAATGATGTTTCTTGTGTTGTCAAATAAATGCCTACCAGGGAGAAAGCCTGCTTGGTCCTTATGAATCACTTCATTTAAGACTTTCTTAAACCTACTTGCCAAAATGTCTGCAAAAATTTTGTAATCCACATTTAGGAGTGAGATAGGACGGTAGTTTTTAAGTTGAGTTTTTTCAGATTCTAGTTTTGGGATCAACGTGATGAAAGCTTCTTTCCACGTTTCCGGTGCCTTCCTCCCCTCCATGATCTGGTTGCAAACTTCCAGCAATGGTTGTATCAATGAATCCTTCAGTACCTTATAATATTTGGAAGTAAGCCCATCAGGTCCCGGAGATTTGCCCAGTTGAAGGTTCTGAATGGCGCATTCAATTTCTTGAGTTGTAATATTACAGTTCAGGATTGCTCTCATTTCCTGGGGTATTTTTTGTAATCCATTAGTTATAACAAATTGGTCCACCTCTGAGCTTTTTTGTGGCCTTTGAGAATAAAGTTCTTTGAAATATCTCTGGAAGGACTTTCTAATTTCATCGGGTTTCTGAACCATTCTCCCTTCAATCTCTAGATTTGTAACTGTGTTAAGTTTTTGTCTCTTTTTCAACTGCCAAGCCAACAATTTTCCACATTTGTTAGCAGATTCAAAGGATCTTTGTTTCATTTGTTTAATTTTCCATTCCACCTCTTGATTTATCAGTTTCGAATATTGTGCCTGGAAAAACTTCACTTCTCTCAATACTTCCTTTGATTTAGGCCTGGACCTCAGTTTTCTCTCTCCTTCTCTTATTTTCTCCAAGATCTTCTCCTTCTTTTCATTCCAGAGTCTTTTTTTAATCGTGTTCTGTTGTATTAGAAACCCTCTTATAACTGCTTTGCTTGCGTCCCAAATATTTTCAACCATATACAAGCAGCAAGAAATGACAACCACATGTTGAAGACATGTAAGGATGGAGCAGATTGTAAAATACATATGCCAATCTACCGTTCAATTTATGTGTAAACATCCAGCTCCCAGAAAATATATTCATTGTGTTCATACGGAGCCTGCCTTATCCCCAAGAGCTTTGGGAGCATAGCACTTCCCTTGTGCTTCTCGGCGAAAATTTACTGCCTTTATTTCTTCAGTCTATAGCAAGGATGCTTTAGTTAATACACAGCAATGGCAAACTGCATAATGCAGGTGTCAGGATTATCACTGCATATCACTGCAAATGTTCATTGATTTCTGTGTTCAGTCTGAAGCATGAAACTGTCCTACAGCTACTATTTGCTAGCTGTGCTGTGAAATGTCAATAGACCACAGCTTCTTCATGCATGCAATGATTTACACACAAGTAATACTGTCATGTGCCTACCTCCCGGGGTATTCATGTACTCCCCTACACACAACTTCCTTACAAGAAGCTGGCAACAAGGGAAGGAACACCAATTCAAACAAAAAAACTGGAACAAACACAGGGGGAATGAAGGAGCGCTGAAATGTCCACACTAGCACAGACTAGTATCAATATCTACAGGCCCATAAATTAGTTGCTAATGAGCTTTTTCTGATTCAAAATAATAAACGATCTGGCATCCATTCAGCAGCTTTTTACATTCTTGGAATTTAGGGAGCAGAGTATTAATTTATCTTAGGCTATACATTCAAGTTGTGGTTGCTGCATCGTAAAAATACTGCAGAGCTGGAAAGGGTTCAGAAAAGGACAATCAAAATGACAAGGGAGTGGAGCAACTTCCATATGAAGGAAGGTTATAACATTTAGAGCTTTTGAGTAGAAGGGGAGGGACACAGCAAAATTATAACATTACTCAAGAGTCTGGAGAAATAATAATTTATTCCTCTTTTAATAGTAGTATAACCCAGGCACGTCCAATGGGGCTGAATAGTGAAACAAAATGAAGAACTACACACAGTCCATAGTTAAACTAGAGAATGCAGTATCAGCACTAACTTGAACGGCTTCCAAAAGGAGCCTAGGAAAATTAATGAACCAGAAGGCCACTGACGACTACTACGCATGATGGCCCTGTACTAACAAGGTGTAGTTATGACTAACTTTAGACGAATTGAAGACAATATGAGAGACTAGAGTGTATGCACATATCTGTAAAGACAGGCAAAATCCAGAGATGGTCAATGCGTGCTGTTGGATACAACATAATCAGAGATCACGGGAGCTGTCGTGCAACAGCACTGGGAAGGCCACAGGTCCCCAACCTCTGTTCCGATGGCGGCTAATGCAAATGAATAAAGTCGCATTAGCTGTCAAAGGTCAAGAGAAGATTGCTTTAAAATCATATATTTACTAGTATGCGTACACCTCCCGTTTCTTTTGGGAGGGGGCGGAGGAAGGAAGAACGCAAGGCGGCTGCAAAATAGCAAGAGATTAAAAGTGGGGGTTTTGCCAAGCAAAACAAATCCCTAAATCACACTAACACAATGTGGCAGCTTGAGATCAATTCCCCGGATTGCGCTCCCTTCTCTTGGCCGCATTTCCCCAAAGGGAAGGCGACTTTGCGCTTTAGGATCTTTTCCCTTAAGCCCTATATAACCTGAAACGTCCCACGGGAAGGAGCCATAATTAAGCGTGTCTTCCGGGCTTCGATCCCAAGTCGATCTCGGAGCGCAGCGCTTGGCGCTCGCGGGAGTCTTCCAGCAGCGCACTTTATCGATCCACTATGTTAAATCATCGATCGCTCCGAGGCGAGAGTTGCCGGCTCAGGTTATGGCAGAGCAAGACCAGGCGCGGCTGGAAAGAAGAAAAAGGGGCGCGCGGCGGGAGTTTGGGGGAGTCTTCGAGAGCCACTACGCACCTGGCGGGAGACGCTGTCTAGACCGGCCGGCCGAGCCCCACTTCCCACTGCTTGCTTCCCTTCACTTCATTCTTGGCGCGGAGACCTTGCCTAGCCGGCAGCAGCAAGAGCCGGATTCCCGCAGTCGAAGAGGGCCAGCCTCGCCTCTAGCCGTAAGGCGCGCAGTGCATCCTGGGGTTTGTAGGCCTCCTTCCGCGCAGCAGCCTCATCTTCAAGGCGCGCCTCCTGCCCTGAAGAACTACAAGTTCCAGGAGGTGGCGCTGTCGGCTCGGAAAGGAGAAGTGCTCGCTAAGTGGGGGCTTAAAAAAAAGAAGGGGGGACTGCAAGTACCGAAATGCTTTGGGGCGGCCGCAACCTCTTCTGTCGGCAACTCTTGTGCCTTTGAAGAACTTGCAGAAAAGTATTAAAAACTGCGCTGCCTCCGCGAAGAGCGGTTGCAATAGAATGAGATATGAGGAAGCACGGCAGAAAATGGCTGTGCTTGCAAGAGAGTGTGAGCGCGGGCGCATCTTCACTTCTCTTGTCAATCACCAGAAGCCTGTTTTTGGAAATTACACCAAAAAAATAACATAGCATTCCTTAGTTGGTGGGTTGTTGTAGTGTTGTTGTTTTTAAGCCCGTTATCTTTTCAGGCATTTATTGTTAAGTACCCCAAACGGTGCTTCAATAAAAGTTTACATAAATTTGTGACTCGAGAGGGTTGAAAATCAGGCCCACAAGGGGGCCCCGAGGGTAGGAAGTTCAACAGCCCCTGTGCTACAGCATAACAACAACAACAAACAGTTTGTCACCCTGATTAGAAGAAAGAAATTCTGAGCATGGTCAGTTTCACATTTGAAACTTACTTATAGTGCCATAGTGATTACAGGAGTAAATGGAGTTTGCTTCTGCTGCCTTGAAGTTAAATGCATTTGCATGGGAACTAGCACCATTTTGTTGTAGAAACATCAGAGTATATACTTGAAGTAAAAATAGTAAAAGAAGCACTTGTAATGTCTAGCTGTCAAGTTGTTTCTAGCTGCAATTCAAAGTGCTGGTTTGGACCTTCAAAGCCTTTACATGGCTCAAAACACTGTATCTAGAGCATCACCTTTCTACATATGAACCAGCCCAGGGAAGTGCCTGCTGTTGAGCTCCAGATATGCCCACCTCCCATCATCCACCTCTTATCTTTCCTGGCCCTGACTTGGACCCTCAAACCCAGCCCTAATGGCACGACTGGAAGTACTCACAGATTACACAGCTGGCAGGAACCCTCCTCAAAGAGGTATTTCTCTTCTTGCTCTCACAAGAGAGAAGGCCCTTTCAAGAAAATGTCTACTGAAAAAGGATGCTGCTTTCGACACAAACTATTTCTTTATTCCTGTGCCCATTTATACCCATACCAGTAGTTGGGTTGCTTGAAACCGAAGAATCCATATTCTTAACCTCTCTTTGCTGGCACCTGTTTGTCACTCCCCCATACCAAGACCATAAGTACTGTTTGATCTGTTGACTGAGAGTTGATTCAAAGCAGCAGAGTTCATACTTTAGCTAGTCAGAGTGGCTGTTTTATTGTTCAAGGTGAACATAAACATTTGAATAAACCCTCATACCACCAAGGGACCAAACAGTAAAATTCAGATATTCCAACAGTGAAATTCCATGACACTGTCTGCATTCAAACCATGGTTTGGAGGATTAGGAACAAACCATATGCTTGAGGGCTCTCTTCTTCCCCACTTTCCTTTTCCCCTTTTGAGAACAGCTTCTGCATTACTCCCTGTTCTAATCAAACCATGGATTGCTATTACATCCAGCCTAAAATCGATGGTTTCAGCAAGCCTTTATAAACCAGGATCAAACTAGTTTACAATTCTAATTTGGATGGCTCACTCAAACTCTATTGTTGCATGTAAGTGGCAAAATATGGCTTGATTAAACTACCTCAGATATGCAGATGACACAACTTTGATGGCAGAAAGTGAGGAGGAATTAAAGAACCTTTTAATGAGGGTGAAAGAGGAGAGCGCAAAATATGGTCAAGCTCAACATCAAAAAAAACGAAGATCATGGCCACTGGGCCCATCACCTCCTGGCAAATAGAAGGGGAAGAAATGGAGGCAGTGAGAGATTTTACTTTCTTGGGCTCCATGATCACTGCAGATGGTGACAGCAGTAACGAAATTAAAAGACGCCTGCTCCTTGGAAGAAAGGCGATGGCAAACCTAGACAACATCTTAAAAAGCAGAGACATCACCTTGCCAACAAAGGTCCGTATAGTAAAAGCCATGGTTTTCCCCGTAGTGATGTATGGAAGTGAGAGCTGGACCATAAAGAAGGCTGATCGCCGAAGAATTGATGCTTTTGAACTGTGGTGCTGGAGGAGACTCTTGAGAGTCCCATGGACTGCAAGAAGATCAAATCTATCCATTCTTAAGGAAATCAGCCCTGAGTGCTCACTGGAAGGACAGATCGTGAAGCTGAGGCTCCAATACTTTGGCTACTCATGAGAAGAGAAGACTCTCTGGAAAAGACCCTGATGTTGGGAAAGATTGAGGGCACAAGAAGAAGGGGACGACAGAGGACGAGATGGTTAGACAGCGTTCTCGAAACTACAAACATGAGTCTGACCAAACTGCGGGAAGCAGTGGAAGATAGGAGTGCCTGGCGTGCTCTGGTCCATGGGCTCACAAAGAGTCGGACACGACTAAACAACAACACATCTGTGAGGGGAGGAAAGTAGTCAAGCCCACAGAGGATCATCTCAATGCAACCAGTCACACTTGTAACTGCATACTTTGAAGCTAGTATGTATTATTATCCAAACACATTTCTATTTATTTCACACACCCACATAAACATACGTTTTGCAAAATATACATGGCTTCCATTTTGAGAAGGGGTAAATGAAGAACATATGAAGAACAGCTGTGAGCCTATCCCTCACACCTTTGCAATCTGCCAGATTCAATGGCTTATTTGTCTGTCAAAACTCCAGCTCAGCTGTGAGCATTGTGATTTCCCTTTGGGCAGCTGGCAGTTTTAAAATGTTTAAAATAGAACACATTCACAAAACAGTGCAAATTGCTTTGGGGATTGGGAATGCTTCTTGATGACTTCACGGAGTGCCAGTTCTGTAAGCTTCGGAAAAGAAAAGTACGTTTGGACTGAACACAGTAGTATTGCTTCCAAACTGGGTTCAGCAAATTAACTCCCAAGTATGAAAGCCAGACCCGAAATCCTACCAGTCATAACTTCACAGTCACAAAGCAGATGTTAAACACGATTATTTTTTTAAAACAGCTACCAGTGTTTCCCAACCTTTGGTCTCCAGCTGTTTTTGGACTACAACTCCCATCATCCCTAGCTAGCAAGACCAAAGGTCAGGGATGATGGGAATTGTAGTCCAAAAACAGCTGGAGACCAAAGGTTGGGAAACACTGAACACAAATGAAGGCTGAATGCAATACAAAATCCTCCCCTCACCCAGTGAGATTGTAGACGTATATAAATACACAGACCAGTGTAGATTATGGCCTGGTAAAACATTATGGACAAGTGGTGGAATTAAAAGCTGCACTCTTCTCACCGTTCAATCTGTGCAAGCATCCAGCTTGTCAGGTGGAATGATACGCCGTACCGTCTCCCCATATGGAATTTTTCCTGACACTCCTTCCCCAATTTTAGAGGACGTGGGGGGAGCACATGGGGAGGAGAGTGCCCATTTGCACAAGTCCCTGTGGAGGACTTCTGCTGATAGGGGCTGATGAGGTGGATCCAACTGCAGCTTCTTATTGCTGGTAAAATGCTCATGAACATATAAGAGAAAATAAAGGGAAGAATGCGAACAGGTGTTTGAGCCAACCCATGAACAAATAAGTTTAATAGTTTTCAGCAGACCATAGCTTTCTAGAAGCTCCACTGTCTCATCTACTTGAAGATGGACATACAGTAAACACAACAATATATGATACAACCCATCACAGCTGGATTAAAAAAAAATACACAAAATATAATACATAAAAATGGTTTTACAATGTGGACTGACAGAGCTCTAAAAAAGGTGACCATAACCCTGGTAAGCTTTACAAAGTCTTTAAAAAAATAAAACAGTACTTCATGTGAAATTCATAAATACATGGGATGTGGGGTGACATGAGACTTGGTGACTTGAGTTTTTGGGTACCAGTATTATGTCCAACTAAGAGATTCGTGAAGCTGGCGTTTCTTTAGCCTTGCTGCCATTCTCTGAGGGACACCCAGGTGGGCAGTGGTTTGTAGGTCTATTTGTACTCACAGACTTGTGGCCTGTGCAGGGGATTCTACAAGCAGGAAGGCTGGGGAATGGATCTAACTACGTTGCTCTGAAAGCAAGAATGGTATGTGGCATGGAAGGACTGAAAAGGGGAAAGATGAGAAATGTAACATAGGCCAGTTTTGGAGGAGGTTTATTCCAAAGGCTCCAGCTAGGTTGAAGATTGTGGATAAAATACAAGAAACAGTTTTTATATAAGAAAGTTGGGGTTTAGGCAAGACTAAGGCTCTGCTCCACTTTCCCCATGTTGTACACTGAAGTCTCTGCCCCAGGGGTTTATATATGCCCTCCCTTAAAAAAGTATGTTTAGCAGAAAAGGGAATTCTATTGTACATAGGTTAAGGAGAACAGGGAAGGTTTTAACCTTAATTCCCAGAGTTTTTGATCTAGGAATGAAAATAAACATGCTACATATAAACTAGCCAGCTCTCCTCTCCTTACAGCTGCAGAGGCTCTGGCTGTAATCATAGGCAATTCAACATCCTGTCTCTTTTAACTCTACCTCCTCCCACTAGAATAGCCATAACTGTTATTCAGTTCCAAGGATGCTGTACCTCTCCCCCCGCCCAATGCACAGGGGTCTCAGAAACGTACCTGAACTTCAAGCTGGCTTTTACAAAGTAGCCAGTTCTTCCCAAGAGTAATAATACACTGGAGAAAGAGTTGTGGCACTAGAGAGACCAGTTTGCCCAAAACATCACACACAGAGATGCAGGAGACCATCAGCTTTGCCAGAGGCAATGCAGTAGGATTATCACATTGGAGGCAGGGGGTAGAGGATGTGCTCACCTGAATTTAGATTACAACTGATTTTTAGAACTTTCTGCACCTGTTGCTCATCCCCCAAGAGTGCAACATGTGTTGCAAAATAAGGCACTGTTCCTGAGCAATTTGTGACTTGCTGCTCTACCAAACCAGTCCCCACGTACCATTCCCCTTAGCGTTACCACCTCGGGGGTCCAACATAACACACAGAGGAGTGTTCATTTCAACATTCTAGTGGAGTTTTCCAGAAGTTCTTGGGTGGCATCAATTAAAAACACTTCACAGGAAAAAAATTATTACATTAATTATAAATGTCCTTCAAAAAGCTGGGAAACCATTCTGTCAGTTGTTCTCATGGTATCACCTCTCAGCTGCATGTTGCACTCAAACGGCAGTCTGAAGGATCCTGGGAACATTCTTAGTCTGTGTTAGCTAGACTTAAGTTTGAGTTAGCCAATGCCTTTGTACCTAGTCCTTCATCCACAGTTGAAACATGGGTGCTAAATCAACAATGCAGTGGCGATACAGGCCAGGCCTGAAGGAGAGGCCCAAGTCAGTTATGAAAAGCCAGACATCAAGACTATACGAGGCATCTCCATTACATTATCTCCTACCTTTTAAGGCAGACAACGGAGAAGGGAGGAGCTCTAAATTTTAACCTGACCCTTATGTTCCAATGAAAGGCACACAGTACTTCAGCGTCACCACAATCTGTTTTTAACAGACATTTTTGCCCGCAGCCAACACACTCTGAATTCCTAGCTCCCTTCCGCTGTCTCTTTGGGAATCTCTTTGCACAAATCTTGATATCACTATGAAAATGATCCTGGTGGTGAAATCTCTTCTTACAAATTGGGTCTGGTCCTAGCATTAGGTAGAGTGAAATGGTCTCCTCAGGCAGGTGTGTTGAGGTGTCATGAAAACGGCAGAAACGTGAAGTTATTATAGTATTTATTGGCAGGGGTGGGAAGATGCACCTGTAGGATTTTCTGCCTCAGGTGCCAAAATAACTCAACCAGCCTTGAGAACTATGCACTGGGGGCCAACCTCCATTTAAAGCTATAGTCAAATACCCCAAGCATAAAAAAATGTAATTGCAAACTCAAGTCTGTGCATTCCAATTTCCTCGTAGAAGTGGAAACCTCAAATTCTCTCCTTGCTTGCAAATGGCTTTGCTTTTTCTTTTGCAGTGTATTGCACCTTTTCCAATGTTTTGAGGCCTCTCCATAGGAATCTCACCAGGCCCATGGCAGCATAGGGTGGAGATTAGTCTGAGTGGGTTGAGTAAGAGTATACCAGACTAAAGAAAGGATGGAGCAGCAAGGAGAATTCTCTTAAAAAATGAAAATCAACCAACTTAAAAGCAAACAAATCACCATGTGGCCAGGGGAAAGCTGAAGGACAAAACAGAAAAAAGTTCAATGGTAAAAAAGAAAGGTAGGAAGGCACAAATATTACATTCTGTTAGTTCCTCTATTATTTAAAACTACAAACTAGCATTTAGACAAAGTATAGCTGAAACCTATGGGCCTGAGCCCTGGAGGTGCCACGTACAGTGAGGTTACTGATATCTTGGCACTGTTCATGTAACAGGATTCCTATAAGCACCAATTTAAATCATAAGCCCACTGTCTTAGTCTCCAAGCTTAAGGTATAGGGGCTCATGTTTATACTTAAACCCTACACAGAAACTTTCTTCAGCATTTCCAACAGCAAACAGTACAGCTTTCAAATGAAGAGGGATTCTGTATGACATATTGTACTTTGTTTCATCTTTCAGCACCTCCTTGGGTTTAGGCTGCCAGAATATGCAATTTTCGCTTTGGTTGGTTTTTTTTAGCAGCCTCCACAAAGATATCCTAGGTGGGAAGTACATAATCCAGAGGAAAGACTTGCATCGTGATATTTTGATCATGCCCTTTCCTGGATGACTACCACAGATGAACAGAGAAGCAGAAGGGAAATTAATACCTTACCAGAACAATGCCCAGGCAGCAAGAACTTTGGTCTAAGCTTATCCCATGCTGTTTTTGACATGGCAGATGTAATAATAATGCTCCATTGAGAGCTGGTTAAAAATCCCATACAAATTCAGATCCCCCCCCCAAGTTACTCAACCTTAGCCAGCCCTAATATTTTTCCAGGCATCTCATTGCTCACCTAGAGTCAGCCTGCTTATCTGCAACCCTAGGAATGCAAATCTATGCAAATCTCCAAATCTATGATTTCCTGAATTGCTCTCCTCCAGCTGAGCACCCCTCCTTCCTTTTAATACATACTCTAACCTTTTAACATCCCACAGACAGATATCTTTAAGTCTCCCCATTTCTTGCTGGCGAACACATGCGCGCACACACACACGCGATCCTGCAACCCTACTCCTGTCTATTATCCAAACATCTGGGACATGGATGTAAAAGCACCACATTCCTGCCATAATCAACTCCTGGCGCCCTCCCACCACCACCGTATCCTGCAATAGAAAATGCCCAGGAAAATGTTGGAACAAAATCGTTTTCTTGCAATTAACCCATGGGTGGCATGTGTGCCACATGACGCAAGTTGCCAATTCCCTGTGCTGGCTCTGCACGCAGCCTGCGTCAAGAGATGGAAGAAAACTCTTCCTCTTCTTTGTCGGTGTCTTGAACAGAGTGGAATCGGTCACATAAACAAGGCAGCATCTGATTCCCCATCCCTTCCCAGAACAGACATCCTTAGCAGCCCTCTCAGAACGCTTTTCTCTAAATGAAACCACCCAGGTTTTGAGGACAAATTGGCACGGGATATATAGGCACATCCAGGTATTAAGAAGTAGTTGGCAGTCTTGTTTCACTTGATGCTGTTCTAGTGTTGTGTGACCGGAGAGATATCCAGAGGTACCAGGCCTTGGCGCCAATGTCTCCTGAAATACTGATGACCGAGCCCCCAGGAACAGTCCTCCTCCTTGCTGCCTCCAGATACAGCTCTCCTTCCGTTATATGCTTTCCTGTCACGCTTTTCTTTTCTGCTTGTTTTTTTTCTTTTTAAAAAAATTGTTCCTAAGTAGAAAACATCTGTGATTGTGATACAGTCTTTTTGGCATTGCTTTTTGTGTGTGTGTGTTGTGTGTTCATTTTTCAAAAGACTTGCGTCAAGGCATCCTATTCGGGTGGCTTCTCTGACAAGACTTCTTCTCTTCTTCCTCAAATTGCCCGGTCACCCCAAGGGGGCCTCTAGTCTTTGACCAACTTGTACACATGATGCTGGGCTCCGTGCTCGCTGGTGGATACCTCAAAAACAAAGGCTATGCAGAGCAAGGTTTCCTGGGTATCTCTGTTCGTAACAACCTGGGGGAAGAAGAGCACACACATACTGTGAGATACGGGAAGATGGACTGGGAAAGTCAGACATTGAGACCAGAGAAATGGGATAGTTTTTTTGAGCTGGGTTCCTATAGTACGAGCTCCCATACTGTATTTTGTACTCAGGTACAGAAGCTGAGTACTTTATTTCTTTAGAAAATTACGGTCTCCCACTCTTCAGCAGAAAAGGGAGTCCCAGAGTGGCTTGCACATCACTATCTAAAGAGACATGACACAAAATGGAAATGAGATTTGAGAGGAAGGTGGAAATTGCAACAGCTGCAAAGGGCACGCTTATTTCAATAGCCACCATCTCTTTTAAAATATGGAAGCAGAAGATCGATCCTTTCCCTGTTGCAATTTAACCATTCACATCACAATCAACAAGCATAATACAGATGTAATTATCTGCACCCAAGTACAAAATATTATTTTGATCTTCTTTACTTTTACAATCCATCCACTTGATTTCAGTAGGACTTATTTGATGAATTACAAAATCTCAAAAATCAAAGCCACAGTTCTAAAGATAGGGGTGATTTAAGATTTAAGTGGTAACTTTTAACGGATTGCCTATAACCTGCGAAGTGGTGAAGATAACGTTACCACTCTTCCGTACCTGAGAATGAATCTAAGACACTGGTAAAATTAACCTCCTCTCTACTTGCAAGGATGAGACAAATGCCCATCTGATCAAATAAAAATATTTTGAAGTGGGGATTAAGGACTGCAGCAAGTTAGTCAACTGAGCCAACACATATAATGGATGGCAGGACAGCACTTTAAATGAGGAACAGACTACATGAGCTTGTCCTTGCCAAAGAATCTCACATGTGCTGAACAAAATATTTTCCTCATAAGAAATGTCTTCATGACAAGCCATTGCCTTCTTGAAAGCAGATGATGAGCATGACGTTGAAAGGTAGAATAAAAAACAACAGGAGGAAAGGAATGCAATTGTTATTTTGGTTGGGTCCTTGTTATTGACATCCATCTGTCTTGGGGGACAATGGAAGAGTGTGCCTAAAGTCAAACCACCGGAGAGATACAGTACCTGCTTGTAGCTGTAGGGGAGAGAGGGGTTTTATTACAAGTGGGGCAGATGAAGGGGTCTGCTTTTGCTGCTACAGGCCCAGATTTAGTCATATTACGGGTAAACTAATTGAAACCAATGACCTAACTTCTACAATTGATTTCAATGGGTTTTTACTCCAAGTATGACCAAATCTGAAACTATCCAGTTGGTTTCTTCAGCCATGAAAAGCCTACTATGGACACCCAGACAGAAGTTACTCCTTGCACCAGCTGGAAAGGATTCAGGATAGAAGGAAAATGTTATTTACCTGCAGGATGGTGAAATTCTCCAGGACGCTGTTCATCATGTATTTTTCTGGGAGGTGTTTCAGTTTATGGATAAAGTTGATCATATACTCGCACATGGGGGACCGATGGATTCGGTACACACACCGTCCATTCTCCATCCGGGCAAATTCCGTCTGCAGAAAAAGCATCGATAAGGCATACAGTGGTTAAAAATTTAATTTGTTCTAGAGGTCTGTTCTTAACCTGAAACTGTTCTTAACCTGAAACACCACTTTAGCTAATGGGCCTCCTGCTGCTGCTGCTGCATGATTTCTGTTCTCATCCTGAAGCAAAGTTCTTAACCTGAAGCACTATTTCTGGGTTAGCAGAGTCTGTAACCTGAAGCATATGTAACCCGAGGTACCACTGTAGACCCTAACAAATAAGTCACTGAAGGTGCAATAATATGAGAGAGATTTGTTAATTTATTTATTATTGTGTATCGAATGGGATTCAAGCTTGGTGTAGGAGAACTGGGGAGGTGGCACACCCTAATTATCCTTAATTAATCAGCAGGGGGAAAGGAAGAGAGGACTATACTTACATTCTGATAACGCATGCTACTTATTACACATGTACTGTTAGCACTTAAAAGAGTCTCAAAGCACTTTCCCCTTGGGCTGTACGTTCTTCCCAAGAACTTAGCTTCCAGTCCCACATTAACTGCTATGCTCTTCACCCACTCTGCAACATTCCCTTCCTGCTGGTACCACACCCAAAGGAAGCGCAGGACTCACCTCCACCTTCTCGACTACTTGCTTTCCGAAGGAGCACACTTTAGTGGAGACTGTGATGGTCATGTTTTCTGCACTGCTATACTGACTGCTTACGCCATAAAAAGCACCAGGACCATCCTGAATGGTGCTGTTCAGATCCGCCTAGAGCAAAGGCAAGGAAGGAGGTATTATAAATCAAGTACGGATTGTGACTTTCGGCTTGGGGCGCGGAGGTCTCCGACCCAAGAGTTCCGGGGTGCATTCACTGAGGGGAGCGAAGACGAACTGAAAACACTTAGTGTGGGACGACAACAGCTTTTAAGATTTGGCGGCAGGGGAGAATGACAGCTTTTAGGCAATATTAAGTCACAGGTCCAAAGGAGGCTCAAACCAGGCTGAATGCCACAGAGTGGCATTAAAAAATTCAGATTCAGATGATAGAGCAAAGTCAATATAAAACGCCAGCTGGTCTTGCAGTATGTGCTATGGGAGCCTGAATGCGTTCAGAGGAGGGCAACCAAGATGATAAAGGATCTGGAAACTAAGCCTTATGAGGAGTACCTTGAAGAAGCTGGGTATGTTTAGCCTGGAAAACAAGAGACTGGGAGGAGATATGATAGCCATCTTCAAATATCTTAAGGGCTATCAAATGGAAGAGGGAACATGCTTGTTTTCTCTTGCTCTGGAGGGTAGGACTCGAACCAATGGCTTCAAGTTACAAGAAAGGAGATTCTGACTAAAAAAAACCTTCTGACAGTAGAAGCTGTTCAGCAGTGGAACAGACTCCCACGAGAGATGGTGGGCTCTCCTTCCTTGGAGCTTTCTAAGCAGAGGTTGGATGGCCATCTGCCTTTCTTTAGCTGAGATTCCTGCATTGCAGGGGGTTGGACTAGATGCCCCTTGGGGGTCCCTTCCAACTCTTAGAGTCTATGATTCTATGAACATTTGAGAGAGAAAAATACCATGGTATTGCTTGGACCTCAAAACATGCTATTGAATGTAACTCTTTTTCTAAAGGAAGAACCCTTTCCCCCAGACCCCTTCAGAATTTCATTTCATTTTTAATATCCCTTAGGTTCTTCTACCAAGATGCCTGGGTCAAGCCTGCTTAGCATATAAAGCCAGGCAACACCACATCAAACATGTGACTGCCCACAGATTCTGTGGAGAATCTGAGGCCAGAAAGCATCCCCCCTCCCATTGTCCAAACAACATCCACATTCATATAGGAGAATAATGTAAACATGGTCCTCTGGTCTAATTTCCTTAGCCGCCTTGTCCGATGAAGAAGTGCCCAATAATGGCTTTTTCAGAGGCATTGTTTGGCTTTGGGCTGCATGATTCTTACCCAGAACTTGACCAGGAAAAAGGAGTTCTGGGGCCCCCTCTCATAGAGCTCCTTCAGGCCACCTTTCTTCTCAGGGAACTTGTCATAGATCTGGCGGATGTCCACTGCCTCCAGCAGCGGGTCGCTGTACGAGGGGTTCGTCTGTCCAATGTGCACAAAGAGGTGCTTGCTATACTGTAGGGTGGGAAACACAAAAGGCAAAAAATGTGGGAGCGGAAGGTAGCGTTCTCCACTACAAAGATTCAGCCATGACAAAGGGAATCAGATACTCCTGCTGACACTGCAAATGCAAAACTCAGCTGCCTTATTGCCAGTTACCACCATCCAGACCAGGAGCAGCCAACATCTCCAGATGTTGTTGAGCTCCAACTTCCAACAGCTCAGGCCAGCATGGGTAATAACCAGAGTTGATGGAAGCTGCATGGCATTGGCGACTCCAGCCTAGACAAAAGGGCTGTAAAAATACAGCCAAGGTGATATGTGTCTACATTACACAAAACAGCACAGGGAGACCAGAGCTTGAGTCTCTGGCAGCATTTATTACACGGGGCTGGTAAGTGAATGCCAGGCTTTATGCAGGTTAGAAAAGAGGGCAGTTTTCTGCAGAGACCCAATGCACTGTAAGAGCTGAAAAACACCATTGCCACCAGCTCCTGCAGTGCCAAACATTTCCCCCCTAAGAGTTACCGTTTCAGGGTCACGCTGCACTTCCATAAACGCTGAATACTCAAGGAGCCGCAGTTTGGTAGAGGCGATGGTGCGGTCCTGCCAGACTGGCACAGCCGAGGCAGCAGGTGGGAGAGGAGCCAGGGGCTCGTAGCCTGGAAAAAAGAAAGTGTTGCCACATTCTTGAGCACTGAAGGGGGAGGTTTCAGCTGCAGAGATGGGGACAACCCTTTAATGCTCCCCCATTTAGCCTAGTTGCCTTCCTTCCAAGAAGCCAAGGACTATTTCCTTCCTTATTGCCCAGATGGCAGTTCTAATGCAACAGGACTCTCTGAAATTGTAATGATTCAAATTTCATTTTTAAGCATTTCATATTTGTAATAGCTCTGGGTTGCCCATGGATTTAGAAGACGGGAGAACTGAAATGGATTAATTTCCCCTGAACGCTAAGCAAGACAGTTTGTAAACAAAAAAGGTGTAATCTCTTAAACTCCAGATGAAGCAAAGAGGAATGAAGCAGACTGTACTCCCTAGATAAAATACAATTTATAACTCCCAAGTACTACAGCAATCCAGGAAGCTACCCTTCTACTACTATGGAGGTGTCTTTAGAGGAGAGCTTTCCAAACTTTTCATGTTGGTGACACAGTTTTAGACATGCATCATTTCACGACACAGTAATTCGGTTTTACTGGCAAACCGGAAGTTAAACCAACCCCTCTCCAGCCCCAGGAGGAGCACGGGGAGCATTCGCACAACACACCTACACACTGCAGTGGACACAGTAACGTGTCGCGACACAGAGTTTAGAAAGCTCTACTTTAGAGCATCAAGAAGATCACTGGACAGGACAGATGGGCTTCCTGATTGACTGCATCATTTCCTGCTACAAAAATTGTCTTCCATCTACACAATCCATCTCACAGATGACATTCTGTGGGTAATATGAAGAGATCAAAGGGCAGCATAGAGGCTAGTTAAAATATAAAAAGCTTTGCTCAAATAATTAAATGCAAAACATCATTTACTGAGTCAAATTTTAAAAACTGGAAGCAGCTAAGGTGTAAAAAGAAGCATTTATTTATATTTTATTTCAGTGCTTTTGCCATATTTCCTTGCAAGCAAAATGTGACCATGGTTGGGAAGACAAGGCGGTCCATGATAACTCTGCTTTCATCTTCATCATACAGAAACATCCTAGGCAAATGTGAAGGTAGAATCCCTCTCACTCAAAGCAGGCGAGATGATGGAAAACCCATGAGTAGATCATCCTCTTTTCTTTTTGAAAAGCTTAGCAAGTGGCATAGAAGAGGGCTGAATTAGGCCAGCAACAGCAAGGGAGAAATGGTTAGCCCTCTCCACTGCACTGTTTTTCCCCAATCTAAATTGCACCCCGAAAGCTCTGTGAGGATGGGGAGAACCTACAGGTACCATTACCGCTAATGACAGGATGGAAAGAATCAACCTTTGGAATAGACAATAAGGCATTCAGCTAGAATTTATTCATACAAACAGCTAGAACTGTCTGTATGAATAAACAGGACTGGGTGCTGGTGGTGACAGGGGAGCCAAGAAAACGTTATGAGGCAGAGCATCAGTTAGTTGGAGAAACAAAATTACTTACTGGCTAGTGATGGAGGCATGGGTGGCTGGATGGGGTAGGCTGGTTGTGCAAAAGGTTTAATGCTGAAAAACAAAATAGTGTTAAGTATGTTAGTCAGTATGTCAAACTGTTAATGTTCCTGTTATATGCATACACCCTAAGTTACTCCAAGGGCAGATGTCTTGCAGAAATCATCAAGGTAACTCTATGGTGGCCTCTCATATACATACAGCCACCAGCCATTACAGGGCTCCCCCTCATTTGCCTTCCCCACTATTTCAGAAAAAAAGCAGTCTATCTGAAGGCCTAATGTAACCAACCCTTAGGAACCTGACCAACAAACATTCCACTATATTATTCATTTTTATTTTAAAATAAAAATATTTATAATTATTTCATAAAATTTATACACGACTAGATTTTGTAAACTGCTATGAGGTTTCCTATGAAGAATATCAAATATATTTAGGAGGTTCTGGATACTTTAAGAGGGTTTATGGGACTGCAGTTTCTAGTGCATTTTATTATGGCTACATGAACAGTGAAGCATCCTCACTGGAGATGCTGACTTTGCGAAATAAAGGAAGGGCCATTTGTGTACATGTTTTGCATGCAGAAGCTACCAGGTTCAATCCCTCGAATCTCAAATACCAGCTGGAATAATCCTTCAAACCCTGACAATATGCAGTCGAGGAATTGTTTATTTGAAACACCGACACGCCCCCCCACCCCGATGAATATTGTGTGTAATGTCAAAAATCTACCACATCAGATAAAGAAGTCTTGATCTTAACTCTCTCTCTGATTCTCTCTCTCCCCCCCCCCCCCCAGTGTGGCCCTATATGGAGGAGCTTTCAAATAAATGATTTCCCTACATGAGACTTGAATTGTAGCAATCCCCACATGCAATTATGCATACCTGAGATGACCCTTTGGAAGAATATGAACATAGCAGTTTAGAAATGGAGGCATAAGCGATCAAGTTGTGTGTGTGTGTGTGTGTGTGTGTGTGTGAGAGAGAGAGAGAGAGAGAGAGAGAGAATGCACAATGTGGCATCTATTTCTGTGGAACAATTCAGAAATGCTATGCAAGTACCATCCTCTAACTGCTAAGCCTTTTAATTCTCCACCAAACGTAACAATTGCTTTTCACTTACTCCTGAGAAGGTCCAGACTGTCCTGGGATAGGCCCACTCCAAAACTGAGGAAACAAAAAATGAACACAGAAAACATTGTCATGCATATTCCTACCATCTGACTTCATAGCTACAGTTGTTCAGGTTCATCAAAGTTGTTAAAGGGTTGTTTTAAGTTTATTGTTACAGAATGGCAACGGCTAGTCAGTTTTTTTTAGAAAAGTGCGGAAATACCACAACACAGTTGAGGAGAGTCAAGACTACAGCTGGGAGTTTCACACCAAGTCAGTACATGTCCTCCACTCTCTTGAGAGCCACTAAGGGGAAAGGGTGGGTCAGATATGCTACTCTTTGGTGGTGGTGCTGATGGCATGTGGAGATAAGAAGAATTAGGGCAGGGATGGAGAACCTATGGTTTTTCCAGATGTTATTGGATTACAACTCCCATCTTCTTTGATCGTTGGCCATGCTAGCTGAGTCTCAAAGGAGTTTTAACAACACCTGGAGAACCATTCCCATATGTGACAGCGAAAGGAGCAGGTGTTGGGAGGAAAAGCATGAGTTAGGTTTTCTTTTTTCTTTTTCTTTTTTAAGTAAACTGGGCAAAAATGAAAATTAGGGAGACATGGGTGTTGGGTGTGGAATACGTAAATTACGCTTATGATGTTTGATTTAAACTAAGCCTATTGGGTCAGGAACACAACAACAGATAAGTAAATAAATAAATAAATACATGGAACCATCTCTGTGTTAGTCACCCAGCCCTATAAGAGAAGCCGCTGTCTTGCAGAAGCATCGACTCCATGCCGTCCTTCTGGGCCTGACCTTCCTAACCAGGCAGGAAAAGTGTTGGACCATCCCTTACCCTGGGAGCAGCAGAGAAGACAGCCTGAGGGAGTGGAGGAGGGGGGCTGAGCTTGTTCTGCAGGACACTGGCAGATACGATCTGTGCCGACGACATGGAAGCCATACTCTGCAGAGCCTTGTCCTTTGAGACCTGATCCTTGAAAACAGGACAGAAGAGGAGAAGCAGAAGGGAGAGTTACTAACACTGGCCTGGACGGCCCACTAAAGACAAATTAATGGGGGACAGTGAGCCACGTTACACATGTGTTAGCTGCATTCAGACTTATCAAAACATACTAGCAGCAAACCATTCAAGCAAGCTGTTTTATGCCACTTCCCCTCCCCCCAAAGCTCATTTTTCCAGGGATCTTACTAGTCATTGATAATAAATCCTTTAGAGCAGTGCAACATGTCTGTAGATCAAAGGAGGAGAACACAAACATCCATTTAAGGTGCTGGTGTTTAGCCAGTTTTGTGTCCAAAGTATCCAAAAGATGCTCATCTCAGCTATTAATTTTGCACTTCCAGCACCCCCTGCACCTCATCTGCACTCTCTAATACTATTCATAGGGATTTATTCATTTAACAGCTGTATGGTCCCTCCTTCACCAGTATAGATACCAAGGCAGCACACAGCATACAACAAAATTAAACACTCAGCATAAGGATAAAGACAATCACCAAGCAGAGAACACATAATGGGGCAGAAACAAGACTGAAGTGCACTTACCAAGTTCATAGCCTGTGTGAAGAGGAGGGAGGAAAGAAAAGAAATATGGTTAGTGCCTCTGCTGTCATAATGGGGACTGCGAGGTGTGGGGGAGTCTGCATAATCCATAACAGGTATCAATAATGGGACTTCAAAGCATCACAGGATGTCAGACTTCATTTTGTAAACAAACTACATCTGTCCCAGGCTGCTTTCTAATGCAGCCTGTTTTACTGAATCCACATGATGATCTGGGGCACGTGGCACAACGGGAATGAGGAAGAAAGGAGTGGATACTATGAGGCTTATCTCAATAGGTAACTTCTTCAATTTTACAAATCAAGGAAGATGTGCAGGAAGTGAGAACAGACCGCCTTGTTCTGTGGTTCTCCAAATCTGATGCAGGTCTGGGCACTGACAGCAACATTCTTTTATACATTGCAGAGTTACTAGTGCAAACAATGCACTAGATCTGGTCACTGCACTCTTCTGCCTGCAGAGCTATACAAAATAAACAGTGTGTTGCTGTATGTGGACAAGCTTAGGCTTCTTGAGTTGCGTGCACATAACTCTTAGAGTAGTGCAAGTGGAGTAAAAAGTACCTAGGTAGTAATGATTCTTTGGTATTTGTGAGGGGATAATTTGCACAGTCCTAAGTGGGTAGTGCTGTGGGTTAAACCAGAGAACCTAGGACTTGCTGATCAGAAGGTTGACGGTTTGAATCCCCGCGACGGGGTGAGCTCCCGTTGCTCGGTCCCTGCTCCTGCCAACCTAGCAGTTCAAAAGCACGTCAAAGTGAAAGTAGATAAATAGGTACCGCTCTGGTGGGAAGGTAAACGGCATTTCCGTGCGCTGCTCTGGTTCGCCAGAAGTGGCTTAGTCATGCTGGCCACATGACCCGGAAGCTGTACGCCGGCTCCCTCGGCCAATAAAGCGAGATGAGCGCCGCAACCCCAGAGTCGGTCACGACTGGACCTAATGGTCAGGGGTCCCTTTACCTTTACCTAAGCCTGGATGTAGATAAATGGGCCAAAAGATCTTTTGCAGTTTTCTCCGTTTACCTTTGGCTCTCTCTTTAAAGACTCAAGGTGGTAAACTGGACCTGCATACTACTGATTTGCCCAGACTTCTGGCATTGCAGAACACGAAACCACACTGGTTGGAGGTAGAGTGGTTCAGCAATACAGGGCAGAACTTATGGGCATGCACTTAAAATGTCCTCTCAAATAGGTTTGCAACAACAGTACTGCAAGGACAGAGTTGGGAGACCTATTTTCTGAGCATTCCCTCACCCTAGTCAGATACTTTACTTACTAGGCAATACCACTGATGACTGCTTGCATTTCTGTTCAGATATGCCTTAAATTAAAAGCTTTGATGTGCTTCTAGGTTTGTCCCTGTCAGCTTTAGGCTTAGGGGTAAGATACATTCGTTCCTCCCCTACTTAACAAATGAGACCATAACGATATAATAATTTTTAAAAACTCAACAACACTGCCATGGGCATTCTTTGAATATTTGACAAAATCTTGCCATAATCTAACAAGCATCAGTTGACTAGCATGCCAGCCCTAACTCTCAGGCAATGTATTGTCTGTCTTTTGTGGAAGACATGCTATTGACTAGAATTAAGATATATGTAAAAGTGTTCTACAGTTACATCTGGTCATCATATAATGTGTGCTACTGACTACAAGGACAGATCCTTTTAAAAAGATATTTTCCTCCATTCCATGCTGTTCTTCAACTGTGAGAGTTTTTATTATTAACTGAATTTTGGGTATTTTCCTCCATTCCATGCTGTTCTTCAACTGTGAGAGTTTTTATTATTAACTGAATTTTGGGTATTTTCCTCCATTCCATGCTGTTCTTCAACTGTGAGAGTTTTTATTATTAACTGAATTTTGGGTGTGGGCCACTTTATGCACACAATTTAATCTTCTTATAAACCAGCCAATTATTTTCTTAGTTTGGGGTAGAGGAATGAGGGCATGGTGGGAGGAACGACACACTATTTATGAGTTTTCCCAACCTGGTAATGGCAGCTCCTGCTTTGTGGACTCTAGAAAAGGAAGGGAGAGTATTTTGGACTAAATAAATTTGAACAGCTGAAAAGATTGGAATTTCTAGGTACTTTCCGATGCATAGGCCAAACCACAAGAATAGACAGAGAACCAGAATCAGTTCAAAATACCCTTCAACCACTAACCCTTCATTAAGACCCCCCTCCCCCCTCAAAAACCCAAATCACAATACACAGAACACACAGAGGAAAGGGTAATAGGAAAGGTTAGCCAATCTCCAGTTACAGAAGAAAGAAGAAAAGAAAAGCCAACCACAGAAAGAAAGGCAATCACAGGATAAAAGCTCTCCAGTTTTATCCCTGCTCAACTTCCTTGGCTCCTGGTCCCACGTTCTTGGTCCAAGCATCCTGAATCAGCAAGAGCAGGCCTATGATGGAAGACACTCATCTCTGGTTCTGTGCATCTCCATTCTAATCGCCTTGTACCATTGCACTGGCCAACTTAGCCAAATATCCTCCCCACGTATTAAAGATTGTTGGCCATATAGACTGGAAGTATGGTACACTGATTGCACAAATTCCTATGCCTGCTATATGAGCCTCAGCTGCATAAATCCATCAGAATTTGTACCTACAAAACTTTGGGGTTTTCCCCTCCTGTATACTTCCCCATCCTCATCCAGTACAGAATGCTTTCCAAAAGTCTGGCTCTTCTGCTTTGGGGTGGGGGAATGTGTTTTGGTTTTGTTTCATTGAAGCCTTGGTCTGCTACTTTAATGGTCAGCCCTACTTGATGCATCATTGAACATCAGTAACACTTATTTGAAAAACTTTTTTAAAAAAACAAAAAAACAAACCCTGCTCCAGCGCTACCTAGAAAATCTTAATGCTACAGAGTGGTAGACAGTGAAGTAGCACAGCAGAAGGAAATGGCTTCTTCTGTTGAATGGAAACAGAAGGAGAAGTGTGTTCTGTCCTATGCCTTTACTGGGAGGTACCCTTCCACTCAGTTGTTGCTCAGCAGAAGCGGCTGCTTAATACCACGACGGCACATTTCATGAGCCGTCATGGATCCTACTCGGCTTCCCTGATTTAGGCAAGGTTCCAGTTCCTGTAACAACAGTGGAGCACTTACATGGATATACCAAAGATGGCAGGTGGAGTGTGGAGAACTCTAGAAGTTCTCCTTGCTATGTCACCACCTGAAGGCTCCAGATGTGACTGGAAATGCACTCTCCAAGCTGACAAGGGACAGCTTTACTGGACTGTTTAGAGGTGGCTTGTCCTTGCCAGATCCTGCCACGCAGAAGTGCTCTATCGCTTTTTCCTTCCGATTCTCTCTCACACCTCAGCGGCATTCTGAAAATTATCAGGTCCCAGGAACAAAGGGAGGGGAGCAAAGACACAACAAGTGGGGGGAAAAGAGTGGCAACCACAGAGCGCAGCATGTTAGTTGCCAGCATGGCCATGGCTCAAAAGGTGGGAAAGCCGGGGAAGCGCGTACCTTCAGCTTCGACTGAATCTCACGAGATTTCCGTCTGGCTAGAACCTGCAAGTGGCTAGAGACCTGCAGAGAGAAAAGCAGAAGGAGAGGGGGGAAAAACAGCAGAGCCGTCAACCAGAGGAAAGGAGAGGAAGGAGAGGGGGCTGCCCATGCTCACACACCACGGACGCATGGGCAGGGTCTCCAACGTACCTTAATGCCAACCTGGTACTCTCGCACCTTCTTCCGAGCTAGAACCTGTATGTGGCTGGACACCTACGCCCCGCCAAGTCATTCAAAAAGGAAAACACAAACAGAATGAAGACATGATCCCAAATTGTTTTGCGTGACAAGAGTGCTTCAAGCACCTAGGTTGGACACACACACACACACACACAACACACAGTCAAACAAGCCTCTGAAGCCATGTGAGGTTCCAGAGGAGAAGGATCTGTACTCAGGATGGATGGCAGGTAATACAGACTGTAATGATATGGCTAACCTCTCAATTGGAGGAAATTGCTACAGACCCACTGAATGCTATGGACTTGAGCATAGTGTGCTATATTTGGGGATTTTATCCTTTGCAAATAGCATTTAATAGTGTAAGTGTAGCTTACTCTTATCAGAATTCTATGTACTACTGATCATCATGCTTTTAGGAACCACTCATGCTTCAGTCTATGAGCCATTCCCAACATAATGTTTTGCTGATCCAGATCTGTACCCACATGACTCCTCTCCATAGCCATGTAAATCCAGATGCACTTCTTCAGTTCTCCTAATTGAATTGATACACAATCAAGCATTGAAAACAGTTTCCAATCTGGGTCTCAAAAACCTAAGTGCACAGTCCCCTGGTTCTTAAATATTTTTCAGCTCTTCATTCAGAGAGCAAGACAGAAGTAAGTAAGTGTTAGAGTGGAATTATAATCACCAACAGCTTTTCATAGAAGATTAATCTTATCTTCTCCTGCCTTAGAAGACATTAAACATCAAGGGACTCAAACAAGCTTGAAATTAACCTCAGTATTGCCGCTAAATTAAGCAAACAGAACCACAAGTTTACCTATTGTGATCCCTCTAGAACAACATGCCACCGCCTTACACAGACACTTTTTACCACTGACCACTAAGCGATAATATATGGCAGTGTTTTTATGCATCCAAGGCTTTGAGAGCAGAAATTGTCTATTGGACATGTGACCATGGCTCTGAGAGCTGTATGAACATTTTGGGTAGAAACCCAATTTCTTTTGGGTTTAAACCTGACTCCAGAAATAATATTCAAAGGAACCACTAGACAAAGCTCTTTGTTACCAAAATATAAATCAGAATCTTGCATATGATCCACAGAAAGGAGATTTGACAAATCTGAAGACTATATGAGAAGACCCAAGACTACACCAACTATTTGTCTATGTTAGAGACAACCAATGGAGACTGGTGTTTCCTTGCTGTGTAGGCTGTTGTCTACTTTAATTGTCTTTGGATGGATTTAGTTTTATATCAGAGCACTGCTCCAATGATTTAGCATTACTAGTCACATGCAGTGAGTCAAACAATAGGAAAAAGACAAGTTAAGTCTACTTTCTTTCATAATGGAGGCTATCCATGCTTTGCCATTGAAAAGGACAACTCTCATTTGCAAAAACATTTCTTAGAGTGTTCTACTAGCAAGTCTGAGCTAGGGGCAGCCTTCACAAACCTTGTGTCATCCAGATATTTTGGGCTACTGGCTAGGGCTGCCAGGAGTTTTAGTCCAAAACATCTGGAGGGCACTGAGTTGGCAAAGGCTTCCCTAGATTCACCAGAAAGTGTTAGGACTGCAGACCTTGAAGCAGAGGCAAGAATGACTGTATAACAGATACATATAATGCATAGCATCTCTAAGTTTAATTCCATAAGATCTGCTTCCATCCAATCATAACTACTGCCTAGTAAAAACAAAAAAAATTCCTTCCAGTAGCACCTTAAAGACCAACTAAGTTAGTTCTTGGTATGAGCTTTCGTGTGCATGCACACTTCTTCAGATACACTGAAACAGAAGTTTCCAGACCCTTCTATATAGTGAGAAGGTGGGGAGGGGTATTACTCAGAAGGGTGGTGGGAATGGGTGATTGGCAGATAGCTGTGATGAGCCTGTTGACGACTCTTAACGACTGCAATAGGTCTTACAGGAAAAAGCAAGGGGTGAGAAGGTGAAAAACGGCTTTGTCATGTATAATGAGATAAGAATCCAAGGTCTTTGTTCAGACCAGGTCTCTCCATGGTTTTAAGTTTGGTAAAAACTTACTGATTTTACTGCCTAGTAAAATCAGCAATGACATGGACCTGATATTTCCAACTTTGCCCTAATGCAGGAAACAATCCAGAAAGAAATAAAGGGGAGCTGGTGATATCTTAATTGATGGATTTTAGAAGGTTTCAGCTCTCCCATCAATGACTTTCATTAACATACCATACAAAGTGGTGCAGCAATCAAACTGCTAGCACATTTGCTAAGCTAAGCAAGATCTGGTATGGTATCAAACTGGATGGGGGACTGAGTGTTGAGATTCCTGCATTGCAGGGGGTTGGACTAGATGACTCTCAGGGTCCTTTCCAAGTCTTTGGGTCCTTTCCAAGTTTGATTTGATAACATAATACACTACAAGTAGCTAATGAGAACTAGGAGTTCCAGAAGGAATTCTACGCTTGCCCACCATTGAAGTCTAAGCACCATGAGCTTCTCTTACATGTTTGTGGGGAGGCCAAGATACAAGGGATAACCCTTTGGCCATGCCTTTGGTTCTGTGTCAATTGTTCATTTGAGTATTTAAGAACAAGCCAGCATACAGGGTACGTCCCACCTGGAGGCAGTCCTAGAGTGTGTTTCCCATGCCTTTTGGAAAGATGTTACGGATAAGCCTTTGGTCTGACACACTGTCAACTGCTCCATGAATTCTGAGATTACAAATTCTGCAACCATTTAATGGATTGCAGAGCAGGAATGTGTTGACTATTACAAAAAAGAGGGACATCTGCCATTGCTACAAAAAAAGAGGAGTGCCTTCATGAGGATTCTTTCAGGCAAAGTCTTTAGCTACGTTTGCACATCACACTAAGCCAAACTACAGCTTGGTGCGAATGTGCAAACATGCTGGCTCCTGGCAAGCGGATCGCATTCACTTTGCTCCTCTTCAGGCTTTTGAGGTCTTAAAAGTGTTGTCCAAACCTGGGGTCATGGTTAAGGTCTACCATTCTTAACCACATTCTATAGCCAAGTTTTGTCCTGTGGTTAAAGAAGAAATACTTTAGACCAGGGACGTCCAACTCCCAAGAGACTGCGATCTCCCAAGAATAAAAAACTGGCAGTGATCTACCCCTTTTTTTGGGGGGGGGTGTTCAGGTCAAATTGCAATCATGCGCAAATGGAGGATGGGGAATACAGGGTGTTTCAGCCCAAGGGCTGCATTTGCTCTTGACCGACATTTCAAGAACTGTATGCCAGCAGTGGCTGTGACCAAAATTGTTACTGCCACCTCATTCCTTCTCTCTTCCTCTCCTACTCTCTCTGCCCCACCCCTAACACAGCATCAAGACCAGTAATGGTGGTGGTGGTGGAGTTAACTTGATGTAGGACAACCCGAACATGAACACAGCATGATAAGAAGAATCAAGAAAATAGATCTGTCACCAAATTGCTGACTGCCTGGGTGGGCAATGCAGCCCTTAGGTCAAGTGGTTTTCACTTCTGCCCTGAAGATTCAAAAAGCACCCACAGCCAACTGGAAAGATGGAAGCTACAATTATGGATGCATAATTGTTGCTAGGGGCCAACTTCTATTTTTGAAAGAAAAATCTTCCTCTTCACCACTCCCAGTGCTGTGCAGCATCTCCTATCAAGCTCTACCTATGGTCCTACTTCAGGATTCTTCCCAGTCAAGTGGTGGAGACAAAATGATTATTTACTCCTTTAAGGGAATTTGGAAGGGCAATAAAAGGGCCAATATGTTTGCTGTAGTGGGAGAATATGAAGTTACAGAGCTCCTATAACACCAACTAATTCTGGAAGGAGCATTTTTTTTAAGCCTTCACCAATTATGAGTGCTTGCAAGAGAGAGAGAGCGCTTGCGATGCATCAAGGCACCTGTGAGCTACAGTTGCCATTACACACCCCTTGGCTTTATTCAGTAACTTCTTACCAAAGATCCCAAAATATTGAAGCCAAGGTTAATTCTCTAACTTTTAAGGCAACTATCACCTATGTTAGGAAAAAAAGAAACTGAAGCAGGGATCTCAACCGTACCCAACAGACTGGAGCCAGAAAAAGAACTTTGATGTCCCAGACCTTTCCAACTTATTTACTACTAGCTCTGATGCCTCATCACACTTCTGAGTGGTACACTGAATTATGGCAATGGAACAGGCGCGCGCGCGCGCGCGCACACACACACACACACACGGACACACACACGGACACACACACGTGGGTGATTTCACGAGGCCACTTCCTCCTTCAGTCATCCTATTGCAAGGTTGATTTTTTATTTTATTTTTAAGGAAAGGGCAAGAGCTAGGTACATTTTTACCTGTTTCCTTGTCCTTGTTTTCCCCGTCCGTAACTTGATGTACCTTGCTATCAATTCATTGCGACCTAAGGGGATAAATGAATATATAAATGACATGACAAGACAGCTGGAGCTTTGCCTTCCTTCTCCGACTACCTGCTGAATAAAGGCCGTCCCCTCTGAGAAGTCAGAACCACCTTCTGGAACTCTTAACTCTGAGAAACCAAGAACCACAAAATAACTGGAGCAAGAGGCCTAGCTCAATGACATTTTACCAGAAGGTGGCACTAACACAACAGTTGTCCGAATGAAGGAGGTTAGCCAGAAAGGCAGCGCCCCCAGCCCTGGCTGTTTATACACTGAACAAGGCACCTACAACAGCACACCACGTGGATGGCAAAGGAACACGAAATTTAATGGCGTGAGCACAGAAAGCAGGGCACAAACACGGGACACCCAGAAACCTAGCAGGGAAGGCACCGCTCCCATTGTGTCAGCTACAGAATTTCCTCCCACTATGCTGGGAGAGGCCCAAGAGGCCACTGCTGAGGGCTGTGCTGGGAACCGGGCACGCTTCTTTCCTAATCCCAAGTTCTCACACGTGTGCTTCACTCCAGAATCTTACAAGGGTCCTTTGGCCACGATCCCAATGGAAAATATATCAAAATATTGTGACCTATCAAGGATTTGGTTATGAAAGACTAAGATACGGAGTGCGCGCGCACACACACACACCCCTCCCAGAGTTTTGGGTTTCATTTTGTGGCACTACACAGGACACCCAAACCCATGGGATATTTTAAGTGGTGCTGGCCTTTTAAGAGAGAACTTCCCAACCGCCACCTCCTCCTCCTCCTAATTTGAAGCAGAAGAGCTTTTGCTCCACATTTTACAGGCCAGCTGTGGCTAATCTAAATTCAAACGTCAGAGCAGCTGGGAGCTCTCTTTTTCCCTCATCCCCTCCCCTCTGAACATGGTGGGGGTGAGAGGGGGGGGAATGGGGCGGGGAAGCACGCCAGATTTATTTTAATGGACCAGATGGTGGTGGCTGAGGCTTCCTGAAATGCCCTTGCAGCTAACTTAGAAGATCTCTAAATAATAATATATTTATTTTTTCCTTAAAAAAAGAAAGCTGGAGCAACTGTGGCTGTCCTGGCGATGCCAATGCCCTGTATTCCTTTCATGACAGCCACTGGATGTCCGCTCTGAGAAGAGGCTTCACTCTTTGAAATAAAGACACACAACAGCCCCTCACCCACTCCTTTCGCTCCCTACCCCAACACACAATCCCAGTCTTGGACAGACAAGGCCAGGTGCTCCACAGGGTCAAGCAGCACCACGTGAGAGGGACAGAGGAGGATGATACCCTATACCGGAGTAACAATGCCCTTATAAAAGCCAGCTGGCTCAATGCACATCCCTTGATATCTGTAGTTCCTGGCACGCCTTTAAAACAAACAAACAAAAAAGCAGGCCCCAGAGGCCTTGGTCTCTCTTACTGGGGGACCCAAATAGCTCCGCAAACCACTCAAGTTCCGGTGGCATATTCTTTGCAACCAAATCAGCATGGTGCCGCTCGACTTAGTTGAGGAGTCATGCCTTCGGTGTAGTGGGTCCAATTCTATGGAACTCCCTCCCCACTAGAAATCAGGCAGGCACAGTCCCTGACAAATTTCAGGTTAAAATGGTTTTATTCCAGGAGGCCTTTGCACCATGAATTTTGTTCTGCGGGGCTTTTTCTCCCCCAGCTGGATCTTGCCAGAACTCTGTTCTGGCACCTCTCAGGTGGGTGCCATTGCCATTCTAAGAGAACAAGGGAGGTGTTCATGGTGAGATCCGGCACCTCTTTTTCTAGAGCAATAGCACTGATGTTCCGCGATGTTCCATTTATGTTTTAAGCCTTCCACGTGGTATGTTTCGAATTTTGTAAGCCACTTGGAGATCCAGTCAGTCAGTCAGTTTTATTGCACGTAGCCAAAGGCTGCCGCAATGTACACAGAATCATTCAACCATTAAAAGGAATTATACTGGATTGATACAAAAAACGTAAAACGTTTATGTTATCAAGACATTACCTACTCTAAACAGAGCTATAAAAGTACCTTAATATACAAATTAAGACATTAAACAATAAAATTTATAAGCTAAAATTATCACATGGCCACATATATTAAAAATATATATCCAGGTGCAGTCAAAAGCTGGGTATATTCTAAAAAAGGAATAGACAGACCAGGAATCGGGAACCTTCACCTAGCCCTGTGGAGGGCTGCATTCCTTCAGAGGTGGGGGATTGAAGCCAGTCAGGGACCGAGCCCAAACCAAAAGTGGGTGTGGTCACACCTGCGCTCACTACTGTTGGGAAAGGGACGGATTGCAGAAGGCTTTCTCCGCTCATCCGTCCATCTCCATTTTGGCTTTCACTCCATTCCCACTTACATGAAATTAAGACAAAGCTGTGGGTGCCCTGCAAGTAAGGTCTCCGACTCCAGAAGGGCAAACAGCTGTATTTGTGGGGACCCTTCCCCTCATTTCCCCCCTAGGCACTACACTAATGTGGCATTATAAGCAATTCACAAATATTTCATTTAAATTCCAGCACTGTCTCTCCCTTGTGCACGTGCGCACACGCACACCTGATTCACAGTTGTGGAAAATGAGGCACAAAACTAAAACAAACCCCATGAAAGCCTAGCGTACCACTCATGGCATTGATAGTCTCATTCTCCACTCACCTGTGCATGCTAGGATAAGACAGAGGGCCCAGTTTTATAGACACAGAAAGTGGTGTTTCTGGTGTGATGAAGATACAAATGTTGCTGTGCAACTCAGCAATTCTTCAGCCTTTGAGACTAGCAAAAGTATTATTCGACATTGTCTGTCAACTATTTATTGGTTCAAAAAAGTTTCCAGATTAGACTGCCCGTTAAACATTGAAATAACTGCACCCAAAGGTGACCAATGTCAATTCCAGAGCAATAGATTGTGGGCTGCCATAGCTAACCAGTTCTTAAACCCACAGTGAAGTTTTGCCTCCAGTCTGGGCTATTGCAGGCAACAGCACAGCATGGGAGCGGCAGGCAAGCTAAGGGGTTGATTCCGTGTCATAGCCATGCCTGCAAGCCCTCCTACCCTTGGTCCAGGTGTGCTTCAAATGCCTTGATGCTTGCAAAAGGTTGGCCACCCATGACCCACCTGCCATTCTGAGAAAGAGCTATACAGTGGTACCTCTGGATACGAACGGGATCTGTTCCAGAGCCCCATTCGCATCCTGAAGTAAACGCAACCCGTGTCCGCGCATCTCACGATTCGCTGCTTCCGCGCATGCACGTGACGTCATTTTGACCATCTGCGCATGCGCGAACGACGAAACCCGGAAGTAGCACATTCCGTTACTTCCAGGTTGTCGCGGAGCGCAACCCGAAAGTGCTCAACCTGAAGTAACTTCAACCCGAGGTATAACTGTACAAATAAACTGGGAGATACAGGCAATTTTGGCTAAGCAGAGTTCAACAAATCTCTTTTTCCTCCTACTTGCCTCCCTATATTTTGTATGCATAATTCATTAACTGATCCTTAACTAGAAAACTTCATTGTTTTTGACTGGCTCTCCCCCACGTGGGATCTGACATCACAATGGATCAAAGGAACGCTTCTTTTCAGAGGGGAAGTGTTTTAATTGACTCAGGATGTCCAGGTCCTGTGCTGACTTAATCATTGTTTCCATGGATGCAAACTGCATGCCCACCGCTTGGGAGAAAATAATTTTGCCTCTTTAATGCTCTACAAACTTTTGCAATTCAATATTTTCCCTGTGGACATTTTGCCCCCTTGCTTTTAGAATTCAACATCTTAAAAGTCAATTCAGAGTACTGCCAATAGGTCCACTTCTGTTTTATTTCTTTAAAAAAGGAAGCTACCTTTATAGTGTTACCAGATAGTCTCTCTTACATGCCCAAACAAATCTTATTTTTGATGTGATACTGAGAAAAGCAAAGTAACATGGCCAGAAAGCCACAGTTCAAGAATTGTGTGCAAGGATACAGAATCTGGGCTTGCTGTGATTTTTCAACAGCTTAGATGAATTGCTTGTTATTTGCTGCATCTCATTCCCCTTTCCTCTTTGAGAGGGGTAAGAAGGAGGCAGGTTTCCTATCTGCAAAACTCACCCAGGTCTGTTGTCACCTTACTCTGGACTTATTTAATACCTGCAACTGCTTGCAGCAGCGGTGCCACTGCATGCAACCACATGCATACTCATGTGTGTTAATAAACACACATATGATGTGAGCCATTCCAAAACAGAAGACTATAAGGAAGGAGACCAGACCAACACAGACTGTGAGATGGGGAACTAGGCAGGTGTGTAAACTGAAGTCTTTCTAGATCAGCGTTTTAATGGTTTTAGAAGCACTTAACCCTGCACTGACAACTTTCTGGTGTTTATTTTATGAACAACAACTGACTTTTCAACTAACTGATTGCTATACTGGTTGAGAAATGAATTAATGGACTGACTCATGGTTTCACAGCACTAGTTGGATATCTTGTCTTGACTTAACGTCGCTCAGCATTTAAATTCTCCTCTTTTAATAGTGCAACCCTAGGCATGTCTAAAGTGGATGCTCGGGTTGCGAACGTGATCCGTGCGGGAGGCACGTTTGCAACCCACAGCGCTGTGTCTGCGCACATACAGGTCGCGATTCGGTACTTCTGCGCATGCGCGAGTGCTGAAACCCGGAAGTAACCTGTTCCAGTACTTCCGGGTTCGGCATGAAAATGCGCAACCTGAAGCGTCTGTAACCCGAGGTACAACTAGACTTGGAATTAAGTTTCACACAGAGTTCAATGGAGCTTGCTTCCAGGTAATCAAGCACAGGATCATAACCATAGTACATTAATTGATCATTTCACTGGCTGGACGGATTATAATATTGACTGGGTTAACGGTTTATTGCACCTTCATAGGTGTGACATTTGATTGGTTACTATGCTGCTGGAAGATAAAATGGAAAGAAGAGACACTAACTTTACTATGAATGAAATATCAACTTGCTTCACTCTATATATGCTGCTGAGGCCACTAATTCTTTCCCCAACTTTGGCTTAGTGTGGGGGAAAGGGAACAATGCAATTACAAGGAACGTGGAAGAGATCCCTAGCCACAACCATGCTATGTTTGCCACTTTGATAACAAGGCTCCAAACTCCCACCATTATCTTTCTCATCAGAACAGCAGCAGCTAAACTGAGATTTACAACAGAGCTAGAGATTTCAGCCTCTTTTTATCTTTTGGCATGTACCCTGAACAGAGGTAGCACAGGTCTCTCCAACTCAAGAAACAGAAAGTATTTTTGATGTTCTTCCCAACTAGGCATCGGCCGGGAGGCACAACCAGTGTTAGAAACTCAGATATATGAGCTAGGTGCCAAATGGTTCCTTAAACCAAAGTTACAGTCGCCAAAACGGAATGTCTTGTTGCCATTTGGGGGCCAGATGATTCTAAAGTCTTGTTTTTCAAATGATTGTGATAGATTCTCAGTCAAACATCTGGCCAGTTCAGAGGACAACTTTGAGCTAGGTTAAGCACTTTGAGAACTTAAGAGAAGAAAAGTCACTTGATCCAGGGTGAGGCCATATTTATATTGGCATATTCCAACCTCTTTTTCTTATCTGTGACGTGGACCATTCATAACGTAAGAATATTCTTCACAACTATGAGCACTGCAGTGGGGTGGGGTAAGTGAAGACATGCTGCAACAATTAGCTATAATGTTCACTGCCCCTGCTCAGGCTGCACAGAAAAGCATTTTGGTTTCTGAAATTCATTCTGATTGTGCAGGTACAGGATGGGCATAAGTATGTGAAAACAGTCCAAGGAGGCAGGAACCTCCAGACAGTGGAGATGTCAGGCACCATTCTGGCACCCAGGCATCTTCACTTGGTTGCAAGTGGCCAAAAGCCAGATGCAAAATGCGCCTGGCGCCTGGCTAATGTCAGACACTGGGCATGACACAGTCAAGCTACTGGAAAAACACATCAGCAAAAGGTCAATAAAAGAAACCAAAATGTTGAATTCACTCAGGTACTTGCGCAAATTATACAGAGGTAAACAGGATAACTTACAGGAATTGCAAGATCAGTTACTACTAGTAACACTTCATCACACACTCAGTACAGAGACAGAGCTGTAGGTAAATACACCTGAAAGTTAACAAGTCTGACAAGAACAGTTTAGGAGTAAACAAGGGGTGTTAAGACTCTAGTTCTGCTATGCAGCAGGGGGTGGGTGCTAGGGAGGTACAATGATGGGATGGAAACAAACAGATTGGTTTTTACAAAGCAGGCAGGACCGATGTGTGTGTGCTTTGATGAGCAGAAGGAAATCCTTAAATTGGGATCCTGAAAAGCAAAGCATATACCCAGGTGATTGGTACAAAACTATTTTTACAATTGATGTCAAAAACACAAATCAGTGCCAGTGTTTGCTGCTTTTTAGGTCTGGGCCCCACTGGGAATAGCAAGGGCACCAGGACAGAGAAATGTCTCCAAGGAAACTACTGACTCTGGATGAGTCCCTTAACAAAGGAATGCCAACAGCAGACAGGAACCTTTAAGATCCTGGATGTAGAACAGAATTGCGAGTGCTGTTTACAAGAAAACTGAAAATAAGTTGTTTGGATAGGTAGGAAAGGCAACAGAAAGAACTTCTAAATTCACCCAGCACTTTCACTACAACCAACTGATGATTTGCTGGAGTGCTCATCATTTTAGTATGTAGATGAACTGATGGGAGATAAAGCCAACAAACATTAGCAGTCTTCCTCCTGTTCACAATGCCCCTTCCGTCCAGACTATGGCAGTGTCATTTTCGTTAACTTGTTGAAAGAATTTTCAGCTCATCTTATTACTGTAAAGTTTCCTGGTTGTTCAGTGCTCCAGATCCCACAGGACTTTGCACATATTAATTATACCTGTGAAGGATTCCTCCCTGTGGATGTTTGTGCTGTGCTGCACACACGGGCATGGGTGGTGGTGTGGAGAGGAGCCCATGAGATCAGGGCATGGGCTACTCAGCATGGCCCCCTATTCCTTGCTGTCATCTTGCTGAATATGGGAACTGAAACAAACTTCATAGGGCTTAGAGAGATTGTTCCTCTGAACCAGTCGAATGGTTTTGTGTCTTTCTGTCTAAAGCTAAACATTTCTAGTCCATGTCAACACATATGGGCGGATAAGTAGAACTACCAAGGCATGCCTGTCTCTAAGAGCACACCTGTTTATTTTACACTCAAAACAGTCTTCTAATGACAAGACACGTAACTGACTGTGAGCTAAATCTAAACACAATGAAGACGTCTTTGGTAATTGTCAATATAAGGTATAACCTACCCAAATAATGAACCTATGTCTAGGATGCCGGCCGCAACCACTGCACAATTTTCTCATTCTCTTGCAAGCAGATAAGAACCGTGCATACACAAGCAGCATTTCTCACTGAAACGAGGCACAAACAATTACACGCCTACTTCTCCGTAACACATTCTTCACTGTTGTAAATCACTACGGCCAAGTAGAGAGACAGCAGAATTTAAATATGGAAAAGTCCTGCTTACGCAAAGTATTAATTGTATATGCTTGGAGAAGTCAGGCCACAATCCCCAGAATCCTTCCACGTGTTAAGAAGCAAACTAGATGTTACATGAGAGGTGTGTGCAGCCGTCTGACTTCTTTAAAAATGAACAAAAGCCTTAAGAGCCTGCAATTAAGAATAGTAGAATGGGGAGGGGGGACTTTATGGTCCAGGTACCTGTACTATTCTTCTCCATGAGCAGAAGTGGGGGGAAATGAATGGAGAATAAAGGGTTACACAAAGTTCCCCTCCACCCCTCTTCCTATCGAACTGCCCTCAGTGTGTCTCCTGCGTACCATATCAGCTTGGCCCTAAAACACAAGAGGAACCCACCTCAAAGAGTTGCAAAGTGAGCACACTAGAAGACTGTAAAACCTTCTTTGAATCAGAAGCTGTATATAAACTGGATTAAAAGAAAAAGAGCACTGGCAGTAGCAAGCATAGGCAAAGAAACCCCTTTTGCAACTTTTCTCTCCCAGTGTCATTTTGTGTTCCTATCTGTGCTGTGAAGATAAAGAGTCAACTGAGAAGCTCTCTCTGTGTGTGTTCTTCCAACTCCAGGGCACCTGCCATGGCTAATTGTCTCCCTCTGGTACCGGCAGGCACTGCAGACCTGCCCCTGCTCAGCTGTCCCGGTCCCGTGATTCACCAGAGGCTGTGCCATTCCCTCCGAGGGCACGTCCTCCTCCAAATTACTACATTCTCCAAATTCCTCTTCCCTGACACCACCACGTGAACCAGTTGGACAGCTCTGTTAAAAATAACCTAGTGGGGCAACCTTCCAGCCAATCAGCAGCAGGCAGCATACCAGCCCAGGCGGAGCGCAACTCAAGTTACACCTGCTGTCTGGGGCAAGTGCGCAGCCTTCCCTGTGCCTGGCTCATCTCCCTTCCTAGCCCAGTGGAGGAGAAAGAAATGCCCCTTGCCATACACGGACCAGACCCTTCTGCTCTCTCGCTTGCTCTCTCTCCCTCTCTGGCTCTTGCAAACTGGCCACCGTTCAAGTGCTATAGGTTACCACAGGTCACAGCTCTCCCTCCTTCCCTTCAGCCGCTCTTCACAGCAGCTGGGAGATCAGCCCCTGTGTCAGTAACCGGCTCGCTCTCAGCCAAGCACGACCCATTTATCGTAGGCGTTCGGCTCGCCTCGTCAGTGTTCTAGGATTCCTGAGGCATCTTGCTTCCAGCACCTGCTCTGAAATGAAGCTCTCTTTGACCTTCCAGAAGCCCTTGCGCCCCTGCCCCCCATCTCATCCACCCACCTACCCAAGGCTGGACAGCTACGAATGGAATGTCTCACCACCAAGTTCAATCTAGACCAAAAAATATATACACCCACAGCTGAAGAACACCATTCTGTTAGTCTAAGAGCACCACAAGCAATGGTGCTTTAGCAGTCTGCTGCTAGGCTTTTTGGTACAAAGCATGGCATATTCTTAACAAGCAGTTGGGGCCTTTTGCAGAAATAATTTCTAAGAACTGTCAGCCAAAACGCTCGGAAAGGCCAGGCCGCATTCACAGAACACCCTTCATGATTATCCTGAATGGCTACCCTATTTCTGTATGGACTGCACACTCTTTGTGTAACAACAACACCCATTCCTCACAGAAAGGGTTTTGCTAAGCGGCATTGCAGAAGGATACCCCAGACGCAAACTCTACTTTTTTATATATAATCTTTATTTACACATTAAAAATTGCACATAATCAGATACGTTGTTCTGTTGTGAAAGAAAAAAACACACAAAAAGAAAATAGAAAAGAAAAAGAAAAACAAGAAAAAGTAGAAGCGAGGAAAAAGATGGAAAAAATAGGAAGAAAGTTTAACGAAACATCTTATCAACGACATACAGGTTTTTTTAGGAAATACAAACCATCATCGACATTATTTTAAACATATAATTCCAGTAAGCAGACCTTTTATCTTCACCTTGTCGATTTTTCCTCACTACTCTTACTCTCTTATCTATGCCTATTCTCTGGTTTTATTCCCTGATTTGTTTAATGACTTCCTTCTACCACTATGCGGTTCCTAATTTCTCATATCTTAAAATTTCTGTGTCCATTCCTGTTCTGCAGGAACCCATTCTCTTACCTCTGTGGAATTTAGTCCATGCTCAGCCAAGAGTAATCATCGTAAACATACTTCTTCATGTAATTTTAAAAAACATCCCATTCTTTTTTAATTTAATTTTAAATTTTCTTTATGTCATTACGGCCACCAAGATTCTTGTAGCAAAATATTGGAAGAGTAATGTAATACTGACAAAAGAAGAATGGTATTTAAAGCTATGTGAATACCTTGAACTAGCAAAACTAACAGAATCAATAAGAAATCATTCATGGGGGGGGGGGGGATAAAAAAACCTCTACTGATATTTAATGCAGAAAGTATTGTTGTAAACAAAATCTCACAATTCCTATCACAGTATGCACCTATGGTATGCATGTGCGCACACACACTGGAAATGGGTGGGCTTGTTCATGTGAATACAGTTCATGTGAATACAGTGAATACAGTGGATATGCTCCACTCTAAGGAGGAGTACCTACTCCTGCTCCTTCTTCAATGGAACTTCACCACTCAGACCCAGTTCACACAGCACTTTTTTTACTTCACGCAATCAACTTTCCTTGGGTTTGTGCTCACATAGGGAAATATTAACCCATGAGCTGGGTGTTCTCTGAGACGGCCGGCAGCAATTCCCAAGATTTGAGGTGGCACTTTTCCCATGTCCGTTATCACTAGTACATGAACTACATTTATCCACATAACTGTATGCCCAAGGAAGTTTTGAGACCAGGGAGCAGGGGCAGGGGTGGTGCTATTTTGTGCGAATAAGCCCTCATGTGTGAACAGGAACTAAAGTGCAATTTGTTGTTGTTGTTTAGTTGTGTTCGAATCTTCGTGGCCCCATGGACAAGAGCACGCCAGGCACTCCTGTCTTCCACTGCCTAAAGGTAAAGGCACCCCTGCCCGTACGGGCCAGTCTTGACAGACTCTGGGGTTGTGCGCCCATCTCACTTAAGAGGCCAGGGGCCAGCGCTGTCCGGAGACACTTCCGGGTCACATGGCCAGCGTGACATCGCTGCTCTGGCGAGCCAGAGCCGCACACGGAAACGCCGTTTACCTTCCCGCTGGTAAGCGGTCCCTATTTATCTACTTGCACCTGGAAGTGCTTTCGAACTGCTAGGTTGGCAGGCGCTGGGACCGAGCAACGGGAGCGCACCCCGCCGCAGGGATTCGAACCGCCGACCTTTCGATCGGCAAGTCCTAGGCGCTGAGGCTTTAACCCACAGCGCCACCTGCCTACCTTTGGTCAAACTCATGCTGGTAGCTTCGAGAACACTGTCCAACCATCTCTGTTGTCCCCTTCTCCTTGTGCCCTCAATCTTTCCCAACATCAGGGTCTTTTCCAGGGAGTCTTCTCTTCACATGAGGTGGCCAAAGTATTGGAGCCCCAGCTTCAGGATTTGTCCTTCCAGTGAGCACTCAGGGCTGATTTCTTTCAGAATGGATAGGTTTGATCTTCTTGCAGTCCATGGGACTCTTAAGAGTCTCCTCCAGCACCATAATTCAAAAGCATCAATTCTTCGGCCATCAGCCTTCTTTGTGGCCCAGCTCTCACTTCCATACATCACTAAAAGTGCAATAAGGATTCATAAAACTGGAAGTTGCTACTTGCAAGAGCAGAAACTTGTAACTTCACAGCAGAAAAACTGAGTGCTGCTTTCTACGTTATTTAACCGTACTTCCATATTTATAAGCACACAAAAGCATCAGGTGAAAGATGGTCAAGAATGTGCATCTTGATAGCATGTGGCCCAGTAGATATAGGTGAATGACATGCAACAGGCAATCTGCCAAAGCTGAATGCCTATATTTCCAGGTCATGAAGCTGCCCATCTTCAACCATTTTACTGTACAATTGTTCCTTAAAATGCAAGCAGCGAAAAACTAACATATAAAGCAACCATTGGCCACAACACTATAAAAATCAGGACTAAGACTTTACAATAAGGCAAACAATTTTAACCATCCAGATTAACTTTTAATTCAATTATTCAATATAAATAAGCAGACAAAGGCAACAAGTAGTAGAGTAGACATGCAACTCTATTTTTACATTGTTGCCCACGACTGTTTGCAATGGTAAGCTGTCTTTGTTCCTGATAGGGACTGTCTTTCCAAATACCACAAGGCCAGCTCCTACTCATTCATTATGGACAGCAAGTGTCGCACACACGAAATGAAGTTTAGAACAAAGTCCTGTGAAGATGGAACTCACAAGACCCTCTCCAGCCTGTGCCCTGAACATATGGCGCTATCAGTGTTGCTACTTCACATTTCTTTACCTAGTCCACATGAGTTTGTTGCAAAGTCTACCAGGCAAAAGAGGAAAGCTGCAATATTCCAGGCCATAACAGATCTGTGGCAGAGCACCTGAGTGATTCAAGCTTTCTTCTAACCAAGTAAGGCTAAGGATGGGCACAAGTGGAGATCAGAGATCCAGTGGTCCTTTTCCAAACCAGCTTCTCCCATCAAGACAGGTCTTGGAACAAGCAGGCTATTGGTATTGCAGCCAATTAAAATAGAGACTTCCCTCTCCTCACTCACTTGAAAAGGTAAGTGCAGATGGCGTGTCCCCTTTCCTTCCAGTCATACTCTGGGAGAGAGGCCAACTAAAAAAAAAAACCAACCTCTATGCTCCTCTACTCTTATTGCACATGCAGTCAAGAAGAGATTTCTAGAGAGTGAAGAAAAGCAGAGGTGGGGTAAAGTGTAAAACAGGGTTAAAAAAAAAAGATGGGGAGGGGGAGAGCAGCCAAATTTTAAAAAGGCAGAAGTAGAACAGGGCTGCTGTTTCTTTAAGCAATTGCCAGATGTCTCCAAGTGGCTGGAAAAACCAGTTTGTACACTTGGGCTTGATGAACAAAGGCCAAGCTCCCCAGCGGCACTCCAGCTATTCCTGGAGAAATCTAAAAAATGTGCCTCTTCAGAAACCTTCCACCCCTGCCTGTCAGAGAGACCCTGGGCCATGTTGGGGGCGCAAAAGGGGAGGGGAGGTGCAATGTGCCATCTCCCCTTTAGGCAGGCTCCTGGTAAGAAGGCATGGGAAACAGTTATGGCAGGAGTACAAGTACCCAGCTACATTAAAAATATAAGTAAAGTGGATAAAACAGGGGTCATCAATTTGTCACCTGCAGGCACACATGTGCCATCAGGGTCTCCTCTCGCAGCTGAAACCAGGCTTGAAAGCAGCATTCTGTTGTAGCCAATATATTAGGTTGTGGAATGTGCTTGGTTGTGTCTTCAACAGTTTCTCTGGTTTGCAAAAGGGTCTACAAGTCCAAAAATGTTAGCAACCCCAGGGCTAAAATAACTACTCAGGCCAGATTTCAACACCAGGCGTATGCATTTAGTGCCAGGGCTCAGCACTAGAACATGTGAAGAATAACAAAACATGCCACTGAACACAACAAGTTCTCTCAAAATGGGTAACCACAACCTACTCACCTTTGGTTAGGATTGGGGCAGGCTTTCCAGGATATGGATACCTGCAGCACTCCCATTTTTAATGGTGAACTACTAGGACTACTGGGATGCGGGTGGCACTGTGGGTTAAACCACAGAGCCTAGGGCTTGCCGATCAGAAGGTCAGCGTTTTGAATCCCCGTGACGGGGTGAGCTCCCGTTGCTCGGTCCCTGCTCCTGCCAACCTAGCAGTTCAAAAGCACGTCAAAAGTACAAGTAGATAAATAGGTACCGCTCCGGCGGGAAGGTAAACGGTTCACCAGAAGCGGCTTAGTCATGCTGGCCACATGACCCAGAAGCTGTACGTCGGCTCCCTCGGCCAATAAAGCGAGATGAGCGCCGCAACCCCAGAGTCGGCCACGACTGGACCTAATGGTCAGGGGTCCCTTTACCTTTACCTTTACTAGGACTACTAAAGGCGACAACATAACTTGAGGAAGACATACCTTACCAATTCTAGCCAATCATTTTCAGCATCCATGCACTATGCTGAATATGTATATCTATTCTCCCAGCTACATGGAAACTGTTTATCCATGAGCATTTTGGACAATATGGAAACTGCACGACTCTGTCCATCTGCACCTTTGTGCATGGAACTGGGAAACCTCTCTCCTTCCATGGTGCAAATTCTGTGGGAAGGAGTCATGGTTGGAATCCTGTCAATGTCAGAATCACAGAGTTGGAAGGGACCATGAGCCCAATCCTGCAGTGCAACTCAAACCCATGACCCCTGAGGATAAGAGTCTCGTGCATTACCGATTGAGCTATTCTCTAGGGTTATCACAGTCTTACAGGAGCTGCACACAGATAAAGCCCAACTGCACGGTTGGGAGGCTAGTGTCCCAGGAGGAGAACAACAGTTACACTTGGGGAGGTTCAAACAACGTTAACCAAAAAAAAAGAAAAAAAAGAGGACAAACAATTATACACTTAAAACAACAGGCAATGTTCTCTTCCGATCCCTGACTCATTCAGCATGGTCATTAATCCAGTGTTTGTCAACAGGATGATCCATTCCTATGGAGATAGTGCTTTGAGGTCACAAACATAGAATTATGACATCACAGCAGGAGCTGATGAGTAGGAAGCAGCAATACGTGTCTGTTTACAACATTTCACTCTGCAGCAACACGAAACAGTTTGGGTGAAACTGTGCCTGAACCCTACGATCGCCAACGCCACCACAACCTGAGGCACTGGCATAAGGGAAGATATTCAAGCCCTATCTGGCTATTCAATCTCCTCACGTTTAAGCAAGACACAAGGGGCACACTGCCAACCTTCACCCCTGCAACATGACACCCCTAGACAGTTCAGAACTTTCCACAAGTTTGAGGGCAACTGCCTGAAACAAGGAGCCTCTTTCCGTCATGGAAGCACCCAGCACAATCACGATCAGAGACAGCATCCCACTTCAGATCCTCACCCTCAAACATGTGGAAGGCTCTGAATTGGGACAAGTGAACACAGTGGAAGGGGCAGAGCTTGGCAGTCCACCCCTACCTCTCCTTCTGTGTTTACTTAAATGTGAGGAGACTGACAGAATTACTTAACTAAGCCAATTATGGTGGCAACATGGATTTATCACATTCAAACCAATCAGGAGTCAGGGACCTTCATTCTCACCCTCCCTCCTTTACTTTTTAACTGCTTTCTTAGGTGTGGTGGGCACAGAGTTCAGAAATGTATCATCTCAATGGCAAAAGCTGCCCTTTCTTCTTCACCTCCTCACTTGCATAAAAGTATCTAAAACAGCCTTTCTCAATCTGTGGGTCCCCAGATGTTGTTGAACTACAACTCCCATCACCCCTAGCTAGCAAGGCAGGAGCTCAGGGATGATGGGAGTTGTAGTCCAACAACATCTGGGGACCCACAGGTTGAGAACTGCCGATCTAGAGCAATACAGGATCTACAACCCATTCCTTTCATAAGCGAGAGAGCTTATGTTGTGTAGTGTATGAGCCTTTTTGTCTTTGTTACCACCACATTTCACAACAGCAACTGATAAGGCATAATCTCCTCTCCTCCCTCCCTCCTATTCCAGATGAAACCATTTTTACACCGAGGGCTGGTTCCAACAAGATGCCAGGGGCCAGCCTGAGAAAAATTCCTATTCATATGAGTGACCTACTCATCTGAATGACCTAACATTGGAGCTGTGATCTCGTGTGAGTCTATGGCTCCTACGTAACACTGCTTACACAAGTAGAGGACTTCTGTTTTGGAGGCGGTGGCTGAAGATGGCTATTGGGTTTTTACTGGAGCCAACTGATGCAAGCTGGTTATCTCAAAGCTTGGCATAAAACCATGACAATTAAAATCTGCAACAGAATGTGTTTACAAACTCAAAAACAGAAAAGGAATTGCAACGAATTAATATCTGACAACTGAGCCTTCTTCAGTTAACCGAGCTCTCATGCTACACAGGCACTGGGAACCTGTGGCCCTCCAGATGTTGCTAGACTCCAGTGCCCATCAACCCTAGCAAGCAAAGCTGATGGTCGGGGATGATGGGGTGTGTAGTCCAACAACATCTGGGGAGCCACAGGTTCCCCACCAATGCACTACAGTAAAGTATCTCTAAGTATTTCTGATTGTTTATGGTAGTTTATTGTTGTAAGTCATTTTGGATGGGGATGGCCCAGGAAATCAGTCTAGAAATATTTTAAAATAAAACAGTAAGTAAGCATACCCTGGGGGTAAGCTAAGGGTATGAATTTGTAACATCACCAACTTAATGAGGGCACATTAAATGCACAAAGAAGTCAACTGAAAGATGGGAGAGTTTGTTCCATTGGAATTCCAGCGTGTTTCTATAAATGCCTACTCAGGAGTGAGAAAGTATAGGATTGGAGCCCTAGCCTATCTGAGGTCATAGTATCATAATGAGAAGCAAGAAAATCACAGACGCAGACCCTGTTGTGGCATTTAATAAAACCCCAATACAAGGAAGGTGATAAACCTAAAAAAAGAGAATAGAGTGTTTTGCTTGCGAGAAGATACACCATCTTTCACACCCAACGGCAGGCATGTGGGATCCTCAAGCAGACGAAAATCAATCTCTCCTTTGACAGGAACGAGCTTACCAAACCAGTCAGTCAAGCCAGGCAGAGAAAAGAGTGGGAGGGAGAGGAGAGATGAGGCATAAGGGAGTGGGAGGGATATATAGACCTAGGGAAGTACAAAGGAGATGTGAGTCAACAATCTAGGGAAGAAGAGTTCAGCGCTACCCTGGAGTTCTTTATCCACTCCAAGACAGCCACCTCCACAAACACTTCATCTCCCCTCTCTCAGGATGGTCTTTGGGTAGTCCATCTCCTTTATTACCAGCCAAAGCGATCAGGGAGATAAAACACAGCAGGGACCAAGTCAGGCACATGGACTGGAAAGCAACCTCCTAAGTGCCAGAAGCAAAACACACTTTTAGCATCTAAGGCCTGTGTGTCAGAGGTACATATTTTAAACCTAAGAATGTTTATAAGAAGCAAATTCCTACTCCCCCACCTGGATCTCCCTAGCCAGCAGCTGAAGGGATTTAGTATGTGCCTGCAAAACAAAAAATTGGTGGCTATTACACCATAATATTTTAGGCTGTAAATAGATGATAAATAAATAAGGAAGACATCCTCAATCAAATCCTCAGATACAGAAGGCAATGTGGTATAGTGGTTTTAGCTCTCATTGCTCGGTCTCTGCTCCTGCCAACCTAGCAGTTCGAAGGCACATCAAAGTGCAAGTAGATAAATAGGTACCGCTCCCGCGGGAAGGTAAACAGCATTTCCATTGCTCTGGTTCGCCAGAAGCGGCTTAGTCATGCTGGCCACATGACCCGGAAGCTGTACCCCTCAGCCAATAAAACGAGATGAGCTCCCTCGGCCAATAAAACGAGATGAGCGCCACAACCCCAGAGTCAGTCACGACTGGACCTAATGGTCAGAGGTCCCTTTACCTTTTTAGGACTTCTGAGGCCCAGATACAAATCCCGATTCAGTCACGAATCTCACCTTGGGCTAGCCACTCTCTCTCAACCTTAACCTACCTCTCGAGATATTTGTAAGTAAAAATGGGGAGGGAAAAGATGAAAATCACGCTGAACGACTGCAAGGAAAGGTGGGATAACTGTGAATAAATAAATATCCAAAGCTGCGGCCATCTGAATGGACAACGTGCAATGAATGGGTGTCCTGCATGGAATCTGGTTTAAGCCACATGAACAGAGAAGCATGACACGGTCTCACTCACCATACATTTTGCCCTCGTCCGAGAGAATAATCTTCCGCCGGCCACATGGCGGGTATATTGCCAGCGCCTCCTGGAAGCTCTGTTCAATGTCTGGACTCCACACTCCTTCGGCATCATTGTCCAGGCTCTTGTCCATCCCCTCCTGTCCATCTTCTCGCCCCTCCCCGGGGCTGCCGCTGGCGTTCCAGCTGTTGGACGCTATTGTGATGGCTGCTCTGGGCTCTGACCCTGAGCCCCAAACGGCAACTCAGCAACCTAAGGGCAAGAAAAGTTTGCTGATTAATCAACCACGCCTGCAGACTCCTAGTTCTCCTTTATAATTCTAGACTACACAACTGTACTCTTTCAATCAAAAGTAAATGGAGAAGTGTGAACTGTCAGTCTTTTCTTTCTCTTTTGTTGGGGGCTTGATCATCCTTCAAAAGCATTATAAACATGAATCTTTTGAACACACACACACAGAGATTGGCATTACTGTCTGGAAATCAATATGGCCAAGTGTGGGTTTTTTTAGTGTTTGACATACAACTGGTTTTCTACATATACATGTTTCACATCTCTCTGTGTTGATGTTCTCCAAGCCACAGAACATACAATCCAAAGCCCATTGGTTCATCCAAGGCTACCATTATTGCAGCCACACTGTGATATTCTTACAATAATCTGAACATTTGACTAAGGAAACGAAGAAGCACTGGGTGATATTCAGTGATGTGTATCTGTTTACACACTGGGACTTGTGGCTTCTTTTCTCACTTCCCCAGCCCCCAAAATCTGTTTCGGAGGGTCCCCCAACCTTCTGAAGCAGATTTGGGGAGAGATGGGAGAAAAAGAAAGAGAAGGCATTGAATGACAGGACAGCTGCTCGTGCTATATTAGGTGTCACCCATCTTCACACACACACACACACACACACACACACACACACTCCCTAACAAGTTACTTGAGCTGAAGCAGGGATTAATTAAACAGCCTCACTTAGTATAAGGGAGAGTCAGATAACCCCCCATGGCACACAACACAACATTTTTGAAATTATTGTTTCTTTGAACCCCATCGCACACAGCATAATACCATTTTCTTATTACAGTGGTGCCCCGCAAGACGAATGCCTCGCAAGACGAAAAACCCGCAAGACGAAAGGGTTTTTCGGTTTTTGCGACGCTTCGCTAGACGATTTTCCCTATGGGCTTGCATCGCAAGACGAAAGCCCATAGGGAAATCTCGGGGACCTTTTTTTAAATGCTGGCGGTGGGGAGCAAAGCCTTTTTTCCCCCTCCGGACTTCAGAAGAGGTCCAGGAAGGCCGGCGGGGGCGAAAGGCTTTGCTCCCCACCGCCAGCATTTTAAAAGCGGTCCGGGATAGCAGGGAAGCGCTTCCCGCTATCCCGGACGGCTTTTGAAGGCAGGCAGGGGGGGCAAAGACTTTTGCCCCCCGCCCGCCTTGGGAAGAGGTCCTGGACCTCTTCCGAAGGCGGGCGGGGGGCAAAAGTCTTTGCTCCCCCCTGCCTGCCTTTCCGGGAGAGCGGAAAAGGCAGCGCTGCCTTCCCGCTATCCCGGACGGCTTTTGAAGGCAGGCAGGGGGGGCAAAGACTTTTGCCCCCCGCCCGCCTTGGGAAGAGGTCCAGGACCTCTTCCCAAGGCGGGCGGGGGGCAAAAGTCTTTGCCCCCCTGCCTGCCTAACCGGGGGCTTTTAAATCGCCCCGGGACTGTCCGGGGCGATTTAAAAGCCCCCGGACGGCTTTTGAAGCCTCCCCCCGCCGCCCGGCATCGGAACGATGTCCCGAAGCCCGGCGGCGGGGTGGGAAAGCCTCCCCCCGCCGCCCGGCTTCAGAACGATGTCCCGAAGCCCGGCGGCGGGGCCGCGAAGCCTGGGCGCGCTGGCAACTCTCCGCAAGGAGCGCTCCCGCTGCTTGCGGAGAGGTCCGCGAAGCCTGTCCTGGACCTCTTCTGAAGGCAGGCGGGGGGCAAAAGTCTTTGTTCCCCCAGCCTGCCTTCCCAGGGGCTTTTAAATCGCCCCGGACAGCGGAGAAGTCCTCCGCTGTCCCGGGCGATTTTAAAATGCCGCCTGCCAGAAGAGGTCGGGGGAAGGCGGTTTCCATAGGAACGCATTAATTGATTTTCAATGCATTCCTATGGAAAACCGTGCATCGCAAGACGAAAAACTCGCAAGACGAAGAGACTTGCGGAACGAATTAATTTCGTCTTGCGAGGCACCACTGTATTTATTTGACTTATTAGTCTCTCACTACAAGATAGTCTCTGAGCGACTGACCAAAAGATTAAGAGCCAAAAGCATAACATAAAATCAGAAAACAATGCATTACAATAAAAACCATTACAATAACCCACAAAACAACATGACAGAAAACTTTAGAAACAAATAACAACAACAACAACAACAATAATAATCCATGTTCAAAATGCAGCCACACTAAAACATGTGCTTTTTCTCAATTTTAATCAAGTTTTTCCACAAGTGTCTTTTTAAAAAGTAACTGACTGTAATACTGGATCATAGATATTAAATACTGATTTGAATGCTGAATCATAAGCATCTATCAAACACAGTGGCTTGTATAATAAGAAATACTTTAAAAATGAGGCTGGTAGGAGGGGATTTTCCTGCCCTCACCCTGCTGTCCCCTGAGTTTCCTGAAAAGCATCTCCTGAGAATCAGAGGACCCTCCAGAATGGGGTGGGATCAGCAGGAAGGAGTAATTGCTCCAGTTTCAGAGCACTGTAGACAGAAAGTGTCTGCACTCAATTTGAGGTGATTTTCACCTCGTACCACAGTCTTTCCCAGTCAGAAAAAATGGGGGTAATCAGGAAAGCCCCTGTCTATTACTACTTCTAAGGAACCAGGCCATTTTGGTAAAGACAACTTTGTCATGCAAAAAACCATGAAGAAAAAAATATCTCATTTCTGAGGTTAAGCATTATAAAAAAGACACATTGCCATATACTGTATTTATTATTGCCGGCCTCCTACTGGACCCGGGACTAAAAAATAATCATAGGGACCAGGAACCAGGATCTGCCATCCTGCATCATGATCTTGTACTTCTGCTTTATGTAGAAGATCTCTAATTCTCTAATGAATATTGATGACTCTACCTACCAAATATAGAAATTAACTTTCCATTTCATGGAGAGACACAAATGCATGGGTAGGCAAACTAAGGCCCGGGGGCCGGATCCGGCCCAATCGCCTTCTAAATCTGGCCCGCGGACGGTCCGGGAATCAGTGTGTTTTTACATGAGTAGAATGTGTCCTTTTATTTAAAATGCATCGGGGTTATTTGTGGGGCCTGCCTAGTGTTTTTACATGAGTAGAATGTGCTTTTATTTAAAATGCATCTCTGAGTTATTTGTAGGGCATAGGAATTTGTTCTTCCCCGCCCCCTCAAAAAATATAGTCCGGCCCCCACAAGGTCTGAGGGACAGTGGACCGGCCTCCTGCTGAAAAAGTTTGCTGACTCCTGCACTAATGTGTCCAATTACCAGCCCTTACCTTTGGTAAGTTCTAAACACTTATGGCCTGATGCTATGCAAGTTGACTTTAAAAGTAAATTCCACTTCCAGTGGGAACTTACTTCCAAGCAAATGTTCACAGGGTTGCAGTCTTAATCTTGCTTGAGTATCAGAGAACACGATCTCACTCAGTATCAGAGAGAAATAAACAGAAACCAGTCTCTTGCTTCTAAGCAGATATAATTCCACAGTGCATGTAGGCTGCATGACTGCAAATTTCTTGTTATGTTCTTAAGTTGTATGAAGATTCGTTTTAATTGCAAACCAACATGTTTTAATCATTCTAGCACTTAGTATGCAGGAATCAGTGTTAGAAACTGAGATATGAAATCTAAGAGCTAAATGGCACCTTAAACCTAGGTTATGGGCGCAACAACGGAATGTCTAGGTGCACTTTTTTAATAACAAGAATACAAAGCTGAAAATGAATGAACTGCAGCTAAAATATTATGCTCATTTTTCACATGCTCTAGTCCCTCCCCTGCCCACCCCCCTAATATTCTTAAGAGGGTATCTTCTCCAGTCTTCAGAGAGTAGCTGGAAGTGGAGAGTCAGAAAAGGTCCTCCTTTCCTTCCACTCTGCAGTTTTAATCTGAAATCTTAGGCGTGGTGCTGCGCCCAGAGCTCAGAAACTGATCACGCTACTGAAATTCCCTATCGCAAAATGTACCTAGAACAATGGGAGTTTTGAACCCTGGCAGGAACCCCTGAATTCCAAACTGAAACTTGACTTACAGCACAATCCTCACCAAGTCTACTTAGAAGTAAGTCCTGCCGAATTCCATGGGGCTTACTCCCAGCTAAGTGCGGACAGGGTTGTAGACTTAATGGTTTAAAGCTGGCCCTTCGCTTGGCTTTTCCTCCCCTTATTTTCCAGGATACAATGATTTGGCATCTCGGGGAAAGAGGAGAAAACACAGATACAGACACGCACAGCCTTTGGGACTCATTACTCAGAGGTACTCTCAATGGCCCAAGTCTTCAGAAACATCTCTGGGAGATGTGTGCTGGGTGCAGACTCCCATCCCCAGCCAGGCTGTGTCAGTGGGCCTTGAAATAGTGCCTGCCACTTCCACTCCCACTCCCCTTTGCTCCCCCAGAGCAGCTAAGTGTTTTGCAACAACATGCTTTGTGGCAGCCCCACCAGCTGCTCCTGGGGGAGCTGAGAACAGAGAGGTGTCTCCTTTGGCTAGAGAGCTTCCCGGACAGAGCACAACAAAGGTCTCCAGTACAGACATCTCCTTTTTAAGAAACTGCCGACAAGGAGCTTGGCTCAAGTGTTTCGTGGTGATTCCGCCCCTCCACGCACACACACACACTCCCCAAGCAACTTCTTTCCTGCGGCTCCGAGCTCTGTGATGTCACCCAGTCTCTCCCTTGCTCCCCCTCCCCTCCCCTTCCAGCCCACCCCACCCCTTCTTTGGGAACAGTGTAGCCAAATAAGGAGATCAGAACTGGAGCAGCTAGCCAAAGGGAAAAGGGGGAGGGATGGAGGGGAGGCTTGCTGTCCGCACACGGCTCCCAACACACTCTTATTCATAGTCAGTCCGTCTCTCTCTCGCTCCCTCTCATACATACACAGCACTGCGAGGGGTGCCCAGGGATCAGGCTGCCAGCGAACATTCAGGAGGGCACAGGATATGCCAGAAAAGTTCAAGAGCAGGCAAAACATGTGTTCGCAGAATACGCTGTGGGTACATTAAAGGAAGGCAGCTCTCAAGCAATCTGGGACACAAGCTTCGGTCGCCAAGTTGGTTTTGCTGAACACCAGACAGTTTGTTCCATCTCAAAAAAAACCACACACACACACACACACACACACACACACGGGCCTCCCTACACAACTCCCAGACACAAGTGCAGCCAAGTCTCAACGTCCTATTGCTACTCATAAGATGAGTAGCACAGGGTCCAGATTTTGAGTCCTCTCCAAGACATCCTTAGCATGCCTACAACCCCTTGAATTGCTCTCACTCTCTTTTTGAATAAAATCACCACCACTGCGTTGGCGGCAGTGGGGGGTGGGGTGGGGAGTGTGATTGAGCAAACAGGCAATGGTGGTAACAGCTGCTCCACTGACTTGCTCCTGTGTTGGGCCCTTTGCTGGGATGTGGGCCTTAGCAGCTGCCCCAGCAGTGCCAACCAATATGACTGGCTCTGCTAACAATCGCCCTGCCCCACAAGTTTTCTCTGAAGTGTCTACAACAGGAACTGCTGGGAAGAAAGAAATTCTCAGGCAATCGTTGACATCCGAGGTGAAGCTCCTTCTCAGGAGAAAAGTGTATACTTGGCATTGTTGGGATGGCTTTTCAATCCAAGTAACCTGCCCCCAAATGAACAGCTGTGTCACCATTCTAAAATACAGGCCAAATGTGCACATGAAAATAAGCCAGGCTTTCCGGCTTGTTGGGCATGGGCAGCGTGGTTTATTTCTTCCGCCAGCGCTGGGAAAGGAGCGAAGCAGGAGTGATCAGGCAGCATGCACAATAACACGATCAGCCAGAAATTTGACTTGTTGTGATGTGTGAATGTAGACAGGAAAAAGGTTGCAAACACGTCTGCATTAGGAAATAGTAATGCATAAAAGATCTTCAACAGCAGCCACCTCTCACATGCCATTACAAAGGTGATTGGGAATGTAAGTGTGATGGGCCAAAATTTAGAAAGCTACAGTAATTGCCTTTCACTCCCCCCAAAAACCCCTCTACCAGCACCTAGTTATCTGCCTTGAATAAACAGTGATTCCCTCACCCCAAAAACACTCAACAGGCATCTTGGAGGTCAGTTTTACAATGATTTGTTATGATTCGCGCAAGGAACTTTGAAGGAATCCTACACAGAAAATGGGGCCACTTTTTAAACAAACAACCTCTCCAACAACCACACCAACTTGGTCTGGGCCCTAATCAGAATAGTAAAATGAGTTTTGTGCTTGTAGGTGTATTTGAAGCCAGGGAGAGGGTAGGAGAGGGTCTGTTCTGAAGGCAAAGAATCCTAGCCTTGGGGGAAAAAGAAGAAAGATTAAGATGCCTATTCCCCCTCATTAGATATGCTAAGGATTGCCCCCTCAGTATTAAAGGACTTTGGGGGTGAGGCAAAGTAGAGAAAGCAGTGGGGAATGCTCTGGGGTACTGCCCTATCAAGAGACATTTCATGCAAAGTTGTCACCAAATTCACAAAATCTCAAAGCCACTACCTTTCCTGGCTCCCATACACTCATTATCCTTCCATTTAAATTCAGACACACATTTATTACATATTCTGGGCAATGCAGAGAGCTGACTGGCAACTTTCAAGATAAAACTACACTGCTACTGCTATGTCCAGGCAAAATATCCTTAGGAAAAATTAGCAGTTTACTAGTGTTAGTCCTTTTTTTTTACCTTCCCGCCGGAGCGGCACCTATTTATCTACTTGCACTTTGACGTGCTTTCGAACTGCTAGGTTGGCAGGAGCTGGGACAGAGCAATGGGAGCTCACTCCATCGCAGGGATTCGAACCACAGACCTTCTGATCGGCAAGCCCTAGGCTCTGTGGTTTAGACCACAGCGCCACCCCCGTGCTGCTCTTGTTTCGCCAGAAGCGGCTTAGTCATGTTAGCCACATGACCCGGAAGCTGTACGCCAGCTCCCTCGGCCAGTAAAGCAAGAAGAGCGCTGCAACCTCAGAGTCGTTTGCAACTGGACCTAACGGTCAGGAGTCCCTTTACCTTTATTGTTAGTCCTAGCAGCTTCACCACTCCCTCCTGTTGTTATGACGGCAATCCAGCCAACCAGGATATAGGAATTAGTATACATCTATAGCATACACAGGGATGCGGGTGGCGCTGGGGTTAAACCACAGAGCCTAGGACTTGCCGATCAGAAGGTTAGCGGTTTGACTCCGCAAAATGGGGTGAGCTCCCATTGCTTGGTCCCTGCTCCTGCCAACCTAGCAGTTCGAAAGCACGTCAAAGTGCAAGTAGATAAATAGGTACCGCTCCGGCGGGAAGGTAAATGGCGTTTCCGTGTGCTGCTCTGGTTCACCAGAAGTGGCTTAGTCATGCTGGCCACATGACCCGGAAGCTGTACGCCGGCTGCCTCGGCCAATAAAGCGAGATGGGTGCCCCAACCCCAGAGTCGGTCATGACTGGACCTAATGGTCAGGGGTCCCTTTACTTTTAGAGCATACACAAACAAACAGTCCTGGTGCAATATTCATAGGTCTGCCTCTGGGTAGACCTATCCAAATCATAGGTGTGTGTTCTGAGCATGCTCAGAGCTGTTTCCTTGGAGTCCACCATTCTTGGCATGTTCTGGTAATCAGAGAAACGGCGGGGTGCATTTCCTACTTTGTGAAGTGTTTTTGTTTGTTTGTTCAGTATTTGTTTTGTGACGGAGAGAGAGACAGGGAGAATGCAAGAGTAGCCACAGCATTGGTCTATTTTTGTGGTAAATATTGATCTATTTTTTACTTAAATTGTTTTGCATTTATTTTTGTGAACAGGGGAATTGGGGGGACAATTGGCTGATGGCTTGTGTATGTGTTGCAAAGTGCTCCGTATTAACCTGCATTCATTCATGAGACGCTGCAGCAGCTTCTGGGTGAGGCAGAACATGCTGATCTGAGCCATGTGCCATTTCAGAGTATTTTTCATACTATTTCAAGGAGGGGGGTGCATGCACACAAACACCCTACTCTACCCTGTATATGCAAATATCTGCTTCCAATAAGCCACTCCCTTAGCTTAAGTTCGGAAATCTTGAATGCTGAGAGGAGGAAAATGCTGCTTTTGGAAACACCAGACACACTCTCTTACACGAGAGAAGCTAAATGGTTGTACTCAGGATCTTGGTTGGGGGAAGGACACTGAACTTCCCTCCTGCCCCTGGAAATTCCTGGATTTGGGGGGTGGCATTGCCCCGCTCAAAAACATTGTGATTGCAGCCAGTTAGGTTGTAGCAAGATACCATAAAACCAGTGCAATTTCATCTGCATAGTCCTACTCTGATTATAAATTCTCTGTGTGTATATTCTATCTACTTCTCCCATTACTCAAGTGAAAAACATAGAAACACAAAGACAATACAGTTCATCTGGAAAATCTTACTCTTAAATTCTTTTTCATAACAGGGCGTGAAAACCATACACTTTAGATACGAAGCCTTAACAGCACCAGAATACTGAAAAGGAAATTTAGGGTTGCTACGAGTATGGGAAGGGCTTTTCCAGAAACTTTGCTTAATTGATGGAATCTGAACATTGAAACTACACAAACAAGCAAGGCCTGTGGGCAGTTAGCTATGAGAGGTACTGTAGTTTGGCAAGATTGACTGAGAGGAGTTGGAGCAGCAGCAACAGCCCCGTGGAATGTCTTCCAAATAATTTTCATTAATGTAAAACAAAATCTTTGTTTTCAAGTTCCTAGAGCACTTGAATACAACACCAACTGCAACAGGACTATCTATGAGGAAAAAGACTTCATGATACCAATTGCAGAGACATAGACTTGGGGCCGGGTTAACCCACTTTCAAAGAGATTCCAATTAGGACTTTTTACAACAGCTTTGAAGTTTAAGCTCGAAAGAACACAGGTTAATCAGCATCAAATCATCATTATGCCACAATTATGTGTCACCACATGAACTACCTCCCCATCAGATGTAGGGGGAAATAACTCCCCCGTGTTTAGAAGAAGGAACAGGAACACAACAAGGGTAGTGCAAGTATCAGAGGACATTATATATGAATCTACCATTATATATGAACCTACCTCTGTCACAAGAGACTAGGGCCCTGTGGGACTTGACATCTTTCCACAGGGCCTGCAAGACAGAGCTGTTCCACCTGGCCTTTGGTTTGGACTCAGTATGACCCTTATGTTTCCCCCCCTTGTGGTCTTGATTTATTGGCTACTTTTAAAATGAGGCTACATTTTAAATTGCATTTTAACCTGTATTTTAAATTGGTTCCCCCCCCCCCATTATGTTTTTAGTGTGATTTTATTGGTGCTAGCCGCCCTGAGCCCAGCTCTGGCCGGGGAGGGCGGGGTATTAATAATAATAATAATTACTTTGCTCGGTCTACTGTCTATTTGAACTGGCAGCTGTTCTCCAAGGCCCCAAGCAGAAGAAGCGTCTCTTAGGCTTGCAACAAGAGATCCTTTTAACAGGAAATGCTTGGGAATGAACCTGGAACTTCTTAATGCAGTGCATAGTTCAACTATGGGACTCACCTCTCACAGAAGGCAATAGTGGCCACCAACTTAGGTAGCTTTGAAAGAGGATTAGGCAAATTCATGGAGGAGAAGGCTCTCAATGGCTACTAACCATGAAAACTATACTCTGCCTCCACAGGCAGTGATGCTTCTGAATACCAGTTGCTGGAAAATACAGGAGGGGAGAGTGCTCTTGTGTTTGGGTTCTGCTTGAGGATTTCTCATGGGCGTCTGGTGGGCCACTATGATGTCAAGATGCTGGACTGGCCTGATCCAGCAGACTTCTGCCCTTAGACATCTCCATGCAGAGCATGTAGCGCAACCACTCAGCTATGTTTCTCTCTCTTCCACAATTAAGGGGCTGGAAAAGAACAGCAGTGACACAATTTGGGACCAAGAGGGTTATGTGAAGCCTTCTGAAATCTACTCACAGCTTTTACAGCAGCAGATAGCAAAAAACAACAACAACCGTAAGCTGCAGATCCTGTAAAGCCTGGTCCTTACTAGTCTAAACTTTCTATTTCCTGGAGGGTGGGTGCTAGCAAGCAAGCAAGTCAAGAATTAATCCAAAGCCCCACCCAAACCTTACAAAACAGCAACAAAAACCAGTACGGAAACTGACAGTGTTGGGTATGTTTTCCCCACAAGTGTTTAGTGCTACCCATTTTGAAATCAATGGGAGAGCAGAAAGAACCCCCAAATGATTAGAATAGAGCAGGTTGACCAAACTTGGCCTTCCAGCTGTTTTTGAACTACAGTTCCCATCATCCCTGACTACTGGTCCTGTTAGCTAGGGATGATGGGAGTTGTAGTCCCAAAACATCTGGAGGGCCATGCCTGGAACAGAGTGGGGGGGGGACATGCTGCCCCCACCCTTTCCATCATGTCCCCACTGCAAGAGCCACTGCACTCCACAAAGTGGAGTGGAGAGCCTGCTGTCTTTGTGATAGTGTGGCGTTCTGTATCTCTCTCTCACACAGAGAGTATAGTGGGCTCTCTGATATAAATGTCGGACCTCCAGATGTATGGAGAGAACTGAAGCAGCAATGGGGATTAAATGGAGAGGATGGAACTGGCCAGCACATCCTTGCTCTCCTCCTTGCTTGAGAAGAATGCCTGAATAGACATTCACTGCCTCACAGTCTTCTCTGAAGATCATGGAGGTAGCCAAGGGGGGTAGCTCCCCCCCAAATCAATAAAAAATACATGAAAATACATATCAAACTGAGATTCTTCCCCCCTAACAAAAGGTCTGCCCCCCACAACAAAAATCCTGGCTACGTCCATGCTGAAGTCCAACACCCTTGCAACATTTTACGTTGCTTCACTATTATGCCTCACTCTCTTAATAATTATTTTGCACTTCCTTCATCAGGCTTATGGGGCTTTCCCTTTAATAACACTTAATTATTCAGTTACACCCATGTCCCATTGCCTGACATACATGGTGCAGCTTGCCTAAGGCAGAGGTCATCAGCATGGTGCCCACACATACACAGATGGCTGCAGAGGCCGCCTCTGGTGCCCAGAGGGTCTCTCCCGCTGTCCGAAATCAGGCATGAAAGCAGGATTCTTTTGTAGCCAATAGAAAAGGCCTTGATGCATGCAGTGTCTACAACAGTTTCTTCCATTTGCAAATGTGTTGATGGGCACCAAAAGGCTGGTGACTGCTGGACAGAAGAGAAGGGACCCTGAGATGAAATTGTGTGAAGGAGTTAAGTATAGCTTATGCTAAATTATATTAGTACATTAAAAATTAACAAAAAGTACCTAGGCGAAGAGAAGGAAGTTGCACACATGTTTACAGTAAGGTATGACAATAGCCAGGACCTTGGAGACTGTAATATCTCTGTCCAGGCCAAATCACACAAAAAGCTGGTACTTCTCAGATGAGTGCAGTTATACAGAAACGGTGACAGGCACTGCTTGGGGCACTGACTGTGCCCTCTTCCTTGTGCAAACTTCCATAACAGTTTATACAACCAGCCTCACTGGTTGTGGTGATGGAGCCTTGAGTCCAACATCTGGAAGGCACCAGGTTAGCATTTCCTGGCCTACATAATACACCTTCTAAAATATATATTCTAACACTGGAATTTCCCAAACCTTCAAGCTTTTATACCGGATCTTTCTGAGATTCTTGTGATGGCACCATAAATGGCAAAATGAAAGAAAGACATACTTTGAAGAGCTCTGGGCAAGGCATTCATACAGCCTCAAGGAAAGCTCTCCAGATTTCATGTTCTGGGGAACATTTAATGTCTCTAAATCCATTTTCTTTGGATTCCACTTGGCTGATCAACATTTTTGGAAGGAGGGGAAGTCTTAAAGAAATATTGCTGCATTGTTCAAGGTTTGTCCAGCACAGTGCATTTTCATGAAATCTGCAGTGTGATGTCACTGGATACATTATATTTTGTGGTTTATTACTTTTTTTAAAAAAAAAAAGGTACAAAATTTATTGAGATTGATTTGCAAAGGAATCTCCCAATGTTCATCTTCCTGACCAACTTTCCTCCATTACTTGAACGTCTTTCTCATATGTGTGCACTTGTGTGTATAGACACATATACATAAGAAGCGGCTTGTGTGCACAGACATAATTCACCAAACACCTCATTAATTAGTTCTGCTGAATTTCTGATCTTTCTCCAAAAGGGTGGGGACAGTTTCTGATCTTATACAACCCAACATCCACTTATCCCATTTCAAAGTTTCATCTCCTTTTCTTGGCCCATCACATGAATGACCTGATTATGGGGTTAATTGCCTAACCTGGAAGAACTATCCTTTGATTTCATATTCCACAAGAAAGGACAGTGATAGTTCAATGGCAAAAAATGAGGAGCAGTGTATTCTCAGAAACTTTATGTCAATTATTAAAGCCTGCACATAAACAACACACCAATATTTGTATTTGAGTTACTCAAAGCACCTCATAAACATACATCACGGCATGAGGACATCTAAGAGGAGATATTTATTTATTTTGCTACAAGGAGCAGCATACATTCTTGTCCAAAACTGGGGGAATGAAACAGTTACTCCACCAGTTCTCTCCAGTGGCTGGTTAATCAAGTGTGGGCTAATCCTATCATCACTCTTCTTGGATACAAAAGCTGGTCCTGGGGAAACCCTTGCAGTCCTCCTGAACTCTAAACCAGTGTTTCCCAACCGGTGTTCCGCGGCACACTACTGTGCCGCGAGACTTTGCCTGGTGTGCCGCGGGGAAAATTGGGGGGGGGGGGGAATAAAGGGGGAAAAATTTATTCCCCCACCGCCAGGCGTGGGGCTGGGGCGGGGGAAGCCCGAGCTTCCCCCTCCCCCAGAACGGGACCCAGAGCCATGCCGAAGCTGCGCGCAGCTTTGGCATCGCTCTGGGAGCTTGCGGGGCTGGGGGAGAAGGAAGCCCTCCGCCATGTCGGGAGACAGCGGGATGGCGCTGCCTTTCTCCGCTCTCCCGGGAAGGCAGGCCGGGGGGAGCAAAGGCTTTCGCCCCCGCCCGCCTTCAGAAGCGGTCCAGGACCTCTTCTGAAGGCGGGCGGGGGGCGAAAATCTTTGTCCCCCCTGCCTGCCTTCCCAGGGGCTTTTAAATCGCCCCGGATAGCGGAGAAGTCCTCCGCTGTCCCGGGCAATTTTAAAATGCCGCCCGCCAGCATTTTAAGATTGCCCCGGACAGCGGAGAAGTCCTCCGCTGTCCCGGGGTTTTTTAAAATGCTGGGGGTCGGAAGAAAAGCCCTTGTCCCCCCCCCCTTCAGAAGAGGTCGGGGGACAGACTGCGGGGAGAAATCAGGGTGGGAGTCACGACCGTGAGGCAGGGCTGCCAAGTGTGGCAGAAGAGGACACGGCCGTCGCACCTGTCCTTAGGTAGGAGCTTCTTCCGTGTCGACCTGCTGCCCTAAAGTCTTGGCTTTTTTCTTGGCTTTTTGGCGGTTGGCACAGAAGGAAGGCAAGGGGGAGGGGAAAAAATTGAAACTTACACTTTCGTGCGTCCCTCCCGGCGTGATGCTGCGCACTGACGTCACGGGGCTGTAATGGTGGTGTGCCTCGATATTTTTTTCATGAAACAAGTGTGCCTTTGCCCAAAAAAGGTTGGGAAACACTGCTCTAAACTAATGTGGGAAGAAGGGAGGTCATACCTGACAATCTAGCTTCAGAGATGTTCTACAAAAGCTTTCCCTCAACTTGGTGTATTTCAAATGTTTTAGACTCAACTCCCATGATCCATGATCACTGGCCATGCTGATGATTATTATACTCCAAAGCAAAGATTTGGAGAGCCCAAGATTGAGGGCAGCTGATTCTGCAAGTGACAAGATGCCTTGCTGCTTTTGAGTCCTGTCTAGGTTCAGTGCAAGGTCACCCTTTCTTAGGCCCTAGAGTAGGGAGGCTTGCCAGTGGTAAATGCACTATAGACCCTTGCCTATAACTTAGAAAGAAAAGAAAAAGATTTAACCACATGGTTCGGAAATTCTTGATCATCCTACTCACACACAACCCCCTTTCCACTCCAAAACAAACCCTCTAGAGACACATTCTTGTGATTTTACTCATCTCATGCTTACAAAATCTTGTATCTGCAGCAGCTAACAATAACCAGGTGTAACATAGCTGTCATGAGTTCCAGTGAGCATGGGTAAATTTTGCCAAGACACTGTAGGAGGACAAGGTCACTATTAGAGGATTCCTTCTCTAGACCTTCTGCATATAGAGAAAGGAGACCAAAAAACAAACAGCAGGCTGAAGGAAGGGTTACCAAAAATGTGGGAGCTAAAGTTTTTCTACTAATGATTCAACAACACAACAGAGAGTAGACATTTAAAATAAGATTAAAGGAAAGCCACAAGAGACAGAGGTAGAAGATTAATATACAATTCAGGAGCATGAAATGGTAAGGGTATATCAAAAGAATTGCATCTTTCCAGGTGAGTTAATTTCATTTGTTGTGCTGGAGATATAGGCCAGAACCTACACAGGAAGAAGTTCTGGAGATTGGCCTTGATAAGACTCAAGGGAGGTGGCATCCAGTAACAGATTAGTGAGTATGCTGCAGAGCTGAAATCCCAACCATCACACTCTTGTTTCTATCAGCAGTATAGAAGAGACAGCTTGTCATCAGGCCTCCCAAGAACTCAGAAAAAATAATTCAGGTGGCAAAGAAGAAGGGGAAAATGTGTTTCATGGGAAAGTGAACATTAGAGCCAGATATGAGACTATATTATGAGGCATCCTGTCTTTGTTGGTTGAAGGAATGGATGATATTATAGAATTCACATATTCTAGACTTAGAAGGTCATGACAATATTTTTGGTTGGCATGCATAGTTATGGTATGAAAAGGTGAAAGTTCATAAAGGATTTACAAATCATATAATTGGGGGGAAATGTATATTTATTAGAGGTAAAAACACCACTTTGGCTCTCACCGTTGGAAGCTATAGCGGTAAAGAAAAAGAATATGATAGAATCGTGGACAGCATATAGAAATTTATTAAAACAAGAGGGAGGAGAGTATAAATTAAAATAATTTAAGGAATTATCAGGGAAATTAACAACATGGATACAATATCATCATTTGGGTAACAAATTGGAGAGAGATCTGTTGGAATGCAATGTAAAAGTGCTATCTAAAATGTATAAAATATTATTGGGAGGCAAAGGACGAGCAAGTAAAATCCTCAATGATATATTGGTCATAATATAGATATGGAAGCATGGGGACAATTGTGGAATATGGATATAAAATTTAAAGCATTTTGTGGTCTAAGAGAAAATTATATGAAAATGATATACTGATGGTATCTAACACCGAGTAAATTGGCAAAATGTATAAATCTAAATCAAGTAAGTGTTGGAAATGTACCGAGAAAGTGCTTTTTATCATTTTGGTGGCCATGTAGTAAGCTTACTGGGAAATGATATATAATGAATTGAAAAGGATGTTTAAAATAACATTTGTTTTTAAAAAAATCAGAAGCTTTTCTTTTGGGAATTATAGGGACAGAAGTACCTAAACTGTACAGAAGCTTATTCCTGTATGCTACTACAGCAGCAAGAATGTTACTCGCCAAAAAATGGAAAGAAGCAGAAGTCCTAGCAAAGGAAGAATGGATACAAAAACTTGTGAAATATGCAGAAATGGCGAAACTAACCAGAAGAATAAGAAATCAAGATAACAAACTTTTTATAAAACAATGGAGATGATTTATTGAATATTTACAGATAAAGTGTAAACAGATAAGAACATTGGCAGGATTATTATAATAACCTACAGTTTTATAAGGGTTTAAAGTAGACGAATAAATAAGCAAATTAAGTTTATTTGGATAGGCAGAAGATATTAAAAATAAGGAAAGGCAGAAAAGGGGAAAGGAAGTCAAATTTTGAAATGTTGAAAGGATTGTAAAAGTAGTGAAATGTATAAACCTGAAAAAGCATTTACACACACACACAAAACAAGAACAACAACAACAACAACATTAGAGCCATCTTGCTGCATCTAGGCTCAGTCCCCAATTATTCATTAGGGAGTGACAAAGAGAGATGAAGCATTCCCCAAGTCTGCCCAAGTATATACAGTGGTACCTCTGGTTACGAACTTAATTCGTTCCAGAGATCCATTCTTAACCTGAAACTGTTCTTAACCTAAGGTACCACTTTAGCTAATGGGGCCTCCTGCTGCCACTGCGCCACTAGCACACGATTTCTGTTCTCATCCTGGGGCAAAGTTCTTAACCCGAGGTACTATTCCTGGTTAGCAGAGTCTGTAACCTGAAGTGTTTGTAACCTGAGGTGTTTGTAACCTGAGGTACCACTGTATGCCCATGCTGAATTAGCCCAATTTATGTGATTTGCTGAAGTGATGGCTAAATGATTTAAAAATGGAAGTGGAACATTAACACATGGACTCAGTTTTGTGAAAATGCCCCATTCTTATTTGATCGGAGCTCTTGGGTGCCTTTGAAACTTGAACATCTGCATTGGTGTTTTCCACTCACCTCACCTTCTCCATTATGTGATTATGTGCTGACGGATAAATCTGGTTTAGGGTTGGGGAGGGATGAAAATGGGTGGGAGACTAATACTGTTAAGAGAGCTGTATGTATTTGAAAATACCCGGGGGCGTATCCAACACTGCAACTCCACTGAAATAACAGACTTCTGTGCATGAAATGGATCTCTCTTTTCCACTTCTGTCCCCTTAAACCCCAACCCCATTCACCCTCAAAACCAACTCTGCAAGGTTGGATCAAATCTTGGGGAAGTTTGGAGGAGAAGAGGAAACTGAATTCCTGTTGCACCAGTAGATCCCCTCCTATGCAGAGCTGAATACAATCCTAGTTTAAAATTTCTGATTAAAATGATGATAGTGTTTTCTTTATCTTTTTAACACTGTTCTCCTTCCATGGGATGTAGAAAGTTCAATTATCTCAGAGGAGCTACTTCCTCTGCAATGTGATCAGGTAAGACTTCCAATCAACTCCTTCTTCTGCTTACCCACTAGGGGTAATTTCTACTGTACACAGTTTTGCCAAAGAAAACTTATCCTGGCAACTTGAGTCTGCAGTAGGTATTTATCACAGCCAGGCTGGAGCTCTTGACATTTTCCCATTCCTTGCCACAGTTTACTCTTATTTGTTATGGTCCCAAGTGCGCAACTAGGCACATGCTTTCCTAGAGCGACACTGAAGAGCAACATCTGCATTAAAGCATGCATGGCAATGCTATTTAAAGAACTGCTGGTGTAAGCATTTCTTAGCGCAGTTTGATTTTACTGTCTTCTGAATGGGTTGCCGCTGCTTCAGGTGTTATAATTTGCTGAATCAGTTTGTATGAATACTACTACTACTAATAGTCGTAGTAGCACTTTGGCTGTGACTGATCTGTTAGCCAGCATGGGGATATTATTTATATTGAAGGTGCACAGAACATAAATCACTTTGCATATAACAGTTCTGCAAAACGTATGTGATGGTAGTGGCACTCACGTGTTGTGGTGGCTGTTCCAGCCCCGCACCTTGGAAGACCAGAAAGACAAAGACCACATTGGAACTCTTTCTGGCCTATCTCAGTCCGCATCAGCCCTCCGGAGGCATTCTCATAGAATCAGAGTTGGAAGGGACTCTGAGGATCATCTAGTCCAACCCCCTGCAATGCAGGAATATGCAGCTGTCCCTTACGGGGATCGAACCTGCAACCTTGGCGTTGATCAGCAGCATGCTCTCTAAATAACTGAGCTATCCAGAGAAACTAGCACATTGTGTGAGCCTGGCCATGCAATATTTTCTTGGTTGGGTATAAGCAGAGAGGGCAAACACTCCTTGTGGTGGAAGGCCTCCTCTTATCCAAAGTTGTAGAAGAAAATATATACTACAGTTATAAAGGAATCCATTCAAAACCTGTCCAATCCTCACTTTTACCTCTGACACAGATCAATGGACAGATAAAGAAAATGATTTAATCATCTATCTACATACAGTGGTACCTCGGCTTAAGTACTTAATTCGTTCCGGAGGTCCGTACTTAACCTGAAACTGTTCTTAACCTGAAGACCACTTTAGCTAATGGGGCCTCCCGCTGCCGCCGCACTGCCAGAGCACGATTTCTGTTCTCATCCTGAAGCAAAGTTCTTAACCTGAAGCACTATTTCTGGGTTAGCGGAGTCTGTAACCTGAAGCGTATGTAACCTGAAGCATATGTAACCAGAGGTACCACTGTATTGGGATGTAACCACTGGTGGGGCTTACTCCTTTACAATCACAAATTCCTTTTTTCTAGTCTTCAATTTAAGAAACCAATTTATAAAATAATGTCACTTCACAGCTGAAGTTTAGCTAGAGCAATAGGCCTCTCATACACGCAGTTGAACCAAACTGCCCATTTAACCCCTTATTCTCATCAGCGACAATGTGACTTAAGATCTGGAACATAAATCAGATACTAGGGGAGAGAGTCATCTAATCAGCTCCATCAGCAAACACCCTGAACAAGGACTTCCATTTGCACAATGGGGCTTCCCCTCCATCTCCTCCCTGCCAGATTGGATCAGGGCAGGGGGGTCCATGAGAACCATAGCCTACCAGTGTCCATTTTATTCTTTTGTTTCTCAGCAGCAAGACCATGAGAGCAGCTGGAACCAGGTCAATTCATATGGTCCCCATATAAGAACTGGCCTTTTCCCTCCCTCCCCCATCCTTTAGGTCTGCATTTGAAGAAGGATAAAAGTTCACCAACATGTCTCAACAGGAAGCTGCTGCCTTAGAGCTACAGAAGCAAGCTGCACCTCTCTCACTTGCGGAGCCAAAATGTTTCAGCTTACAGGTTGGGTGTGATCTCCCCCAGCATAAAGTTTCCTCCTCTAGACACCACACACACAACACTGAAACACACGGGGGAGGGAAGAGAAACCAAACTGCCAATCCTTGTTTGCGGAAGAGTCTGAAGACAATGGAACTTGACTTTTCCTGAGCATTGCTAAGACACATACCCAATCTATTCAGCTTCCGATCAGCGAGGGAGAATTCTATGCCTGGTCATAGGACAAAACTATTTAGAAGAGCAATCTGGAGCTGACAGAAATAAGCAGGCTTGTTTTCACTGTATATTCTACAAAAACCTTTGAGACATTAGCTCACATTTGGGAGTAAATGTGATGAGTACAGTCGTACCTTGGTTGTTGAGTGCCTTGGTACTCGGGCGTTTTGGCTCCCGAACGCCGCAAACCCACAAATAAGTGTTCCAGTTTGCGAACGTTTTTTGGAATCCGAACATCCGTTCCGGCTGTCGGCATTGCTTCCGGGGCCAATCAGCCAATCAGAAGCCACACCTTGGTTTGCGAACGTTTTGGAAGTCAAACGGACTTCCAGAATTCCATTCGACAACCAAGATATGACTGTACTGGTAAATTCCTTCTCCATGTCTCCTTAGTATCACAGGTTCAAATCTGCTCCAATTTCCTCATTTTTAATAGTCATCCCTGCAGTTTAATGTCTGAGGATTTACAGGCATACAAAGCTTCTACAGTGGTACCTTGGTTCTCGAACGTAATCCATTCCAGAAGACCATTCGACTTCCAAAACGTTCAAAAACTGAGGCACAAAGGGCTGGCTGCAAGTTCCATTGAGAAACTTGAAAAACACACAGCGGAAGCTGTTCGACTACTGAGGCGTGTTCGAAAATGGAAGCATTTCAGCATTCGAAAACCGAAATTTTCAGCTTCCAAGATGCTTGAAAACTGAGGTACCACTGTATTTGTGAATGAGTGGAGTAATTTCACATCCATGTAGTATTTAGTTTATCAACTGTCCCCCTTTATTTCATAAATGGGGAAAAAACTAAATCAAGTATCAGATGAAACTGAGTAATTGGCAAGGCACAAATAGCCCCAAAGAGATATTAACAAGTAGGCCACAGTTACAACAACTGGGATTAAGAATGAGTTGTTCACAGCCAAAAAGGTACAAGTGCAGGTTTATAAGCTTTACTAATTTTCGAAGACAACGGTTTCACAAACCCCATTGTGCAGGAGAACTCAAAGAGAATGTTTCTGCACCTGGAAGAGACGGCTATCCATCAACCCCAGAAACTAAAGAGGGCTGTGTTCATGTTCAGTTTATGGGCTTCCCAGAGGCATCTAGTCAGCCATGGTGAGAACAGACTGCTGGACTAGATGGGCCTTTGTACTGATCTGACTGAGTAGTTTGAATGTTCTTAAAACCAGCTACAAACATTCGACTTTCACAGTACAGTGGTACCTCGGGTTAAGAACTTAATTCGTTCTGGAGCTCCGTTCTTAACCTGAAACTGTTCTTAACCTGAAGCACCACTTTAGCTAATGGGGCCTCCTGCTGCCGCTGCACTGCCGCCATGCAATTTCTGTTCTCATCGTGAAGCAAAGTTCTTAACCTGAGGTACTATTTCTGGGTTAGCGGAGTCTGTAACCTGAAGCGTCTGTAACCTGAAGCGTATGTAACCCAAGGTACCACTGTATTAGCAGTCCCATTTGCACAGTACTTGAACAAAACTGCTGGGAGCCAGTGCTGCCGTGGATGTGAAGGCCACCAATGGCAGAGGTTCAAAAATAGCGCAAGGAAAATGAGCTGAGCGACTAAGCCAGCCTGACCATCTATCAACTCTGTATTGGAATAAAGCACGCTCTTCTACAGGAGCTATTGGATACCTTTTCTACACACAGAGGGGGGAAGGCAACAGCCAAATAGTCCAAATAAAGCAGGAAACATGTAAATCTTTGAAGTCAATTCTAATTCTTAAGGAACAAGAATCAAGAGTTGACCTCCCACTCCCATAAGAGAAACCTTTCATAACATAGGGTCTTCATTAACTCAGAATTTTATATTATAAACACACGTCGTAATTTAATCCCAACTTTTGTACTACCTGAGTCTGCGGCTCATTACAAGCATTTAAGACAAAAAAAACCCCTGTCAAAATATATACTTTTCTGGATTATTATATGTTTTTAGCCTCACAACAAACCTGTGAGGCATGCCACTGCTATCCCAATTTACATACGGTGAGTTTAGGAAAAGCAAATTTGGCCTGGGGCCCATTCCTGAAGCAGAACTTGAAAACAGGCCCTTTAAGTTCAGCTCTCAGTCCAGTGCCCTTTCCACTGAACTGTACTGGCTAGTCACCCACCATGCTGATCACAACATCAATACACTCTCTGCTTTGCCAAACAACAGCCACATTTCACATCCAGAAAAGCTGCTTCTCATCAACTAGAGTCCTGGGGGTTCTGCTGGTTTTGACAGAGCTGATAGTGATGAATCACAAGGATTTCATGGCATGGGGTGTGAGAAAACCCAGTCTGCACTCCCCCCTCCAAGAGAATCCCTGGCCTAACGGTGCTAAGGGTTTTCAGAAAGCAGCTCCGTTCCATACCAAGCATTTTAGTTAGGCAAGAAAAAGTACAGTCTCAAATGCAGGTTGCGGACTCTTGACAGGAGGAAACAATTTGCAGGCACGCAGAGGCCTTTGCGAATGTGCTTCTAATTTTGGGAAGGAGAGTGTTTGCCAGGGGCATTCTCCATGATGCTACATCCGACAAAGCATGACTCCTCGGTGCTCACCCGCCCTTGCTCCCAGCTCCTGCATGCTTGTTTTGTCTGTGCGCTAATGCGTTTTTATCCATCCACATACATGGGGGAAATGCGGAGGGGGGACAATGAAAGTGGAAAGGGAATGATTTGGTTATAGAAACACCTGCAAAAGGTTGCACAGCTCAGATTGGCCCTTTGGCCTATGAACATTCATTTCTCCAGGGTTTGCAAAGAACAAGAACAGCCTGCCCAGTAGGCAAACATCATTGCAGACATTACTGAAAGATGTTAGACTGTTTTTTGTATGCCACAACTGCAGCTAGAATTTTGCTCGCCAAAAATTGGAAATTACAAGAAACACTAACAGTGGAGGAATGGCAGATGAAGATGATGGACTTTTTGGAGTTAGCCGACCAGACCGGAAGAATCCGCGACCAGAAGGAGGAGGAGTACCAAGAGGAATGGAAGAAATTTAAGGACTATTTAGTTAAATAAGCTAAGATAATTTAAATAGATCTACTTGTGAGTAACAGATTGGCCCAGGATTTAAATATGTTAAATTCTATAATACTATGGATAAAGTCAAAATGAAAAGAAAGAAAGATGTCAATTGAACAAGTAAATTCAATTTGAAAACAGTATTGGAAAACTGCTACAATGCATTACATGGAAATTCAGCCAGGGGGATTTGAGGAAGTCACCTAATAATGGTAACAAAAGTGGGGTTATAACAGTTAGGATAAATGTTTGTTCTTCTATATTGTAATGTTTTTCTTGTTTGTTGTTATGTTTGTTATAAATTTGGAAAATCAATTAATTTTTTTTGAAAAAAACAACAACATCATTATAGACCTTACAGGCACTGACTAGAGACTCTTTCTAGAAACAAGGGCAAAAGAAGCAGTAAGCCCATTGTTTTCCTTTATTTTTACTCTGAAAACTGTGAGCGAGCGAAATCTGGTAGCTTAACTGTGCCTGAAGTTCCACGTAGCCAACATAGTAGATATTAAGCACACAGCCCCTCAAGAAGCTGTCAGCAGCATGAGCTTGTAGTCGGAACAGCTGCCCTGTAGGAAGTCAGCTGATCCTTTGATGGCAGAATACGGTTGAGGAAGGGCCCATAACACAGCGGCCTTGGGCCACGCAGAGATTCACTGCAGATCCCGTTTCACCAGTACTGCTTCAAGCCCTGGTGAAAAATGTTGCTCGAAAGCAACACTGAGAAGTGGTCTCTTCCAAGGGAGTTCAGATCCCTGCATATGGCTGCATTTGCAACATCCAACTGGATTTCCAATTGCTCAGCTATTGTAGCTTCACCCATCCTGGTGTCCGAATGATGAAGCTACAATAGCTACGACAGACTCTCAAAAGTACAAATTTCACCATTCAAGGAGGTGAACTGAAAACAAGACATACACAATCTGGAAATTGTTTTAGACAGTAGATTTTGATCTGAACTAAGGTGTACTCATTATCAGTTTTGAGCCCTGCCTCAAGCAGCAATTGGGTATATAATGATTGGTCAACACTAACCACTTATTGATGAATGCTTGTGATATTTAATGTAGAAACTCTGTCTACCCTTATATCACTGATCAAGACTTTATCAGATTCACTTTCCGGAATCAACCCTCAGACCACAAAACTGCCTCCACAGTGTCTTTCTATCTGCCTTATTTTGCAATGACTCACTCTCAAGTACAGACCAGATCATCTACAAGCTGCTTGTGCCATTAAGCTGTTACCTGACCTCTGTACAGAACTGAAGAACAACCAAAAATTGTACAAGCTTTCATGACTTCCCCAGTGCTTCAATTGACATAAGCAACCACAGCACATTCTACAAGAGTCAGGTGGTTAGTGCTGGAATGTGCTTCAGAGATCCATGCACAAATTGCATGGATACAGGACTCACTAGGTCTAAGACGTACCAGTGCCAGTCTGAAAAAGCTCCTCCCTTGGCTTCCTTAGGCAACCTGCCCTGCTCTTATCATTAACTACTTTTCGCCCTCCCTGCCACCCACAAAAAAACAAACTGGAAAGGATAACAACTCTGCTTCACCTGCTTATGAAAATATTTGAAATCCATATAGGCTACAAATATTATTTATTTTCTACTTGCCACTTCTTCAAGATGAGAACATCTATTCTCTCAACCTTTCTTTACATGCTCTGAATCTTCTCCAATTTGTCTGCAGCTTCCTTAAAACATCATACCACAGAGTAATTTTTGTAGTACAGTGGTACCTCGGGTTACATATGCTTCAGGTTACAGACGCTTCAGCTTACAGACTCCGCTAACTCAGAAATAGTACCTCAGGTTAAGAACTTTGTTTCAGGATGAGAACAGAAATCGTGCTCCGGCGGCGCGGCGGCAGCAGGAGGCCCCATTAGCTAAAGTGGTGCTTCAGGTTAAGAATAATTTCTGCTTAAGAACGGACCTCCGGGACGCATTAAGTACCACTGTAGTCAACCCAATGTCACTAATTGTCATTTTCTACCTCAAAATATTTTGAGAAAAGCACTAATGTTAGGCACCTTAATGACTGCCTGGGTAGCAGAATAAATTTCATGATAAAAGCAAACAATAACCAGTGGCTCTCCAAATCTGCATAGTCCAAATCATGCCACACAATGAAGATTGCTGTTTTAGCACAAGGTAGCTTTTAATTCTTTGAATTTGAGGGGGTTTCTTTTGCTCTGTCTCTATATATATGTTTCATATTTATAAACTCTAGCCTTGCCCCCAAATCAAAAGGCAAAATTTACTCCAAAAAAAGCTACAAACACCCACTAGCCTCTGCCTTCATTACTTGTATATTTTGTTCACATGTCATTTCCTCAGCATATCGAGATCACTTAAAATGTTGACCCCTCCCACATGCCAAATGGTATAAGAACACTCGTACACTATTAATTATAATCAAATAAATGAAGAGCACCAGACTCATGGCAGACACAGAGTTCTAATGTATGTCTCCTCTCAAAGATGTAAGAATACTGAATAATTAAGAGTTATCCACTGGGATTGTGTATCACCCCTGACCAACATGCAACTCAAAAGGATTAAGCATAATTCATTGATTCCTTTAAGAATTACAGAATAATAGTTGCTTGAAAACTGCAAATGCCATCTGTCCACAAAAGAAACTGGAAATATATAAAACCACAACTTTTAAGTCTTGCACTCTGGTGCCCTCCAAGCCTGAAACATGACCGAGCAGCAAGGCCTCTCAGCCAGTTCAGGTAAGTCAATCTAGTTATGGGTTTAGCACTCCAGCCGCATCTGTTAGAAATAATGATTCTCAGTGCTGCTCATTCAACTGCACAGGACAGGACCTTGTGTAGCCCATATTTTGCTGCTTATAATCTTTTCTCTTGTACTCACTAAGGACTGTTTCTACACCATTGTCCAAAACATGCACCAGCTCATGTTTCTTTTTATGCCACAGTCCTACGTATAATTATATAGCCATATGTTGTCCACACGCCATAGATTCAGAGTATGGAAAAAGAGGAGACTCAGTTAACGGGATGCTACAAGGGGCCACAACTTCCCCCCTTTGTGGGATTGGCATGCCAGTGAATGGATTGGTCATATACTGTCAGTTGACCACGCATTATGTGGCCACAGTCAAATGCTCCATGAAGCCTGCTGCCTATTTAGCACAGCTGCCTTTAAAAACTAACAAGTTCTTTTAACAGTTGTTGTTAATTAAATTTACTTCTGTTTTATTTTCTCTCTTTAATCATGTTGTAACTCTAAGTTGACACTGGTGTTCCAAAATAAAAGCCAAAGAAAAGAGCTGTTCAGTCTGCTGTTCAGTTATACAAACCTTCCTTCCCAGGAATTCTAAAGTTTTTCTCCCCCCCCCCCCGCCCCCATATTTTTATTTACACCCTGAAACATAGTTACTTCAGGTGACCCTCTGGGTTGCTTGTACATTAGGGCTGGCCCTGTGAATAATGAATACATCTTACTTAACTGGTGGTCTGTTTGCTGGTGGAGGAGCCAGAGCTTCCTACCCAGTGAGTTAGCTCCCAAGTTTAATGACTTGTTGCGAAGCAATCTGGGAACAAGCAGTGATCCACAAGCAGGTTTTTTTTTTTACTCCTCTCATTGCATCTTCTTGTAAATTCTAGTGAAGGAGCTACTGCCAACTTCTCTTTGTCCCATGGAAAGAGACAGCATCCAGATATACCCATCTGAAGTTCATACTTTTAGGAGGAGGTTAACCAAAGTCTGGCCTGATGTTTATAGGGAATGGGGGTAGCTACACTTAAAATAAATAAAAAATTAAAAGCAGCAGAGACCACTATGGGGGATTTCTTTCCTAGCATTTCAACCATATGGATCCATGCTGTGCACCAGATAGATATCAGATCTAAACCGAGCACAAGGAATTCAGAGCTTTACAGTCCTTAAATTAATTCAGATCTCTACAGAATCTGGAAACCGTACCAGTACCACTAAGCAGACCAGACACCCTTGTTGACTACAGAAGTAAAAGCAATGTTCTAAGAGGAAGTGAAAGTTGTTCATAGGTCATTCATCAAGTGTTATTTACAACTCATTGAATCCATGAAGGGTTTTTGTCTTCCACCACTGTATACAGATCTTGGATGGAACAATCCTACTGAGGAGCAAAGGTGAATGAAGCCTGAAGCATCCTTCAGTTTGCCCAGCCCCTTGCTCCCCTGTGAGAAGCCCTGATTAATTTCTCTTTCCTCTATCACTTCCTGTTCTTTCCGGCCTGGCACAAAGCTCAGGAAGCAATCCAAATAAGAAACCGCAAGAGGCCACGTGGCTGGGAAGCCGCAAGGGACACCACGGCATCAGTTGGCAGTCTTAGAAGGACTGTGAAGTAGCGTCAGCCTGGAGAGAGACCTAGTATGAATAAAGGCTTTCAATCCCACCACATTCTGCTTTGACATTAAGCTGAATTATTTTCGCCTGTCAGCTACAGACCAAGATGAAATGGATCATCTGGGGGGTGACCCCCTGCAACTGGTTTGAGATAAGGGAAGACCAAGGCAGTTTGCTCCAAGATGGAAGAAGGCAAAAGCAAGAAGGATGCTGCCCCTTCCCCTGTCAAGTATTGTGGCCGCTTCCTTTTCCACTACATGGAATGAGGGATTATAGTAGCCAACACAGAACTTGCTTTAGCATCTTTTAGGTTTACTCCTGCCCAGAGCAGCTGACCAGGTAATAGCCTGTGGGAGGTGGAAACATGAGAACATTCAAATGTTTGGCACCCAGCCAAATATGTTGCTCAAGCTCTTAAAACACATGTCTTTCTCCAGTAGCCATCCAGGAGCAGGTGGGAGTGGGGAAGGGCACATTTCAGCTTCTGAAGTGGGTCAGTTAAACTGGATCCGCAGTCACTTACTCCTGCCTCTCTCCCTGTGAGACATGGGCATGTCCAAAAGCTTAATAGAGGGAAGGTTTGGATGTATTCAAGAAGCACATGGAAGCCATAGAATTCTAGAGTTCTAAAGGCTTGCAGGGGGCAGGAATGAGAAAAAAAAAAGTTTAGGATAATTGTGATTTTCTCCATTTCTGCATGAAAATATTCAAATCTATGGTGTATTGCTAACACCCAAATAATACAAGCCACTACAACTGTGTTCTACCTTCACCGTCAGATGCAGAATGCCATGTCCTGTTTGAAGGCTTGGGCACTTGGTTGAGATCAAGATGCTGGACTAGATGGGCCATTGGCCTGATTCAGCTGGCTTAAGTTTTTATAAGCTTTCTTGCGGGTTACCACAGGGTCAACTTCTTATTTTGTCAACTTTATTCCAATTGGCAAAGGGGTATACTTAGGTACTTTAGAAGTAGAGCTGAAAGCTGGTGCACTCTAATTCTGAGTACAGTGGTACCTCGGGTTAAGTACTTAATTCGTTCCGGAGATCCATTCTTAACCTGAAACTGTTCTTAACCTGAAGCACCACTTTAGCTAATGGGGCCTCCCGCTGCCGCCATGCCACCGGAGCACGATTTCTGTTCTCATCCTGAAGCAAAGTTCTTAACCCAATGTACTATTCCTGGGTTAGCGGAGTCTGTAACCTGAAGCATATGTAACCTGAAGTGTATGTAACCTGAGGTACCACTGTATTCAGTGTTAGATTAGTTTCCAACGGGGAAGAGGCAGTGTTTTGGTGCCCAGCCCAGCTCCCTAACCTTCCCCATTATTAGCAGAGGGTAATTACACAAAATAAGCTATGCTGATCTAAATGATTTGCATAAATATATATAAACCAGCACATAATGCTCTGTTTCCTGGAGAAGAATGTGGATTTATTTATTTTCATTTATTAGTCACTTCCCATAAAACATTCCAAGGCGATTAATAATAAAAACCACCAGCAATAAATAACACACATAATAACATTTTCAGCACTGGGATAAAAATCTCCCCTTAAAAGGTTTCTTGAAAAAGAAAGGTATTCAATAGGTGCTAAGAAGACAGTAGAGACTATGCCTGTTCCAATTCAAAGTGGGAGGGAGTTCCAAAGGTGAGGTGCCACCTCTCTAAAGGTTCTGTACAGAATGGATGTTTTGATAATATTGTATCTGCAGGAGACCCTCTTCTGTGGACACAGTGACGTGCTTATATATCTGACGAGACAGCCTTTTAGGATCTTTATGTGCACCATACACTTTTCTTGGGGACACTACATCCAGTTCAAGTTGCGTGGCAACTCTCACACAAAGACTAGCCTCTTATCGAGGAACCATCAGGGATATACTAATTATAATATCTAAAACTGAATGGAGGAGACCAATCCTATTACACAGATTTGGATTTCTGTAATCTCATCTCAGTAAATTGAGCAACATGTGAAGCTGTAAGCCCAAAGTAAATATAAGTTTAAATGTAGCGCCTCTTTTTACATTATGTGCAGTGGTTGCTGATTTATTTCCGGGTCCAATTCAAAGTGCTGGTTTCTGCCTTGAAAGTGGAGAGAGCAGGATGCCGATAAAGACTGTCTTCTCCTGCGCAATCCTTCCCACTCACTGAGGACATCTGGAAAAAAAGTCTCTTGTGTTTGACATCCCTACCCAAGGCACAGCTGGCAGGTACAGCCTTGGAACTCCCTGCCCCAGGAGACTGGTTTGACCCTCCGTGCTTTCCTTTTTCCTTTTGTTAGGTGTTTGTCCAATCTGCCTAATTTTGTGGCAGTATTTCTCTATTATTGATGTGCTGCTGTTGTTTTGTGGCACTTACAAATAAAGAACAGACAACAAATATTATACATATCTGTAAAGTGTGTTTTGACTGTTCAGTGTGTTTCACATAAATTTGCTGTTGTGCTTAAACCAATCCTGTAAGGTAGGCCAACAGTATTATCTCCATGCTGTAGAGATAAGAGGGAATCCTCAGATGGAAAACACGTCTCACCAAAGGCTACCTAGCGAGTGCAACTCAGACATGGGACTTCCCAGTCCACACTCATAACCACTACAACTATGTTAATTTTTATTGAAGACAGGAATGACCTGCTTATATGAAGAATAAGCTAGGAAAATAAACTGATTTAGTTATTTCTACAAACCCTACTAGATACTGGAAAACCAAACACGGGAGAGTCACACAGGCACTAATGCATCCTATTTAGCATTTAAGTTTAAAAAGTTGGCCTGTATCAGCTATTTCTAGCATTGGCATCTGTCTGCAAGAGGTTCCAATGACAGGATGCCATCATATACCTATTGAAAGTCGGTGACATTTCAGGCCATTGAAATCCTGCACCCTGTAAAATGTGCTTAAGCCCATTGACTTTAAAGGAACTCAGAATGCATAACTCCACGCAGGATTCTGCATCCTAGATGTCTTGGACATTTGAAAGTCTTCCAAAGCACAAGCGCGTGCACACACATATACACTCCTTTAGAGATCTAGCATCCTCCTCCAAGGATGCAGGTCTCCTAATATCACTCTTCAATTTAATTACAAGCCTATTCTACAGAAGCAGGCTATTGTGATGAGAGGCATGCATTGGGTCCCTTCATACAGAACCATATAATCTGGTCCAGAGGGAGCCTCCATATAGGTAATATTCACAACAACAAACTAACTGGAGTAAGGCAGAAACAAGAGGGATCATGCTCTTAATAATATTGCTAGAGTTTTCCCCATTCAGACAGTAGATATAGATATGCTTGTTAGGATCAAGCCACGTATTGCCTTAAGTTTCACATAATTTTTCACTTGCTTTTTCCTGTTCAAGCAGGAAAGGCAGCAGTTGCAATCAGGAGGAGAACAGGTGGGACAAGGAGGTACAGTGGTACCTCAGGTTACATACGCTCCAGGTTACATACGCTCCAGGTTACAGACTCCGCTAACCCAGACATAGTACCTCGGGTTAAGAACTTTGCTTCAGGATGAGAACAGAAATCATGCTCCGGCGGCGCGGCGGCAGCTGGAGGCCCCATTAGCTAAAGTGGTGCTTCAGGTTAAGAACAGTTTCAGGTTAAGAATGGACATCTGGAACGAATTAAGTACTTAACCTGAGGTACAGCTGTATTTAACTCTTTCCCTGCTGGCCGCTTTACCTCTCAAATTTGCACCATCGAGGTCCCCGTATATTTTCCTATGTGCAGAAAAGCAGCTTATGGAGACAATGCTTGGTTTATAGCTCCACAGAACTCTGTCTAACATGTAATATGGCCTCTTGGGTATTACACAAGTTTTAATCTCCTTATAGTCAATTGGTAAACTTCAGTGGATTTTGTTAGGCAGGGCAACCACCATTTACAAACAACACAAACTATTTAGCTTGAAGTGGTAAACCTAGTCTCCCCTTGACACTCACCATTTTATGTAACCCTAAAGTGGCACAAAACCACAATCCTTCCCAGCCTTTTGTTGCTGCTGTTGCTGTTACAAACCATTCACCCTCACCAAACACACACTTAAAAACCCTAAACTGGCAGCTGCAGCCCACACATAGTTATTTGGAAGTCTGTCCAATTGATAGCAATGAGACTTCCAGTTATTTATGAAACGGAGTGTATATACCACTTAATTTTAATAAAACCTCAAAGCAGTTTACGAAAACAAGACAGCAACATTACCAATAAAAGATAGATAAAAACAGGTATTTAAAAACCTTCAAAAGCTAATTAAAATAAACAACAAACTGAAAACAGAACAGCACATTAGTAACTCCTCTAGAATAAGCTTTCCTAAACAAAAATGTTTTAAGCAGCTGCTGTGCTGGAAAGGATACAGCAAAGGCTCCTGACTGATGTTAATAGACAAGGGGTTCCAAAGTGCAGGTGCCGTCACATTAAAAAACAGATTTCCTACAATTGAGGAACAAGTATTCCGTGGTGGCTGTAACAAGCCAGTTCTGCAGATTGAAGCAATGGAGTGCGCCCATATGGGGTAGGGTGATCTTGCAGGTCTCAAGCCGTTAAGGGCTTTATATACTAGTAACAATTTGGCCTGGCAGCAAATTGGCATCCTCTACAGATCTCTGAGCAGAGGTGTCATATGTTGGCAGGGTCTCACTCCTTTCAGTAGCAGTGCTGCAGCTTCAAAATCCAGCGCAAGTGAAGCCCTGCATGGAGTGCACTGCGGTAATCCATCTTAGAAGTCACCAGGGCTACTGATGACAAGCATTGTGGTTAACTTAAGCCCCATTCAGCCAAGTGTGGTTTTAGTTATGAGTAAACATGCAAGAGGATCAGGATGTAAGTCAAGTTTGTTCTGCATGTATATGCAAAGCAAAGCTCGAGACGTGCCATGGCTTATACTATTCTTGTAGGGAGCACGGGCAGATTCATGGATGTTCTGGTTTCTAAGCAGGGTTTCTAAGCAGGGTTGCTACAGAGTTGATGTTATTGTTTATGTACAGGTGGGGACCGACTGACGTGTGACCGCCGATGTGCAGGTCGTTTTGGACCCGGAAGAGGGCAGAGCAGGGACATAATGGGGTGGGGGTGGGCTCATGCATGCTCTGTTGACATGGGGTGGCATGAAAGCAACCCCCATGCAAATCGAAGGTTGCCTGTATTGATATCAGGCCTTTTAGGGTGAATTCCTCACAGAGAGCCTTAAAGAAATTAATATTAGATATCAAACAAAAAAAGTTGTTAACAAAACCAGCAATTTAATGAAAAACGTAAGAACTAAAAACATGAAACAATGTTTAAAAGCCACCAAAGTGTGGGATTATATACATACCTCCTGTGGGAGTAAAATCCAATTATATGGGGCCAACATTGCAATATACACACCCGTTGGTTTTTTTCACCCATCCATTAAAAAATAATAATACAAAGTTCAGTACATTTAAAAGAAGCTATAACGTCTTCCAGGGAGCCAAGCTCCCCCTTTTAAAAAGAGGTGGCAACACTTCTCCTAAGAGTGATGATCCTTAACTGAAAATCCTCTGTGGACAGCTGGTGCATGCTGCCAAAGTTACGCTGGAGGTGGGTGGGAATTAATCACGAAATTAATTCAGAATGAATACCAGTTCTCTGTTTCTGGCACAGCAATCACATCCATGGATTAAAATTGCTACTCCAGCTTTCTAAAGTTTGCCTTTCACACGTCATTCCATTATTTTGTTACAGGAAGATGATCAAAATTGCTGCATACCATTGTTAACACTGAATAATTTCACCTAAATTGTCCTCTCAACCACCAATCTAAATGAGAGTTCACAATCCTTTGGAAGAGGGAGAAAGTTCAGCTTTTAACCATTTATTAACTACCCTCATCTAAAAGAAAGGGTGTTTACAACATGTTAAGGTCTTTTAAAGCTAACCTTAGACTCTTGTCCCATAATGCACCACATTGGCACCCTCACAACAGTCAACAAACTCAGAGTAGAGCCTATGAAGACCCTTAAATCAGTTTGGGACTCAGGTTCAAGGAGATCAACTGAAGTGCAACCCTAACTAAGAGGCCAGCCCTGTTGAATTCAATGGGGGCGTGCTTCCAGGTAAGTGGGGTTAAGATTGCAGCCTTAATTAGGCTAATTTCCCCTTAGTACAGAGCAACACTTAGAGGCAGGTTTTTGCAGGCTTCCATTCAAGCTTCATGACCAAGCCCGAGGGTACCAAAATCAGACAGAACACTGAGCCAATGGATCTTCATAAGCCCATTCCGGATGAAGTATAAAGAAACTGAGCACAAACTAGCAAATTCCTATAGAATAGGAAAGCTAACGGCAAACTCCACTTCAAAAGACACCTTTCTCCATTCACATAGTCTCAGCAAAACGAGGTGGTTCATCTATCTATGCAGATTGCATGAAATTTCCCATGTCACACATTCTGCTAACGCTTTCACAGAACCTCAGCTATGCCATAATTAATCCAAATATGCAGGTGCATATCATGTAATGCACATTTCATATGCAAGAAATCATCCTTGGGTGTCCTGGGCAAATGCATAAGTTCTATCCAGCACCTTTCATATCAAACACTTCACTGCGCAACTAAATGGTAATGGCCATGAAGCTTGATGTGTCTCCTGGACACGGGAAGGAAATTCATAAAAAAGTCACATACTCTTTCGCAATACAAACTCAGTTCAGACACTAAACAGACTGACTTAAATAGCTATCTGTATATTTCTGCAATGCTAAGTTTATGCTTCTAAAAGGCGGCAGCAATTGGAACATTCTTTGGACATTCATAGCATATCCTTTTCAGATGGTCCTGAGATTACCAATATAATAGCCTGTCCAAAATCTATAAGAAGCCACTGGGTGAGGCCATGAGGAAACATGGAGTTAGATGCAATCAAGTTGATGCCAGTTGCCCCAATCTCTCCAGTAATACCCAGAATCTGGCAATAGTGGGGGGTCAGGTATGGGTGAAGTAACTGAGGCTGAATAACTGAGAACTCTTAATGGCCTAAGGAGATTGGAATGGACTTCATTGATGGGTACAGATCCTCTTTACTCACCCCTAAAGTAACTTTAGGTAGTTTATGAACAAGTTAACAAGCATCAGTCCTAAAACAGTTCCTTGGGGAACTTATAACCTTTTGTGGTAAAAAGTGCCCATTTATTCCTACTTTTTTTCTTGTTCTTTAACAGCAACTGATCCAGAGAACCTGATTTCTCTTATCCCATGAGAGCAACATTTACTCTGAGCACCACTTAGAATTAAGACCAAGGTTGTCTCTCCTCTGATCGCTTCCTTTATCAGCAATTCTGGAGTACAATCAATTAGGGTAATTTTACTTTTTTGCTGTGACTGGAACACACATTTACTCATTAAGTCACCCATTATGACAACACTTTCTCCTATGGATGCTTCCCTGATTTGAGATCAACCCAAGCCTTTTGGTCTTTGCATGTGTGACAACACAGCGCTAAATTACTTTTGGGTCTGATTCTGCCACCCACAGTGGTTCTGTGAAGGAGTTGGCCCCTTTTGAGATTTCTAGTTTATTTGATTCTTATGCCTTTCCTGCTTCTGGGAGGTGGGGAGAAGTGGTTAGATGAGCTGGCACGCAAAATACCGCCCATCCTCCACTAACTGGAAGTCATTCTCTGCCTGTGAACTCTGAGCATCTTCTCTGGAAGTTAGTGACTATTATGAACAGCTGGATCTAATTTAGGAGGAGATGGGAGGAGACAGTCATCAAGCAACAATAACATATCTCAAAGCTTTTCCCAAACTTATAGAATTCACGGCACTTCCCAAATAAGAGTGCTGCTGCGGATTTATGAAACAAACTGAAGTACAGAGAACTAACAAACAGTATCTGGATTATATCATACAGATTAAGGCTGCAGTCTCATTTCCATGTATGTGAGAAAGCCTCACTGGACTCAGTGTGCCTTAGTACTGAAGCAGAGAAATACAAGGTAAGAAACGGCCTTGAAAAATAAAATTGGTTTATTTCAGCTTCTCTTAACCCCCTCCTACTTCCAAGTAAGATCAACTAGAACAAAACACCCAGTTCAAAACAGGATGCCCACACAAGATAAAAATGCGCTAGTCAACATTCAGAGGATCTACTCATGCTAATTGTGTCGTCTTAGTATAAGAGCAGTTCTGCCAGGTCAGACCAAAGGCATCCTTTTCTCACAATGGTCAACCATATGTGTATAGGAAGCCCACAAGAAGGACCCGAATGCTACAGCACATGCCCCACTTGTGATTTCCAGAGGAGGCAGAACACAGCCTTCATGGATAGAAACCATTTTGTATAGCCTTATTCTCCATGAATTTGTCTGATCCTCTTTTAAAGCCACCCAAGTTTGTGCCACCTAGGGCTGCCATAAGTCCGGGATTCGGGCCAAAAAAGGCGTCTGGACAGATTTTTGCTGAATCAGCAAAATGTCCATGAAAACCCATACGTATGGCAAGTAGAGCTCTCTTTAAAAAAAAAAAAAAAGCCTGCCGAAGAGCTCAACAACTTTGACCAAAAAAACACAAAACAGAACTCTAGTGCCACCACTATATCTTTTGGGAGAGAATTTCAGGCTTTAACTACTTTGTGGTACCTCCACGTGTCTGTCCTAAATCTTCCAACATTCAGTTTTATTGTCTGGCCCCTGGGTTCTAGGATTATGTGAGAGGCAGAACTGTTCCCTATGCGCTTTATCCATGCACAATCTTGTGCACCCCTCTCATGTCCCACCCCCCTTACTCCCCTTTTTTCCGAATACCCAAATATCACAAAGTTGTAACTTTTCTTTCTGCAGTTTCAAATTTTGATTAACTTTTCAAATTTTACATTTCAAATTGAGCACCATACATTCATTCACTTCCCTCCCGCCCCTTCCAGTGTTCATTTAACTTATCTACCATTCCTGTATATTTTGGTATATCCATCTAATTTTATTTTCCTATCTTACATCACTTCAATATATATTATGCTGTTTGCCAGTGTTTTCAACTGCACACAACTGTTTTCAAAAATTCGCGGAAATTTCCCCCCACTCCTCCACAATTTCGTAACTTTTAAAGTGGCTCTAGCCCCTTGTTCGTTTTAGTAGTCCTATTCTGAAAGGTGACGAGAACTGTACACAGTATTCCAAGCGTGGTCCATTTGTATTCCCAACGGGGAATTCACATTTCTCACAGTTGCCACACATTGGTGCACATTTTCACCGACTTATTCCCTATGACCTCCAAACTCTTGCTCCTGTTCAGATTTATTAGTGCTTCTGTGTAACAAAACAAAGTACAGCAGAGCAGGAGTAGGGAACCAGTGGCCTTCCTGATGTAGCTGGACTGCAACTTCCATCATCCCTGACCATTGGCCAATCTGGCTGGAGCTGAAGGAGAGCTGAGAGTCTGACATATGGAGATTTCCCCACCCCTAGAATACAGTACAGGCCCCAGGCCCTTGCCTTAATGCCTATGATGGCAGTTAGCTCGGTTGGCTAGAGCAGGCATGCCCAAACTCGGTCCTCTAGATGTTTTTCGGACTACAACTCCCATCATCCCTAGCTAACAGGACCAGTGGTGAGGGATGATGGGAATTATAGTCCCAAAATATCTGGAGGGCTGAGTTTGGTGGTGCCTGGGCTAGAGAATGGTGCTGATAACGCCAAGATTTGATCTCCATATCAGCCACCTGCATGTTACTGCATTGGAGGGGGTTGGACTAGATCAGGGGTCAGCAAACTTTTTCAGCAGGGGCCGGTCAACTGTCCCTCAGACCTTGTGGGGAGCCGGACTACATTTTGAAAAAAATATATATGAATGAATTCCTATGCCCCCACAAATAACCCAGAGACGCATTTTAAATAAAAGGACACATTCTACTCATGTAAAAACACGCTGATTCCTGCTGATTCCTGGACCGCCGGATTGAAAAGGCGATTGGGCCGGATCCAGCCCCCAGGCCTTAGTTTGCCTACCCATGCACTAGATGACTCTTAGGGTCCCTTCACACTCTACAGTTATATGTGGTCTCATCTCCAAGAACTACCAAAGAATAGCAACATAACTCTCCGCTAAGGGGGAAGGGACGCGGGTGGCGCTATGGTCTAAACCACTGAGCCTAGGGATTGCCGATCAGAAGGTCGGCGGTTCCAATCCCCGCGACGGGGTGAGCTCCCGTTGCTCGGTCCCTGCTCCTGCCAACCTAGCAGTTCAAAATCACATCAAATTGCAAGTAGATAAATAGGTACTGCTCCGGCGGGAAGGTAAACGGCGTTTCCGTGTGCTGCTCTGGTTCGCCAGAAGGGGCTTAATCATGCTGGCCACATGACCTGGAAGCTGTACGCCAGTTCCCTTGGCTAATAAAGCGAGATGAGCGCCGCAGCCCCAGAGTCAGTCACGACTGGACCTAATGGTCAGGGGTCCCTTTACCTTTACCTTTTAAGGGGGAAAGAAGAGGAAGAGAAATGGGTGCACATTTTCCTTAAGAGTTAAGAATTGATTGACTGGGTTTCTGTATTTGTGTTTGCTCTTTAAAATGTTCAAACAATTCATGACACTCATGAAGCTGCTCCATGGGCATAGCCAGCAGGGGGCAGCTACCCCCCCATTAAGTAAATAAATAAAAATACAGTGAAACCTTGGTTGTTGAATGTAATCTGTTCCGGAAGCCCATTTGGCTTCCGAAATGCTCGACAACCGAGGCATGACTTCCGAGTGGTTGCAGGAGCTTCCTGCACTCAAGCAGAAGCCGCGTCAGACGTTTGGCTTCCGAAAAATGTTCGAAAACCGGACCATTTACTTCCAGGGTTTCGACGTTCAGGAGCCAAAATGTTCCAAAACGGAGATGTTTGGGATCCAATGTTTGTCTGTACAACTAACTGACCAATTTTGTGGCACATAACTCAGTTCTGCCCCAGCCTGCCCCCACAACTAAATCCTGGCTATGCCCATGAGCAGCTCTGCACCAAGACTGAACTATTTTGGCCCTGAAACTGTATGTATTCAATCAGAGTTTTTACTGACAAGTGCCCATATTCAGCAAAATAAACTGATTATATGCAAAACTTTTCTATACCAGAACAAAAACAAAAACCACCCACTGCTTACATTTCAAAACTACTTTGTAGCCAAATAAAGAAATATGAGACGCAACAAAATATAGACATTGAACAAAGAATGGTTTTAAGCAGTGCTATTTTTCTAGAAAAAGAGGTGCCGGAACTCACAATGAACGTTTCCCTTGTTCTCTTATAATGGCAAAGCCACCCCACCTGCAAGGTGCTGGAACTGAGTTCTGGTGAGTTCCTGCTGAAAAAAGCCCTGGTTTTAAGCAAAGAAAGACTCAGGTGAAGAGTGGGTCAGACCATCAGAAACCTAAAACACACTATCAAAGATCACTGAAGCCAGTTGATTGTGCATACGTGTTATTCTACATCCATACAGCCAATGGTATACTCGCCAAATAACTACTGTAAGGCAACAAAAGTTATTTACTGCAGGTAATTGACTACTTGGAGGACATTTTTATGGTTTGTAACTGAGAAAAGTATGGCATATGTGTTTGGCTCCAGAAAACATGCTCAAACACACATACCGCAGACTGAAAACTCTAGGTTGGACAGAGATCCTCAATATCTACAATGTGATCAATAAAAATGTTGAGAAGCAGCTGCACTAAAACAGTTTAGGGAATGTATCTAAAGAACAACCAGTTTATGAAAAAGCAGCTTATTAGAGCTAAGCGACCGGGGGGGGGTGTGGAATGGCAAAATTACAAATAAATTGCCCAAGGGTTCAGTAGAACTCAGACAAGGAATATATAAAACTGAATTGTGACTTTTCATTAACCCACTACCACAACACTTGGACTCGCTACCAAAGCAGACCTGGATGTTAGCCAGAAATAATTTCCATCTGTTAAATGAGTATTCCTTCATATATCACACTATTCCTACAAATGTAACTGTCTAGGGCAACCAGAGTTTATCATGGCATGTGAAGCGTGACACAAAAATATATGCATGCCATTAAAATAAAATCCTAGAATAATATTATCATGGTGTTAAAAAAACACAATAGGTAAAGATGCTCTGAAACTTCAGGGGTAATTCTAGAATGTATGCACAGTAATCAAACGAGGACTCCTTACTAAAAACTTAAAATTGTTCATGTTACAGTAATCCATAAATTGGCTCCTCTGCCATGGCACCTTCTATTAGGAACATAAGCACATTTACAGCACAGAGACCAATTCTTAGCTTGGCCTCTTCCAATCAGCTGCAAACTACATAGACATGGGAACCAGCTGAAGCCAATGGATCGAAAGATGCAGCGGATTGTCAAACCTGCTTATATATTGAACTGATTTTACGAACCATTACTCTCTGTCACTGAATGATTGAAAGACTGAAAAATTAAATAAGTAGGCAGATATTAACCCATGAGCCTATCTTGATGGAGAATTGATTAAGGCAACAAACAATACCACAACTATTGGGGGAAGGGTGCCCATGTGTTATTGGACTACAACTCCCTCCATTTCCATGCTGGGAGTTGGGAGTCCAACAATATGTGAAAGAGCACAAGTTCCCCAGGTTGGTCAGAAAGCCAGCTTTCCCGGCTTACTTTTGACACCATGGCTACTTCTCACTAGAGTAATAAAAACAACAGGGGCTCACTTGAGACCACAGTGAAATTCAGAATTGCATTTTTAAAGCGATTTCGCAGCACTGCACTCACACCACCTCCAAAAACCAGAAGCTAAAGCTTCTTTCAAACTCAGATCTTCAAATTCAAATTCAATTCTTGTTGAAGACCTTAACAATGTGTCCTGCATCAAGAAGGAACACAGAAACTATCTAGCGTTGATAGCCCTGTATTGTAGAGAATGAGGCCATAGTCATGGGAGGGGTGTGTTTCCCCAAGGCTATGAGAGGTGGCTTACAGCAACCTTGCAATGAAGTGCAGCCCCGTCACCCATGTATTTGAGGCCAATTGATGAATGGCACTTCCGTGATGTAGTTCCAAACATCAATATTGCGGACCAGTTGGAGGAGAGAACAAACGTAGTGGCTTATGACAATCCTGCAATGTAGACCACTGGTAATATCCCCAAGCTGAAGATTGCTGGGAGACTTACAACTATCCTGCACTATGATTTTAGACAAGGGATGGGATTGATAGCTGCTAATTTCACAAAGAAAGATCAAATGGATGACGATCATCCAGATTTCTAAAATAATTATTGCACGGTACATGCAAGTTACCCTGATGCATACAAACAGCAGAACACCTGCATAAGATACACAATAAACTTCATTTGATATCTAAATGTGTCTAAATTGGCACACATTCATGTTCAAACAGCACAGCAGACACTGTCCTGTACAAAATATACCTCTGAGGCAGTAACAGTAAATTTAATTACATTGCCACCTCTACCACCTCCTCAGCCTTCTCCCAACCTAAAGTCAGCACTCAGCTGAATGCACACACTGCTTCATTCACTTGCATGCAGACACATTGTGCTTTTCCACTCTTGCAGTGTAAAATGGAGAGATTACAAATCAAATCTGGATGCCAGAGGAGAGACGTTACTCTAGTGTCACTTTCTATAGCTTATAGCAGGAGTGTGGAACCGATGTCAAACAAAGAGTCACGTTCCTTCATGGCCAGCCTTCCAAGAGCTGCATGCCAAAGGTGGACGGGTCCAAAATAAAAGTGGTTATGGGAAATGTGGACAGGATCAGAGCTGGTAATGGGCAGGGTCACACACACCCCACTCACCACTTCACATACCGAGCACCCACCATTTACAGTCGTACCTTGGATCTCAAACGTCTTAGTAGCCAAACAAATCAGATCCCAAACACCGCAAACCCGGAAGCAGGTGTTCCGGTTTGCTAACGTTTTTCGGAAGCCAAACTTCCAACGCGGCTTCTGAGTGAGTGCAGGAAGCTCCTGCAGCCAATTGGAAGCTACACCTTGGTTTTTGAACAGTTCCAGGAGTCAAACGGACTTCCGGAACAGATTATGTTCAAGAACCAAGGTATCACTGTATGCTCATATGCACACACAAATATACTCTACACACACATTCATTCTTACATGCACATTTTAGGGGCTGGCCATTTCCTGTCGTGTTATATCAGAAGCATATTTCCTATGCTTCTGTTATAACACGCATAAAGAACACTGTTAATTGATGGGTGACTGGAAATCTTTGAAGATATTAAGAGATGCTACATGGCAGAGCAATCCAAACTGAGCCAGACAGCAGCAGGGCCGGGCAGAACAGCGTTTCCACTGCCGAATCCATGGCCCGAGTGCTCATGGCAGCTGTAGCAGAAGGTGGGGAGAGGGCAGGCAAGGCCTGCTTTATAGACTCTGTAGCAATCACACACAGGTAAATCCCAATACTGTCAAGTGACAACAGTGGATCCTGAGTCAACCCCTCCCTACCCCTAGAATGCCCCAATTTAGGATTTTCTGTGGGCTACTGCCAATGGGGAGCTCATAGGTGCAATGGGAAGCTGCTCATAGGCACCTCGCTCCTCAGGCAGAGGCCGGTGGAGCTGTTTTGGGCTGGGCAGAAGGAGACTGTTTTTGAGTTTGTTTAGCGATGGGATGGAAGAGGCTAAACTAGGGTGGGCTCCTCCTCTATTTCCACTGCAGATTGTCCAGTCCTAAATATGAGAATTCTAATGAGAACCAAGCCTGTTTTAACATCTCTATCCCTGCTCCTCCTAGGTAGTTTCCTCTGCAATGAGGCAGCAAGCCTCTGAAGTCCTTGGGGATGTCACTGCAGCTGTCCTATGCCAGAAAGTCCACAAGTCCTATGCCAGAAACAAAAGAGCAAGTAACTCCTTTAGAAGGTACTGTGTCAAGTGCTGAGGATAAAAAACCAAGCAATCAGAAGGTGCATTTCCAAAGCATATGCAGCCCAGTCGCTCTGCATCAAGCAGAAACACACACACCATTTATATTATATCCTCATTTCATATGAGGATCAGTTCATTCAAACGGATGGCGCAAGCCTGTGGTGCCTCACCCCCCTCCCCACCCAAACAGATACACCACAACTGTAAGGCACCAAGAAATACTTTTGTAAAATCTATCAAACTGATAGAAATTATGAATTTACTATTCTACAGTTAATAAAACTTAATGCAAAGAGCAGTTACACCGCGACATCGTGCCTCACCCAATAGTTGTAAGAATGTGAATAAAACTTATTACAAGCTTTGAAGAAAAGTAATCCTGGGAGTAACAAAAGTTTTCATAAGCTTGAAGGTGGAATGCAAGTACAGAGTTCACCCCATGGAAAAGGTAGGCATTAATATTTCCCATGTACCAGTATCATATTCCCTTTATATTCCCTCTATTCAATAAAAGGTTTGGGGGAAGGAGGCTGAAAAATGAAGTGATGACACATGCTGACAATACCCATTTTTTATTTTTAAAAAAAAACATGAATGCTTTGCAGCCGCCTAATGGCTTTATTGAAATACCTCTCAACACTAGCGGTCAGAATTAGGAAGCAAACCAGGAAGCTGCCTTACACCAAATCAGACCCACTGATCCATCTAGTTCAGTGTTGTGCATAGTGACTAGCAGCAGATCATCAGGGCTTCGGGCAGAAGTCTTCCCCAGACATTCCTGTAGATGCCGGAGAATGAACCTCAGACTTGAGCTATGGAGCCTTTCTCCAAATTAAATAGAGGCTGGAGGCTTGCCCAGGAGGGATTAAGCCATTAAGGGCTCTGTCCCGCCTGCAACAGGAGCCCACTTCTATGTGGGTGCTCCTCTTAGGTTTCTGTGCTGGTCACAGAGGGATGACAGGCTCCATCCATCTTCCATCCATCCATGCTCACGTGCACGTCTGCAGCTCTTTGTCACCTATGGCTACCAGGCGGATGTTGAAATACACCACTAGAAACATGTGAGGGTTGGTATCAAAACTTGTTTTTTCTTGGAGGGGGTAAATTTATGGAAATAACAACTGGGTCCCTTGAGCTTGGGGAAATATTTTCAACCTCAGACAGTTTAATCAGATTGACAACAAGGAATGGATTGCAATATCATCATTTTTAAAATTGCATAGCTAGTCTCTTAGTGTTGGATGATACAAACATGATAGTTGTGCTGCATGACATTCACCTCATTTAAAGCATTGCAATGATGAATATCAAAGTGATTTACAATTAAAAAATGCATAACACCATGTGGTAAAATCCATATAAGCAAGTTTAAAACAAAATATTCCTTCTACCACGGGTGGCAAAATGGTTAACATCAATGGTTGCATTCAGACACAAAAAGAGGCTTTGTCTCAAGTTCTCACACTCCCTCTTCTTTTCTGTTTCACATTAACAGCAGTTTAATGTCTTGTCTGAACCCTAAACTGCTGTGAGAGTTAACTATGAGTAGTAAAAAGAAGCCAGCCAGTTATGGTTTGAAGTGGGCTTGTTTCAACTCAACATTGTTAAGATAACCACCGTTTTTGCAGGTTTAGACAATGCAAGAAGCTGCAGTTAATCTACAGAAATGAAAGCTTCCAAACTCCTCTTTAGAGGGGGGGGGGTGCATGAGCCCTGGGGAAGGCTCATTCTCACAACACTAAATTATGGTTTGTGTTATATCCAGACTAGTCCATTGTCTAGGACCGACTTGCCCAACCTGATGCCCTCCAAACAACCCTGGTTGTTTTGGGCTGCAACTTCCCTTACCAAGGTTAAGGGTAAGGGTTGATGGGAGTTGTATGCCAAAACATCTGGAAGATACCAGGATAGGGAAGACTGATCTATGCACAGGCAAACACAAACACTGCCTAGTATGTTCCCGCCTGCCATTAATATCTTACAAGCAATATCACACAACTAGGGGAATCTTTATAGATGGATTTAACCTGCTTAACTTTGCATAAGAACACAATAGCCCTGTTTTTAGATTACGTACACATGTTGCAACATGTGTCATATGGGGCATACCTCCTGAAAACATTTGCTATATCTACGGTGTATCTAAAGCTGCTGCCCAAGTAATTTAAGACACCTTCTGAATCAATTAAATTATGTTAACTGATTAACCCATAAATCAACTAAGTGTTTCAGCCCTTGTTGTTATTGGAGTTTTTCTATTATTATTATTAATATTATTATATAACATTTTTAAGTGTTTTAATCATGTTCTAGCATGTTTCGGCAGAGACCTAAAGTTATAATGACCTGTGTCACATACAAGCAGTGTTTGTGGCCCAATGTGGCAGTAAGTAGATATGTATTCTGGAGATCTGGATTAAAAACAAGACCCAGTAGAGCATCCTGTTCATGTCACCCAAAGGAGGAAAATCTAAATAACTTAGCACTGACATCACCTAGCTGAACTTCACCAATGACTTGTATGGGGGTGGATTTAGATTACTGCCAGGTGTTCATGAAAATCTTAGTCTTAATTCAGTGCTTTTTTAAAAAAAGAGAGCCAATATTTTGCCTTAATTATTTTCACTGGAGAGTGCTGGGGTTCCACAGAGTTCAACTTGTCCTCCCATTATGTTTAACATCTACGCAAAGCTACTGGGAGTGGTCATCAGGAGATCTTGTCTGAAGCGTCACCCATACACTGCTGATACCCAGCTTTATCTCTAGTTCTCATCAGACAGGTGGGGCTGTGGTTGTCCAGAACTAGTGTTTAAGCATGGTAATGGACTGGATGAAGGTCAACTTGATCCAGACAAGATGGAGGTATCGTTGGCTGGTGGTTCATCCACCCAGGTGAATGGTGTTCAGCTTGCTCTAGATGGAGTCGCACTCTTCCCAAAGGATCAGGCTCATAGTCTGTAGGTACTTATTAATCCAACATTGCCATTAGAGGCTCCAGTGATCTCGGCAGTTTCTGTTTATATCCAACTGTGATCGTACCTGGAGGGAGATCACTTGGCCAAAATTACCCATACTCTTGTAAGCCTGTTCATAAGTTATTGCAACACAGTGCTGTCTTTAAAAATGCAGTTCGTCCAGAACATGGCCGCAAAATCATTAACAGGGACTGGACTGCCTTGACTGTATTACACTTGTGCCTTGTCAGCTAAACTGGCCCCTTGTCAGCTTCTGAGTCCAATTTAAAGTGCTGGCTTTTACCTTCAAAGCCCCCAACACCTTGGGATCAGGCTAACTGTAAGACCATCACCTCCCATGCGCATCCACCAAAACTTCAAAAGGTCTAATCCAGGTGCCAACGGCAAATGAAGTGAGACCTGCAATCACCAGAGAGGGGGCCTTTTCCCAGCCCAGAGGGGCTGAGGCAACCCAGCCAGATGGGTGAGGTATAAATAATAAAAGTTTTATCTATCTCTAATTACAGAATCTTCACAGGGAAGCTTTTTTAGCACCAGATTTGTGGTATTTTCACCACCAGTTGTAGGCCTTTATGTTCACCCGGACCTTTTAAGTAACTTTGGTAATCTGGATCTAATTTTTTAACCCATTTCTAATTGGAAGATGGGGGTGATGAGTTCTGTTCTGTTGTATTTATGTAGTTTCTGCCCTTTAATGGTTTCGTGTTTTCCTTTGTATTAAAGTGGTTTTTTACTTAATCATTTGATGTTGTGCAGAACTTTGTCTTACTGGATAGCATACAAATGTCATAAGGTAGGACCTTCTCAGCAGCAGCGCCCTCCCTGTGGAACGCCCTCCTTTCAGATGTCAAGGAGATAAAGAACTACACAAATTTTAGAAGACATCTGAAGGCAACCCTGTATCGGGAAGTTTTTAACATTTGATGTTTTATTATGTTTTTATATATGCTGTAAGCCACCCAGAGTGGCTGGGGAAACCCAGCCAAATGGGCTGGGTAGAAATAATAAAGTAGAAGTAGTAGTAGTAACAAACAAACAATGAACAAACAAACCTATACATTTTGGTTGAAGAGGCTGGGATCTCCAGATAGCAACAACAGTAATTTATTTTCCTTCATACTACATCCCTGCACAACATTTACTCATGACATTTATTCTGTTGCCCAGTGTTGCACCATTAGGAGGCAATATCATCAGACTTACCCATCGCATTTCACAGGACTTACTTCTGAGTAAATGCACAAAGCTCAAACTGTTAGATATTTCATCATGTATATCTAATTTCTCTCATCCTACAGTGCCCCTCATTTGATAGCACAAGGCTGTATACGATTGTGCATCATACTGCAGACATAGGGAACCTCTGGTGCACATGCCAAATTAAGCCTGGCAGGGGTTATTTTGCTCTTAATATTGTTTATTGTTGCGGTTCTCAGCTGCCTTGGGAGCGTTTTCTTTTTTTAACTTAAGGGCAACAATGGCTTGCCCTGGGTAACGAGGTGAGTGTTAAATTATAAGGCTGACCATCTTGAGTGCATGCAGGAACTGCCTGTGGGTTTCCCATAGGCATCTGGTTGCCCACAGTGGGAACAAAATGCTGGACTATAAAGGCCTTTGGGCTGATGCAGAAGGGTTCTTCTAACGCCCCTCCAAAATCCTGACAGTAACACCATGGTCCATTACTGTAGAAGGTAGAGGACATGTGTGAGTGCATTCAATCATTTTGACAGGAAAAAGAGTCAAATGTCTTTGTCCCCACTCAACAGAGTTAGAAAACTAGAGTGCTCCTAGCACCACAGGCCACAGCTCAGTGACAGAGTATCTGTGTTGTATGTAAAAGTAAAGGTAAAGGGACCCCTGACCATTAGGTCCAGTCATGACTGACTCTGGGGTTGCGGCGCTCATCTCGCTTTATTGGCCGAGGGAGCCGGCATGCAGCTTCCGGGTCATGTGGACAGCATGACTAAGCCCCTTCTGGCGAACCAGAGCAGCGCACGGAGACGCCGTTCACCTTCCCGCCGGAGCGGTACCTATTTATCTACTTGCACTTTGACGTGCTTTCGAACTGCTAGGTTGGCAGGAGCATGGACCGAGAAATGGGAGCTCACCCCGTCGCAGGGATTGGAACCGCCAACCTTCTGATCAGCAAGTCCTAGGCTCTGTGGTTTAACCCACAGCGCCACTCGCATCCCGTGTTGTATGTAGTAGATCCCAAATTCAATCCCTGGCATCTCCAAGTAAGGCTGGCGGACCCCCTGTTTGAAATCCTGGAGAGCTGCTACCAGTCAATGTAGACCAGGCATGAAGAATGTCCGGGCTATGGGCCAATCAAGAGGTTGATAGATGAAATGTCCCACTCACTAGTCAAAGCTGGCTCAAAAAAGTTCCCCATCCTTGGTGCATTCTCAAGCATAAACCGAATTCTTCCAAATGTACTCACCTGCGTCAAATGATGGTGTTTCTAGAGGAAATTAACTATTCAGACTGTAGATTAAATGGCCTTACTTGCCTAAGGTTAGCCACTTTTCAAAACACATTATTTTTATTGGAATTATTCAATTAAAAATGTATTACAATATTTTTTTGCATAATACACATCATACATGCCAGTCAATTACAGGAAAAGGTTGCACACCTTTTCACTGGTCCTGGCTCTTGTGTAATATGGCTTGTAGACATGAGCAAGCAACGTGCTTATCTCTGTGCTATGAAAAGTGTCACCTGTTAATGTCTGCAAATCAATCTGACATAAGAAGAACTCTGCTGGATCAGACCAAAGGCCCATCTAGACTAGCATCCTAATTTCACAGTGGTCAATCAAATGTCTGTGGGAAGTCCGCAAGCAGAATATGAGGGCAATCTCTTGTTTAATTTTTATTGAAGCCTACCCTTACACTTTGCCTATATAGCAAATAAATACTAGTTTTTTCCTAGTCCATTGGTAGCCCTATACCTGCCTCCGATATCTAGGCCTATCACTGTTCAGCATCCCCGATTAAGGTTCAGTGAACTCAGCATTTCTTCTGGTCCAAGGTAACACAGATACACATGGAATTAGATTATATGAAGGATGCACCTAAAATATGGAATATACATTTGGTAATTGTATGCTGCGGGCAAGGGGAGCCATAATGGCCCCAAATCTCAGGCTAGTAGTATGATTAAAGAAAATACTTTCTGGTCTTAAATATTTTTTATTGTAAATCACATTGATATTTTTTTAATGAAATAGTGATCTATAAATATTTTTATAAACAAACACACACCTGCAGGGTCACAGGTCCGCAAACCCCTGCCACAAAGGAACACCAAGTATTTCACATTACAGACATTGAAGAACAAATCTGCAGATGGCCTTTTCTGACCTGTGTTATTACAATGAGACTGTAAAAGGACCTAGTAACCAGCACTTTATGAATCACATTCATGTAGGATCAATTCATCATGCATCCCACTCAAGAGTTTGCTCATATGAAGCAAGCCAGATAACAGCAAGGGGGAAAGCTCTCATCTGACATGTCTATATTCCCAAACACAGCAAAAGTAGGGGAGAAGACTCCAGATCCTTGGCACATCCAGTCTCTGCTCTCTACTGAAAGTGCAATTAGGGATGGTCAGTTACTGTCAATAGGACTGGTGGTTTCTATAAGACAAGCACAGGTCTCACAAGGAAACTAGACCAAGAGCTGTCAAACTTGTTTCGCAAAATGTATCAGATTGTGACAATTGCCATTACTTCTAGCTCAGTTTGAAGTCAGACTTCTAGGCAAAAATCACACGGTCCCTGGCAGTTTAAAATGGTTGTGCTCTTACATTTGGGGATGCTTAAGACCAAAACCCTACGTCTGCCTGAAAGTAGGTTTAGCATGAGCATGTAGGCTGCCAAAGAAACCAGTCGCTTTGCTCCTCCTCCTCTGATGCACTGTGTAAACTAAGTGTTTCCCAACCTTGGGCCTCCAGCTGTTTTTGAACTACAATTCCCATCATCCCTGACCACTGGTCTTGCTAGCTAGGGATGATGGGAGTTGTAGGCCAAAAACATCTGGAGGCCCAAGGTTGGGAAACACTGGATTTGGCTTAGCACATTGTCTGAACGGGGACTCATGGTTTGTCTCACTGTAGACAAACCGCAAGCTGTAACTAAGATTTGTACTTTGGTTTACAGCTTGTTGCTCTTCTGCAGGAGAGAGACAATAAGTATTCTGCCTTTGAAAATATTAAAGCTAGCAGCTATTTGACTCCCTTTCTGTAACTGGAATATTAATAAAGTGGAAATAAATTTTAAATAGTGCAGCGGGCATGTAAACTACCAAACACCATCTATCGCCTATCAAAATATACAGCAACTTGTCTACAGTAGCATTTTAATGCGTTTTAACTTCCAAGTTTTAATCATGTGTTGAGTAAAGTAATGTAAAAACTTTCTAACCGAAGCTATAAATCTTATAATATGAAAGCCAATATGTCTGCAAAATTAAAATGGTGTAGTGAAATTATGGTTTCACATCCAAGAATTTCACAGCTTGAAAAGTTTGTTTTCTTACCAAAAGGTAGGAAGTTTGGGCTTAAGTTTAGTAAGATTTACAGTCACTTCTTCAGGTTCAAAATTGGATTTGAAACTTGCTAATGTGGGAAGTCAGTGGATTTCAGATCCCCACAACACATGTGTAGTTTCAACACTAGTGTTAACCCTCCATAAAAAAGAACATTTCTGGAGACACAGAGACCCACAGGCATGCATATCATTATGAAGTCTCCAACTGACCTTTTATGACTAGACCTACAGCCTTATATAAATAAGAAAGTATGGAGAAGCTATAAATGACCCAATAATCACCATCTTGCCTTGCATGTTAATATACAGACACTTCTAAGGTTGAAGAGCAGGGCTACAAAGGCAGAACACAGCAGTTGTTGGTGCTAAATGTAATTACTTTGAAACAAAAGGGAGGGAACTTCAAGCTTGTTCTTAGGAGGTTTGGGGTGGGTGATATCCAGTAAAAACTCAGAATTGCTCTTTTCTGCTTCCATAATACAAATACATACTAATAAACCATAATATTTCTAGAACAACACAGCAGCCTAATGGCTTTCTGGAAATGAAATATATCACTCCGAGTTTACTAGTAAACATTTGGAGGATATCCGCTGGAACTGTGATCGCAATTATTAAGCACTCACTCAAATCAATATATTACAGCATAATCCTAAATACGTTTATTCAGAAGAAATTCCTGTTGTTTTCAGTGGGGCTTACTCCCAGATAAGTGTGTATACTGTTTGAGTACACCCATAGGAAATTTGCACTGATTTATGAGGAAATTGGGGTACATGCAATTATATTTGGCTGTATGTCTTGCTCACAATCACCATGGGAAAGTTGAAACCTTGCCCACAATCCCTTGCCTCAGTTTCCCAGGACAGGTAAGCGCCTACCCCATACCTAAAAGCAAGTAAAAGCCCTATTATCTTTTTGTTTCATCAGGGCACAAACTTCACAGCTTAGACAGCTTAAAAGACAATGGTGGAACAATCTCCCCAAAGCAGCATCTCTTTATTTGGGAGGTTATATTTCGTGCAGTAGCATACAGTGCAACCCAGGTGCTGTTTTCGAGATAGCTATTCCCTTGAACAGTGTAAGCTCTTGCATGTCTAGGCCTGCAGGACCAACCATACATCCAGCCCTGCAGAGCCATGACCAAACAGCAACCTGCCTGCAAGGCCTCACCATCAGAAAGTGGTCTGGAGTACAAAGTGCCTCCCTCTTAGAAGTCCCATATACAAGAGTTCCTCAATAAAGCTTTGCCTTATTCACAGGAGGCTATGTATATGACCTAGAAGAAACTCTCCAGTTTCCCTCGTTTATGTTCCCCTGCACATCCATAAGAACTCTACAAAGAACAGGCAAGTGGCAGCCTCCAAAAGATTGCAGCCATTGAGAAAACTATTAAATGGAAGGGAGAAAGGGCCTGACACAGTCCGCCTGCCCTGGTGCAACAACCAAAATACCATGGATTATGACAGACAATAGGAAACCCTCAAGAGACCTCTCTTTTTAGTTCTTTGCCCTCTGATCTCACAGCTTCCCTATTTCTTTGTTAAACCATTAACACTGTAGGTCAGCTGCCCAGAACTAATCAGCCAGAACTGGATCCCCTGTTATGACTGATATAGGGTGGATATTTAACACACTGGTCAAGCCCATCCCATCTTGGGTTTTCAATATTAACACAGTTGTCATATCCTCTCCCTTCCCCGCTCCCCAATTAAATTGTTCGTCCTTCTCCCCACCCTCCCCTTCTCTCTTTCTCACACACACACATCAGTACTATAAACTTCCAAATGTAACTTTCAGCAATACAACATAAATCTACACATACAACGAATCTACCAAAGCATTGTTTTTACGCACGTGACCAACGAGTGAGAAACACAGCATTACGCACATAACACACACAAAGGTAATTAATTGAGGAAATGTGTTTGTGCAATCCATGAGTTGTCAACACAGCGGCCCTATGGCCTAAGTTCAAGCTGGCGATAGATACAGGCACACTGGAGAACAAATCCTGCTTCAAAAGACTTCCTCTTGGATGTTAATAAATAATATGAATATTATAAGATTTTTAAAAACTCACAACGTCCGTAAGAGCAACACTGTGATGCCCGAGAGACCAGAAAGATTATATAACCTATTTTTATACAGAGATATATGCTCCATTCTAGTTATCAATATACAGTCTGGATCGTACACACGAAAGCCCTTTTGGCAGACGGACAGGCTCTGATTACAACCAACTGGGACGGACAAAGCATAACTATATATAAGGAGGAAATTAATCCAGCTCTGTTACAGGCCACGGACTTCAAAACTTGAAACGGAGCAGGAACCATGACTCGACGTCAGGCATCTCTGAGTGTACCCCCAAAAGGACAGTGTAGGATTTGTTGTTTTCCCTTTTTCTTTTAAGGGTTTGGAGCTCCCAGCAAAGCGAGCCCTGAGAGCAGGGAAACTTGCCCCCAAGGAAAAAGTAGCTGCCCAAGACAGGCTCCATAGACATAAAGTAGTGGATACAATGTTCTTTCCCAGAGGAAAACCGCAACAAGGCATGGCTGAAAACCGGGGGGGGGGCAAGGGGGTAGAAAGAAAATGGGCTCACCCCCTTCAACTTTTCTCTTCCTAGCGTGACCAATTCCATGGGCGGGAGAAAGGGGGGGTCGAGGTTTGGGTCTGGGGGTGGATAAATATGGGAAGGGGCAGGGGGCGGGGAAACTCCCCCCGCAGCCCGGGACATCTGTGTGGAAAAAGGGGGGCGCAATAGAGACGAATCCTCTCCTTCCTCTCCCGGAGAGTTTCCAAGGCCGGGATGGGAGCGCTCGCCCGCCCGCCCGCTTGCTTGCTTACTTACTCCGTGCTCCGTCCGGGGAAGGGTGGGTGGTGGTCCCGCCGGTGCAGCCGCTTGAGGCTCTGGATCGTTTGGGTGAGGGGGGGGGAGAAGGTGACAGGGCAGCAGGAAGAGGGGGGAGGCGCGGCTGGCTGGCTGGCTGGCTGAGGAATCCGCCGCGCACCGAAAGGAGCTCTAGCCGGGCGCCGAGCAAGAGCGACGGGAAAGTTTGTGCGAAGGAGGGAGGAGCAGAAACTTGGAAAGGGAGAGAAAGAAGGAGGGAGGGAAGGAAGGAGAGCAGGAGCCGCCAGCCCCCGCCCTTCTCGCCGATGGACAGCCTCCTCCTTCCGCGACCATCTCTGGGGGAGGAGACCTGAGGAAGAGGGTCGTCCCCCCACCCCGCGCCTTCGCTTTCTCGGGTGGTGGTGGGGGGGAGTTTTTCTGCCGGAGGCAGGACGGGAGGGAGGCTGGAAGGAAACTGGATGCGTTTACTGGAAAAGGCTGGATCATTAGGGCCAACCACCTTCTTCTAATAAAGGGGGGGGGCAGTCTGTTTGCAAGGGGGAATAGTGTCTGGTGGGTACATAAGGCCGAGTGGACTTCATGGTCAAATGTTGAATGGGGCCCCAAAGTTATCTTCTTTCCCTTGAGTGAGTAATGCATGGCTTGAGACAGAGCGTTTGACTTCAGCCGCGAAGTTCCAGGTTCAAATCCCGCCTTCGCTAGGAAGTTCAGCGTGTGACCCTTCGGACTGACACTTAAAACAGCCTTAGTGGGCTGTTGGGATGCGGGACAGCGGGGTGGGGAGTGGCGAGAGAGCGAGGTACACTGTACACACTCAGGACCGAGTTCCTTGCAGGGAGGCTCGGCTCTAAAATGTACTTTTAAAAAAACGGGAGAGAGATCCAGGCCTACTTTTGAATGTAGCAACAGGCGCATTTGCGCAGCACTCCAAGGCGAGTTTGCTTTCCTTGTTAGCATGCATGGGATTTGGAGGTTGCAGGTTTGGATAACTTTGTTGTTGTTGTTTTACTCTTGCGTGAGAGGAAGCCGTGGGATGAATGGTCTGGGGTAACTAACAGCAGCTTTTCCAGAAGGGATGAGCTGCAGTTGTGGGGGCGCCTGCCTGCCCGCTCTCCCAGGCGCAGCCCAGAGGAACGCCTGAGCGCGGAGGTCGTCCTGGGCAGGCAGAACCTGTCTGCGAACAGGTTGGGCGGGTGGCGACCGCCTCGTCTCTCCTTCAGCCCCGGGCAAGGAGTGGCAGGGAAAGCGCAGGGGGGCTAAGCGACCCGCCCGCCCGCCCGCCTGCGTCGGGGGCGGGCGGAGGCCCGGCTGCACTGGGAGTCGCCCTCCGCTGGAGGAGGCGCGTTGCCGGATCTCAGACCAGCAGCCCCTCCTGCCCTGAAATCTCAGCCTCAGCGCTCGGCTGCTGACGTCACGGGCGGAGGAACGGCCTGCTCGCTTCCCCAGCCGGCCATCGCGGCTCCTCCGCCGAGCCTCCCGCTGCAGCGACTCCTAGGGGTCACGGGGCGCAAAGGACGCCGCTCCCTCGGAACCGCTCGATTGCAAACCGACCAAGCCGCAGTCGGCAATAGAGGAAGTCGGTCAGACTTTTCAAATCTTATTTTCTTCCTCTCTTCGCCAAGGGGCGGGCTGTAGGAAACGGATCCGACATGGGGCGGGGTGGAGGGGGAAACAAAATCTCCTCTCGCGCGCGCGCTCCTGCTTCAGCGGCCGCCCGGCCTTTTTTCAAACGAGCGAAAAAACGCGGGTTATAAAACGCAGAGGCTTAGGAAGCGATGCGGAATTTGCGGCACACGTGCAAATGCAATCGGTTGAATGGAGCGTTTTATAAGGATTCTGAAGAACAGCCGCGCTTGGAAAAGTCGCTTTTGAAGTACTGCATTTGAGCACGAAAAAGAGGTGTCGCCACTTTGCTTTTTTTGTCCGTGTTTCTCATTACGTCCCAGCCCGTGATCGTCCCTCTTTCCACCCTCATGTGTCCCAGAGTCTCCTGCGCTCTCCTTGCACACCTCTGCCCGTTCTCCTTTCCAGACCCTCAGCCCGAAATACATCTAGCCAATGCATCCCCCCACTTCCTTGACACATCGCTTCATAAAACCCATCGATGAATTCCATGGAAGACCATAGCTGACTGGAACCCGGATGCCTCCCTCGGGAATATTGCAGACCGCTTCTCCTGAACGAGCTACTTTTATAAACAAAAACAATTTGTCTTTCCCCTACAAGTCCTTTTATTTGTGGAGGCAGAAGGAAAGACAAGCAACTAGTACTAGTATTCTTCCCACCTGCTCCATAAGAAGTAGATCATACGCATACCCTCCAACAGTTCTCCGATGAAAATATGGGTGTTCTAGTCAATAATAATAATTCTACTATTTATATCCCTCCCCATCTGACTGGGTTGCCTCAACCACTTGGGCCGGCTTCCAACATACAAAAAAAAAACATAATAAAACATCTCTGCTTATCCTCCACTTTTGAAATTCAGTTTGTTTGGAGAGGTGTCTCTTTTGTTGTGTTGTTTCCAGCTCTTGGAACAGGATCCTTACTTGCAATGCTACTCGGACCTCTTCAGGGGCAGAGATCACAAAAGAGATTTATATCGGACATCTTCACCATCTCCTACCTACCGGTTCGGAGGCCTTCCCCTAGTTAAGAGTCACCTTAGTGACATTGATGGGTAATAGATTAAGGATAAAGGATGGACAATCAACATGTGGAACTTGTACAATGATCTAAGGTGTGCTCACTTAGCACCCCACATGAGGGACAGCAGGATCACACCCACTGGTCATGCCACACTGCCATACTAACTGGTCCAGACCCATGGCAGCTGCACGTGCAGTTCTTACGCATGCATATATAAGGGCTCCTTCATGCAGGTAGTTCTGTTTGCACCTGGGGTCCTTCACACTAACATCAAATGTGAAGCTACTGATTACAGTGGGATAGGGGGGGGGCATGGCCAGCATGTACATTCCTCTGCCTTTCATGCATGTGATGATTGCATGGGAGGGTGTTGTGTGTGAACGCCCCATTAGTAACAATCACTGGTTAGATAGAGGCTTTAAAAAGTTGTCTGTTCCAGGCCCCTGTGCCTCATGGATCATCTCCTTTTAGACTTCAACCCATTACCCATTTAGGACATGGGTGGCACTGTGGTCTAAACCACTGAGCCTCTTGGGCTTGCTGATTGGAAGGTTGGCAGTTCAAATCCCTGTGATGGGGTGAGCTCCCATTGCTCTGTCACAGCTCCTGCCAACCTAGCAGTTCAAAAGCATGCCAATGTAAGTGGATAAATAGGTATCGCTGAGGTGGGAAGGTAAACGGTGTTTTCTTGTGCTCTGGTTTCCGTTATGGTGTTCTGTTGTGCCAGAAGCGGTTTAGTCATGCTGACCACATGACCCGGAAAGCTGTCTGTGAACAAATGCTGGCTTGATCGGCCTCAAAGCAAGATGAGCGCCACAACTCCATAGTCGCCTTTGACCGTCCAGCAGTCCTTTACCTCTTTCTTACCTTACCAGTACCCATTTAATTTTGGAATATGATCCACTGAGTATTTATTCCTGAGGACTGCATGGTTAAAGGCACATTTCAGGTGCAGGTTTTGGTGTTGCTTTGGGTCAACACTCTTTTCAGAGATCCATTTTGCTTAATGGCTGCTTCTCTTTTCCCCCTTACATTTTCAGGATCAGCTGTTTCCATTTCCAAATTATAAAATAAAAGCTGTATTTAATAATGCTATAAATAATATTTCCATATAGCTGCTATATCCTAGGCAAAAAATAACTACAGCTCCATAGAAATAAGTACTTTCCCCTGAATAGTTCAAAACAATTTCTTTTAAAAACTCTTTACTGGATGTAAAATGCCTTTAAATTCACAGAGACAAAATTCATGATGTAATGCCAGTAAAGGATCCCTCTCCCTATTAAAAAAAGGTTGAGATTGGTTATTTCTAAGTCTGTCTGCAGCTGTTTCCAAACTATATCATTTTACTGTGATCTGTTATAAATGATGTAGTCAGTTCAAAATGCCCTAATCACCTTTCTAATCAATTAATGCCAAAAGCCAGGGCAAAGAGGTGCATCTTCAGTATTCGCCAAAAGCTACCATATATAGTGAAGGTGCCAGATGCCTCCCAGGCCACCCCTCCCCCGAGCTTCTGAAGTCAATGGAACAACCAAGAGGGTTGTTGGTTGTTAGCAGATGAGATGGTCTGTAGGGAAAGAGGTGGTCTTTCGTGTATTTGGGGACTGAGTCCTTCAGGGCTGGAATGAGCAAGGCTAAAAGCTGCAAAGGTCTGTGTGATCAGGAATGCAGAAGTTGAGGGGGAAGAAACAGCAAGGCTAGGTGCTGGCAGGCAGGGAAAACCGGAGAGCTTAGGGGGAAGAAAAAGAAAGAAAGTCGGATGACACTGGGAGGAGGCAGCAATAACTATTTCTCTGCTCTTTTCCCTCTAGTTTGCTATTATCATTATGTGATTCAGGATAAGGACTGAGGACTTGTCAAGTTGATCAGTCAGTATATGCTATCCCTGTGCTGTTTAAGTCCTTTTCAAAGCCAATTGCGAATTCCTCCTCTTTTTTTATTTTAATAGGGCAAATGTGTGCTCTGGCTCAGAAGAGGCAGAAGTATTACAGCCTTAAGGACACTAAATGTGAAGAAGTTCATGCAACAGCAGAGCACTGCTTGGAGGGGCAGGAGGTGTGTTGCATACACCAGTTGTTGTTTTTACGGTTAGATTTATGTTCCTGGAACAGTACATCAGGGGAACTCTCGGCCCCTAAAGCAATAAATAAAATGACCCCAAATGACACAGGCCAGGGTGGGGGAGTTGTGTCAATCATCATCACCCTTCATAGAACAGGCAGGATCCATTAGGTGCTCCTTTGGAATGGGAGATTACATTCTAAACGGCTGTCACAATTGCACACAACTGCCGCACTATTTGGGAAAGTATCGCCTATTTTCCCAAGTGCAAATTAGTGTGCTTTGAATACCTAGAAAATGCAAATCGCCCAGAAAGAGAAGTGCTAGCTTGAGGGAAGACCTCAAAATCACATGCAACAAATGAATAACAACCAGTTAGGTGTTTTTCTTATTCTGGGTTCCCATGGTCAAATGGAGGTCCCCTGCATTAGAAGGTGATGCGTATTACTTCCCTTACTTCAGCTGGGTAAGCCAGCCCAACTGTGTATAGAGGCCCTCCGGCCCCTCTTTTTGCTGATGTCTACCCCACAGTCCTGCCCTGATGACACCACTTTTGTTATTATATGCAAAGGAAATTGTGCCACCTGAAAGGAAATTCAATGCACCTTAGTATGTGGAAACATGGTGTTTCCACATGTCTAACATAGTATTTATGTTGAAGCCTTTCATCAAGGGAGGGGGCCTTCCAGGTGCTGTCAGTCTTCATCTCCCAGCATCCCTGACCATTGGCCATGCTGGCTGGGTGTGATAGGAACTGAAGTCTATCAACAGCTGGGGGGGGGCACAGGTTATCCATCCCTGACTTATTCCTCATGGGAAATAGAGAAAGGAAAGAGAACTTGGAAGCCAGTGCCTTTGAGGCCCTTGCAAAAATAGGGATGGCAAGGCAGCAATGAGTGGGCGAAGGAGAGGGAGTGGTAAGTCGTGAGATGTAGACACAACAAGGTCAAAGAAATTAGGTCAGAGCTGTTGTCAGTGTGAAGGGTTATTGTACAGAACGTCTTGTTTGCCACTTACAAACCATTGTAATTAAGTGGTGTATGAATGGCTGAAATAAAGAAGAGGCACAGACAGAATGGACTGTAACAGAGAAGGGGAACTATGGCCCTTCAGGCATGGGTTGGACTATAACTCGCATCATCCTTGACCCTTGGGCCAAGCTGTCTGGGCTTGATGGAAACTCTAATTCAGCAGCATATGGAAGGCCATGAGTTTCACATCAGTGGACTGGAACCCTAGGTAGCAATATCAACACAAGATCATTTTAAAACAACATTTGGGTTTTCTCATTTTCAGTCTTGGTTGATTGATAACATAAGTTCACCCTTCATCAAAAGGTCCCAGGGCATAGGGCCCATGAGGCAAGGAGAGGTGGTGGCACGTCCAACTCCTATGCTTGTTGGCCACTGCCTCCTCCTCCAGTGTGTGCCTGCACATCCTTCTCATTACTTTCTGGTTTTGCTGCACCCCCCCCCCCAATTTTCCTTCTGCAATTTGTTCTCTTTGCTGTCCTGCATTCCCTTTCCTCCCTCCACCTCTCAGGAGTCATGTCAGTTTTCTGTGATGCAGGACATGGGATATCCAATGACACCAAAGTGGGCTTCTCCCCTGACAGTCTGCTCAGCTCCTCCCTGGGATCTGAGTCAATTGTCCCCCAACCCACTGAGCCCCTTCTGAGTCCAGTTCTGGCACTTCCCCATTTTCCTCCTCTGCTTCAGACCAGTCCTGCCAAGATGTCTCCATTTCAATCATGACCCCAAAAAATGAGCGTCCCAATTTGGATCACCCGGATGTTGGAGGGTATGACATAGGACTCCTTCCCACACTTGCTGAATGGTGCAGTTAGCAGGAAGCATGGCCAGTGGGGTCAGTAGGGATGGCCAGAGCTAGCCTAGGGGGCTCTGTAGCTCTGTTACATAAGAGGGGATTTACCTAAAACCCCTTAGTATTAATTTCCTTGAAAAACAAACAAACAAACACTGGTTGAATCTGCACATGTGAAAATGTGTGTGTGTGTGTGTGTGTGTGTGTGTGTGTGTGTAAGAGAGAGAGAATGAAATGGATTAGGCTGTTAGCAGCAAGAGCAATGAACAAGGCTTAGTTAGCTGGGTTGAACCCAAAAGCCATTAGCCTGCCATTAGCTCAACCTTATACAGAAAGAGTGGGCTGAAAGTGTTGTAATAACAGGCCTTCTGGTGACAGTACCAGGACTCATCTGTTTCTCACTGATCCAGAAACACCACCCAGGCATCCTATTCCTGTCCATTTCATGTCCACAGAGACAGGTTCTGGGAGTGGGATAATGCAACAACTTCCTAATTTCTTTTTTTTTTTAATCAAATGTGTAGCATGTTAGGGATGTGCTATTATACCATGTGTACATGTCACTTGAATAGGTCACCAGTTGGGACTTTGTGCCACTTGCCCAAACAGTGAAACTGTCAACTATGCAAGTACATATGTTGTACATATATGGAATTGATGTTGTGTAAAGCAACCCAAAGTTGAAATTGCATGAAAGCTCAGTTGTTTGCTCTCCAGCTTAAGAAGTAGAAATGTAAATGTGTGAAACCTCTGGAGGCGCTGAAAACGTGCAAGACTTGAGTTCACTTTGATTGAGATAAAAACATTAATCACATCAGTTAGTCAGTGCCCAGTCACCATCCTTTCAAATTTAAGATAATTATGCTGCATGGAAACAACCTCACATCATTTGTGAAGCTGACATGATACATGTTTTCTTATATTACAGAGAATTGGGAAACAGTTCTTTAGGTGGGGAACCTGTGGCCCTCCAATGTTGTTGAAGCCCTACTCCCATCGGCCCCAGCATGACCAATGGTCAGAGATAATGGAAGCTAGAGGATTATGGATTCCTTGTTCTTGCTTTAGATGGTAGAATAGAATAGAATAGAATAAGAATAGAATAGAATAGAATAGAATAGAATAGAATAGAATAGAATAGAATAGAATAGAATAGAATAGAATATCTACAAAACTGGACCCAGTTGTTGATAATCACTTCTTGCATATTATACATATTCATTTTAATAAGAACAGACAGAAATGTCTATCCCAGATTTCCAATCATTGCAGAGAATGAAGTGGTGCTAACTATAGTAGAAGCCAGAGGAACCAGATTTCATTTTTGTTTTCTAAGCTTTCCTCTTTAAGTCAGTAATTTCACTGAGTAATACAGTGCATACATCTTACTGTTTCCCTTCTTGAAGAATTACCCAGGGATGCAATATCTTGGGTTTATTTCCCAGTCTAAATGCTGCCCCAGTGAGAGATGGGTAGGAACTCGGTTGAAAACCATTTCGTTGTTTTAATCAGTTGAATGTCCTGTTTTCTTTACAAAGGTATTTGGTTAAATTGAACATTCTAATCATCCTTACTGCTGTTCACTTTTGTTTGTTTTATGATAGAGTCATTAATCTGTTTGTGATATTTATTGGACCTGTTTTTATGGATTCTGCTGTGTGTGTGTGTGTAATTTCATTGTTCCCTGCTGTGGAATTGAAATATTCAATGAAGAGAGGGCTATAAATTCTAGAACTGCCACCACAAATACTGCTGCTGCTGCTGCTACTGCTGCTACTACTACTAAATGCACTTGTCAGATGTAACAGTGAGCACTACTACCACTGCTGCTGCTGCTATTACTACTACTACTACTACTACCACTACAACTATTAAATGCACTGATCAGACCTAACAGTGAGCATGGTGCTTGACAATGATTGTCCTTCTTGTTGACGTCCCTGTCCAACTCCTCTTGCTTGATATATTCCTGGCTAACTCATGAGGCACTCTGTGTTTCATTCTGCCTTAATTCCTGCCATGTAGGAAGCAGCAGGAGAATAGCAGGAAGTTGCAAGAGTCAGATACTGAGAAGAGGAAGGGCACTGGCACAGACTCTTGGACAGACCAATATAGCTCTACCGTACAACCAGAAGCTATGAACACCGAATGACAGTAAAAGGTTGGCTCTGAGTTCCTGTCACTTTTCCTTGCAAAAGTAGGAGACTGCTACCTCCTTTCTTACATACCCTCACCTTCCACTTCGGTTCCTCTTTTCATAAACAAAGCCTATCCTTTGATGGCTGCTTATAAATTCAGGGGTAATAGACACTACAGAAGAAAAAACTGTGTGTGTGTCATCCAAGGATAAAGGTCTCCTTGCCCTTCTTGCCTGTTTTGTCATGCAGATTTATCCACTGGCTTCTGGCAACAGAGGCCTTAGGCTGCTGGGAGTTGAGAAATTCCCATTTATATTGCAAATGAGAAGCAGGAGGTAGCCAGAGATGGTGGTTCTGAGATCAGGTGCATGGTGGAATGGGTTGCTAGAAAAACAATTTCTTCTAATCCATCCTGTTGTTTGGGGAGGCATTCAGAAATGAGAGTGTGCCAATTGTTTTGCCCCTGTTGAGGCTATATTTCCGAGGGAAGCTAAGCAGGATTAGGCCGAGGCATTTCTTGGTTGGAGGAGGCAGCCATCAAGGGAAGAAAGCATCAATGGGAAGGCCAAACTGTTGCAGGAAGTGCTTGGTGGCAGTGACTCAGAAGGTGTGGTGCTCTTCTTTGTGAGTCACTATGTGACACTTTGCAAGAGTATCGATGAGGGCTTTGATGATTTTTTTCCAGAAGCTGCTGGGAGGATACATGTCCTCATGGGGGTTCCTGTGATGGTTTTATTTATGAATGGATGTGCTTCAATTTGGTTAGGATGCTGGAGTGGTTTAAGTACCTTCAAGCCTTATTTTTTTCTGGGTTTCAGCTGGACAGAGTGAGAGCCTTTACTTCCTGTCCTTATGCCTTTGTGTGGTGTTACTTGTGGGATGGCAGATGTCTTCTAAGCCATGATGAATCATCCAAGTAGGTGTGGAAGGAAGGTTGAAAGATGTTTTGTACATGTGAGCTGTAATTAATTGTTGTTGTTAGTCTTATTAATTGCCAAAAGGAAGACACCTAGCAGGCAGAGCCTTGAAGGTTTCTGACATCTTTCCCCTCCCCCTCCATCTTTAATATGGATCCAGTGTTGTAATAATTTACAATAGCTAAGCAACTCCAGGATTAGCACTTTCCCAACCATGCTGGAAAATAGGAAGACAGATAGTGAGGGGGGAGGGACCCCGCTGCGCCTACAGCACAGCTATCTGTATGTTGTTTTCCTCCACTGGACTCTTAATCTTTCTATAATGTGTCTAGTCTGACATAACCTAAGAGTGTAAAGCAGGTAAGATGATGTAAACCTAAAGAAAAAGTAATCAGACTGTACATAATAAGTTGAACTCGAGAAGTTCTGATTCAAGAGGAAGACAAAAGGAAACAGCTTATACACAGCCAACAGAGGGGGCCTCTAGATACAATAAGGTTAATTAGGGTTACCCGTTGGGAAATTAGGTTTACCTACATAGGTGCTTTATCATAGACAACACTTACACTTTTAAAAAATCCCTCTCCTAAACTTTCCATTTATTTATAGCATTTATATGGGGACAACATTGGGAAGTTAGTGCTGTCCTCCCTAGTAAAAAATCCTTTGTGCACATTACTCCTGAGTGATGAGGATGGAGAAATTATTTTGCAAGGTCTAGAAAGGTATTTGGGGATGGTTTCCCACTTCCACACCCCAGCTTCTACTCTACACACCAGTTTGTGCACCAGTAAAGTTTCCAAACTATCGCTGTTTCCAGATGGGATCCAGGCAAATTCAAGCTGCACAATTATAGTTGATTGGGAGGCCTTGTGCAATAAACCCATTTCCTCAAAAGATCAGACATTTTTCTCTAAAGAAAGTGATGGGGAAAAGCTTGTTTTGATGCAGTGTCATCTAACCTTCCCAGACACAAATGAGAATAAATGCTGATTAAATAGTCAACACGGCCTAATCTCTCTGCAAACAAATCAGGGGAAATGTTTTGGAATCGATTCCTGGAATCGAATTTTGTCTTAACTAAAAAGAAGCCTAAGTACCGTATGTTTAACAGCATTTATTAGCATTATTTCCTTGTTACTCTTGGCTTCCCATCGTAAGTTGGACTGTAAGCTTTTAGAGGACGGATCTGTGCTTTGTTTTTGGTGCAGTGTAAAATGCAGTAATTGCCTTTTTTTTATTACCAGCAGAATTATCTTTAGCATACAAGGAGTGTGGCTTTGTCCTCTGGTAGAATCAATAATAGAACTGTAGTATTGGAGGGGACCCCAAGGTTCATCTAGTCCAACCCCCTACAGGGCAGGGATCTCAACTAAAGCATTCATGACAGATGGCCATCCAACCTCTGCTTACCGTAAATACTTCCAATGAAGGAAAGTCCCCCGCCTTCTGAAGGGGTCCGTTCCACTGCCAAACAGCTCTTACCGCCAGAAAGTGCTTCCTGATGTTTAGTTGGAATCTCCTGTCTTGTAACTTGAATCCATTGGTTTGGGTCCTATCCTCCAGAGCAGGATAAAACAAGCTTGCTCTGTCTTTTATGTGACAGCCATTTAGATATTTGAAGATGGCTATTGTATCTCCTCTCAGTCTCTTCTTTTCCAAGCTAAACATAGTGAACTCCCTCAACTGTTCTTCATAAGGCTTGGTTTTCAGACCCTTGATCATCTTGGTTGCCCTCCTCTGCACACATTCCAGCTTGTCAATATCCTTCTTAAATTGGGGTGCCCAGAACTGGACACAGTACTCTAGGTATGGTCTGACCAAGGCAGAATAGAGCAGGACAGTTATTTCTCTTGAGCACTAGACTTCTGTTGATGCACCTAGAATAGCTTTAGCACTTTTTTTTTTTTTGCTGCTGTTGCTGCATCACACTATTGACTCATGTTAAGCATGTTAAGCTAGATCCTTTTCACATGTACTGCTGGCAAGCCAGGTGTCCCCCATCTTATATTTGTGCAGCTGACAAATAAAGAATCTTACATTTGTCCCTATTGAAATTCATTTTGTTTGTTTGGGCCCAGTTCACCAAGGTCACCTTGAATCCTGATTCTGTCTTCTGCACAGAACTTTGGTGGGCCCAGCCCCTTCAGCTCCCATGGCTTCACATAGATGACACCCCTGCTTAGCAGGAAGGAGGATGGGGACTATACTAGAGTTAGCTGGCTCTGCCTGTCATTGGCTAGGCTCTACCTACTGTTTTGGCTACCTGCATTCCATCTCACTAGTCTCAATGGGCACTGGTCGCCACTGGTTTTGAGAGGTCGCCCAGCTCACCCAACAATCCCACAGCAGTACTGAAAGTAAGCTGTTAAACGCCAGAGTTATAAATTATATAAATACAAATCGAATAAATACCCCAAAAGCAACTTATACATTTACATCTAACTAGTTTAGATTAGTAGCTAGGCAGACTATGATTTTTAAAATGTCAAGAAATTGGAGCTTGTCCCACCACTTACTCTTTTATTGATGGTTATCAGTGGAGAGAAAAGAAACCCCAGCATCCATGTAAATTATATATATCCTTCCACATGTAAATTATAAATTATCAAAGAGAACCCACCACACCACCAATAATCTAAAGAAGTCAAATTCTCCTGGGATTCAAAGAACCAAACAATGGCTAGTCTTGACTGTTAAGTATATATACACACAGGAAGTGACTATTTGATAGCCTGAGACCATTAGCTGGTTCCAAATCCCTTGGCAGTGAGTAACTTAACAGAGACTATTTTTCTTCTGTTTCGTTTTGTAGCGTCCTAGAGTTATGGACCTTCCAGAACACTGCAGCGTAAAGCAGCTGTTTTGCTGGGGTTTGAGCACTGTTTCTTTTACAAGGCAAATGCCAAGGACATGTGTGTGCATATGGTGTTGCCAACTAAACCTACTCTGTGAATACGTGTTCGTGCTTATTGATTCTGCAAGTTCTTCTTCTTCTCCTTCTCCTTCTCCTTCTTCTTCTTCTTCTTCTTCTTCTTCTTCTTCTTCTTCTTCTTCTTCTTCTTCTTCTTCTTCTTCTTCCATGTTGGAAACATTCAGCAATACCAGTTAAGCTGTTCTTCCTGTTCACACTATCTCATTTGCTTTATATCATCAGACAAATTATTGTCCGCAGCAGACAGCAAGATAGAAGGGGCTTTGTTTTGATTCTGCCTCTCTGGCCCAGACTCAGGACAACCTGGCCATGATGTGCTACTCGCAAGCCAGCTTCCCATCAAAGCTGGATAGGGCGATGGCAAAAGCTTGCACAGCACACAGTGGGTAGTTGTAGTCCAGGGTGAAAGTATCATCAGCTACGCGGCCAAACTGCAAGACGATGTAGTCCACTGTAGGAAAAGAGGTGAACACACCATCATTTCAGCAGATGGACCAAAAATAGGCTCTGCTACAATGCCATAACCCCCACCCCAGAATGAATAATGACAACATCTGGTCCTCTGTGCCTTCCTGTTGAAAAAGACTCTTCACCACTGGCCCACTGTCATGAGAAGAATGGGGTTCTGGAGAAAGACCCATTTCCAGAGCTGCCAAACTTTCATAATCCCCCCCCAAAAAAAAACTTGTAGCATTTCTATCTTGACCAGAACCTTTTGATGTTATTATCTTGGCATAGCTGCCTCCAGACATTTGAAAGGAAGTTGGATGTTCCTAAGATGTCGTCACCAGAGGTGACTTCCCAGAGAATGCCTGAAGAGAACAGGTTTTCTACCATATGGCTTATATCTCTATTTCCAGTGCTAAGGGAGTGTGGCTCACATGGAGCTGAACAAAACCTTTTTATTCCGGACCCTCCTATTCAAATGCTAAGGAGAAAAGAACAGGATGGGACAGGGAAGAGAACAGCAGAGTTCAGGAGTTGACTGGCCACCTGCTGGGCAATGAATGCCTGCTGCTTCTTCAACAGAGCTACCAAGTAAGTACATTTCTTTTTTCCAGCTGGGTGGACAGAGCACAAGACCCAATATGTGCTGCCTCCCCCCTAGAGACCTGCCCCCTCACCAGAATTCCTAACCAAGACATTTGTGGCATTCTAGAGGTCTCTCTGACTCACTGCTTCGGTCATGACTCCCTTTGTTACCAGTGAGAGCAACAAGAAATCTGTAAAAATAACTGGGGCCCTGAGCAGGTTCTTTCTGTCCTGTAATCCTACACCCGAGACAGTAACATCCTCTGATTGGGCTGGACAGGTGACAAGCAGACAAGTCATACACTCGGCGAAATTGCTTGGCTGCCTATGTTTGTTGCTCTCATGTGAATTCTGCAGGGTGCTCACAGCCCCAACACTCGCAAGGGGGATGGAAGTGTCAACGTTTTGTCCTCTTTTTGTATCAAGAGTTGCTTCTTTGAGCATCAACCAGCCCAAGATCAAAGCATGCGTGTGTGTGTGTGTGTGTGTGTGTGCGCACACACACAGACACCACAAAAGGCTTAGGCTCAGATTCTTATAGTCACACAGCAATGTGCACACCCCATCAGATTTTTAAAGACTATGGATCCTGCTTGCATAAACTCTCAAGTTTGCAGCTGATTTCAGCATGTTGGATACATACTGGAGAGACCTTTGAGCTCGTTGACCACAAAGCTTGGGCTATGGTTTCCAACGTGGTCCACCAGTATGCTCTCCTTAGGAGGATGTAATGTGGGCCAAATTAAGTGAGACACAAGTAGCAGTTGTGGGAATAGCTTTTAAGAAGGGAATAGGAACGCCAGGAGGGTGGGGTCTAGATGCTGACCCTGGTGGTAGGGAGGCTTTAGCCTAGTGTGGTCCCAGTCAAGGCTAAGCCCCAGTGCCTACCACCCCCTGCCAGGGTCCTGATCAGAATTAAGGTACCTCAGTCCTGCTACTTACTTTTTAAAAGCCGTTCACACAACTGCTCATTTCATGAGTAACATTTCTTCCAATTTGACCTTGTGATCCCCCACACAGGGCACCCAACCGAGGGGGCACAAAATTGAGAAGCCTCCCAAAGTGGCTTGGGCAACCCAGTCAGGTGCACAGGGTACAAATAATAAAATTATTATTATTATTATTAAGATCCGTTTGTGGGCACCAAATTTTGGTCTTGCTCAAGGCACCATATTACCAGAGATTATCAAAGTCCACCCCAGTCTTAATTTTGATCTTATTTAGCAAATGCATCACGCGTTATCTCATTTAGCAACCCCTAAATGAATTGCACTTCTGATTAGTACGTTCAAGGATGAATCAGAGCTTGAAAACTAGTTGGCAGCCCTTGGCTTAGTCACCCTTGGATCAATGATTGTGTATTTGCTGTTATCCTTAGAGAGTGTTCATAGAGGCATAGGAAAACTTATATTATGAGTTATGTGAGTGACTCAAATCAATCATCAGAGGCATAAGGGATCTTGGAATCCCCTGTTCTACCTATAGAATATGCTAACTCAAAATATCAACACTGTGATTAGAAAAACACCCTTTAGATCTTTATTATATAAAGAAGTCTAACACTATTTGCACACGCCTCTTGAGTGAAATCAATGCAGTCCTTGGCATCTTGTACCCCAAGGTATTTCATGACTAATTGGAAATGCCAGAACAGTTCTTTTGAGTTGGAGGCTACATATCAATTGGGCAATTAGTGCCCAAGTGGTACCCGTTATTGGCCATTTTGGATTAGCCCCATCAGAAACTGGATGACTATTTTGAGTAAACAGGAACACCTTGTGTACATCATCAGAGTTTACGAGTGTCTCATAAATTAACACTCAAAACTTTGAAGCATACCCAGGAAGAATTCCAACAACACAGAGACAAAACCAGACAAAAGCTTGGCTCCAAGTCATTCAGCAGATCCAAGGGGCTTAGCAAGGAACCCAAACCCTTATTATTCCTGTCTTCTGACTGTCATGCTCCCTCTCGTGGATGATTTGTGCATGCCTCCCTTCCTGTCTACGTTTAGGCAAACTCCTTAGAGAGTTTGGTGGCTCGTTAAGGTCTGGTTGTAAAACTCAACACATTCCCAAATTGTGTTTACAGAGTACAGGCTTCAGGAAGGTTCTTCTCACAGCAGATAGGTCAGGTATCCTTGTATCTGGAAAGTGGACATTCTGGTTTCCTCTGGCCTAAATTACACAACAACTCAGACAACCTATTTCCAAACTCTGCTGCCTTTTCTTTTTAGGTCAGTCCTGGTCCACACATGTACTCTGTGAGGTGGTTGGCATGTGGGGGGGAAACACAACCAATTGCACAGAGGCAACTCCATGTTGCAAGTCATTCATGGGAAAGAGCTTCCCATGCAATCACAGAGATTGTCAACATGCCACCATAAAGCTCTCTCATCTGAACCTCCTCCTGAGTGTTGGTTTCACACAGTTGCAGTTTCAAGTGGCTACTATGCCACAGATAGATGTGTGGTTCAGACATGAAGCGGTCACCTGAGCATGCCATTATGTGTGGCAAACAGTCCTTTTGAAGCCATTATGTGACCACACAGCCCTCATACAGCAGACACAATTTCATGTCTGCTTTGACACTCAGCTAGCATCTGAGTCAAAAGCATCTGCTTATCCAGCTTTCTGCATGCCTTGTCTCCAAATCTGATTGGTTCTATAACTATTGTTAACAATGAACCAGCATCCCAAGCAATTTATTGGCAAAGCATAAATGTGAGAGAAAAGCAAACCCCAACATAGGTAATATAATGACGCTGTCATTATACCTTTCCTTTCTGCCCCATCTCTCTTCAGATTACAAGCTGTCTGTTGAAATGGAGAGTATAATACAAGGGCTACCTTGCTCCACACACTTTATTGCCTAGAGTAGCAATAATTCCAGAGCCAATCCTGGTTGACCTCCTAAGTTAGCACAATGTAGGATTGCTCCATCGGTAGAGCATGAGAATCTCAGGGTTGTAGGTTCAAGTCCCACATTGGGTAAAAGATTCCTGCATTTCAGGGGACTAGATGACCCTCTGTGATTCTATGAGGTCTGCCTTCACTCTTATGGGCCAAGAGAATTCCATAGGACTTACCATCATTGCTGTGGACAATCTGGAAGTTCTTGACAGAGGCATGAGTAACTCTGCCATGGAAGTTGAGCACATAAGACTGGGTCTCGTCATTCCACACTGGGGCTTTGTTATGCAGTTCGATTAAGTTGTCCATTATTCTGTTCTGCCATCTGATGAGCAGCCCATCATTATCCTGGCAAGAAATGTGAGTAAAGCACAAAATTAAATCATTTCCAAACACGCTTCAGTGCCAGCTGCAGCATTTGGTTTATCTTTCTGTGGATATACCTTTCTGGTTCCCAGAGATAAGGGACCTTGTATAGTATTATAGTGTTATATCTCACTATCATTTTTTTTTATAATGTGGGAATGAGAGGACTGATTAAGAAATACAGTGGTACCTCGGATTACATACGCTTCAGGTTACAGACTCCGCTAACCCAGAAATATTACCTCGGGTTAAGAACTTTGCTTCAGGATGAGAACAGAAATTGTGCAGCAGCAGCAGGAGGCCCCATTAGCTAAAGTGGTGCTTCAGGTTAAGTACAGTTTCAGGTTAAGAATGGACCTCCGAAACGAATTAAGTACTTAACCAGAGGTACCACTGTAAAATAAAATAAAATCAGGGTCATAAATGGCACCCACTGCAACACTTATACTGAATGTGGGCTGAGCTGCAAATGGACCCACCTATCGGAGCTTCCTCAAGGCCACCAGTGTGGCCAAAACAAAGGTACAGGACTCTGAATGTGGAAAATCACTTGCAATTCCACTTGTAACTTAAAATAGCAAAACAGTGATTGGGTAGCACTAGGAACATCCTATCATGATAGGATACTAAGGTTCCAGTATATTAAGGGTGTCATGCTATGGTGAGCATCCCATCAGTGCACGGATATCAACTTGCTAGACGGAATGTCCCCTTTTCCTTCCCCTGTTCTGAGGATTCTTCCAACGCCTCTGAGCCAATTGGGGGGAGGGCCTGCAGGGAGAGGACAGAGGGGGGAAAGCCCCCTTTGTGACAGTGGAAGACCTCACATGGTTTGCACTGAGGGGACTTGTTAGGTGTACTCTACCCCAAGTGTGTACACTGAGAGACACCTGCCAATCCTTCCAAGGTCTTCTGCCCCTCCTAATTTTAGTTGCTCATATTTTTTGAATGGAGATCCCTGCCCCCTCTGGCCCTGGGGGCCCTTTTTATTGTTCCATTGGTGGTGCCAGGCTGGCTGGAGACCACAATTCTGGCACTTAGGCATCAAAATCTCCTATCTCCCTTTCCCCAGATTGCCTCTAGGATTGTGTCGTAGATGCTTATCATGTTGGTAACTTACATTTCGGGGTCGGATTGGCACCCTCTCATTGTCTGAATTCATTCCAGGGATAATCACTGTCATTTTTCGAGGTCCCTTGAACCCTAATACATTTGTCTCCTGAAACAGAAACCCCAGAATGCTTATAACTCAATCACAGTCATATATCCTCAAAACATGACTAATTTGTTTATATTCCCCCAAACTATCTGATTCGTAACAGCTTAAAGCAGCTGTCTTGTCAGTCTCAAGCTTGTGCTACAGCTTTGCCATGATAGTGTTGCATCCTCCCAACATATAAAACAAAAATAACATTGCTATAACATGAAAAGGAGTTAGATACCACTGATTTTTTAAAAAACAACAACACAAAACCCTTCCTTTCTCTGCCTTCTTAGCCTGGCAAGAGTATTTACCAGTGATGATCAAATGTCAGCATGTGGGATCTACATTTTTTCTCTCAAATAAAACCCCCAAGGTTTTGTGTTGTTTGTTTAAAGAATGTTTTTATTATATGCTTCACAGTTTATTTTGTGTATGGAGAAGAATGGCTGTTTGGCAATACACTCTAGCTGAGAACTATTTGTATATCTGGAAAAAAAAACACTAATAAAAAGTACTTAAATTATAATAAAGACCCAAGGTCCACCAAGCAGAGTCAGATGCAAAATAGTGGCTCAGGAGAGAAGAAATACATTTAGAATTAAAGAACAGGGTGCCTCTGAGCACATGCTGCTCAGCTCAATAATTTGTTTTCAGGGCCAGGTTCTATCTTCTGCCTGTCCCTAGCCTAGAGAATGGAGGAGATATTGATGATATGAAGGTGCTTGCATCTGAAGATGGCAAGCATGATTGTTCTGTTAGGTAAACACTATTGCTTATTATTTCCCCTCTAAGAATTCTGGGTAGTGCAGTTTAACCCTATCAGAGTTATAATTCCAAGCAACTCCTAACCAACTACCATTCTTATAAGGGCGTGAGCCTTGAGAGAAGCCCTGGAGCATCCATGTCCGCAAAAATGGAGTCGGGTGAAGCTTGTGCCAGCTGCAGCATTTGCTTTACCTGTCTGTGGATGTAGATACCTTTTTGGTTCCCAAAGGATAAGGGACCACCCTTGGCTGGACTGAAATGTGGCAGGGTGGTTTAAAAAGGAAGTGGATTGGACAGGGACTTGGCTAATGTAACACATGCCTTGGAAACATCTAGGTTAGATTTGAAAAGGCATCAAGGTATGACAAGCATAACTCCACCCCCAGCCTTGAATTATCCCCAGCCACTCCATGCAATGTAGACCCTGCAGATTTTACCTGCATTGGGTGACACTAACTGGTCGGCATTAAGACTCTGTTCCACTCGGGAACAGTTTTTACAGCAGACAAAGAGTTCTCAAGCCTCCCTTGGGAAAGATCCTCACAAGCATATTCTAGCCCAGGGGTAGGCAACCTAAGGCCCGGGGTCTGGATGCGGCCCAATCGTCTTCTCAATCCGGCCAACGGACGATCCGGGAATCAGTGTGTTTTTACATGAGTAGAATGTGTCCTTTTATTTTAAATGCATCTGTGGGTTATTTGTGGGGCATAGGAATTTGTTCATATTTTTTTTTCAAAATATAGTCTGGCCCACCACATGGTCTGAGGGACGGTAGACCAGCCCACAGCTGAAAAAGGTTGCTGACCCCTGTTCTAGCCACTGCAAGCAGCTGCCCAGGAGATTATGGCTAGAAAAGATGGAGTGGCACAATGTGGTTCCTTACATAAACAACAGCTGCAAGCTCCTGGCGCACATTTGACCAATCCGAATTTGCTCTGTCAGGATTCACGCCATTATCAAACACCGAAAACCGAGTGCCCATCAAATTGGATCTAAAAGCAAAACAAAAAACCACAACAGCAATCAGGCAAAGCAGAGGAGGGTTTCAGAGTCAAGGAGCCCCTTTGCACAATTACCCGTTTTCCGTTAAAATAAACACCGTAACATTGAGTTAACTAGGTATACTGTGCATCAATGTGGGTATAGTCTATATGTGTGTTTGTGTAAGAGAGGGAGGGAATATGGGAGTGGGATGGGATAAGGAGGGAATGGAAAGGTCACTCAATCAGGGCATCTTCAGTATTTCCAAATGCCCAGGCCTATTAAATTGCGACATGTCTCTCCTCTGGATAGAACCGGCTAAACCACTTCTGCCCTGCCCCTAGGGACAATCTTGATACCAGATCTGATAACAGGGTGTGTCTGGCTTGCTGGGCTAGGGGTGTAATTATTGACAAATCTCCGCACCAGGGGAAAGAGAGGCCACACTTTAAGGGAGAGGCTGTAACTTGGTGGTAAGCTCAGGTTTTGCATGCCAAAGATCCCAGGTTCAGTCCCCAGCATCTCCAGGCAGGGCTGGCAAAGACTTCTTGATCACTTAATCTAGATGGACCAATGGTCTGACTCTGCATAAAGCAACTTCCCGTATTCTGGACATTTTTTATTTACCTGTGATCACCATCTGCAATGTAAATATGCAAAGACTACCCTACCCTACCCTCACATATAGACTTGTTTGCAATCAGAGTCCTGCTACTTGGGAAGTCAGTATGGGCTGCCCAAATAAGCTAAAGTAGCACTTAAAATGTGGGACTTTAGCCGTGCAACACTGTAAACTGCCACGCACATTTATGGTGCTGTATACACAATAATGTGGGATGCGGGTGACGCTGTGGGTTAAACCACAGAGCCTAGGACTTGTGGATCAGAAGGTTGGTGGTTCGAATCCCCGTGACAGGGTGAGCTCCCGTTGCTCGGTCCCTGCTCCTGCCAACCTAGCAGTTCAAAAGCCCGTCAAAAGTGCAAGTAGATAAATAGGTACCGCTCCGGCGGGAAGGTAAACAGTGCTTCCGTGTGCTGCTCTGGTTCACCAGAAGCGGCTTAGTCATGCTGGCCACATGACCCGGAAGCTGTACGCCGGCTCCCTCGGCCAATAAAGCAAGATGAGCGCTTCAACCCCAGAGTCGGCCATGACTGGACCTAATGGTCAGGGTTCCCTTTCCCTTTACCTATACACAATAATAGTAATAACCAGTGGGACCTGCAACAAAATATTGTAGTGTGGAGAGTTCCCTCCTTAATAATTAGAGTTGCTTTTGGAGTAATTCCAAGCAAGGAAATCCCAGTTTGTGGCACCTTGCAGCAACAGAATGCATAAAGCAAGCCATCTATCACATAGATGGGGAATTTGAGACCCTTTTTTATGTTGTTGGACTCCAACTCCCGTCAGCCCCAGCTAGCATGGCCAATGCTCAGGGATGATGGGAATTGTAGTCTGGAAACATCTGGAGGGCCATAAATAAAAGGCTATCTCATTTGCTCCCTTCTGTGTAAATGTGCCCCAACTAGGCAGAAATTCGGAACCCATCAGAAATGAATCTTTCCCAGACACAAAAGCTAGCTTGTTTTTAATCAGCCTTCCTGTATTTAAAGGGAACCCTATGTTGTGTGATGGCATTGCTCCCTGCAGAATGTCCTGTGATGTCTGAACCGCATCTTGATGTCAAGCCTAACCTCAGCTTTCCAATGAAGTTCTCTCCATCCCGAGACAAGTCAGTGGGATCCATGGAAATCAGGTAGTTAGAGGTCTTGCTCTTTTTGCGCTTGCGACCAGCAAGTAGGAAGACCTGCAAGAGACAGGTGGAAGTAATGGCTGCTGCAGTTTCTGTCTGTAATGCATACAAAAATCCCAAGCTCCACAATTAATTATTATTATTATATTTTAAGTCCTCAGGTAGCTTCCATGCTACATGCCTTTAGGGCTGCTGAGGCATTACTTTTCCACAGATGGGAAATGAATTAAGGTGGTTGTGCCACAGGGTATTTAGTACAGAACTGTGTTATCTGGCAGCGCCCATCCCCATGACTCTCCTATGATGTTTTCATAAAAGTAAGTCCCATTTGGCAAACATCTCCTGAGACTTTAGTTAGAAGCATCCTTCTTGCCTCTTCCATCTCTAGTTGCTTCAGCATTAGTGATAAATTACCCCCTTCATTAAGCAGTTTCTGTTCCGTGCACAAGGGGTGGAGGGGGTTTAATTACTGGTTTCCTCTTGTTAAGAGTCTTTAAAATTGTGAAATAGCTCCGTTTCACAATTAGAGAAATAAGAGAAGCCAAAGAGCCACAGCAGCAGTGAGCGCATATTGGTTTGCCAGAGACAAAGTGGGCAGAGGCTCCCGTTTCCAGAGTTGTGTGCATTCTGTAGAGAGGAATGGAAATCAGCTTAAAGCTTTTTATCTCAAGAGTGGTTTGATCCATTTCCTCCCCGATGTACAGCTGCACTTGTGAGAAGAGATCGCTGTGTGTGCCTCTCCAAGCAAGGGAAAAACCTGAGCAGCCTTGAGAATGTACAGTGGTACCTCAGTTACATACGCTTCAGGTTACATACACTTCAGGTTACAGACTCTGCTAACCCAGAAATATTACCTCGGGTTAAGAACTTTGCTTCAGGATGAGAACACAAATCGTGTGGTGGCAGCAGGAGGCCCCATTCGCTAAAGTGGTGCTTCAGGTTAAGAACAGTTTCAGGTTAAGAACAGACCTCCCGAACGAATTAAGTACTTAACCCGCGGTACCACTGTACTGGGAGAGTGTGTGTTGAATTTCCTTTCTCCTTTCCCTATGTCTCTGAGGCCGCTCAGGCTTCCCCAGCAGCTTCTACATACATAACAAAAGAGAGAGTGCGCATGTTTTGCAATTAATGCATGCATTAATTTGGCCCTTGGAAAAGAAGTTGACAAAGGATCTCTGCCAAGAGGGAGATATTTACCAGCCCTTTTACCCATCCTTCTAAGTGGCTTTGCTGCAGGACCATCTCTGTTTCTGCACAAAAGGCAACATTCCCACTGAGCAACTCACCTTTTTGTCATTATCCAAATGAAGGTAGTACGTAGGATAGAGGCCCCGGTCCATCCCCTTCTTGTCTCGAGTGACCCGACACTTGATGGTCACTCCTTGCGGAGCTGGCTGCAGCACAAATTCCTCCAGATTGTCCACTTCAATGACTGGGGAAGGAGGTCTCTCTTCCTTCTACAGTCCAGCACCAAGAAAGAGAAGGGAGGTTTGTTTCAAGGACATTGTTCTGTCCCAGGCTTTCCAGCATGACCTCTACTAGTCACCTGCTGTGTTTGTGTTTCTTCATCTTTTTCTTTTTCTTCATCATCATCATCATCATCATCATCACATATATGGCCTCATCCCCAACCATGTCTATCCTGGTTGCTTGGTTGGCTAGTTTCCCTGTCTGTTGCAGTAGATCTCCTGCTACCTAAATTCCACTTGCTTAAAAAACTCAAGTGTGACCCCCCTGATTCTCTGAGCAGAGCATCCTGGGACAAAGGGCCAGATTGCACTGGGAAGGAGGTGTCAGGGGCAACAGTGGCTGGTCTCTGTGTGAACTGAGACTGCTGCACTCTCTGAAATCAAATGCCCTCCCCATCAGGGAATCCATGGTTGGCTTCTCAGATCAGGAATGTCGTAGAGAAAAGCCAGACGGCAGCAAAGGTGAACAGGGTTGCAACCTGGGCTGGAAATTTGCTTCCCCAGCTGTAATTTAATTGTCTGTTCTGGAAACTGGTCCTATACAAAGAAAAATGAGGAAGACAAGCTGGGGAAGTGGACCATGTGCTTGTACAGTGCCTTTGTTGCAATGCAGAGAGGTGGCTAGCGCTGTTAATAATACACCATAGCTTCATTCCTGCTTTTGGTAAAGATTTGTAGTCCCTCCCCCATGAGAAATGACTTCACTAAAGAAACTGCTCTGACTTTCACAAAGCACCTTCTTTCAAAGGGGATTTTGAATCCCTCACATGCCCCCTAAGAGCATTCCCAGCAATCTACCTTCTTGGATTTCTTTGTTTTTCCTTTCTTGTTGGTGTTCTTTTGAGCTACTGCTTCTGTGGGCTCATCCTCACTTTCATTTTCAGTGGCTTTGGGAAGAGCTGCAGAAAAAAAAAGAACACTCTGCTTAGTGGCCACCCAGTGAGTATGCAGACTGGCCTTTGTCAGAGTCCTGGTGGAGCTGGTTGGAGACCCATCTAGTCCAGCATCCTGTTCTCTAGTCTAGCATCCTGATGACTTGGACTTTTCTGTATTCAATCTGTGAAATGGGGGGTGGGGGTCCATACATTTTATGAAGTCCCCTAAGCAATTATCAAATTTCCCTTTAGAACAGGAACCAGTAATGGATACAAGATAACTGTAAGACAACTCTGCTTATTTCTGGGGGTGTAACAAATTAATGAACACAATTGCATCAACCAAAGTCAGGCTACAGTAGCAGTAGCAGTAGCAGTTGTTGTTGTTGTTGTTGTTGTTGTTGTTGTTGTTGTTGTTGTTGTTATGTCAACAGTGGGGCAGCAGCATTCTGCATTAGCTAAAGTTGCTGGACCAGCTGTAATGACTGTGTTTCAGTCTTAACCGAATGCACCTTCTTGCTCCATCTCCTTACCCTGCTCACTGTTTGCAAGGGGCTGATGCTGCACCTACCTTTCTTTTTAGTTTTCTTCTCTTTGGCGCCTTCTGCCCCCGCCTGAAACATGGAAGCTGTGCTCTTCTTTTTTTCAGTTTTTCTTGGCTTGGTGCTAGAATCTGAATCACCTTCTGTCTCACTATCTTTCAGATCTAGTGTTGTGAAGAGCAAGGTTTTTAAATTGTAGAAAGGAATCAGGCTGTATTTTATTTTTGGTAATGATATCTTGCTATATACTAATGCAGGGGTCAGCAAACCATGGTATGCAGGCCGGATCTGGCCCAATTGCCCTCAGGATCTGGCCCATGGACGGTCTGTGGATCATGTGGATTCTGTTCGTTAAATTCTTTTTGTCATTTTTTTCCTGCACTGCCACTTTTGGGGGGCACCATTTCCCCCTCTCCCTCTCACACACTGTGGTGCCTCCTCCCCCCTGGCTTCTCCCCACCCTGCATAGAGGAGGAAGGGGCCTGGGCTGAGCTGGCTGAGCACCATTTTGGGCAGTGCCTCTCTGGAGCCAGCCAGCCCTTTGGGCTGCTCGTCCTGCCGCCACTGCCACCAGCCTCTGCCACTCACAAGGGAAGGCACAGGAGCCGTGGTTGGCAGAGCACAGCACAGCGCCTCTCCGAAAGGGCTGGTTGGCTCCGGAGAGGCGCTGCTCTGCGCCCTGCCAACCACGGCTCCTGTGCCTGTCCTTGCAAGTGGCAGAGGCTGGCAGCGGCGGAGGGACGAGCGGCCCAAAAGCAAGGGCAGTCACAGGAGCCACGGTTGGCAGAGCGCAGGGCAGCACCTCTCTGGAGCCAGCCTGCACTGGCAGCACCATAGGTAGGCAGCGCGAGGGGAGGGAGGAGGAGAGAGAGTCCTCTCTGCCACGTGTGCGCAGTGTGGCCCGACACAAGGTCTGGGGGACTGGGGAACCAGCCCCCTCCAAAAAAGGTTTGCTGACCCCTCGCCTAATGGATATCCCGGGGTCTCCCCCCAAACCCCCAGGAAGTGCTGATTAGCAGAAGAGTGTTTCTTAACATCGTATTTGCAAAATATAAGCATTGGCAATAGAATAATTCCACACCTTCATTCTAAATAATGGAGCTTGGTTGCTTCCTCACTCAAAGTTTTGGAGACTTCTCATGCCTCAAACTAGGAACAAAAATACATACTTAGACTCGCATGGGGGGTGGTGGAGTCTCTCCTATCAACCCCAGCTACCATGTCCATGCTGGCTGGAGCTCCTGGGAGTTGTAGTTCAGAAAATCTGGAGGGCATCAGGTTGGCATAAGCTTCTTTAAGCCTTTAAGAGGCTACCAGAATTTTTTTGGTTTTCACTACACAGCTCTAAATAAACATTTTGGTTCCTTCCCTAGTTCATTTATCTTTGCATGGCACCATGGCATCCATGTAAACTTAACTTTTAGAGGGGGGGGGAGATTATAGCACAGAATGCTTGCTTGACCCATTTATAAACGTCCTTTTTCATTTCATTTCATTTATTTTTGCCAAAGCACCTTAAGGTAGTTTACAATTTAAAATGCAAATGCTACAAAATACAGAACAGAGAGTTCTCTCTGATGATACAAGCTCTTTGATCTGGTCTTTTGGATCTTCTGCCACCCCCTCAGGGCATGCAAGTGTTATGTAGTCCTAAGGAAGGTGGGGTGGGACTTTTATCATCCTTCCTCTGGAACCTTGGAAGTTCAAACTTGATGTTACACAAACAGCTTATAGCAAGAGCCCTTTAGCCTTTGTGGTGGTGGTGGTGGGGAGCCTGGAAAAACCACCTCAGTAGCATATCATCTAGAGCAGAGAAGTGCTAGGGGAAGGTCCTCTCCAGTAGCTTCCCCCCCCCCACTGCCCCCAAACCACTATGCAGTTTTGCCCTGGAAGACCCAAATTATTTGAGAGGAATAACAACTCTCAGCACCCTTAACAAACTACACCCTTAACAAACTCAGCACCCTTAACAAATTCCTGGAGGGAACCCATGACTGTCTAAAGTGGTATAATCCTGCTTTAAATGTACGGTCACCAACAGCTAAAGGGAATCCTGCAGAGGGTGGAGCTGGGGGAACAACTAAGCAGATCTCAGTGCAGGGGGGCGGGTTTCACCTTTCTTTTTAACTTTTTTCTCCTTCTTGTCCCCATTGACTTGGAAGACAGACACTGGTTCCTTCTTCAGCGTCTTGACAGTTCTTGTCTTGACATCAGCTTCAGCTTTGTCTCCTGTCCAAGGGGGAAATGATTAATAAAGGGTGTCATCAAGAGGTTGGAGAAGACAGCGACTGGAAAGTGGCTGAAGAGAGAACAGTCAAGGGAGATGGATTGGGGCAGATGGGGCGGAGGAGGATACAGCAGGGGCTCCTCCAGGCTTCATTTTCTGCCAGGTTTCTAGGCAAAGATTTGAGCTTCAAATCTGAATGTCTGAGCAGTGTTGTTTGTTTGTTTGTTTGTTTGTTGTCTTGGCGCTTTCCCCAGGAAAACCCATGTTTTACCGCTGAATTGGGGCAAATGACAATTGGGTTTTCTGTGGATGAACTGCAGGTTTACCCGAAGAAAGCGCTGGGACAACAATAACAAAGAATGGAAACAATACAAATGGAGAAACATTGCTGAAGAAAGGTAAGAGTTTTTATTCATTTAGTGCTCTTGTGCCTGCTATGAGCCAAAAAGGCTGAATCAATCAATTAAGACAAGACACTCCCTGCCTGTAGGGTTATAATCTAAAAGTCATGAGACAAAAGGAGAAAGGCACAAGGAGGGAAGAAGAAAAAAGCAAACATGGGCACAAATTATTTTAAGATAAATAGTATTTCTTGCAATGACCAGCTGGAATGGAAATAGTTCAGGGGCAGTAGGAGGTGGTTGATGGAGCCTGGCTTCAATCTAAACATATGGGTGATGAGCAGAAAGCAAGGAAAGGGGGAAAAGGATGGCTATAGGATGAGAAAGGGGGGGGGGTGATTGCAAAACATATGAGTCTTCATTGTAGCTCACCCTCAAATGCCTTCCCTTAACCATATTTCCTGCAGGACATAAAAGTCATGTGTGCCTGTGTGTGTGTGTGTGTGTGCGTGTGTGTGTGTAACACTCTCCCACAGGAGGCAATGATGGCCACCAAGTTTGATGACTTTAAAAGAGAAGTAGACACATTTATGGAGGAGAGGACTATTGATGGCTACTAGCCATGATGGCTACGCTCTGCCTGCACAGTTGGAGGCAGTGATGCTTCTGAATACCAGTTACTAGAAACCAAAGGAGGAGAGAGCGCTCTTATGCTTGAATCCTGTTTATGGGTTTCCCACAGGCATCTGGATGTCTACTGTGAGACAGATTCCTGGTCTTCCTCACAGAATTTCGGTTTCCAGGGGCTCCTGAGGAATAAGAAGTAACTCTTCAACCATTATCTATGGCTAATAAATGGCCACTAAAAGCCACTGACCTTTACTTTTGGGCTTCCTTTCCTTAATGCCAGCAGATGGAACATCTTTGTGGATCTTCCTTTTGGGTTTTTTTGGAGGATCTTCGCTTTCTACATCATCTTCCTCCTCTTCATCATCATCATCATCATCATCTTCTTCTTCTTCATCAGAGTCCTCTAGAAGTTTGAAATTTGGACAAACAGCAGTTAAGGAAGGGAAGTGAGAGGAAACAACCACATCAATTGATACAGCAAATGTTATTATAAACAGAACCCAGTCGCATTGCACCTTGATGTATACCTTTAGTTTTGGAGCTGAGGACTTTGACACTGCATAAACAATCATTGTTGTTATAACCTACCTCCCTGTAATAGTAAGCCAAAGGAGGAGGTGGAGATTCCAAGAGGTTTCAAGGAGGAAGGTGGTGGTGGAAAGAGGACTGGCAAGTTGCTTATGGATTAATACTAATTATTTTTCATTAACTATTCATTTTATCAATAAGTGCACCTCTGCCTCTTCTGCTTCAGAACAGATGTCTCTGTGACCTTTCTGTGAACTGTACATAGTGTCCTAGCCTATTTCTTTGATGCAGAACAATTTAAGAAAAAGGGCTCCCATGAATGAATGAATGAATGAATGCTCATTTCATTTCCATTCACACAATTTCCCATTCATTATTTTTTTTACCATAACAATGGATGAGCAAATGAAGTGCACACTTTTAATGACAAATGGGCAGCCACACTGAAAAACTGAAACTTTGACATGTGCATTTCTGCTCTGGGAGACTTTTACCATAACAGCCTCTGCCCTCTACACACTCACCCCTCAAATCTCTTGAAGAAAAACATTCAAGAGCTGGAAATTAGAGGCAGGGAAATGGAGCATCTTCTTCTTCTGCTGCTGCTGCTCAAAACACTGGCTGGAGCACAGAATGGGGAGCACCTTACCTTGTTTCTTTTTTGATGCCTTGGTCACAACGAGATGAGAAGAGGCAGCTTCCTTCTTCTTCCTGGGCTCTTTGGTGCTTTTGGCAGGTGGGTCCTTCTCACCTTCTTCTTCTGGCTTCTCTTCCTTTTTCTTTCTCACTTTTCTGACAGCAGCTTATGACAGAAGACACCAGAGTCAGGATGGATGAGAAAAGAGCACTAGGGGTGTGCATACAATGGCAGATAACAGGAGGGAGGAGAGCTGTAGCTCAGTGGTAGAGCATCAGTTTTACATGCAGAAGGATCTAGATTTCATTTCCAGCATCTGCAGGAAAGATTCCCTGACTGAAATCCCAGAGAACCTCTGCCTATCCGTGTAGACAATATTGAGCTGTATGGACCAGGGGTCTGGTTCGGTACAAGGTAGTTTCCTGTGTTTCTATGAGGGGGAGGGGTGCAGTGATGTGAAAATGGCCTGTCTGAAAGCCAGTCTTAGGATTCATGAGGCTGCACATTTTATAAAGTGCAAGGGTGCCTCCAAGACTGTCAGTATTCTGCAGGAGGGATTCTAGGACATACTGGGGAACTGGATTTAAAGCGCCCTGTTTCCCTAGCACAACAAACCCACTTTTAAACAGCATCAGACCTGTTGTAGTTTGGAAAGTGACAGAATGTATGAACAACTATCAAAGAAGACAGAAAAATATGCTTCAAGCATATCAGGATGAATGCCAATCAACGCTCATTAAAGAGCAGTTGTAATCGAACCTTCATATAAGCTTTGTGCAAGCAAATCAGGATGATTGATGCAATAAACAGGTCGTCTGGAGGAGCCCCAACTAACTCACAGAACTGGTGTTTTGGGAACAAGCGCTCTCACAGCTGGGCCATTGGGAGAGTGGCAAACACCTTACCTGTGTGAGAACAGAGTTTGCCCTGTGCTCCCATTTGAGGAGAAGGAATACCAGGAAGCTTTGGCTACATGTGGTAAAAGGATGATTTCACAGGAGCCAGTGGGGTGAGGGGCTGTGTGCAATGTCCTTCTGGCTGAGCTGCCTGCCTGTGGTGTTTCTGCCCTCTCCTGGATGAAGCAGATTAGGACACTGCGACTGCACTATGACTACAACATCAGGGTAAGGGCCAAACTGAGGGGTTATCCCTGCTCTATCCAGGCACAGGTTTCCACTTTAAAGCTCTGTGTCTGAGCACCCTTTCTTTTCTCCTGGAGCTTTCTCTGCGAAAACTGGCTGAACCAGAGCAAACAGCTATTCAGGCTTTCCACAGATTTTGCTCCGATTCAGTTTTAAAGAGTGGGTTTTCGTAGGGAAAGCTCCAGAGCAGAAAAAAGTGGTGTTTGTACATGGAGTTTTAAAATGTGGACCGTGCCTAGAAAGTAAGGAGGAAAGGTGCTCCAGGAGCATGGCATAAGTGGGCTCATGCCAAATTCCTACAAAATGGGTATTTAAAGTACCGTAGGAGCGAGTGGGAGGAGGAAACTAAGCTCATCCCAATCCAGTCTTTCCTTCCTAAAAGCACTTCTCCCCAGCTCCTTTGTTTTCCGGTGGGGTTTACTTCTGGCCTCCTCAGCAGTAAATAGTGAAAAAACAAACACATGGAGGGAAAAGCATTAGCTTCTGCCCCAGCCACTATGAATGGCAAGGTTGTAGATGTGGCACCATCATAAGCCCCTCTGGGCAGTGGCTGGAATTAGGGCTGCAGTCTAAATCACCTTTCACAACCCAGCCATGAAAACTGCTGCCACTCAGCCAGCCCCTGTGTGCCTGCTGGCTGATGGAGACAGCAGTAGGGCCGGCATGAAACTTGTTTGTGGACCAGTGCTTGAGATGACACTGCCATACTTCTGGTTTGGCTGCGGGGTGTAGGATATTATCCTGTGGGGAGGTACCTGAAAAGGGGAGAGCCCATTGCTCAGTATTAGATCACAGGCTTTGCATACATAGGGTTTCATAACTGGTAGCATGGTTGGGAAAGACTCTTGGGGAAGGCCTTGGAGAGTCACTGCCAGATATGGGAACAAGTGGTCTGGATCACCATATGGCAGCTTCCTGTGCTAATCTACCACAATTCCTGGAACGTTGGTTGTGTCCCTTACCTGGTCGGGGGGCACTTGGCTCTTCCGCATGGCTTGATTCCTCCTGCTTTTTCACTCTGGTCTTTCTTGGCTTGGCCTCCAGTGAAGCAGCCTCCTGCCGTTTCTTCTTTGGCTTCTGCTCCAGCAGGTGAGGCTGCATGAGGGGACATGGGTTGTGAAAACCAATGCAACATCTCTCTCCTGAAATGACCCCCCCCAAATGACCCTCTTGCAGACAACTGCTGAGAGTAGCCTGGTGACGTGCTGCCTTGTTCTCTGATAGTAGGTTGGGAGGCTTTGGGGAAATGGCTTTGGGCTTTTGGGGAAATGGTAGTCCAAAGCCTACACAGCAAATGTAGCCCATAAACAGTGCACTGTATCTTGTTTTGATAAACCTGTGCCCCATTCTTGTTAGGAAGGGGCCCCAGTTTTGAGAGAAGGAAGCAAGCCCTGATGGTTACCATGAGAACAAGGTGTTGGACTAGATGGGCCATTGGCCTCATCCAATTGGCTCTGCTCATGTTCTTATGTTCACCTGACATGTGTGTTGAAATCTTTACCATCTTGTTGCCCTAAGCTTTGCAACAGAGAAGAATTCCAAGGTCCTGTAAACTCAGGAGAGAGTGGCATAGTTCAGTAATTTTAGACTTATGTGGAAGCTCCATCTTCAGATGACAGTAGCGTGCCCTTCCTACCAAATGTGGTAAGCTAGCCCTGCTGTGTTTGGGGACCCTGGACATCAGCCTCAAAGTCCTGCCCTGATTGAACCACTGATCCAAAACATGCTCAAATGGAAGCGGGACTTCTCCTATGTAATCAGAATGTGGAGAGACCTCTGTAGCAGAGCAGAGGCATTGAATGTGGAAGGTTCAATCCTGGCATCTTATAATTAAAAGGTACCAGGTGAGGGAAAGGTCTCTGCCGGGGACCCCAGAGAGCCAGTACTGCATTAGGATGGCCAAATAGTCTGACCTGGTATAAGGCAATTTCTTAGGAGAACTGTGGATAACAGATGAACTTTCTAATAAAATCTAGTAGCAGTGGAGCCTGGTCTATAGGGGTGATTGGGACTCTGTCCCACCAACCTCAGCCTGTTTCCTTATTATACAACAATTCAGGGGACAGGGCTGCCTGTCATGGACTCTGGCTACACCTCTCTGCCTTCTGCTCCACCAGTACCAATGGGCACCGACCACCACGGTCCAATAAAAAGGATGAGGGCTGTGTATGTTGCGAGCGGAGAGGGACCGAGAGCATTACTATTCCCACCGCTCTTCTCTGCCCTGATATTAGGCTACAATGGAAAGAAAATTGTGCAGCAAAGTAAACTGATGACAAAGCGTGGGGATGGGGCACTGTTGGAAAAACTCTCACATTCAGGTGATTCAAATGAGCAGCACTGATTTATAAGCCAAAAGAAGGCTGAGCATGACTCCTTGTGGTCATGCACATCTCCAGGACTATTATTCCTTCACCTTCGTAAGTAAGTATCCTTCCTAAGGGACTGTCCACCTTTTTCATTTGATGAGCTATCTGGGCCAAGTCCAACATTTTTTAAAAAAATTAAAGGCCCACAATAAGAGAGAGCAGGGGCTTTGAAGTTGCCCATCAATAGAGTAGGCCAACAAAGGGCACAGATCACCAGGTCTTTCCCCACTGTAGTGAAATGTACTGCATTTCTAGTTAAATTACGGTAATTATTTCTAAAATTAAATCTGTATATACGAGTCAGCACATGCCATTTTAATGCAAATCTTGTTCCTCTCCCCCCCACCCATTCAGCAATAAGTGACTACCATAACATATTCCTGAACTTAATGTCTTTCTTGCCACTCAATTTACATTTTGAGTCTTTGCTACTAAAATAATCCCAAGGTGAAAATGCTAATGGAAAGGGAAAATAAGCAAAATGGTTAAGCTGGTTAATTTATATTGGGTGCGGATTTTTTCCCCTTCTCCAGCTTGGCATCTGCTGGTGAGAACATGAACCAACCACACAATATGTGTGCATATGCAACATGCTTACAAAAGCAAGTGAGCTGAGTTGGCCCTGAATCAAAACCGTGAAGTAAACAAAGCACTCTCATATTTGCAAAGAGCGAAAAGATGTAGTAACTCGGGTCTACTCACAACTGAACAATGCAGGGAGGAGTAGATGAGACACACAGCCCTTAGTTGAGGAGGGCCTTGTAGGCACCAGGATAGTAACTGGGTGTGTGTCAGAATAAACAGACAAGCCCCATGCGGCCAATATGCAAAACCAGTCCGCTCCTGCCAATCCCACATGCTTAAAACTCATGAATCATGCCTTTAGAATGATAAGGTTAGTAAAAACAAAAAGAGATTTAGGGTCTTTTTTATGTGGCTTCTGGGTGTTTTTTGTTTGTTTTAAATAGGGAATAAACCATAAGCACATTATCATGGTGAGGTGTCTTATAACCATCAAGGCTAGAAGTGGCTCCCCGTCTGTGGAATGCTCTCCCCAGGGAAGTTTGCCTGGCACCTTCATTATACACCTTTAGGCACCAGGCAAAAATGTTCTTTTTAACCAGGCCTTTGGTTGATCCGATTTACATCCTATGCCCTTCAAAATGTGTTTTTTTGGGGGGGAGGTATTGGGTTGCTGTTTTTATTAGGTATTTTGTGGTTTTATATCTTGATTTTATTCTGTGAACTGCCCTGAGACCCCCGGGTATAGGGTGGTATATAAATTCAATAAATAATAATAATAATTTAAACTGAAGAGAAAAGGGGGGAGACTTTAAAAAAGAAAACAATACTTTGTTTTGCATTTATCTCAAGTCAATGATTTTTTAAAATAATGCTGCTGTCACCCCAATACTACTGGGCACGTTTTAAATTTCACAACCAAGCAACCAACGAAAATGTGACGAAACCACACAGCAACTGAACAATGATGAATAGGGCAGAGTCAAAGACACTCATCTCAATTATTTTAGGCTGCATCACAATTAGCACCACTAGGTGGCTCACTGATACCTATGGAGAAACTAAACTGTCTGGTTTATGTAGTGGTAAAAAAGCGAATAAGGAAAGGTGCTATTCAGTTCTGTTGAGTCATCTGGAATTTTTGCCATAGAGTGATGAATGTGTATTGCTCTCTAAATATGTTGCAGAAAATGCAAATGCGTATGCTGAAATAGTGTGTGGGGATTTCCCAGAAAACTGCAATGTTAAAGTCAATATTGCCATATGCTCCAGTTGTTGGTGTGGTGTCCTCTATCCAGCTGCCAGTACATACAACACCTCTCTGAGGTAATGGTTATTGGGAGTTTCAACAAAATTGCAACTAAAAACAGCAACCCACTGATGTGTACTTAAGTCATGATATCCAGACAGCTGGGAGGAGTGCAGTTGTTGCGCCAGTGTATCTGAATGCAGTATGAGGAGACCTCTGAACCTAGTCACACCATGACATGTTATTGTCAGTTGAAGAGACACAAAGAACCATATGAACTAGCTACTACTTTCCTGAAATACTTAAATGGCAGCACCACAACAATGTTTTTGTAGAAGGGAGTAAGGTACTGATTTGTAAGTGGCGCAGAAAAGTAGGAATGGTTCATTGTGGAAATGCTGAAGAACTATTTGACTCAAAAAGATATGGTGGCTAATCTTCATGAAGGATTTTTTTTTAACACCACCACTAGCAACTGGTGTGGCTGCATTCTTAGACACCTTGCTGTGCTAATGCCCAGTCCTTCTGTGTCAAGGGTTTTTACATGGACCTCACCACTTCAGAAACAATAATAAACCGACATATCACCTCTCTGAGGTAATGGTTATTAGAGTTTTGAGAGAAGTTACTTCACTAACATCACATTACTATACTTGTTTACTTAGAAGTTATTGAATCCAACAGGGCTTGCTCCCAAAGGAAGTGAGCATAGGATTGCCGCCTAAATTCTCTGCTGTGACTTCTGAAGTAAAATATCCACTGAATATTCAATAGCCAAGATTCATGGTTAACATTTGACATCCAGTTTTCGGTAACAGTCCTTCCAGTTGACAGAATGTGAAGTTGAAGGGAGAGAGAGAACATGAGAACATTTACCTCAGCTTCTCACATATAAACAACATAGCAAGAGCAGAACCATGTTACTAATTTAAGCCAGAAGCTGTGCCGGAATGTTCCTCACAGAGGTAACATCTGTAGTGTCTCCTCACCTACACAAAAATAGTCTACTGAAGACTTATATTTTGCAGTGGTGGTGGATAAAACCTTGACCTTCTTCCAGTGCAGAGAAAAGCTTAAATTGCAATAAAATATGCCTTCTTAAACTTGACAAGCAGAGTTCATACAACAGTAATCTCATTATAAGGGTTATGTGTTTTTTAAAAACCAGGTTATTAAGTACTACAGCCTTGTACCTGGCACTGCTTGGGAATCCTAAGAATATTTTTTAAAAAAAAACACGAGTGCAGTTTTGAAAGATTTAGCTCACCATCTTGATTCAAAATGGAATCTAATTGTATCCAAACATAGATAAAAATGTGCTCTCAGGTACCATGATGCCAAATTTTGTTGAGTTATCTTAAGAGGTGCCCAAATGCAGAGCAAACAAAATATATAGCAGAAGACTGACATACGATAGAAGGTTATATTCAAAGCACCCCAATAAAAATAACAACAGCAATAATAACAAGAATAACACAACTTACCAACCAGGTCCCCAATTGATGGCAAAGAGGGAAACAAATAAGAATATGTTTATTAACTTGGTCAGGTTGAAAAAGGAATACTGCTATGGAGAAAATATTGCACTCCAATATGGAGAAATCTTGGAATATGTAGATATAATTTATCTCAGCATTGTTACAATATGAGCTTCTTACTCAACATCTGAAGGGTCATAATTTCCCTCTCTGGGACAGGGAGAGTGACTTCCTTCCAAATACAATATTCAATCCTGTCCCAGCAGGCTGAGGGGAAGCTTATTTACTCATTTTTATTTTATTCATTAATTTTTAAAAATTGGACTGTAGCTGGAAATAGCTAGTATATGTAAGTTCAAAGAAAATAAATGTTTTAAACCCACTAGGGAGGGATTGCATTGTGCATTATTTTCTTTCTAAGGGGCTTAATGAGAGCTTGTGTATAGTGATCCATTCCCTCAGTCTACCTTGGGAGCATTTTCACATTTCCTTTAAATGCTGGAAGATGTTTAACTCTGCCTGAACTGGCCACCTCATCTGCTTATGGAAGTGCTTAGGTAACTAAAGCCCTATGGGGATTTGCATTGTACAGAACACTGACCATTAGACAAAGAGACAAAGGCTGATACTAGAAGACCTTTTGGAAGGAATGGACATCTCTCTCTCTCTCTCTCTCTCTCTCTCTCTCTCTCTCTCTCTCTCTCTCTGTGTGTGTGTGTGTGTGTAATGTCCTTGACAGGAACACTCCACGTTGCAACATTTTGTTGCAGCTCCCGCTTGTTGTGTAATAAAAGGAAGGCACAAGTTGGACGCGAGTGGAGAATGATATGTCCCACCTTCTTTCGTTATGTCACACAACAGCTTGTGTGTCTCAGTATTTTCAGCGGCCTCTTATTTAAAGCCTCAGCAGCTTTAAACTTTCATATTGGCTTCCAGAAAGGGCATAAGCTGCAGACACACAATATGTGGAGTGCTTTTGTTGAGAATGTTCCTTTCCCACTCAGTATTCTGCTTCCTGGTCAGGAATCAGCATTCCTTGACCACTGAGCATGCTCAGTCTTCATTGGGCTGTTTTGTGTATCACTCCCCCCATTGGATATATATTTTTTTAAAAAAACAGTCCTTCTGCAAACCTTGATTCCCCCACTTCCAAGCCGCTTCCTTTTTTAGTATGAGTGGTCACATTCTAGCTACATAAACAATGGCACTCACTGCCCGCACATCAGAATTAGGGGGAAGGATTAAAATGACACTAGACCTCAACTAATCTGCACAGTCAGATGCATATACATACATGTGCCTAAATGTGGTTGTTCTGAACAATATATTGCATTTGAAGCATCAGTGGACAGCTCACCAGTATACCGTCTCACACAGAGAGTAAGAAGACCATGACAAATATGGCTGTGTTTACCTATGAAACACTGGCAGTATAGAACGAATATCGCGAGCCAAAAGGTGCTCATAAATAGCCTGTACGTAACAACAACTCTGTTCTTCTGAGATTGAGGTCACTCGGAGCTACGGTGCAGAGGAAGAAGCAGATGGATCAGATTAGGTGCCCTGCATCTAATCCCATTTATGGAGGGCTATATATATGATTGATCAAACGAGAAGTCATGTATCTTGCGCAAGAAAGGTGCTAATGCAAAACTGCAACCCAGCACCTGGAGACACCTGTGGTCTTCTTGTGCCACACTATTGGTAAACAAATTATTTCATTGGCTCAGACTGGCTCATCCAACCCTATGCCTAAGCAAGGAGGAAACAGGACATGGTCCAAGATCTGACCTGGACTAGATGTTTCTACAGTGGAGTCACTGTGGGGTAATGAATAGAGATCTGTACTGGAGAGATGTGGGTTCAAATGTTTACTTTAGCCATGAAGATTACCGAATGTCCTTGAGCTAGTCACTATCCCTCAGCATAAGGCTCACAGGGCTGTTGTAAAGATAAAATAGGACAACCTCCTGTGTATCTGTTGCCCCAAGCTCTTTTGGAGGAAGCGTGCAGTACAAATGTAAGAAACAAAGTTTTGGGCTTGGTTACTGTGACCCCCACTGGACCCACATTCTTCAAGCACATTCAAAATGATGTTTTTGAGATAAACCAGTCTTCACTGAGATATGCTTTGAGGAATTTCTTGCACCATATACCCTCTTGAAGCATGAGGTGCAGAAATTTCCTGCACCTTTGTCCAGCTTCATGGTAATAATTAGGTCCAGGGACCTCATTTGCTACACCCTTGTGCAAATTAACTGAAACAAAGCATATTTTCTATCTTACTCGTAATCCTGTACTCAAAATAAACACGAAAAGTCAGTTGATCCTTATGGTGTCAGAAGCCTGCAGCCAATAGAAGGAATGATGCACTCACCACAATATATTGAGGTTCTACTAAAGAGAGTTATTCCAGAGCTGGAAAAGATATCCCTGACGGTACTGGGATATTGCAGCAGGACCTAGCCCCCCGTCACACATCAAAAGTGGTGAAGAAATTCATGACAGAGCAGCAAATACAGGTACTTGATTGGCCAGAGAATTCCCCGGACGTAAATTCCATTGAGAATTTGTGGGCTCTATGCAAAAGTCACCTCCTGGCTGTAGACTGTACAACCATGGAGAAGCTCATTCAGGGGCTGATTCAAGTGTGGTACAGGGATCCGAAAATCAACAGTGACTGTTCGAAACTAGCAGACTCCATGCCAAACCATGTTCAAATGCTGCTTAAAAATATCAGAGGTCATATCCGTTACTAATGCACATATATGTGAGTTTTGTACAATAAACTACTAAATTCATTGTTTGTTTCAATTAATTTGCACAAGGGTGTATTATGTAGCAACCACCTTTCTCAATTATTATTTTTCAAAATCATCGGTTGCTCAGAAGAAATGAAGCATCACTTCAGTTCATTGCTAGACATGGACAGGATCTCGCACACCGGCTCAAACAACTAACATTAGCCGCTGCTGTAATAGGAGCCCCAAAGAGAAGCCAGAGCTTAGACAGACACATTGCAGCCTAGAAAAGAAACCAGGTAATAAGGGTGGGTGGGACAGATTTTCCTACCTGCTTAGTAAGTCTCTGCTGCTGAGGGCTCCCAGGTTCCTCACTTGCACTGAGGGAAGATGGAGAGGAAGACAGGGAAAGCAAATATAAGGCATTAGGCAGACTTACTTTAGGTTATTACCTGAACATATTTATGGAGGAATTCCTAGCCATGTCATGATATCCTCCAATAATTAAATGAGCCTGAGCACAGCCATGGTGCCCAGAAACTATGTGTGATCCTTTCTCATGTCAGCAGGTGGCATTATAGCTTATCTAGGGTGCTTCCAGAAATTCACGGGTGCTTCCAGAAGGGATTTTATTGTGGAATCAGTGCTACTCATGCCCACAAGTTTTTTTGTATTTTCCACATGACTGATATGATGGCTCTCCAACACAATTCCTCAAAGACAGTGTAACTGCAGCTCTGAATAGGAGATCTAGTTCTAGTTCTAGTTCCTAGGCTGTCCAATGTGGAGCTTCCTGGAGGAGCCACTTCTGTCACTGGACTATGATGGCTAGTGGTCTGACTCCTTGGGATGTCAAAAGAGCTCTGAAGAGAGATGCCCACCATAGAAACCTCCTTACCCCAAACAAGCCAATAGCTGGAGCAGAAGGCAGTTGCCCTATAACTAGCTGGAAGGCAGCCCTCAGTGGATGGGGCATCCTGTTAATGATGACCTAGCCTCATTATAAAACCAGGACTTTGCTAAGGCAACTTGGATCTTTGGCTTCAGCTGCATGAGTACTCTCCATGGTCCTGAACCCACACCTTGGACTCCCTCCAAGGTGCTGGCGCCTTTGAAACCATAAACCCCAGGCCTCCCCTTGCTTGGGCCACCACACCTTCTTGTTGGTGGGCATCCCTATGAATCACAACAAATGCCAGTAACAATAGAGATTTCTAGGATGGGGTCGAAACCCACCACACCAATAATACTTAGCATTTATATCATGCTCTAAAGAGCTTCACATCCATTGACTTGTCCAAATCCTTACATCAGCCCTGTAGGTCTGGGATGGGGAACGTGTGGCCCTCTGGATGTTGGTGAACATCCATCTGCACCAGCAAGCATGTGGATGATGGGAGTTGTAGTGGGATTTACTGATAAATACTGCTAAACTTCTGGAGGGTCACAGGTTCCCCATGTTTGCTCTAGGTAGATTAGCAGATGGTGGCAGGGGGAGGTTCAGGCTGAGAACTTGTGCCTTGCCTGAGTGACTAGATGGGTTCATGGTTGAGATGAGACCCCCACCAGGGTCTTCCTCACTCTCTTACCACCACTGCGTATTTAAAAGTTACCCCCTTCACAATATACCCAATTTTTTGGTGCTGACCGTTGCCCAGTCAGCTTTTTAGCTATTTACATATCTGCACTATTCAATAAAAAAGTAATATATTGTCATGTACCCCAACATTAAATTTAATATAGAATCATTTCAAGACAATTTATTAGACAGCATAGAATGTGGTTAGTTTTCATTATATTGCACACCACAAATTTGACACTTTCTAGTGCAGGGGTGGGGACAGTTTTTTTCTGTAAAACTCATCCAAAACCCTACATTACATTGTTTCATGACTCAGCTTAGTAAATGTCCTCTGAGTATTGCTATGGCCTAAAGGTAGGTTAGATATTTCTCCAAGCAATAGCCTTGGTATTTAATGGACATGTAACAAAGACAGCTGGGAAGTACCAATAAATGCAATATCATTCTGAATGGCTCTTTGAGTTATTTGATATTTGATAGATGCATGTAACTCCTAAAAATTAGAGACAAATCTCCAACTGTCCCAAATAACTTATAAACAGTAGCCTATCTTTTAGTTGGATTTTGGTTGCCAGAGCCTATTGTTAGCTATATTTCTGCACTGTTTTGAATAGTACTTTTAATTGTTTTTATGGTGCATTTATAAATTGCCATGAGACTCACATGAAAGGGGATTAATAAATTAATAAAATAATAACATTAACTGGATCCAATGAGAGCCAATGGGGCAGGGCCTTGCAATTCAAAGAACAGAACACTGGGGTGAACTTTCATTTTTGTTTTGGTTCTGCTATATTCCCTTAATACCTATAAATTAAATGGAATTTAAGCTGCAGGAGGGGAACACTTGGTGATGCATATATATTTCATACCAAACTGTATGATGGAAGAAATACTGATTAAAGTATAAATCAACCCCCTCCCCTAAAGAACAGTATTCCAGGATTCAGATTACGCCTCTTTAAAGTACAACATATTCCACAACATAATTTAATGTAAAATTCAATAAACTATAATGTACAATGCTAAATTTTTCCTTTACAGAGATCATTGCTTTGTATAACCTAAGATCAAAACAAATGACTCAATTAATTAGATCCACATTTCATTTTTCTTAATTTGCCTAACTCTTCTTCGGCAAGGATAATAATATCATATTTCTAAAATCTCATTACAATTCAAGCCTAAGAGCTAAGAATGTTTTCAAACACAAAAGCTTAAAGCGGTTTTTGTTCATTAGATTTATATTCAGGCCAGAGATTGATGCAACATTTCCATGTGACGACCATAGGACATCTAACCCACTTGGTCCCAATGTGCCAGAAAGCTGATTGTGTTCCCAGTGAAGGTGTCCAGCATACAGAAAATATGTGTGTACTTCCTCCCCTCCAGAAGATTAATTTTTTTAAAAAAAAAAATATGATCTTCTTTGTCTGCCCTAGAACAGAATATATCACCCCTCACTAAGAGCTTCCCCACCATGCCTACCATGGTGAGGTCAGAAGGACCGTGGGACATTCACTGGGTGCCTGCTGAGGTTCATGGCCCTGAAAAGGACTCATGGCTGATCCCTGAAACCTCCCAACCCTGCTCTTCCTTCTCCTTCTTGCTGCCCTTGCCTGTTCTCCCATGATCTCTGACCATGCAAGCAGTGACTGAGCAGTATCCTCCACTAGCCTTGCACTTGCTCTCTGGGGAATTATGTGGATGGAGCCCAATGGAAGAGGCCAAGCAAATGCATGGCAGTGACGGTGCTGAGGAGGAGGAGGTGGTGAGCCCACTTGAGAGCAGGGATGAGTGGGAGCATCTTACTTAAGCCTCCCCCCCCCCCACAAAAAATAAAGACCCTGGAGCCTGCACTGAAGGACCTGATAAAATAGGGCCCCTTCTCACTTCCTGCTCAGGTTTCCAGGAGTCTTCCCTAGTGACTATCTACCCACACCTAAAGGTGGAGGGTCCTTGTACTTACCCATCTGATGTCCACACCTCACGGAGGATGTCTGACTGAAGGGGCATTGCTAGCAGCCAGTCTCCCTAATTTATTTCAGAGGTCCTTGGTCCAGGAGAGAGCAGGAATGCAGACCTGGGATTCAAAGCCACTTCTCTTGCAGACCTGTGGAAAGACGGCTCCTTCCTCTTTCCTTCCCCGGTGCTGCCTTGATCAAAGAAATCTGTACAAGAAGCTGTTTGCTGTGAAAATCAAATGGAAGACTTCAATGCAGCCGGCCTGTGGGTGCTCCCCTTTGCCTTTCCCATTGCCCTGTCCTTGCAAGGCAGCTCTAGCACTTCGTTCTGACTATCTCCCCCCACAGTTTGAAATTAAATCCTTGATTTATATACACTGTGCAGCGGCATATAACTTCAGCATGGGCTTCTTGGACAACCGAGAGAGAAGTTAGCGATGCCTCCGTGAAGCAGGTGATGAGAGGGAGTTGGGAAGCAGAGGAGATTATTAACTTTTTTATTTCTTCAAACTAGGTAATAGGATTTCAGGGGCTGACGGACTGCCAGCCAGGCCTCCTGGGAGATCTGTAGAATGGAACATCTGTCACTGTAATTCATTTAAACAGGGCCATGGGAAGATTATTGTAACTATGCAACACTGTGTCTGCCTTGCCAAGGACTGGTGCAAAATGTGTGAAACCATAGATCCAGGATGGAACTTTGCATGCCTGTGTGCCAGAGTCTCCCCGCCCCCCCCGCCCCCCCGTTCACAGCCTAGGACAGCTTTTCAGTTGCATCTCTCCATAGCAAAACTGTATACACACCATACGTTTAAGACATATGACTTTCCCCCAAAGAACCCTGGGAACTTTAGTTAAGGGTGCTGGGAATTGTAGCTCTGTGAGGGGGTAAGCTACAATTCCCAGGATTCTTTGGGGGGTGTCATGTGCTTTAAATGCATAGTGCATACGTAGCCCAGGATGCAAATGGAGGAAGAGTCTGATGGGGGGGGGCTGACCCTGGAGTTAGATCCACAATATCTGAAGTCATGAAAATAAAACAAATGGGGGCAGGGGAAATGTCCAAATGAAAGCATATGAAATTTAAGGTAATTCAGTACATAGGACAGTGAATAAGATTCTCTACTACTGGCCAAAACAGATGTAGATGGGAATTTGAAATGCCATAGATGGCTTTATTAGCCAAAGCCTGGGAGAAGAGGAATGTTTTTGCCTGACACCTCAAGATATGTAGCGAAGATGCCAGGCAAGCTTCCCTATACCTGCCTAGAACTATTCTTCAGTTTGTATGCTTCAGTCTGTTTCCCATGCTTTTCATAAATCATCTACAGAGCCTCTTATCTATTTATATAAGATTGAACAAGTCTTGAAACCAAACGTTTCTCCCTGTCTCCACCATTTACCAGGTGAGAGTGTTGGACAAGGGCCTGGGAGACCAGAGTTCAAATCCCCACTTGGTCATGAAACTTGGGCCAGTCACTGCCTCTTAGCCAAACCCACCTCACAGGGTTGTTGTGGGAATTTAATGAGGAGGGGGAGGACCATGCACACCACCTTGATCTCCTTGGAGAACAAGGTGGGGTATAAATTCTATAAATAAATACAACATGATACAATACAATACAATACAATACAATACAATACAATACAATAAATGGCATTCTAATGGAATGTACAGTCAGTTGTAGAAATGCTGTTCCTCAGCAGCACTGAAGATCCTCATGCGAAAGCAGCCTCTGTTTATATTTGCCTAGCAGAAAACAGACTTATTAGCCATGTGTCCCAACTGAAAAGGAAATCTGCTTGCTAGGCTCTCTTCCCAAGGAAGACTAGAACCTTTCCCTATATTCTTTTCAAACCTCTCTGTTTTAGACTCTTCAGTGATGGTGAGAGTGTACTTTATATGATGAAGCATTTCTGCTGAAGTGGCTCCATCTGGAGATTAGGGGAGCTATTCTGAGAGCTTCAGCAGAGCTGTGCTCAGCCTCTCCAGTGCAAGATTTCAGCCCTGATCGCCTTAGGAGAGATGCAGTCTGACCAACAAGGGCTATACAGTGTGCTGCAACGTCCTGACACATTAACTCCATCCTGACCTGCTGCTCTAGTATAGCTAGGTAATAAACAGACTCTCCGCTCAACAAGCTTACCCCAGTTTTGAAGATGATGGATAGAGCCAAAACAAACACTCACAAGTATTAATACTCCCCCAAATTGCCATTTTCTCCCAAATTATAAATGAGAAACACAGAATGCCAATTTCATATTTTGCAAATGGAATTTGTACCTTATAGTTCAAATGCTTCGGACTTGACATCTCCTTATTTTCATAAGGTTCTCTTATGAAATCTCAAAAATCTGTCAGCTGTCAAATGCTAAATACTGCTGTGTGTTATTTATCAAATACCACCAGGGTGTTTTCCATTCCAGTTCACAGGATTTGGAAAACATTGCCTAACTCTGTGCTATGAAGGCCAGATCTTCCACACATCAGCTCTCACACAATCCAGATGACAGCATGTCAGGCACGGAGTCAGTGCATCATAAAGCCAGATGACTCAACCAGACAAGAGAAAGTTGCTCCTTACAGTGGAATTCCCTCAACCTCCAGCATCACCGGATAATTTGACTGCAGATGGAGGAAGAGCTCTGGTAAAACCCCACCCACCGAGTCTTCCAAAAGGGGTGTGTGTGTAAGAAGCATGAAACTGTTTCAAAGAAAGAAGTGTTTTGTTGGAATTGGAGAACTACAAATGGGCTAAGAAGAGTACTGCCCTATAAAAGCCCCCTGGCATGAACACATATTGAAATGAATCAGAGCAATGGAGAACCCCGTAGTTCACCAACATTTTGTTAGGTTTCTGTTATGCCACTGTGCAGTGCTTGGAGTCACAAGACTCTGTTTACATTCCAGACTGTTGGAAGTCTCACGGGAGATGGGAGATGGATGTTGATGTTACTTGTTTCCTGTTTCTTTGTTCCAGTTGTTCTCTGCCTTTTACAGAGAGCAAATGCATATTCTTTTCTGTCCTGCGTGGTTAGCAATAAAACGTAGTGATGTGGCACATATTTTGGCTCCTTCTGCTGCTGTTTGGATACCCTGAGTAATGGGGACGTGCCTGAAGCCTCATCAAAGGCCTAGGTCGTTAATCACCATCAGAGAAGATTCCGGAGACTCGGAAGAGTGGCTCGGTCGAACGGAGATTCCGACCCATTTTAAGGCGAGGGGTTTCAAAGCACAACGGGGGGGGGGGACTGACTTCAGTATACTCTAGGGTGAAAATGTGAACATATCCATAGTTAACCTAGTACAACGAGAAAGTTTATGACAAAAATATATATGTATTTCCTATCAGTGGGATAGATATCACAGTGCTTGTTACTGAAAACAAACGGTTTCAAACTCTATCATTCTAGGATAGATAGATACCAGAGAGTTAAACTAGTTTCAGAGTCACTTCTCCCAAGGCAAGCCCATGATGGAGCTTTGTGAGGGAATGTGGGGTGTGTGTGTGTGTGTGAGAGAGAGAGAGAGAGAGAGAGAGGGAGAGAGAGAGCCTTCCCTCCCAGCCATATCCCCAAACTACTATTCCCAGGATTCTCTGGGGCAAGTATGTGGAACTTGTGGCCTTCTAGATGTTGCTGAACAGCAGCTCTCATAATCCTTGACTTGGGCCACGATGGCTGGGGCTGTTGGGAGTTGGAATCTAAGCATATACAGAGTGCCACTCCACTCCCAAGCTTTAGAAGAAATCTGGGCACAGAACTGACAGACGGAGATTGGCGGAGCAGTGCCCCATCTGCACGAACCATTTATCACAACTGTGATTCACAGCCTTGTTCTCATCACCTCCCTCTGAATCTTGGTGAAGATACTGAGATATAGTTACGTGCATCTTCCAACTTCTCTCCTTCCATGGAATTAATTTACAGCAGCCAGCTTTTGGTCTTTTTTCACAAATAGTTGCATCTTTATCCCACTAGGTGGCAGTTTACTACCATCAACTTCAGCTGCCTACAAGGAATTTGGTGGTGTGTGGGCAGAGGTGAGGGGGGAAAGCTGAAGAACCAAAGTCTCTTCTGTACAATGGCAGAGCAGTCGTTTTCTGTCCTTCCAGCTTAGAACAATGTTATACTTACAATTTCATTCTGAACTTTGCCCATGTGTTGCCTTAATGTTTCGGGTGGACACTTCCTTCACACAACACCTACCTGAGGACTAGGAAGCTCCATTGACAGTGCAGCCAGGTCTGGTTCCCTTGGGTTTCCACATATATCTTAAGTGACTCCAGATCACAATACCTCAAGGACTGCCTCTCCCCATATGAACCAACCTGGGGCCTGTGATCATCATGTGAGACCCTTCTTTGTGTGCCTCCTTCCATGAGACATCTGGAGGGCGGCAGCACAAGAACAGGCCTTTTTTGCAGTGGCTCCTTGCTTGTGGAATATTCTCCCCAGGTAGACTCACTTGACACCTTTATTACCCATCTTCAGATGTCAGGCAAAAACATTTCTCCCAGGCCTTTGGCTATTTAAACAATCTATGGCCTTTAAAACTGTGGGGGGGGGGAGAGGGATGTTTATGATTTTTGTTTGTTATCATGCTATATATTTTTGTGTTTTTATATTGCAAACCACCCTGTGATCTTTGGATGAAGGCTGGTATAGAAATGTAACTTAACTATCTCCAGACAACACCCTGGGACCTTAGACCAGGTATACGGAAATTTTGACTTTCCAGATGTTGTTGAACCACAATTTCCACCAGTCCCAGCAAGCATGGTCAATGGCCAGGGATGGAAATTGTAGCTCAGCAACACCCAAAGGGTCAAAGGTTCCGCATACCTACATCAGACTAATGTCTCTATTAGCAGAAGCAATGCCTTAGGCATGCAGCTTGAAAATGTGATTCATTCCCACACTGTTGAGTAACTATAGCTGCGTAGATTAGCAAAACAATTCCTCTCCTGCTACACCATGACTTGACTATTCCATTTACATTCCCCCCTTAATCTTTAGAGGCTGAGTCCTTAGTTTGGGGGGCCATTCAAGAAAGGGACCACTCTTTGCACTTCAGCGTACAGGCTCTTGCATACCATATTCCTGCTTTTGATGTTGAGAAAATATCCCCCAAATCCTGTTTTATGGCGGCTGGATATAATGCAGGGGAAGATGTCTAACAGGATTGTGCAAAGGGAGAAGGTGACATTGGGGTTGTGCTTTCCAAGGCAACAAGAACCACATCATGAATTTGCAGTATCCATTTACTTCATTTTCAGTTCTGACCACATTTGAATGGCAGTTGCTTTTTTTAAAAAAAGGGAATCTAATAAAAGATCTCACAATCTTGACTGGCACAGCAACAGTTTTTCTCTATCTAGTTATGGGCTGCGAATGCCTTAATGATGTATTCTCTCTTGTCAGTCTGTCTCTCATACACAAACATCTACCTCTCTTGTTTGTATTGTAATGCAGGACTGAAACCAGATCCATTTCTAAATACTGCAGGCAGTGTTGGTTTTACAGTGAATCTCAATGTAATGCCATGGAAACCCACTTCAAGTGCAAGATGATTCTGTGGACCAGTGCTGCTCTTCCATCACCTTGGGCATGAGCTGTGTCGAGAGTACAACTTAAAGGGAATTGGGTGGCCAATAGGCTGGATCGTATTTGATTACTGTGCACTTGACAACGGACATAATTGAAAAGCATCGCTATATAAAAGCTCTGCCTGTGGCATATGATCTGTGGTTGCTTATTTACACAATGGACATAGTTTGGCGACCTGAACTAGATGGGCTCCAGACTCTACTATAACCCCAACTTGGCAGCCAGAATCTCCATTCTTCTTGAAATAATCGTCTCTACAATGTGACATTTATACTCATAACGATATTGTTACCTGTGTCCAGTTAGTCCTCACATTCTTATTCCTGTGTGTTGTAGCAATTTATTTCATCGACTTCTCCCTTTTTTTTTTGTTACATCGGCTGTTGTAAATAATAAGAAATTTATCTCAGTGGGACTTCCATTCATAGGATCCTGCTGTACATTGGTCATGCAGTACTCTCCACTCTACAGCACAGAGAATAATAATAATAATAATAATAATAATAATAATAATAATAATAATAATAATAATTTATTATTTATACCCTGCCCATCTGGCTGGGTTTCCCCAGTCACTCTGGGCGGCTTCAAGCAGAATATTAAAATACAATGATTCATCCAGTATTAAAAGCTTCCCTAAAGAGGGCTGCCTTCAGATGTCTTCTAAAAGTTGGATAGTTGTTTATTTCTTTGACATCTGATGGGAGGGCATTTCACAGGGCAGGTGCCACTACCAAGAAGGCCCTCTGCCTGTTTCATTGTAAATTGGCTTCTCACCGTGAGGGAACTGCCAGAAGGCCCTCAGCGATGGACCTCAGTGTCTGGGCAGAACAATAAGGTGGAGACGCTCCTTCAGGTATACTGGACAGAGGCTGTTTAGGGCTTTAAAGGTCAGCATCAACACTTTGGATTGTGCCCAGAAACGTACTGGGAGCCAATGTAGGTCTTTCAGGACCGGTGTTATGTGGTCTTGGTGGCCACTCCCAATCACCAGTCTAGCTGCCACATTCTGGATTAGTTGTAGTTTCCGGATCACCTTCAAAGGTAGCCCCACGTAGAGTGCATTGCAGTAGTCCAAGCGGTAGATAACCAGAGCATGAAACTACTCTGGTGAGACAGTTTGCGGGCAGGTAGGGTCTCAGCCTGCGTACCACGTGGAGCTGGTAGACAACTGCCCTGGACACAGAATTGACCTGCACCTCCATGGACAGCTGTGAGTCCAGAATGACTCCCAGGCTGCGCACCTGGTCCTTCAGGGGCACAGTTGCCCCGTTCAGGACCAGGGTTTCCCCCACACCCGCCCGCCCCATCTCCCAAGAACAGTACTTCTGTCTTGTCAGGATTCAATCCTCCAACCGCCTCCAGACACTCCAGGATTCAATCCTCCAACCGCCTCCAGACACTCAGAATGAAGTTACTTCAAGTCAGTAGCTTCTTATGATAAGTGTAGAAAAGAAATATGGAAAACAGCAAACCACAATATGGTGGAAAAAGGTCAGATTTTATTTTTATTTCATGTTTTTGACACAAGTAGGGGTAAAACAGTTTCCCCAACACTAATAAGTGCTTTAAGTTTCTGTAAGAGGTGTTCTGAGAAGGCCCCACTCTCCAAGAATATAAAGACCATTAGGGCACCCTTGGGACAACCCACCTCTGCCCCACCCCAGCAGTGTGCGATCTTAAGCAGTATGTAATTGCCTTTCTACTCCATTTAATAAAAATTGTTCTCATTCATTACCTTCCACTCAGCAGTCGTGCCACATTAGAAACTGTATTACATTGCTGTGCTATGTTTTAGTGAGAGACATACGGTAGTTCTGCCACACCACCCTTTGCCACTTTAAATTGCACTGGAGGCATTTTCTTCTAATAACAAGACCCTGGTACTGGAAAGAAAACAAAACAGGCAATGCCAACAATGAGATTCGGAACAGCTTCTGTTGTATGTGTACACTGGAAAACAATTATTTTGTGTGATGCCCAATTGGCGGAGAGAGCTTGTTTATGACTCTTTTTCACTGTGCAGAAAAGAAAATAAAGGTGGGTGAAAGCCGGAAACAGGTGGCTTTTTTCTTTTTTTACTGAATGACTTCTAGTTTCTAGCTATTATGTGCGCATTACAAAGGGATATGCAATATTACTGGACTCCAAGTATATATAAGAAATAGAGGGTGAAGTCTTGATCATCAGTTTTGACCCTCTCATTCTGCTTCATATACACTATGCATTTTTATTTTAAAGTGGCACATACACATTTAGTCATTCTTCCTCAACTTATTAAAAATGTAAACATGCAAGAAAGATGCAAAACTGCTGTGAGGATTGATGTGCACATATGTGCAATGATCAGGCCACCGGCACTTGCCAATCTGCACAACGCAGCTGGCTTTTCTTTGCTTCAAATCTAACACTGCGGTTTTATGGTTTTTAAACATTTGCCCAAAAGAGGAAAATATATGTTTAAATTGAATATGGCCTCTCCATTCTAAAAATGTTATATGCCTTCACCCTCAAAATGCATGAAAACTGAACCCTTCCACAGATTTAATGCTGCAGCTGTGCTCCTTTGTTCCAGTTACTGAAAAAGAGGAAATAGATATCACTTGTGGCTATAGACTTATTTTGCCTCCAGCAGCATGGAAGAGAGAGGATTCAGATGTCTGCCTGAGTAGCAATGCCTCAAATCCAATTGGTGAGAAATAAATGGACTCTGAAAAACCTGTAGCTTCAGGAAAGGTCTGAATGAAGAGAGAAAAGACAGTGAATGAATTTCACCTTAAGGCCATGGTGTCTGGGGCTTCTGTTGCATTTGCAACAGGCTTTGAGGACACTTCAGAATAAGGTATCTTTCCCTTCCTCTGTTCCTCTAAAGTGCTGAAGCTGGACTGAAAGCAACTTGTAAAATGCTATTTAGTAGCCCTGCCCTTGTATCAATGGAGCAAGGTATTTATTCTCCTGAAGAAGGGAGGTACAGAGTCTCTGGCCTGGAGAGGTAGGTGGCTTGCTCTGCATTTTTTCCTGTAAATGGTAATTGAAATTCTCAGTCGCCTCTCTCTTTCAAGGCCACTTCATGTTATTTTCCCCCTTGACGGGGAGATAAGCATTCAGGTTAGAAAAGCTGCATTAAAAAGTAGCAAGTGCTATTTCACTGTGGGGGGTGAAAACCAATGTGGCCTAGTAAAGAGAGGATGGACCAGGGTTGTGCGAGATGCCCAAATTTAAAGTGCAGTAAATTAGTAGTAGTACAAATACAACACATCAGAACACTATCGCATGCGCAGACAACCTGGCTTCCCAACACATATGCCCACTGCACTCATGCAACCACCTGTGTATTTTTTACACCCGTCCTGTAGTTTGATATTTACCTGTTCACAAGGGGCAACTAACCATTTCCCCTGGGCAAGTACTATGGCAGCTAACTGCTCCTGCCAATAGCTTCCATAGTTCTGTGCTGTCCCTTTGGGCACCAAGCATGCAGCTTTACTTCCTGGTATTAAAGTTCATAGTACTTTGGGAAGAAACAGCACACAAAGCCTGTAGGCTCTGTATCATAGCTCTTTGCATACCAGAGACCCAAGCTGTAAGGGTTGCATGGGCGTAACTCCAACTCTCTATCAAACTGTACCCCCCCCAAAAAAACACACCTTCAGCTCCTATAGTTTGTTCTGTGCATAATGTTACTAAAACACCAGTTGCATGAGAGCTGGGAGGGGATGGACACCTTCCCCCTTAGTAATTTAGATGGCTGCTTTATACAGTTTCCCCAACACTTGCATTAACCTTGTATTATATATATGAATGAATGAATGATGGTCTCACATGCCACCAACCATTAAGCAAAGTGGCTGCCTCAGGCAGAAGTTTCTGGGTGTTGCAAAAGTTGCCATTTTATTCCAGCAGATAAACATTTGTGGGATTTTCTGCCTCAAATGCCAAAATAACCTGCCTGCCTCGTGTATGCACCTCAAATTTTTGGGGGTGTGGGTACTTGATGTTCCACCTCAGGCATAAAGGTGGGCCAGCCCTGCTCACAAGTATGCATTCTGAATCCTTAAATAATTTTCAGAGTTTACAACATAGTTTCTCTGAGCACAATTCTTTGCTGCACACATGCTTGGAGTGGGCTTTCTGATTCTTGGACAAGAGAAGCTCTATCTGTACAACACAACGCATAGAATCCTGGGCAGGAAGCACATTTTTATATATGCAAAGCAAAGCAAAGCTTAGTAGAGATCTCAATTCACAAGGTTATGAAAATTGCCTTAAAGGATTAAATAAAAGTTCATTTATTTCTATTCCCCATAGTGACCAGGTAGATACTGCTGGAAGGATCACAGGCACGGCATGATGGCGATGACTTTTCTCTGTTGTTTTTCTCCAACCTCTGTTAATTTAGAGGCACCTTATCTATGATCATGGAAATTTCCAGCTAGTTATTCTAGCTAATAGCCATTCACACCATCTGTACATCCATCTAACCCACCCCTTTAAACCTTCTACATAACTTGGCTCTCCCTGTTCCAAAGTTTTCAGGATATGTAGTAGGCCAGAAAGTTAACAGAGGGTCAGAAATCCCTTGTATACTATCCTTGTAACATGAGACCTCTGGTAAAATAGCTGGCTACAGTGCTTCATTTTCCAGCTACCAGTAATACATTAATACAGCTGTGTCTTGTCATCTTCTGTTTTTTGTGTTTTATTTGAAGAAAAACTTTCAAACTATTAAGGTGCAAGACACATTTAACCCACTGGGATGATTACCAACCTGCTTGTTCTTTCAGGTACTGATTTCTTAACTAGGAGCTGCAAGGTCATTCTAGCCAGAAAAGAAATTCCATGCAGAATGCAGAAACTTTGCTGACTCGGAGGAATTGTGTTGCATCCAAAATTTTACACTACCAGAAAACAAATAGCAACACAGTTATGGGTCCACAAATGAACTTGCCTGTGGCAAGCAAAGGAAGGAATTAAATGCAATGCTAAGCAGATCATTCCAAGCATGAACAATCCGCCCCCTTCTCTCCATACACTGTTCTGAGGGTTCTCCTGACATGCCCCTAAAGCCAATTTGGGGAGGCACAGGGGAGGAGAGTGGGAAAGGCCTGCTACACTAGGATGGGCTCCTGCTGGCAGATCTCATGGGCTGAATCCTACCCATAACTTTTAACCTTAGCAGTTGCAGACACCAAGGGACAGAGTGCTAGGTATTTATCTCTGAAGTCACACTGGAGTTCAGAGGTGCTCAGAAACAGTTTTTACTCCTTCTGAGTGCCTCAGAAAACCAAGTCCATCATTATTGCAGGCACAAGCCTGTCCCCTTTTCACAAGTGGGCAACAGGCAGGCTCAGTGGTAACCACACAAAATTTATGTATCCCTGGGTGTGAGCATCATGGCAGCGAAACAAAATAGCAAGAGGGGGTAGTGAGTCAAGCTAAATTTGTTACTAATTCTGGCTGTTGAATTAAGACTTTGAGGAAACTGGTGAAATTTACAAAATGTCTAGGTTTTCATGATGCCAGGACAAATGGCTCTGGATCAAAAGAGAAAGAGGGAAAAGTGCCTCAAATAAGACAGTATTAAGAATCTGAGTATTTGGCATTGCCCGCACTTCAGATGGATCTGAAGTGGACATTGAGTAGAATAATATATTGTGAATGGTGGGTGTGAAATTTTGAAGCTGGCTTAATACAAACTGTGACTGGATTTTTTAGTCCGCTGTTACAACACAGATACAATGAATACATAATTATGACTTCTTAGCAGAGTAAAAAGGCCACCTGAGTTGGTTAGTCACCCCATACAGGCACAAGAACTAGAGAGGGAGCATAGAAAATAGAAAAGGCAGTGCATGGTCAGCAATGTTTTGGCACATTAAGAAGTCATTTTAGCAAGTGGTCTGCTACTGATTCTGCTTTTTTCTTCTTAGCAGGTGATTCTAACAGGTAAAAGGTGGTTTTTGGAGTAACCTACTGCCAAGGAGAGCCACCACCCTCTGATAGCACAGGATAATTAGACTCACCCAGCAACAAGCATTCAGCTGTTAATAATAGGGTGTGATCCTTTCTTTCTGATGAAGCAAAAAATTACCACTTCAATGCCAAATACCAAAGAGGACGTAGAAGTCACTTCTTTTTCTTTTATAAGAATATCCTTAGCATAACCTAATCTAGGTACTACAGAGTTTGGGCTAGTGCAAACAGCTTGGAACAATACAACAGAGGTTCTAGTTCAGCGTGGAATAGAATTTTAGAAAAGAGCCAATTTAGTTTGGAGCATGGAAATGAACATCAAATGGCTATGTTCAAGAACAAAATGATAGCCACTTAATACTGAGGTAGATGCAGTTATCTTGATGTTCCAACAGATATAAAACTAAAAATAGTCTACAGATCTACAGGATTGCAAAACAGGAAATTGCTTGAACATCCACCTTTAGAGGTTCAAGTTTCCAAACCACAGCAGGCACAAGACATAAAACTGTCAGGCATCCTCAGCAAAGTTCTATGATTAGTGGGCAATTTGATGATAAACAAGAGTAACTGAGCAAAGATGTAGTGAGAAGAGGAAGAATTAGTTAAGTCAAGAAAAGGGTTGCTTGAGGAAATTATGGAATGCTCACCACATGACATAGCCACAAGAGAAAATGGGGGAAAGGCTACAATGAATTCTGGCAGAGGTTGATAAACTAAGGCTGTAATTCTAACATCATTTACCTGGGAATAAATCCCACTGAATCTAACAAGACTAACATCTGAGTAGATATGGTTAGGATTGTGCTTAGTGACTACCTTGTCCCAGACATAGGTTATAGGAGAGTGCAAAAGTGAACTTAAAATACAGTATGGAAGCCTACAAAACTTGGAACATATTTTGAATACTACATGCCCATCATTCTCCTTATTCTGAAATTCTATCTTTGGAGGACATAACATAGTAGCTTCTACTGCTGCTGCCTACTAGGGAGGGGCCTTTATGGACATCTTTCCTGTATGGTCATAGCAAAACTGAAATTATAACTACATAAAATGTGTGCCTGGTACCATTTCACTTTTTAAAAACAAACAAACAAAAAACTGTGCTGCGTTGTTTGCCCTTTCTTGCATTTGTAGCAAGAACATATGGAGGACTGAGTCAGTTTTATCACTGGAGGCAGATAGATTTAGTCAGGAGCAAAAGGTCAAGGCTACCAATTTGGTCTCTCTTCCTAGCACTGCAAATCACCAACATCATCTGGGGGAAAAACCCCATACTGAGAGCCCACCCCCAGGGCAGATTTTATTTTCTTTCTAGTTGTTTATGGGCGAGTTTAAGACTTTCACAATAAGCCACGTGGCTTACGTAAATATCAGAGAAAACAAAAATGAAAATGATGACGTGCAGTCTTGCAGAACTTGCTCCCTGTTATGCCAATTTGGTTCATGTAAGCAGAGTTTAAGCCTAAGATTTGGTATAGAAATGCAAAACACTTGGTATACAGCAAACTGTTGTATAAGCATTATGTCATGCGGCCAAATTGCTATTCTGTGAATGTTTAGTACGATTTTATCCCTTCATCTCACACTATCCTAAACCAACAAAATTTGTAAAATAGTAATAATAAAAATAATAAAAGAATTGTCCAGTAGCACCTTAGAGACCAACTAAGTTTGTTCTTGGTATGATATTTCATGTGCATGCACACTTCTTCAGATACACTGAAACAGAAGTCACCAGACCTTTATATATAGTGAAGTCTGGTGACTTCTGTTTCAGTGTATCTGAAGAAGTGTGCGTGCACACTTAAACTCATACCAAGAACAAACTTATTTGGTCTCTAAGGTGCTACTGGACAATTTTTAAATTATTTTTATTTTTATTATTTTTATATATTTCTCCTGCATCAGACCAACACGGCTACCTAAATGAATCTACAACAAAATCTGGGTATGGAAAAGTGCTCAGCCACTTTCACTACGTAGAGAGATGTACAACAATTTACAGGTAAGGATTGGCTGTTGACTGGGTTTTAGTTTCCTTTAAAGTTGACAGAATAACCAGCAGGAAACTACCACACAAATTTCAAGTGCTGAACTCCATCAGAAGAGAACACCTGCCTTTTTTCCCTGTTCAATGACTCTTTAGGGACATCCTCATGTCACCAGGAGAAATGGCACCATAATAGCTGGTTTTATTTGAATAAGTTACCAATAAGTTTTAGCTCGTTTAAACAACCAAACAGTGAAGCAGAAAGGAGAGATGGAGAAAACTATGCTTCCAGCAGGACCAGGAAGAGATAGGAAAAAAGAAAATGCATTTTTAAAACAGATACTAACAGGAAAAGATGTTAAACATTTGTTAATTCCCTTTTTTAAAATTAGAGCATTTTTTTAAAAAAAGTTTGTTTAAAAACATAGCAGTGTTGTCATTCTGGTATATAGGAAAGCAAAATGCCCTAGTCTGTAATGGTGCGATAGCAGTATATGCTGTGGATTTGTTTGCATTCCGTTACAGATCAGTAAACTTGCTGACCCAAACTCAGAAACATTTTTTTGCACTTAAAATCATCATAATTTCAGTGGGACTTGAGTACAATTATCTTTCTCTAGGAGTTGTGTTTCAGTGCTGTTATGTATTTTGAGAAACAATGAAGATTGATATGATACTTCATCTGCAGTGAACATTTGCTGCACTGCTTTAAGCTAAAATCATTTCGAAAAAACCATTGGTTGGATGCAGAATGGACCCTCTTCACTTTATAAAGCAAACAAAAACAAGACAGTGGCACAGCTTCTGGGGAGAAATCCAAGTAAGAATTTGAGATCGAAATCCCAAGAACAAGCACAGAATTTTAAAACCAAAATATTATTTTTGTTTCTTAAGATGCTTATAATGTGATGGGAAAACAAAACTGGATTGCTAATAGGACTAATGGCAATAATTTCCTGAAAGGAAATGTAATTTTCTTAATATTTTCATTACTCGCTGTATTATAATCTCAGGAAAGGTATCTATAAAGCCCCAGAAAAGGACTGAACACATAATCCAAGTCTATCACTGCATACCTTTCCCGCAAATCTGTAAGACAAATCCATAAAAGGAATCAGGCTACAGTACTTGACTATAGATGTGCCCTCACGCAACTGGTGTTGTGGGGAGAAGGGGGTTCCTGACTCAGTCCAGGTGCACCTTTCATTCTACCTGCAGAAGTTTATTGGGTGGGGATAGAAAAGATACTCTTGCCTTGAAGGTGGCATGCTCAGTCATCCATGGGTCAGGGACCTTTCCAGCAAACAATCATTTAAAAATAATAGTGTGATTTGGACTGCTCAGCTCCCTGAGAAACCAGTTTGTGCTACAGAAACCCATTGGAAATATAAGACAGACTGAAAAAGATCCCAGGAGTCTGGCTTTCAAAGCCATAAACTGCTTTCCACATGGTTCTAGTAGGGCCAGAGGGATGCCTTGCGTTGGTAGCAGCTGCATCTTTTGTTTTGTTTTTGTTTAAGACAGACAACATACACCCATGTGGTGCTACTACAGTACACCAAATGCAATGCCAAAATTATACAGCTGACAGCTCCTAAATGCTAACTCATTTTATAGAACCCTGGTCACTGCCTTTAGAACTGATGCAAACTGATTGAGTTCTCTTTGAGCCACCTCAGTAAAAATCTTCTATAACCAAGACTCGTGTGTGTGTGTGTGTGTGTGTGTGTGTGTGTGTGTGTTAAAACCATTTGTTCCACTTGGAGTGGTCCCATACTGTCGCTCTGCTCATGTTCCACTGCCGAGAATGCTCACAGCAGTGGCTGTGATTTTATAGTTTCTTGTGAAGCTGCTGAATAGGCTTTTTGCTTCCACAATAACGCCTACTGTAACAACCTTTACAATAAACACTGTTGAATTCTGAGTTCTTCAGAAACCTGTTTGAATGCAGGCAGAATTCAGAAGGATTGTCTTTCTGCTGCACAATCATACATGGCCCTCTGCTTCTTCGCCTTCCGTCACTGTCTCCTTAAGCCCAATTTCAGAGCAAGACTTTTCTTCTCCCTCTCCTGGGGGTTTACTGGCCTCCTCCTGTAACCAACAGCAAACACACAATGTGGAGATTCGTGAGGAAGTAAATGCAGAAGTTCTTAAAGGATAAATTCAAAGATTCTCAGAACTTTTAAACTCCAAAAAAATAATGCAAAGGGAATTGCTTCCTAGCAGTATTTTAGAAATACCATTCCATTAATTGCTGTAAATGAAGTTGGGCACATGAAACTCAGCATGGGAAATGAATGTTTCAGGTACCTACAACTCTAACAACCTCTGAAATTGCAACATGAATGTAGAAAGGAACGGGAAGATATGCCTCTGTAAACTGCCTGTTACCTAAACCCCACTCTGAGTGTACAAGGAACTGTGAAATGGTAGAAGCAGGTGAATCCTCAATGCTTACAAAACATTCTAGATTTTATCTGAAGCCATCTCTGATACACAGAGGTGAACAGAAAGAATTACGGTACCTCTACTGCTAGAGATAAGAAAAGGAATACGATGAATGCATTCATTATTAGTCTTTGCTAGCAGTTGTAAGGGTTTCTGGAAAACTTTCAGATTATAAAAATTGTTTGTCACAAAATGAAAATGCATCTGGAGCTTACAATATTGTATGCATATAGATGTTGATTGTGATTCAGAAGCTTCACACATGCACCTCTATAAGGAAATAAGAGAATTTCAAAGCCTATTAGCCTGGATGAGCTATATAGTTAAGGTGCCACTGAACAGTAATCTGAAATAAATAAAAAAATTGTCCAGTAGCACCTTAGAGATAAACTTAGTTGGCCTCTAAGGTGCTACTGGACAATTTTTTAAATTTTCTTATTTATTTTGACTGCGTCAGACTAACACGGCTACCTACCTGAATTGGTAATCTGAAAATTATTCAACTATGGGCTCACGGCTGAGTGTCTACAATCCGACTTAAGCGTCTCCTCAATTGTGCCATTTTTTGTGCCCCAAATGAGCATTCATCATAGGACTGAATACCCCTCCGTAAACAAAGGGGGGGAAACCCCTCTGTGGTGGGATGCTGGAAGATGTCCCTGAGACTCTGAGCCACCTCCTCCATGTGCTGCCAAGCCACCTTAATTTCCCCCCAAGAAGAGAATTCTAAGAACCCACCACCACCACCATCTGTGGAAACTATACTGGGTGGTATTCCACTAAGTTTTATTCAGAGTAGACACACTGAAATTAATGAACATGACTAAGTCAGGTCCATTAATTTCACTGGGTCTACGTCAAGTAAAGCTTTGTGGAATGCCACCCAATGCATTGTTAATATTTCTGTATAATTATATACCACACCCCCTCAGTATTTTGGCACCGTTAAAGTTGGACAGAGGTTGGAAGGAGGCCATATTGGCATGGTGCAAACCTTTGCATCTCTCTCTGCGAATTTCTTGAACATGTTGGCATATATTTTTCGGTCACGTTCATTGTGCTCCTTTGTCTTCTTCTGACACACAGTGATTTGTGACCTGGCTGCCTTGTTTTGTGGATTCACTTCTAGCACTCTCTCAAAGTCACACTTTGCCAATTCAAATTCATTCATGAGTAGTCGTGCTTCTCCTCTTCTGTACAAGCCCTTTTCGTTGAGCTGGTCCAGTGCTAATGCCTGCAAACATACATCCACACATTTAACATAGCTAAAATGATTCCACAGACAGAGACAACAAGAAGGAGGAAAACGGGACTCAAGTAGAGGATATGGGACAGAAAGAAAATGTCTGCTCAACATGGCTAACCTGACCCAAAAAACCCACCCCCTCACACACATAAACAAACCTTACTACAGCCAACCCAAGACAACCAACCACACACTCTAGGCCACCCCAACCTCTTTCACCACCAAGGAAATACAACAAGCGAATAGAAAGAGAACCCACACAAGTGACACTGACACAAAATCCCACACATACACTAAGTAGAAGAATAGAAGCATTGCCCACCCCATGCCCCCTCCTCCTTTCTTTCCAACCCAACAGTGCACACAACGCTAACGTCTCAGAACAAATGAAAGTGATCTGTAGAAAACACAACTACAATAAATAATTATTATTATTATATTTTTTTTTAAAAAAAAACCTGAGTATGTATGCTGGACATAAAGTCCTGTGCTGAGGTGTTATTACAGCTTTTATTTTTAATTAAGGTTGACAACATTAGAAAAACAACAACAACCGCATATAGAATCATACAGCTGTGACCAGGACTGCCTTATAGAGGCAGGATAACCTAGATTCTCAACTTCCATTTATGGAAAATAAAAGAGGAACATTTTTCCCCCAGTCATATGGTTTTCTAGAAAAGCCTGATTCTGCCAAGTCCAATGAAAAGGAGGGCTGTTAAGTGCTCAAGAGCAAGGACATGAGTCACTGACACAGGAATAGGTAATATTCTAGAAAAATGACTTCAACCCTTAAAATGCAAGCAGTAGAAGGTATATCCTTTTATTTTAATGTCTCTTATCTGACCAACTGGTGTCATCCAAAGATTACTGTGCACGCACAGAATGCATTTCTATGCGCACATGTGAATGTGGGGGAGAGGGAATTACTCCACCACCACATACAGCACTTCATCCCTAAGAAAACCTGCAGCAGAATGGCATACCATGTGGGAGGGGAGGGCAGAGCTGCAGAAGGGGCAGGGGAAATGGTCAACGCATGCTGAAGTGCTTGTACATAATAATCTTGGGAGCCACACTAGACATATCAAAATGACAAAGCCGAGTTTCTAGACATACAGCTTATTTATTGACCTTAGTAACAAAAGCTGTTTTTTAAAAAAAAAATAGTGAAGTAACAATTAAACCTCACGTACTATATATCTGCTGCATACCCTGAATTTTTGGCATTTGAACTTCTTAATCAAAAATCCAAATCCAGATGCCAGATGTTTTTATCAGATGTTTCAATGGTGCCTCAGTTACAGATGTAAAAATAAGAGCTTCAATATTACTGAATCAAGCATAGAATTTTAAACCCAACAAGGTAATTTTCTCAAACTTCCTGGCACTAAAATGGTGGAAATCTCTCCACTGATCTACAAAATGGATTTGTCTCCAAAACTAGTTGGAAATGTGTATGTTGTAGATGACAAGTCATCTTCAACTACAAATAGAACATTCAAAAAAGAGTAATATGATACAGTGACTAAATGCAAACGGATATTATGCTTAAAGCTTCCAAACAGAGGCCCAAAAGAGAGCTTACAGGCAATGTTTAGATGATGACTCACAAACCCCAGATATTTATAGTTGTACCCGTAAGCACATGCCTTACGTTTGCATAATTATTTTACTAATTTAAATGTTCTGGCTCATTTTTTAACACTTCATTCTAGCTGTGTACTGCATTCAGAGACCTAAAACACATAATAGCAGTTCCATTCTGCAGACTTCTAGCCAAACCCAGAATGTGGTCCATTCTAAAATAATACCTATGCATGCTTAACTGATGGAAAACAGTATGCAATGCAGATAAACCCTGCTGTAACAACACGACAGTATTAAAGAATAAACTTATGGAAATTGTCGCTATTATGTGACTGACATTAAAACGGAAAAGGCCCCTGTTTCATGGCACCCCTGAAAATTTGCCTCGAGATGCTGTCATAGTTCATGTATTACATGTACACCTGAGGGTGTTGCCTAAGAAAGTTCCTGCAATAGCAACCCCCAATTTGTGCAGGGGTTGTGTTCTGGGTCATTGCATGCTACGTCGGGGTGCATATAAGTTCACCCCACCCGCTTTCCCTTCCACATCCGGGTTTGCAGAGATGCATGTGTGCATGGTCGTGCATGCTTTGAACATGCGCAAAATGGTTGTTGCCTGCATTGTGTTCAGTTAAAGAATCATACATTAAGGATCATATGCAGTTCTTCCCAAATCAGTTTACTACTCATGTTCTCTGTAGTCAAAAGGGACATTCTAGAAAGTACAGCCCTACTCCTGTAATGGTCATGAACAAATCGTAGAGAAGTCAGAATATTCACAGTGAAATCCTATACATGTCCTGTCTTTTTTTACATTTTTATTTGCCTTTGCTTTGTGCTTTCTTTCACTCTTTTTTTTTTACAAATGTCAATAAACAAACAAATAAATGTCACCGAGTTCAATGTGGCTTGCTCTCAGGTAAGTGGGTATAGAATAATAGCCATAATGAGGAATCATTCCTCTCAGTGTAAACGGTACAGTACAGGGACTAAACATCTAATGGATTTGTTAAACGTAACTCTTTGCATATATTTGCACTTTGCTTCCAAGATGCCACAGAACTGTTGTATTCTGCAGGCAATGGCCACAACAATCCATCAGCACAGGAGTATTTATAAAGTAAGCTCTATTTCTAAATCTATCAGATAGCAGTTTGTTGCTTTTTTAAGTTTTTAAAAAGGTATTTTGGCATCTGATAAAGGGCAGGATATGACCACCACCACCCACCATCAATGGCCTCCCAAACCCCACATGGCCAAATGTCTCTTTACCTTATTGCAATACTCAATAGCTTTCATATACTCCCGCAACTTCAAGTTGCACATGGCGAGGTTGAGGAAGGCTGCCAACAACAACGATTCTGAAGCTTTAGATTCCCTTTCTGATAAGCCATATTCCATTTCTAACCAGGATACAATCTTCCCATATTGAATCATTGCCTGTAGGTACTTGCCTTCCTAGCATAGGGGAAAGAAGATCAGATTATGAATGTGAAATATATTTGACTATGAAATTTGTTATAATTTGAAAGCAACAGAATGAGAAGGAAGCAATACAGAAGGGCTAGGTGCAACATCAATGGGAACTGAAAGTGTGGAAGTCAGGAGAGTATTGGCAAGCAGTAGTGTCATATAGTCTTGGTGATGTCACATTCTGCCAAGACTACCATGTGCCTAGAAAGAATTTTTCAGAAACCCTCCAAACCACCGCCAATATATCTCATGCCATCTCTACTCCTAGCGTCAGTCCAGCTTACAGGCAACTCCACCTTTGGAATGAGAAGCTGAGGTGGAAAAGAGGCATCATTAGGGTTGATTGAGAACCACAGTGCTTCTGAAAATGTCATCACTGGCAATTAAACTACAGGGCATTTATCAGAAGAAATTCCAATTATTGATGGTACTATTTCTAGACATGTTGACACAGACCTTGAAGTACACAGTCCCTTTCTCTTTGACGATGCCAGCCTGCTCTAATTTCTCTTTGGTGTCCATCTCCCAGGATTCTTTGGCCTGAAAGCAAACATGTATAGCAATAATTAGGTAATTATAAGGACAATATAAGGACAAACCCTGCTTCTTTCTTAGAAATTGTCTTCAGACCCTGAGACACGGTAAACCTCACAGAATCTCACTATTTCCAACTTTGACATTATTTGAACATATTATTTCAAGTAATGCAGTAGTGTTAGCATTGGGATCAGTGGGTAGGAAAGAATAGAGGATATTACATACAAAGGGTAACCCAGGAAGCTGCCTTATGCTGGGTCAGGTCATTGTGTCCATTTAACTCAGTATTACCAACACTGACAGGCAGTGGCTCTCCAGATTCCAACAGGCATCTCTCCCAGTTGGGGATTGAATCTGGGGTCTTCTGCACAGAAAGCACATGCTCTACCATCAAGCTATAGAGGATACTAGGTAAGCTACATCTGGCTTTAGAAATTAAGAGCAAGTTTCAGAGTAACTAAATATTTAAGGCACTGAAATTAAGGCTATGTCTTGCAAATGGGTTGTTCCAATCCATTTATTCTTCACACACATTTGGCATGTGAGGGCTTCACTCACTATATTCATTGCTATTTTGCTGCTTGTCATGCAGACCACTGGGCAGAGATCGGTAGAAAATATCCTGGGTGAGTTTTTTTGTCCCTCCTCTCAATCTCTTTCTTTTCCCCAGCAAGTTCACAGGATTAAACAGCAATTGTTTTACTCTTTAAAAAAAAGTTTTAGTTTTGCACAATTCTGATTTAGCAAAATTGCACAATATCTGTAATAATAGAAACAAACCAGGCATGTTTAGTGCTCTGAATGTGTGGAGGGCATGTGCCAAGTTTTCTATAAATTAAGGTAATTCCTCTTTCCCACTCTTCTCCAACTAATGAGCAACTTCACCTCAAAGGTGAGTCTCCTGAACCTCTTCTTGCCATTTTCCCAAACCTCTGTAATGATGCTTCCAGACTTGTTATTTTCAGGTGGGATTCAATCACATTCCAGAAAAATAAGTTTGTTTTGGAGCTCTTGTACAACAAACCCTCCAAAAGCGACAGGAACATGCACTGGAAAGTGTGTGATTACTCTTGTTTGATGTGACATCATCTATCCTCCTCACAAACAAATCAGAATGAATACTCAATAAATAGTCAATGTCATCTAACCTCCCTACAAACCAGGATGAGTGTTCAATGAAGAGTGTCTTGTGCAGGATCAGAGTGTGATGGTGGGTGAAGTAAGAAGTGGCGAGGGGGGCTTCCTGCTTGCCTCTTCCTGCTGTTTCTCCCCTCCCTTCCCCTCCCCACCACCCATCATCTTCAATAGCTATGTGCAGCGGGGCTTCTACCTACAGCTGTAAGAGACTCTTGGAGGGGATTGGAAAAATAGTGAGATGACACTCAGGACTGACTTGATTCCCCTCTCCATCTCAGCAACATGAACAGATCCTCAGGTGCTTTACATTTAAATTGAATGTTAGTTGGAGAAGGCAAAGAGAGAGGTACCGTCTTAATTCAAAGAAAGATTGGCACACACATTTCCCCACCTCCATTCAGAGCATTAAGCAGCACTACACATTTGTTTTGATTATTACAAGGCTTGTGCAAATCTCCTCCATGTGGGGAGCAACTGGTAGCAGAAGTGTGGCAATGGAAGCTACCCACTGAAATATCACCACACATGTGCCAAATTATTCCCCCACCCAAAAAGCACTTAACAGGTTCCACACCAGCAATGACTGCAGATGCATAATAATATATTTATCAGATTTTTCCCATTAAGGAAAAATCCAAATTAAAGGTACTGGCTGACACTTCAATGAAGATAGCATTCTGCGGATGCTGCCCTAAACTTGGGGACCCACTTTACAAATGATTATAGCTCTGCTAAAAATCACACTGTCTTGGGAAGTGTGATAGGATGAAAAAGTCATGAAAGTGTGAGAAACCTCTACAAATCTTTCAAGAGTAGAAAGCGTGGAGAAGAAAACAACGCCTTCCTCCTGCAAACATTCCCCAGTATAGACTATAAAAGCACAGCTCCACCTTATGTACATCGTGTTCCTTTACTATACTGTACAGAGATGGGTACATTCTCCAGCACCCCAAAGAGGGCACAGTCTGTTTGGCAATTCTGCCCTGCCCTCCTCTTAGTGCTGTTTGGCAGGACATGATTTTTTTTGTCTGCAGCCCAGGGGGAAAAAAGAAGTACAAAAGGAACAAGCCCAGAACAAGTATTGGACCCCACCCAAAACAATAAAACAAACACACTCACAAGAACACTGTGACCTTAGTTGACGTATCTGCCTTACCAAGCTTTGTCACAAACATGCAGGGGCAGGGAGGGGGAGAGAGAACAGGACATCCTAAATGTTTTCATTGCAGAAGAGATATTGTAGGTAAATGTCAGCAGTGTGTGTGCGTGTGTGTATTATAGCTGTTTACAATTGCAAAAAAAAAATAATAAATCCCATTCTCACCTTTTCAAAGCTTTTCAGTGTAACTTCATACACAAGTTCAGCATTTGGCCCTATGCCAAATTTAAGCTTCCCTGCTTCACCAAATCCATATCTAAAACAAAGCATGGAAACAAAATACTAAACAAAAACAGCATAGGATGAGGCACTTAATTCAGCATTCTGAATATTTGCACTCACGTGGAGATAACAGTGGGTAGCTACACATCGGCCCCTGGAAACAAAACAGATGTTGCCTAGGAAACCAGTGGCCAAGTAACTCATCTGTGGCAACACAGACAGCTTGTACACACTATACTAGGCTTATCATTACTTCCTTTGTATTCAGATTAGATACTATTATATACCTTGGTTCCTACTCAATTTTAATACCTTCTTCAATGGAACATGCATTTATTTTTCAGTAATGAGATTTTTCACAAATGTCTTAGGATCTTCAATAATCACACTAAACTTTAGAAGGGTAAATAGATAATAATATTTGGAATTATTGCCTAAATTCTTTCTACTCCGACCCTTAAAATCTGCCAGATATGAATTATGTTACTTTATTTTTTTAAGAGAGATAATACCTCAGAGGACATATGTAAGATTCCTACTATTAGCTAGCAATAGAATGTAGTTCTGGCACTATTAATTGCAAGAGCTGTATTACGATAGAAAATCATTTAACAAAAACACTTTACATGCACAATTGGTTTGCTTTAACATATTTTAATCGCCTCATTTGCGACAAAGGTTAACACAGAATATGCATGTGTTAGTAGCTTAAAGCACAGCAAGGTAATTTCCTCCCTTGCATTTCAATTTGCATTTGTATGTTGCTGTATATACCTGAGAGGGGACAGTGATGTCGCCACCCATTGCGCTTTACCTGTTTGGTTTCTTGCCTATATCCCCAACTCCAATTCACAAAGCTATTGTCTACACATGTGCAATAGCTGATTCAAACGTACACACCAGAGCTTACGGTAACTGTAAAGTTTTCCTTTCAGATTGAAGCTGCTTTGAGATAAGGTTACCAGACTTTCCCGGGGACAGTCCCCGGATTTATAAATCAGTCCCCATACAAAATCCATTAAAGTTGAAAAGTGTCCCCGGATTCATTGAAAAAATCTGGTAACCTTACTTTGAAGGAAAGCTGATCAAACAGCAGTATTTTATTTTTTAAAAACTACAGGACTGCTCTGCATTGTGGGTAACTGTGTGTGTTCAAAATCCAGCAATCAAAACACTCTGGCACACTGGAGCCACAGCCACAGAACCTGTGGCAAAATAATGTCTAAATGCATCTTTGCTTACATTAGAGCTGAATGCTGTAGAAGCTGTGTAGCGTGTGCATGTGTAAGAGACAGACAGTAGTGGTCAGTATGGTGAGGCAGAGCTGTGGAGTTGTCCTCCCAAAACCAGCACTGCTACAGCTGACCTGAATGGGACCAGGACAGAGCTGTGTGGTGGTGGTGATGTTGTGGCTGTGTAAAAACATTGACAGGAGCACAATATTGGCTCTGTCAGTACATCCACACAGCATCAACCTCACAGCTGCCCTGCTCAAGCACCAGCTCGATAAGCTGCAGCAACACCTGTATTCAGAGGGTGGCTCCACATCTTTGCTTTATCACACCAACTATTGAAAATATTGAGAGAGACGGGAGAAATCTCAAGTTTCTTACTGTGCTCCAATATGTAGGATACAATTTTCTCCCCTTTGCATCTTCTCCAGAGCTTTGTCAATTCCAATGGGAATGTCATGGTCTTCTCCTTCTCCAACCGTGAATGCTACATCTCTGCAATCAAACATCCTGCCATCACAGAATCCTTTCAGATGGACTGTATGAGGAAGAAAACAACAATGCACTGTGAAGCACTGTTTGACTGCAAATATTTTGACAGGCATTAAAGCATTTCATGGCTAAAACACATTTTTGTCAGCATTTGGGCCCCAAAATAAACCCCAGAGCCACATTGCCCATGACTCTCTACAATAGAAATTCACCAGGAGACTTCTGTGCCATCTTTTAAATGCCTGCTGAATATTTTTCTATTCTGTTCCATTGATTTTATTGTTTGGTTTTATGTCTTTATATTGTTGTAAACTGCTGTGATGTATTAAACATCAATATATAAATGCATTTCTAAAATGAGACCTCTGGCCAACAGAGTTGAGTACTTCAGATGATTTCTATAGTCTTTGAAGTTTTCAGAGTCTAGTAAAAGTTTTTCTACAAATAAATTAGTTTAGTCATGTTGTGGCCCAGTTTTCAGAGCCATTGCATAGACATCACAGCTCCTAGCACTGGGCAGTAGGCTCCTGATGTAGAAGTGAGCTTGCTACTGGTGTTTTTGTATTTAAACTGGGACACAGTGTTGCAAAAGCTACTGGCACTCTGCTCCAGCATAAAAATGCTATACAAGGGCACCTGCGTGGCACTGGCAGGCAGTGGTGGAGCTTCATGCTCTGGTACCACGGTGTGGAGAGCAGGCGGGGGCAGGGCTGGCACGTGTCCCGGGGGCGGGGACCACTGCCCGCAGGGGCATGCCACGCCACCTGCAGAGGCATGGCACCCAGCGCGCGCGGGGGGGGGGGCTGCAATGGCACCCTACCAGGATCGCGCTGTCGGGAGCAGTGCGCTCCCCCTACACTCCTCTTCCTCCACCAGTGCTGGCAGGGAAAATTTCCTCTGTGACCCTGTGCAGCAATCCATTTGTAAATCTTTATACTTCCTGTTTGTGACTGGGCCAGATTGTGGTGCGAAGTCAAATAGTAAAATTACAGTAATACACCTGCACAATAGAAATATTACCTGGATTAACAAAGCTATGTGGACATTCTGACTGAACATCTGTTTGCATATATAAGTGCCTCCCAGAAAGAAAGAAAGAAAGAAAGAAAGAAAGAAAGAAAGAAAGAAAGAAAGAAAGAAAGAAAGAAAGAAAGAAAGAAAGAAAGAAAGAAAGAAAGAAAGAAAGAACAAGTGCTGTAAAAAACACTATGTTCCCATAAGGACTAACTGTGCCTTTCTGGAACAAGGACAAAGTAACACATAATGGTTAGTCTGCTTCCTGGTTTCTAAGCAGCTCTGCTGGATCCAGATATTGAGTTTTGACATGCTGACTTGTAAATCTAAGATTGATTATTGCAAAGTGTGCAAATATTGTTATAGCTGTATCTGCTAGCCACATGCAATAAGAGCTACAAAGTTTTCTTTAAAGGAAAACTACTTGATACTTAGTGCTAGAACACAACAAGGTAAAATAACACATTCACTCTCAGATATTAAAAGAACTGACTTGAAAGATATGCAACAAACAGTTCTGTGGCACATCTTAAAGATGAACAAATTTATTGCAGCATAGGTGTTCGTAGCCCAGAGCCCACTTCATCAGGTGCATGAAGTGTTCTCCTAAACCAGCAGAGGGGAATGAAATGGGGGGGGGGGAGCAAACCACAATGCATATATATACCAGCCAGTTTGGGATAGTACTTCATGAAAGTTTATGCCACAAGACTCTTCATCTTCATCTTTAAGGTGTCACAAGACTCTTAGTCTGTTGCAGCAAATGAACACACACATCCCTCTTCATGTTCTGAAAATATATAATCAGAAACAGAGGGGGATCCCACTGGAATGCTATTCAACAGTTACTGCTGGCCTTGCACCCTGGTTTCTTAAGGTGAATGATTGGTTCACCATCATCCTGCTTCTCCCTCCTGCTCCTGCAACCCCACCAAAAAAGAAAATGAGAAAATCAATGAAACTGAATTTTCCTGAACATGTTTCCCTTTTCTCACAGGGCTGTTTCACTGGAATTCTGTTCAAATAAGTCATTTTCAAAATCATACTGAAGTCAAAGTTCTCTAAAAAGTCAATGACACTTTTGCCTGTATATGGGCTGCAGAACAACACTTCCCTCCATAATTTTTGTCCAATAGTTATTGGTATAAGTTACGTACATATGGGTATGATCTCCTATGTTTACACATAAATATGTTAGTGCTTCAGAAGCTCAGCCCAGTTTTCATAATATCAGTTATAGAGATAGCAGCTTTCCTAAAGCCATTTAGTTAGTTTGTGACATAGGTAAAGTTTGAATGGAAGACTCACATCATTACCTAAGCTGCACTAGATACCAACTTTTATTCTTCATAAAAGAGGAAACTGCTGATCTCAAAATATAATTACAGAAACCTGGAGAACTGAATGTAAGATTGGAAAAATGAGAAACAGAGATAACCTATCCCTAGATGCCATATAAGATGGCAGGTAAAGACATGGCTGAGTTAAAGAAGGTTTGCAAGCACTACCATGAGCTTATTGGTGGCATCTGTAAAGTCTCATGCATGGACCTATGAAAGCCCTGTGAATCAGCTGATGGTCAGGGTTCACATAGCTATGCGTTTCTGAAGTTTCTCCAAAAAGCAAGGAACAACAAGGTTCATCCTTTCAACTGTACTTGGAATGGAATGCTCACATTGTACTTGGTGCACTGAATAAGTCGGAGGGCAGGCAGCTGAGAGATCAGCACTGTTAGTGCCTCTTTCCAGAACATTCATAATAGCTGGAAAACCAGCCCTGTGAACAGCAGGCCAGTCTCTGAATTTAGAGCAATATTTCATTAAGTTGTAGATGGTTAGTCATTCATCACACACAGGGCTACAGGAACTGTACTATCTACAGTACTCAGGTTTCTACTGGAGAGCAGCAAATCAAAGAACACAGGCTGTGAAGAAACAATTTCAATCCTGGCACACTTCCACCTCTTTGCCTAATGCTTCTAAACCTATGGCCTTCCCGCCTCTAAGCCAGCACTGTATGTTCAACCAAAAAATAAGTTTCTCATGTAAATAATAATAAAAAGAAACCAGAACAACCCTCTCCCTTGACCACCATTTGCATAGAAAGCAAACATCAAGATTTCTAGATGTCTGCTGATCATCAAGCATGAACACCATGCAGAAACAAAAACATAACTAGATGCCAGAACTCAGCAGGGCATAATGCAACAGTATTGCAACCATCCATCATAAGCTTCATTCACATGAACAAAGACAAATCATATTAGGTATTTCTGAAGGGTCAACTTCACTTCAGTCCTAGTGACATGCACAGAAGTATATCCCTCACTTTCTCCCTATGTAGCAATCTCTTAGTTCTGTCCTGCTTTCTACGGAAGATACCTAGCTCTTGAAGCAATTACCTACGGTGACTGGCAATAGCTCTCTGGGGTTTCAGATAGGAGTCTTTCCCAGCCATAGAATCATACAATTGTGGAGTTGGAAGGGATCCAAAGGGTCATCTAGTCCAACCCCCTGCAATTCAATGCAGCCCTACTCAGGCGCATGCAGATTGTAGGGGGCAACTAGGTACACTTGCCCAAGACTTCAGAAGGCTAAGCTGCCTCAGACAAACTCTGCATGCACCTGTCCCTATCCTGGGGATGCCAACACTGAACCTTTCACATGTAAAACATGTGTTCTGTCACTGAGCCAAAATAATATACCGTAATAAACATATGATACATTATAGTATAATATAATATAATATAATATAATATAATATAATATAATATAATATAATATAATATATAATATAATATAATATAATATAATATAATATAATATAATACAACTGATATATAATATTATATAATTATAAAATGCAAAACTGATTTATAAATACTAAACATTATAAAAGAGCATTTCTGGAGATTAAGGACTTCTTTTATGATTCTTTCACATATAGTATATTGCCCAGCAGTGTGTAAGTATGCGCTCTATGGGAAGTCGCTGGGGAGTGTTTGGAAGGATTCCAATTACACCAGCAACATGGGAGTCTTTGGCCTCCTCAAACTGATGCTCAGTTTAGATGGGTAATGTGATTGGGTGGAAAAGACCCATGCAATCAACTCCTCCTAGGTTTCCCTTTGTTTTTCAACCATCATTGTCAAATCTGTGGCTGGGTTCAAAAGTAACAGTCTTCAGCCAAATAAGCTTGTTCCAGAGTTTGTTAAACTACCATTACCCAGCTGATGACACAGGAAATCATTTCAGTTTAAGAAATGGAAGAAATCTTTGTGAAAGCTGGGTACACAAGAGAAAAAGTAAGGAGGGAACACATGGCACAAAGCTCGTTTTCGCCCAAATAAATCATGATTTATTGCACTGAGATCAATGTGCCTGATCATGGTCTATGTCTCAATGGCTCTCAACCTTTCCTCAACTCCTTCCACCCCAATTATCCCCAACTGACACACTGTACTAATATTCTTTCTCTCAGTTGCTCTCAGTCATACACTGCGCAAAAAGTAGCAGCAAAAAACCTGAGTTCCTGTATTTGGGATTCATTCAGTGTGAACTTTGCTATCTCTATGTCCTCAGTCCTTGAAAGTCCTCACTAAGCCTTTTTTGAAGGGTTTAGATTTGCAAACCTTTACACTTTTGCATACCCAGGGAAACCCCTAACTGTACAGAAACATGTTCCTTATTTTGGGGTGCTTTTCTTTTGCTTCCAAGTTGATAGGCACTTTGGACAACCCCCATTCACTATTAGAGGAAGTGATTTCATATGAATTGTATAAACATGATATCAGAAAAACTCCACAACTTGATTATCAAAGTTACTTAAGTGCTGCCTAAAGCAGATCATTTGGATAGAATTACACTTGGATTACACAGTCAGAAACTCTAGCCAGACCAGGGAACATCACTTCAGCTGCTGAGCTAACTTATTGTTCTCTCAGTGCCTAGAGCAATTTTGTTTTGAAGAGCACAGAACACTGTGTTCTGAATGTGGCTGGCACATGAACTCTGTGCACTGACAGCAATTTGTACTCTGATTAAAACAGCAGAGGGGCTGTAACACAACTTGGAATGCAAATATTCAACTGCAGCCTGTGTTTTAGGAAGCAGAGATGTGAATTATGCCCCATCAGTCAAGCTAATAACACTGTCTACAAAAATCCAGATCAAATACTTCAGTTCTGCTCCATGCATATTTCCTCCCATTCTAATTATAGCAGTAATATAATTGCCAGGAATCTTTGTATCAGCTCCCAAGTTAATATTGGGTTTTACTAAAACTGAGCAGAAACACTATCAGTTAAAGCACAGTTGCCGAGGTTTTACCACCTGCTTGGCTTCTAAATGCAATCATAACTACTCTTCTGGTTTTCTGCCAACCTGCTCTATTCAAGTCAAATTATCAGCACATTTCCACTTCACAGTAGCTGACAACGAGTCTGAAATGCGGCTGTCAATCCAGAGGCATTTAACTACTGGAACAAGAAACAGAGGTAGGAAACATAAATTTAGTTTCTTCAAAACATTCCATCTCTACTTCTGCTTTACTGACAATATGGGGACCAACTGGGGACAGGAAGGTGGGCACTTGGTATCACTGTCTCTTAGCATGCCCAATTTCCCCTGGGTTACACTTCATGTATTCTGAAGACTGCTGCAGATGGCTTTATTTCCATGAGTCTCACAAAGCAGCTGTTCAAAGGGAATAAACTTAATCATTAAATTAATATCTCTGCTTTAGTTTAAGAGTCATGTTATTTTTGTGAACCACACAACTAAATCTATAAGATACTGAAAACACTTCTGAATTAATAAACTAATCAGGAAAAGAACAAATTGCTAATAAATTTACAATTCAGTTCTGAACATGACCACTCAGAATTCTCATTGGGAGTTGAAATCCTAATTGAAAGGCCTTTTGCTGTAAGCATACTTTATTGCAAGGAAGTCTAATCTAACTCAGTGGGACTTGAGTACACACACGTCGGATCATACTACAAAAACTTTTCTTATTCCATGTCAACAAGCAAGTATTACTTAGGCAGATAAATTACTTGTTGCATAATAAACTGTAAAACGTACTTCATTAGTATACAAATAGCAACCTTAAAAAAAGGTGTCTGCAGCTTACCAATGAAGTTTCGTTGGTTTGTTTTTCTCATGTGGGAGTTGTGGTCTGGCACAAATGTTCCAACCAAGAGGAAGGGAGGGAGAGCCCTTGGGAACTTCCAGCTTGCTAGAAAGAAGCTTCTTGGAAGACTCCACTAAACTACCCTACTGTTCCTGCAACAACCCCTTTGGACATGTTTTTAAACTTGAAATAAACCACAGACTTCAACAGCTATTTCCTGTAAACCTCAATCATCCGGGATTTAGCCAAGTGGGGAGGGAGGAAGAATAGGTAGCCTTATTCCCAAAGGATAGAAAAGATTCAGAGGCAACATAAAACTGACAATATGCTACCTGCTTTTAGATACCTATCACAAATGTGCCTGCCACTACATGCCTTACATAATGAGTTCAGAAGAAAAACCTATGTGAGATTGCAATCATAATCATATACAAAGCATGGTTTTGAGATTGATAAAGGATGCTGTATGGTGTGTCCCAAAGCACTATCATTACAATTATGCACCCAGAACAGCAAGCTGTCTTATTCCAGGTGAGATTGCTGGTTTATATAGTTCTGTGCTGCTGACAATGATTGATAGCCGCTCTCCAAGGTTTCAGGAAGGGCCTTTCCTAGCCCTACCTGCAGATACCAGGGACTGAACCTGAGGCCTTCTGCTTGCCTAGCATGTGTTCTACTACTGAACTTCAAGATCTGAACACTGTAAATGAGGACACTAAAGCCTGGATTATCCGTTTTTACACCTTCCAGCTTTCTTCTGTTTATCAGTTAGAAATCCTGCAGCCAAAAATTTACAGCTGTAGAATTTAAGGATGGTTTGCAGTCATTACCACAGGGGTCCTTATGGCAGAAAAAGGATTACTATGACTCAGAACTCAGGTGACCTACCAGCAAATCCTTCCCTCAGCAGCTAACTGCCCTCGCTTTATAATATTTTCCATTAAGCTATGGGTGAGGAACCTGTGGCTCTTCAGATGTGGCTGGACTCCATTACTCCCAGCTAGCATGGCCAGTCATTAGGGATGACAAGAGCCATAGTTCAGCGACATCTGATGGGCCACAGGTTCCCTACCCCCGGGCTACACCCTCAGAACCCTGTAGTCCTGGTGCTTATTCAGTTGGATTTACCAAGAAAAAAGAATCAGTGTGTTCTAAACTGAAAGCAGGAACTGGATAGCAGAAGAGGAAAGGTCTTTGTTACAGATTCTAAAACAAAAACACAACTGTTTTTCAAAGCCTATTGAGTGTTAATACTCAGCTTTTCAAACAAGAACAGTTCTCAAACAACAACACCCCCATTGCTTTTGTAAACTGAGAGAAAATGAAGCTTCATGTGGAACATATATTTGGTAGATTAGATGTTCATCAAAGCCTGCAAGAATATGGGGTGTTCAAAACTATGGAGTTAATCAAATTGTCTGAAGCTGCCAGTTCCCCGGCAGATGAAAGTAACTGAAAGTGCTTAAAGTTCTAGATGAGTCTGTGTTAAATAGGTCAGAGCCTTAAAAGAAACATTACGTGGTCATCAGCAAGCAGGTGCACATTCTGATCTGTACTGAATTTCAGCTGTGACAAGAACAGAAGAAACATGGAATTCTGAAGAATCAGGGGATGAACCCCATGAAGTGAGTGGCTACTTCAAGCTGATAACAAAGCAGAGAAAGATGAGAAGGGTCAGGTTTCAAGAATGTACCTGACAGAGGGTAAAAAAGGAATAGGCAAAATTGAGAAGAAGATATTAGAAAATAGGGTGACATGGGGAAATGTAGCTGTATGAATCTGGGCACATGAGATCAGGAGTAAAAACTAATGGTTGAAAGGTGGTTCAGCACAGTGGCTAAGCAACTGAGCAGTGAAATCAGAAAATCTCTGGTTTGATTCATTAGGCCTCCTTTGACAAGCTACTCTCTCTCAGCCTCAGCTCATCTGCAGTATAGTGGAATAATAATACTGATTTTCTTTACAGGGTTGTTGTAAACATTACACTTGAATCCTCTAAACAAAGCTAAGTATTATTACTACTACTACTACTACTACTACTACTACTATTAGGTTGGAAGGACAGGTTTTGGAGCTGATGTTTGCCAGGGCAGTTGGTTCACATATTTCTGTCTCTATGAATAAGAGCTGGTAATGAACAGAGATAGCAAAGTACCCCTAGATTTCAAATGCTCCAAACAACTGACATGAACATCCTTGCAGTCCTGCATGCAAACCAACACTCACTTTGTACAGCAGCTCCTTCGTTGGGATTGGAGTATCCTTCACCTTTCTGTTTGATTCTGCGGATGATGCCTCCATTCTCAAATAAATCCTCTCCCTTGAAATCTAGCAGCTCAATCTGAAAATAACGGTAACAACAATAAGACCAAACTTCAAATGTGTGATAATCCACAAGGGTTGGAATACACACAAACACTGGATCTATGGGCTAACTCACATGGGCCATCCTTCTAGTCAGCTGCTTCCACTACCACCCTACACATGACAAAAGGGCTATATGAATTATTCACTCCATTCGTAGCATCTGCTCCCATATTTCTCATGGATAGCCATCTCCTTATCACACAGATTTACCATAAGCAACAAAAAAGCATCAACTGCAAGCAGAGTTCTCATGTGAATCCAGCCCTGCACTACAGCTCTTAGAATGAGTGGGGATCAAAATATGCCCAATCTACAAAGAGTTTGACAAAACAATGAGAAAGAGAAGCAAGCTAGTGAAGTCCCACAATATAGCAAATGCTACCTTATCTGCATAAGGCCTCACTAGAAAAAGTCATAAATTGTAGAAATCTGGAAGCCACTTTTCCCCAGGTTTAGGGTGCAATCTGTCTACTACACTGCATTCTATAAAGAATTATAAGACACAGTTTTGATGTTTTGTTTGCATATACTGTACAGTGGGACCTTGGGTTGCGAACATGATCTGTATGGGAGGCACATTCGCAACCCGCAGCGCCGTGTCTGCGCATGCGTGTGATGTGATTCAGCACTTCTGCGCATGTGCAAAGCGCAATTTAGTGCTTCTGCACACGTGCAAGCGCCGAAACCCAGAAGTAACCCGTTCCAGTACTTCTGGGTTTGGCGCATCCGTAACCCAAAAACGCACAACCTGCAGCATTCTCAACCCGAGGTATGGCTGTATTCCAATGACTCTGAGGTGACTAAGAGCTTGCAGGCACAGCAGGCATATGAGCAAATCACTGTGCCGCTCCCCCTGGAGGGTTGCTAGGTGCTCAAATATCCAGGGCGCAAACCAAGAGGGTACCAATTGGCAAAAATACTCTCCCCCAATCTGCATTTTCTACCCCAAGCTGATTTTCCAACATTTGAAGTCTATGCCTACTCACTCTCCAAACTGCATATCCCATTATAAAACAGTGACAGCATAGGATTTTCTCCAGTCAGCAAGGTTCTCCCCGCTGTTACATTTGAACAGCAAGCATTACCGCAGTAAGAGTAGGGTAGTTAGAGGGTAGAAGAGTGAAAATGCTTGCATTGTGCCTTAAAATGTTTGCACAAGCCCTAAGCTTTGGGGCTAGCTATATATCACACAAAAAAGCTAATAGGGCCACAATATTAACTTCAAAAATACACACACACCATTTTGGGACAGGAGGGGATGATTCTGAGTAGGCAAAAAGAGAACACAATTCTTGTCCCCAAATCATAGTTTAAAATTCTCTCCTAAACAGCTATTCTCCCCATGGGGTCCAAAATGTCTGGGCTCAAGTAGAGAAACAGCAAGCACCAAAATAATTAAGCACCCTTCCCTTTTGTTTTACGAATCAACGGTGTCCCTTGGAAGCTGTTTTTCTTTGAAAGAACAAATACAGGTAGGTTGGTTGATATTGGGGTTCAACATGTTTCCACATAATGTGTGCTATAGCCCATCTGTCTGCATCCTTGCCAACTCTTCCAATTCTGGTGGGCAGGAATAGGGAGGCAGAGAGATTACTGGGAAAGAGGTGAAGAGTTGCCTGAATTTAGTTTCACCTTCAATGGACTGATGATTAGCGTTATCAGAATTAACAGTGGCACCCGACTTTATTTAGATCCAAAAACAGTATACGTATTTTTCCTGGGCTATCAATCAAAGTGGTCCCCAACTGCATTTTAGCCTTTACCGGAAGATTCCCATGACAATATCCTATCTAGTTAACTCAGGGCCTCTCCCAACACCGTGGAGTTTAGTGGATGGATTCATGGTCATTGCTAGTTTGCTTCACTTCTGCCTATAAAACATTGTGCTGCACATCTGCTATTACTGGCAAATTACACTCACTAGGTAACAATGTACTTAGTCAAAATAAAATAAGCAAATAAAGATACACTTACCTCAAAGAAGAGTGTTGCATTTGAGGGGATCTTTGGAACACTGCCAGCAGAACCATATGCATATTCTGGTTTACACAACAAGTGGCAGATCTCCCCCCTTTTCATGGTGGCAACCCCAATATCCCATGCCTTAATGACCTGGCCTAATAACAAGAAATTTCAATTAAAAAGTTTCAGTTAGTAAGCTTACCAAAGCAAGACACAGACACATTTTTTAAAAAAAACATTTACAATTTGTGATCATTTAGACATGTACAGTGTAGTAGTCAAATAACCGAACTGTTATGCAAAATCCATGATACTAAACTGTGTGTCTCTATTGCTTCTGCATCAGATAATTGCTCGAGTAAGTTGAAGATTATTTTTGTTTACATACACTGTTATCTGAAAACAAACCAGAATATCACACAAGGAATGTTAAACCATCATTTAGCACTAGCGGCCTTCACTTGTCACTTTTAACCTTGGTTATGATTTAAAGGTGAGCACACATCATGCTGATTCCCAGTGCAAAAACTGACTGCTTTGCACCTCTCTGCTCCTGCCATGGCTGCTGAGTGCTTAGCATTATGTCTGAACCCAGGTTCAAGGTTTGTTCAGAGAGAGAGAGAGAGAAAGAGAGAGAGAGAGAGAGAGATTATCAAGCTTGGGTTCAGTTTAGCCCTTGGCACTACAGCAGGACTGGTGAAGGAGTGAAATAGCTGCGATTTTCACACTGTGCAGTAGCAGGCTGCATGTTCACTTTTAAACCATATTTAAAGTTTATGATTGAAAGCATGTGTGGAGAAGATTTTTCAGCTCATGGACTGTGGTGCCATCTAGGCAACTTTCCAGGGTGCACATGGGAGTAGTAGGTGGGGCCAGAGGCAAAAGTGGGCAAGACCAAAGCAAATGAGAATTTTACCTTTGCAAGGTAAGCTGGTTTCTACACACACTTACACACCTCTCTACCTTCCAATCAGGCAAGCAAGAAGCATGATCAGATTTCAAGGACACTTTCAAGGAGAGTATAAAGTAGGGTCTGGGGTGGGGTGTGACCTGGGCAGAGTCCAGAGAGGGCTGGAAGGCTATATATGGCTCCCAGGCCTCAATGTTTCCCATCTCTGGCCAAGGCACCTATCATTTAAGAACTAGAGCAAGGCTGGGGACAAAAGAAAAATCAACGTATCCCAATGGAAAGCAATTAACGTGGAGCACATGTTAATTCCAAACATGGCCATATGAACAAATATCATAAGAACAGCTTGCTGGGTCTATGGAGCTGTGGCTATTAATTTTTGGTAATCCATTTATTCTAAAGAACTCCAAAAGCATAACAAAACTTATAAAAGCAAAACCAAAGAGGCAAGTAAAGCAAACCAATACTTTTTGGAAACCATTAAATGCTTGCCAGAAAGCAATGATCTCATTTCTGATGAAAGATTCTCAGCTTCAATATTTCATATACCAGTTAGGCAAGGATTCTACAAAGCTGGGCATAATTATAGAAAATGTCTCTCAGTCGAACACACTGCAGCTGAGTAGAGCACACTCTCAGGGGGCAACTCCATCCGTATTAATTTTTCTTTGCATTTCTTTCCAGTTTACAGTAACTGCCAATTAATATGCTCATTCTTGTTTGAATTCAGGTATAGAAGACAAACTTGGGAGTTTAAAACCTCTAAATAATAATCATAAGACTCTAAAGGGTTTGTGAATTATTAGTGATACTTCCTGAAAACATTTGCCCTAATAAATCTCTTTCCTGCATTGCAGGGAGTTGGACTAGATGACCCTTGGGGTACCACCCAACTCTACAATTCTGTGATTCTATGTTAGTTTTTAAGATGCCACAATCCTTAACATGCTGTTGATGCTACAGACTAACAACGACTGTGTGCTGATTAACACATACTTTGTTTTACTACATTCTGACAAATCAAAGGAAATAGAAAGATGTCAACACTCTCAATGCGACTGTGTCCAGAGAACAGTAAAGGGAAACAAAAAGTGAACATTCTGTTAATGATCAAAAAGGATTGTCCTAGAGCAGTGGTCTGCGGATCCTAGGGTGTCCATGTAACCCACCCAGGAGGTCCGTGGCACCATTCACATAAAAAAAAAACTACCATAGAGATTACCATAGAGATAACTACATTATCATTTTTTTCAGAAGTAAGGGGGTCCATAGTTTGGCTTTTGAAAAACAGGGGCCCACTTAGCTAATTGGGAACCACTGCTCTAGAGTCCTAGAGTTATAATTTAATGAGTAGTAACTACACTCTTTTAATCTATTATTTTCTTTCTGCCACTAAACAGATTCCTAGTTATTTGGATTAACTATAGTAGGACTGATGAGTACATTTAGAGGTGCCCTTTCTGGTAGCAGGTGCCAAAGAAGACTGTTGCCTGAGACTTAGGAGAGGTGCTGCCAATGACCTCTTCATATGAAGAATGAAGGCAGCTTCATATGATCACACAGGTTTCTGCCATTGAGATGGCAGGCTGAACAACGAGATTCTTTTCCTTTGTTGCTCTGTGATTAGGTTTGAAAAGTAATAGCAAAACAAGACATCTTCCAATACTCAGCTCTTTGCCTGCTTGCTCTCAGTCACACCGTCTTTCTGAAAACAGGATTATAAACCAACTGTAATTTAATTGGCAAGAACCCATTTTATATCCCTAAGGCTCTCTTTACCTTTCTCCACCTTTTCCATTCTTTACCTTTGCCCAGGCTGAAGATAAATGGCTCATTCCTGTCACGGCTGGAATCAAACTTTTTCCCATTGGCCAGCTTTCCTTTGTAGTGGACATAAACCTTATCTCCAATCATGGGAGACTCATCATTATTCCCTGGCCTCTTCACAATCTAGAATGAAGATATGAAAAAAGAAATTGATATCAGAAATAAGAGCTCATGTGCATCAGCTAACCTATTCCAGAGAGTCTTTCGTGTTAGTTCAGTACACTGATTTGTAAATTTGCGCTCTACATCCATATGCGGGGAATGAGGGATATCTGAAAATCTATCACTTGATTGCAAATGAGGAATTGTATATGGATCGCTTCCTAGAAATTATACTACTTTCAATCCATTCACAGTTGTATTTGATGAACCTCAATCTATTGGTTTTCATTGTTTTCTAACCCAGAAATACAGGGTTGATTCATACAACCAAAAGCTGTTATTATATGTTTGGTCAATCAGCCATATGAGAGCCAATAAAGATAAACAAAATTGCAGTGGACAGTGGCACTTGATCCATTACAGAAGGCCGCACAAAGTAGATCTAGAAGAGTTTCATTATACGCCCAAATCTCTGTTCATCATATGATGATGCCTAGTCTACCACATATAGCAGAATGAGGTAAAGAGCTTTAACCACTCCAGGCTAGGTAAGGTAGGTTGTGATTCCTTAAGGACAAGCCTTTTAGTTGTAACATTTAATATGTCCAATCATCTAGCTCCTCCTCATCCTTTTACATTTACCATTCAGGTGCCAATCTAGACATCCAAGGGCTGCCCCCAAACTTAATTTTCCAGGAAACCCAGTCTGAGTATCTTAAGATTTTCAACCGGTTTTTGATAGCCAAGAATAAGGTAAAATAGAGATGGAGTTTTAAAACTGGCAGAATCTGACAAATATTATTAACTAATTGTTACAGTGGTGGGGAGGGATACATCAGTGGCACTTCATAAGACTATTTCCTAATTGCCCAAGGCCCCTAAAAGAGGGATGGGTGTTGGTCCTCATCTGTATTCCTTCTCCTTGACTCCAGGTTTCTTTTGACTTTGAGGTAAGCTTTGGAAGTCCTTTATGAGCTGGTCTTTCAAACATACTGTTCCTTACATAAGGTTTTCAAAAACATTTTTAACATTTTGTGATTTTCTTTCCCCCTCTGTTCACAAGCCTTTGGAATGGGTCAAGTGACGAATAAAATAAAATGAAATGAAAGTGAGGTAATTGCAAAATATATGTAAAGCACTTATATATTTGCTCCAATTACACCATTCAATGGATTTATCACACACTGAGAATTTTTGTTTTATTGTATTATGTTAAGCGGATATTTTCACAGCAGAATAAGAATCTCTGCCTTGCTGTAATGGGAACAGTAAGATACTGGTGTTTGTCCAGGAGCTAGAAAGGAACATTTAATTATCTTCTTCAAAGCCTCACCTTCAGAACTCCTTTGTCTTTGTTTGGTGTGATATCCTCGCCTTGTTCAACAAGAGTTGCTTTCTGGACATCTCCTTCCTTCTTTGTAGCCTCATCAGTTGTCATGGTCTCATTTCACAGACACAACCTTATGAAACACACAGAGATACAAACAATGAACAAAGAATGATAACCTGTCCTACTTGGGTTCAAAAAAACCTTAAAGTCTGGTATTTATTATGTCAGCATTGTAAATAATAAAAGCTGAGCCAGTATGAATAGAGTAATAAAACTTAACTCCTTATTGGAATCCCTGGACATTCTAACAGAATAATTCAGAGGCAAATACTCATGAAGTAGGAGATTATAACACACATGAATCAATCAAATTCATTAATCTGTGTTTTAGATATTCTCCATTGTACATGGAATATGTGAGAAGAAGTTGGCCCAGTTATGCTCTCTCAGCCTAACCTACCTCACAGGGTTGCTGTGATGACAAAATGGGAGTGAACCATGTATGCTACCTTGAGCTCCTTGAAGGAAAGGCAGGATATAAAACGTAATAAACACAATAAGTAGGCCTAGTCTTCTTATTAGTCAACCACATACTCTGTCACTATACCAAATGACTTTTCAATATATTGTCAAATACCACTTAATATTTCTTAAGAGGCAGAGCAATCCAAATTCCTAACCAAGAACAACAAGGTGGTAGCTCTAACCCCATACTGCCCACGCCTGCCAGCACAAAAGGTGGTGGTGGGTTTTCACCTGACTGGTACAGCTGAGTAGCCAAAGGATTGGGTCCCTTGGGGAATCCCATGGATTGAAAGCCTCCAGCACTCCATGCCTGCCATAACATGCCCCATTTTGAGGCTGTTAGCTACTACTGGTGGTGCAACCATGGACAATACCTTCATATCTGCTGTGGCAGAGCATCCCCAGCAGTGATTTTCTCTACCAGTCTCAGGCCTACACACATTAACCCCTTCAGCCATCAACATCAGAGGGTTAGTATTATACCTCAAGACTAGCTCTTCTCAATAATAAAACTAAACCTTATGCTCTGAACTACTCATTGTTTAATGGTAACAGCACAGTTTGTACCAAAATGGCCAACCAACTGGAATTACACCAAACCAGACTGTTTCCATTCTTCTCCACCCTACCACCACCAAACTTCAGCATGCAAACTTAAAATACAGTATTTGCATTCTTCAACAGATATGTGTGTTTAAGAGTGTATATGTCTCTGGACACTCTCAACTGGACACAGCTCCTACAAGGAAGACAGGCAGAAGGTAGATCAGAATCTACTAGTAGATGTATGGATGATCTGTGGTAGATCAGAACAGTTCGTGACTCCCAGTATAATAAGAATAGTAAGCAAAAAAACCACCTGGTCTGCCATAGCCTAAAATCAAAGGCTTTTCTCTCAGCCTCCATGTTCCTCATCTGTGGAACAGAAGTGTTAATTGGTTGGCTTTGATCAGGTTTTCTGCAGCCCTGCTGCCTAGTTTTGGAGTGCTGTTAGAATCCCTAATCTATAGCCAGTCCAGACATAGATTTGGACATCCATAAACCAAGCTAGTGGGAAGGTGATGAAGCAGGTTTAGGAGCTGAATAGATATAACAAACTAACCTACTGTAGATACCTCATTAGATATAACAAAAGATTTAGTAAGCTTATGGACACAACTTTATAAAGATTGTAGGACACAACCTTAAGTTTTAAAAATCTCTTTCCTAGCAAAGTAATCAGGAAATGCATGACACAGAATTAGGAAGCAGTATTTTACACAGAGCAGACATTCAAGTAATTATGACTGTGAAACTTTCCTTTGAAAATATAGCCAGAAGGAAAATTCATCAGTTCAAAAGGCATTACATACAACCTGAAAGAAAAGGCATTCTAAAAGAATGGACAGCACATAGAACTATATTTATTATAAACTGTCCTTTAGCTCTGTCATATATGTTTCTGAGCAACAGTTAACACAAGCTTGAAAGAGTACAGAATTTTTTATTGTTTTAAAATCTATACTCCCTCTATCTAGACTGGGGCTCATTACAATCCACTGTACTTTACCAGTGAATGTTTGACAGCAAGGTGATATGTTAAAGCTTTATTTAATTGTGACTCTTTTCAATATATTTCCTGACATTCTGAATAACACATGAACTATAAGATAGTTTTTTTAGAAGAAGCTAGTTTTTTTTTTTAATGCTGATCATAAGCCACCTCAAAATGTAAAAAGTGCAATGCTATAATGTACTTAAACAATAAACTTAAGTGTGTGCACATGCGCCTACACACACATATATTTGGGAACTGCAACCACAAATGTTTTTAACTGATTTCACAATTTAGAATGTTAAAAATTTAAAGCTAGAAACTCAATATTAGGAGCTTTGAATGCCTTGGATTGATGTTTGGAGCTGTTTTAGTGTGTTTCTAATTTTGAAGTGGTTCTAGGAAGAACACAATGTGCCTTCTTTGGTAGTGAGTCAGGTATCAAAATAACTGACTAATGTGGTAATAGAGTAATAAAGATTTTTCTTTTCAGAACACCACAGCTGAGCTTGCAGGAAAAAATAATGGCAGCCATGAAGAGCACAATATTACTTAATGTTATTTTTGTTCCAGTGAGATAAGCTTAAGGTGTGTATTTTGTAATAGCAAGCATCTTTGTTAGAGCCAGGATTATGCTCTCCAAATAGGTAAATCTCAGGACGTCAATAGATTAAACCCCATTTCGTTCCCCTGCAGTATAAATCCAGAGGCAGCATGAATCCAGAGTGCCTTACGCAAAAATACAAATACAAAAATAAAATATGGTTTTATGGAAACAAGTGTATCTGAGCAATAGTAGTTATGATGACAGCCTCACATATGAGATTTTCTTGCACAGATATAATTTTCATGCATGTCAAAATGTGTACACAGTGCCAAGTGTTAAAGTTAATGAATGAGTTTATTTGCCACAAATTCATACATCAGGAAGTTAGGTATGCCCAGGTTGTCTTAATGAAAGGAGTCTTGATTAATTCTTCATTGCAAATGGTAGAAAGGGTTCAGAAGGTTAGCAGATGGTGCAGTATGAAAATAAAAAACTTGCATGTCCCTATATTATCGCTATACTCAGCTAAGCTCTCAGATGGGGAGAAAGTTCTGTAATCGGACTATAACCACCAAGAATACTCTGCATCTCATGGCTACCCATCATGGTTCTTAGATGCCAGGGGCAGGGTGGTAGGTGTATTTTGAAAGTGTTGTTGTTGTTGTTGTTTAGTCGCGTCCGACTCTTTGTGACCCCATGGACCAGAGCACGCCAGGCACTCCTGTCTTCCACTGCCTCCTGCAGTTTGGTTAAATTCATGCTGGTAGTTTCGAGAACACTGTCCAACCATCTCATCCTCTGTTGTCCCCTTCTCCTTGTGCCCTCAATCTTTCCCAGCATCAGGGTCTTTTCCATGGAGTCTTCTCTTCTCATGAGGTGGCCAAAGTAATGGAGCCTCAGCTTCAGAATCTGTCCTTCCAGTGAGCACTCAGGGCTGATTTCCTTCAGAATGGATAGGTTTGATCTTCTTGCAGTCCATGGGACTCTCAAGAGTCTCCTCCAGCACCATAATTCAAAAGCATCAATTCTTTGGTGATCAGCCTTCTTTATGGTCCAGCTCTCACTTCTGTACATCACTACTGGGAAAACCATAGTTTTAACTATACGGACCTTTGTTGGCAAGGTGATGTCTCTGCTTTTTAAGATACAATATATTATTTGGCAAGGTTTACAACAGGGCTGGAAAAACTATTTTCTGGTGAGGGTCTTGGAACCAGAACCAAGGGTGGGTGAGCCGACTTCTTTTCTCATTCTTAATGCCATTCTTCTCTCTTTTTCTGCCGCCACTTTCTCCTATTTTTTCTCTTCCTCATCACCTGTTTGATATTAGGTCCTAAGCATGTTTGGATTATTGGTGCTGAATATCAAAGTAAATTATAGAATAATGTAGAAAATATTCTAAGTCTGTGACTTCCTGTTGCATATATAACATTCTTAGGTGGATTTCTTTTTCTAGAAAAAGAAAAGGCTCAATAATTTGTATGACTGACTTGCAAAAATCTGTTTAGTCATGAATGCATATTTTCTGAATTGTAAGAACATTAGCACAGATGGGTGCTTTGTTTTGCTACAGTATACTGATTACCAGCCATCTCAATCTGGAGAGAGGAAACTGTTAAATGAGGGCCAATATTTTCAGTTACTTGTGCTAATGTGCTGGCTGTATTTGTGAAACAACAGATATGCAAGAAGAAAAATGACAGAATTCTCCTCTTTAACACTTTCTAAATGCATTTTTCTTTAGCTGGGTTAAAAATGAGAACTCTAAAAGGTACAGAATTCTCTCTTGGTCAATAACATATGATGCTTTGGCATTTGTGTATCCTGGTTAATAATCAGACATGGTAGTTGTTCACTCTCTCTCAAATACTATCTTTTCAAGTAGGGCAGCTTTTGATTTTTCCAAAGTTCCTTAGTGCACCTCAGTTAAGCAAGTATATTATTTCATTTTCAGTTAATACTGTTTGTCTATAACTACATTTTAAATGTGGACTAGCCTCCAGATGTTGGGTCACAGACTTTATAGAGGTTTTCAAAATTGATTTAAAGAATATACAGGCATATTAAGTTTAGGGATCATCTGTAACAAAGTGGGAGAACAAAACAAATGAGCAATCAGCCCCCTTCTATAGTTCTATAAATGAGTTATGTAGCTGCATGAAGCTAATTTTTACAGCTTATAACCAACAGGAAACAATTTTCTTAACAAATTTATGAGGTAGGGAGAACAACAGGCCAAAACCCATTAGCAGAATCTGGATGTTAGGGATATGACAGATTGTCTTGAAATAAAACTTGGGTCTTGCCAATCAATCATTTTCATTATTAGAGGTTTTCATATGCTTCTATAAAGGACCATTCACCCACTGGAAAAGTAAATTGGGGGTTGCTCCTGCTGGGGTTGCTCCTCCCTTTTTGTATACACTCTTACAAGTGGGACAGTTTCTGCTGTAAGGAGGATGCCACAATATTCTTCCCCCCTTCCCTGCAACTATCACACAACCAGAATCCACAAACACCACAGTTAGCAGGTACTACACGAACAACCAAACCACTATAACATCAGCCTCCTGCTTTCTGCATAAACTCTAGATAGTGATGGCTAACCCATGGACTTCAATATGTTGTTACACTATAGCTACCATCATCCACGTCATGAGAAAAACAGCTGGTGGAGGGCAGTTTCAGGGGGAACCTCCACTCTTAATATATGATCTATTACCATATTTTTTGCTCTATAAGACTCACTTTTTCCCTCCTAAAAAGTAAGGGGAAATGTGTGTGTGTCTTATGGAGCAAATGCAGGCTGCACAGCTATCCCAGAAGCCAGAACAGCAAGAGGGATTGCTGCTTTCACTGCGCAGCGATCCCTCTTGCTGTTCTGGCTTCTGAGATTCAGAATATTTTTTTCTTGTTTTCCTCCTCCAAAAGCTAGGTGTGTCTTGTGGTCTGGTGCGTCTTATAGAGCGAAAAATACGGTATATATTTTGGGAAATGGATTGTCTGTCTGTCTATAGATTGTCAGCTCTCAAGATATTGTCATCAAATTCGGCATGAGAATTTCAAGGTGGGATGGCAGTTTTCATTGATGTTGGGACACTGGCCGCCATTTTGAATCAAGATAGAGGACCAAAATATGACATTGGTATGACTTTGCCTGTTTTTTGCTTCAGATCAGCCGTATCTTGAGACATTATCGCCAAACTTGGTACAAGGGTCCCAGAAGTGGGGGCAGCACATTCTGACACTACTGGGACACTGGGTGCCCCTTTGAATCAAGATGGTGGACTAAGACATCGTTATGGTGTGACTTCACCTATTTTTTGGCAGATATCACCAAACTCAGGAGGGTTCACAAGACTGGGTTCTTCATTGACCATTGGGTACCGGGTGCCATTTTGAAATCAGATGGTGAACCAAGGCATGACTTTGGTGAGTGGCTTACACAATTCTGAAGGCATGACTAAGTGTGTATAAAGAATACAGCGGGCTGAGTTACAATTTTGTGATCAAAATATTTTGGTAGGTGTGAATTATTATTTGACCAGTTACTGTACTTGTGTAGTCCAGTACATATCAGTTTGCCAGTGAAATAGGACCACTCAGAAATGTGAGGAGGGGGGATATAAATGAGTAAACTAAAAGAAAATTTAAAACCCCTAGAAGTGGCACAAAAACGACCTATTTTCAGTGGTTTCCAGAGCCTACAGAATGTTGAGAGATTAGGATTAGGGGCTTTATGAGGCTAAAAATTCATCTCCCTGAAGAAGCTTCAGGAGTGAGGAAAGAAAATGATATTATTTTTTCCACTCTACAAAATACTCCTTCCTTTGCTATACTATACAGCAAAAAGTGCTTGGGCAGCCAGCCTATGCATGAGCCCTTTAGCATTATAGCACAGTAGGGAAAGTTAAAAGAGGGTGGAAATGGAAATATTGTGATTTTTTAAAATGAATGACAGGGGCATCTGGAGGACTGGGTCTAAAGATGCTGTGGTATCAGAGTGCTGGGTTCAGAACCTTTGAAGAGGAAGGGTCTTGTTTCAGTTCTCTTGAAGTTGCTTGTAATATGGCCTAGTCAATCACTCTGTTGACTTGGATGGTGCAGCTGCAGCAGAGAAAACCAACAGCCTGATGGCCACATGCAAAATGCTTGCTAATATGAAGCCCCCCTCCCCATTTTAGCAAGCAGTTTTAATGCAAATGGTTTTGTGCTAATGTACAAGCCCCGTTGAAGATGAACTCCCCAAACCGGTCCTAGGGATGGCAACATCCCTTCAGAGGTGGTTATCATAGCAGCCCATCAGTTGATGGGCAGTTACAGCAATCCCCTTTGCCCTCTGTAAAAGTTCAATCACCAGATGTCATTATGACCAATCAAAGTTGACCTGCAGAGAATGGAGGATTTGGGGATCTGGCCCAGCATCTGGATCAATTCATGGAAATGTGATATATGAATGAACACCTAAGGGTGTCCTTATTAGATGACACCATTTTATTTGCATTTTAGCAATCTGAGTTTTCCATAATTCCATATCCACTCCAACAACTGCAGGTTAGGATGTGCATTTCATGCAAAAAGAATAGAGGGTGGAAATAGTTTATATTTTCCCAGACTTCAGCCCTTCTGCTTATGAGTGCAAAAGATAGAATAACAATAAGAATTCCCTTGCTTTCTCCCTCTCCCTCCTCTTTCCTGCCCAGTAGCCTCATTGTTTTCAGATCTTTCTGGTCAATTCTTTTCAAAAAAGAATGGCTCTGATCTGTTTAATAAATATATTAAATCTACTAATCATGTATTTAATTAAATATATGAATTATGTATGTTCAATAATATTATCTACAGTGCAACTTCGGTTTTCAAACGTCTCAGCTGCTGAATGTTTTGGAAGCCGAACGCCAAAAACCCAGAAGTGAATGCTTCCATTTTCGAACGCGCCTTGGAAGTCGAACAGCTTCCATGGTGCATTTTTCCATTTTCACTATTCACTTTGCTGACAGCCCTTTGATTTTTGGTTTTCAAAGTTTCGGAAGTCAAACGGACTTCTGGAATAGATCATGTTCAAAAACCAAGGTTCCACTGTACAGTATGTTGCAAACACTTTAATTTATGATATGGAAATTTAGGGGGAGAAGGAAGGCTTTACCCACCCTATTCTTGGAACGTTTCCTAACATTGGTCTACACTATTCTTGTAACAATATTGCAGAGTTTACCTGCTTGCTGCTTGCTCTCTTCTCTGAACAAGATTTTTACGGAAGCTGGGCTTCCCCTTCATAAAATAAAATTAGCCAACAGCAATCTGTACTTCCAGATTTTTAAAAGTTTGAACATTATATTTGGTGCTGTAAACTGCTACAAATGATTAATAATACATGGCTTTCCCCCCTAAGTTTTCCTTGTTTTCTCATCAAGCTTAATGGGATTCAGAAACAATTTGGAATTTTAAACTGTCCTAGCTCCCCAAGTGGCAGTATCAATTGTTCAAAAACCTATGGAATAGAAAACAAACACTATCGGGTTGCTTTAATGGACCAATCCAGTTATGTTTTAATCAACATTTCTCAACATGAATGCAACAATGAGATTGTGTATCAATTATTCATTTAAGTAACATGGCAGGCAAGGAGGGAGATTGTTTCATATGAAAACAATTAATCATACTGATAGCATTCTTTATTACACACTAAAACACTGATTTGACCTAGAACTGTAAGTTTCTGCATTAATTAGGATCTGACATTATATGACTACAATCTTATGTATATTTTTGTGGAAGTGAGTCAGATTTTCTTCTGTAATAATTACCTCCAAGAAAATATGCATAGAATCAAGCCATATAATGTTTCCTCTCCAATTTGTACTGAAACCCCACTTTTAAACCAACATCAGATTGATCTCATTCAAGTTGAAACCAGATCATTATCTTCCCTCTCATCTCCACAGTCATTAGCATTATTATCTTCTATTGTATCTGCATTCCTTACAGGAGAATCCTATGCTCAGCAGCAAGTTCTGCTGTGTTCAGTGGTGCTTGGTTTGAAATAAATGTACACAGGACTGCAACCACAAGCTCCATGTTGCTGAACAAAAGAGTGGAATCAAGAAACAACTTCTCAAAATCCAGTATTTCTCTTTTTCATTCAGTCTTAGGAAGCTGAAACAGCTGAATATATTCATTTGTTGACTGGGCCAATTAATATAATTACAATACTGCTGAACTTTTCCTCTCATTCCTAGGACCAACAATGTATCAAAGGAGTGGAGAAAAACATGGATTCGTTTGTATGCGTGCTTGCCAGGTAAAATCATTTATCGTGTTTGTTGAATGAATCTCCAGAACTAGTTGTATTCCCATAAGATGGCAAACAAATGATTCTAGCTGGTTAACATGCAAAGTTATAAATATTCACAATTTGATAACTAAGCAAATTGCAGAGCCAAATTTAGACAGAGGGCGTGAAATAGGAACACTAGTTCACCCAGGAGGGCCAACAGTGTGTGTTTGTTTATGCAGAAGCAAGTCCCACCGAGAACAATGCAAATAAAAATACAAAATGCCACATACACTATGCAGTACACACAGAGGGACTTTTCCACATAAGATGCTACCCTGAAATACTGGGAGATCCTTCAGAGCAGCACAATAGGAGAACCACCCTAAACAAATGCACAAAAGTGCCACATATGCAAAAGCACTGTGTGGGTATTCAAAGGTCTCTGAATCCCTGCCTATATGGTGTGAATATAGCTACCATTCTAATGCAGATACATTAATTATGAGTAAAGTGTTATTTATTTAGGGAGCTATCCTAACTCTCCCTCTCCAGAGCAAAGGAACCACTGCTTTTCCCTGTACCCAGGGTAGCCACCAGATATCACACACAAACACCCTACCTACTTATAGCTCATGCTTATACATTTTTACTAGGAAACAATTATCACTGATTTCAAAGAAGCCTAGTCTTACTAAATTTCATTTAAGTCAATGATACTTACTTTTAAGTAAATACTGTATATGTATAGGCTCAGTTGCTGTGGAAAAGGAAATCACAATTCCTGCCGTTGTTGCTCAGAGCATTCTTTGTCTACTCACAAATCTCTCACTAAAAAGGAGTTAGTTTAACAGTGGAGGCTTCAATATGCATATGAAATGGTAGAAGGTGGGGGACTATGAGCTGGGAGACAACAAAATTGCAGATAACACGTGTTGACTGTAACTTCTTAGCCAAATCTTGTGCTACAGGCCTCTAGTATTTAAAACGATTCCCAATAAGAAACTCATCTGATACAGTACTACACTGGCAACCTAGCAATCCATTCACAAGCATTCCATGATCTGCTGGTGGATTCAAATAAACTCTCTTAGAAAACTAAAGCATAGATTAAACAATAGCCTATTAAAATATATTGATCCAGCTTTATATGCACACTGAGCTGTGTGATATCACGAATAACCTATCACTTCTAATCAAAGGAACAAAGTAGACCAGTAGGACCTATATCAATACTAACTGTAAATGCAACAGTCTCACCACCCCTTAATGACTCACCTAAGACCCTGTCATTAAAATTCACTTTTTTTTAACATAGCGTTTTTTATCTTCAGCAATACCATTTGATTACTGACTGTTTTGTTAACCATGTTTTCAGGGATTTATAACAACTCTCAGAGTTGAAGCCTTGAAGAACTGTTGCTTAGAAGCTCAACCGTATGGGGTTTTTTTTAATGCCATTTATAAAAAGTTTCCCTACTGTTGATGAAATCCAAATGATAGCTAGAAAGCAGATTTTCTTTATTTTTCTGGGGGGAAATCTAAGGCAACTAGTCACTTCCAAAGTTCTCCTGTGCATCAACCGCAAAGGGCTTGTATACTTTGGACTTTCACCAATATCATTTCCCCCAATTGTGCTTTATATTTTTATTGATTCAAATGCAAATGTTGTGTATCCTAAAAGCTTAAGACATGTAATAGAATATTAAACAAAAACATAGACATACCGTTAAAATAATACTACACCTCAAGCCATCTACCAATTTAACCCATACCAAGAAAAGTTAGTTTGAACAGAAAGATGATACTACACCAAACAAGGAACTGAAGAAAATAACTGCAGAAGTATGAAGCAGCCACTAGTATTGCTTTCTGGAATATCTTTCAACACAGCTGCACAGCACACAAACAGTACAATTAAAATGCAGTCCTAGTCTGTCTCTGAGGGTGCTAAGAGAAGAGAGAAGAGAGTTCACAGTAAGCCTTTTTGTGTTCAATAGGTCTTAGCCTGTGGGCCCTCTATGGAGTCTTTCATTTTCGTTTTTAAATCAGTTTATTCTGCATCCATTATGATTTGTGTTCATATCAAGGCAATTACCGTATCTCATTTTCAATACCATTTATGCCTACAGACGTTTTTGGGTGGACATACCGCTTTGCTTCCAGTCAGTGTGTGTCCCGTAGCTTTCTGCTGAATTTCTGTAACTTTTTATACCACAAATATTCTGTGGGGATTTTTTGGTCCTGTTTTGATTGAGTATAGCACAATAGTGCCCCTACAGGTGGCAACAACCCAGTGCCATATGCATCTTAGGACCAGGCAGGATGTGGATGGTTTAGTAAAAAACAACAACCCAACACTAATGCATTATTATTGCATCAATGGCATGTTGCAGAATACACCTACAGAAGACCACTAGTCTGAAGGAGCCCCTAGATATGCTGGTATATCTTTTAAAAAATACATATTACCACATTGCACAATTGGCACATAGCCATTTTATATTACTGTACTTTTAATTCTATAATGCCACAAGTAAATCCATTATTACATTTTAGGAAGCTTGAATAGACTACTTTTCAGCAGCTCATGTCACAGGAAGCAGCTGAAGTTGCAACTGAATTCTATTCCACATAGAATTCTGCTCTGGAATCTGGTAACAGAATCTGCTTCCGTGTAATAATAATAATAATAATAATAATTACCCAGCCCATCTGGCTGGGTTTACTCTGGGCGGCTCCCAACAGAATATTAAAATCATGATAAATACATCAAACATTAAAAACTTCCCTAAACAGGGCTGCCTCTCAGGTAGTTGTTTATTTCCTTGACAACTGATGGGAGGGCGTATCCAATAGATGTCCATGATATTCGAGTGGCCACATGATCTAGTTGCGATTCCTGCATAGCAGGAGGTTGGACTAGATGACCCTCAGGGTTCATTTCAACTCTACAATTGTATGATACTATGATTCATTGCAATAGCTGTGTTAGATAGAAAAACAACAGTACCATATTCTCTGCTATACAAGATACTGTGCTTTCAAGATTTGAAAAAATGCTACCTTGAAATAAGATAAATTTATTGCATATTGACTGGTTGAAAAAAAATAGTAAGCCCTTTAACATCACAGTAAATGCCTGCCTGAATGCTATGGTTATAATCTGTATCTTCCTTTTATAAATTTGTTGTCCTCACTTATTTATCCACAAAAAAAGGAAGTTCCCACAACACTAAAATTTTGAGACTCTTTTTCTAGCCATTTTAAATCTTATTTTGGTACCTTTTAACTATATATCTGTGAAGCTTGACAACATTAGACTGCCTTCTCCTATCAAGACTTTTCCCTCTCATTTTGATTATATACAACTTTCAAACCTTTCCCATCAGGCCCCTTTGCTACTTATGTGCACATATACCCATAAAGGTGTGAGTGTATATTGTGGGTTTTTTAAGATGTAATTTTTGCAGTGAAAACTAACCATTCACACCCAACAGTGTGAGACAGGAATACATGATCAAAAAGAGCAGACCTGCTGCCAAAAACAGTGGACCCCAGCTGTTTCACTCTAACCAGATGGAGTGAACAGAAACACCGGAATTTGGATGCTGCCATTAGTTAAGCATCTAAAGCACCTAAAGCTATTACTGGCTTTTAAAAGTTTTTTTTTTTTTTTAATCTATTTAATCATGTCAGGTTTTTACTGAAGTATATGCTCACCCATGTTTCCATTACTTTCTCAACTGTAATGAGGTAGAAACTTACTTCCCCTCAAAAATATTTTATTAGTTTTCAATACAGTAAAATGAAACTTTCTTCTTAAAATAAGAAATGCAAGAATCCTTGCAGTTTCACCATTCCCAATCTCAGTAATTCTCATGCATTCTAACTGTATTACAGTGCTTCAATTTTGATTCAATAGAAACATCCTTTCAGTTGGGTCTGGAAAAACATTTCAGGGCGCAGTCATGCTCAAGATTTACCAGCTGAGGTGCAAAAGAATTTGGCAGCATCCCAGTTATGTTTGCCAAACACTAGATATGTTTCCACAATGACAGATAAAAATAATAATTTAAATTGTGCACTCCTGGCCACTGCCCAAACCTGGTGTTCTAGGTTCAGGGATGAATCCAGCAGTATACTCAAACTGCAAACCTAAGTTTTCAGGTGGGGGGCAGGAGGGATGAATCCCTATCCAGCACAAGTGCCTTTTAACTAACCAGGAACAAGTTCTGTCTTGTCTAGATTAAGTATCAATTTGTTCACCCTCATGCAGTCCATCACTGACACCAGACACTGGTCTAGCACCAAAACAGTTTCCTAAGATTTAGGTGGAAGGGAGGGCAAGGATTCCATACACAAGTGGTGGCTCTCACCTCTCCAAGCTGCAAGGTATTCTTTAACACAGGACAAGCAGGGGCCAGTTATATCCACAGGACTGGTGTCAACTATAGCATCCAAGGCAGATACACTGACAGAACACGTGAATAGGATGGACTTATGGGTGGGGCAAGCATGGCACAGGGAAGAAGCACAATTATGCTATACAGTGGTACCTTCGGGTTAAGAACTTAATTCGTTCCGGAAGACCGTTCTTAACCTGAAACTGTTCTTTACCTGAAGCACCACTTCAGCTAATGGGGCCTCCTGCTGCTACCGCGCCGCTGGAGCACAATTTCTGTTCTCATCCTGAAGCAAAGTTCTTAACCCGAGGTACTATTTCTGGGTTAGCAGAGTCTGTAACCTGAAGTGTATGTAACCTGAAGTGTATGTAACCCGAGGTACCACTGAACCCTTTACTCCCTGGTCATGTCCACACCATACATTTATAGCACGTGGCTTCCCCCAAAGAATCCTTGAAACAGTAGTTTGTTAAGGATGCTGGGAACTGTAACTCTGTAAGAGTCAAACTACCGTTCCCAGGATTGGGGGGAGCATGTGCCTTAAATGTATGGTGTGGATGCAACCATTCACTCCACAACTATAGCCTCTTCAACTATAGCCCCTTCAACAATGCAACTTTACACCAACCCTCCCTTTGGCTGCTTGTAAAAAATGTATTTCCCTCCCTGGGTGGATCCTGAGCAAGAGCTATGTGTGTTCTCTGCAGGTCCCCTGCCAAAGCTATGTGGGTACTGTGTTGTGTGGGCTCTCCTTCCTCCCCTTTGGTGCTGTGTTTCAAAATGTTGATTGCAAAGAACATAAAGGCCACACTATTGGCATGTCCAACATTTTAATGGCATCCTTGTGTCCCCGTCCCCCCCAGCTAAGCGTACCTTGGATATGGTGGCTCTTCTGCTAGCATAGCAGTGGCGTATCTCCACTTCTAACATACAATGAGTACTGTATAGGATTGCTCTGCAAAATAATTGGATGCATTTATAACATTTAAGGAAACAGAATAACATTTTAAAGCACCAGCTCTGTACAAAGATGAAATACGGTACTTTAATTCTGAGCCACCAGCACAAAATATTTAGGAATGGGGGTGAACGGAAATTTCCAGAGTTGCCCTCAGAACAGATTCAAAGCAAAAAGGCCAAAGGAAAGTCATGTTTCAAATACAGCTCTTTTTTTGTTAAATATATAATTATCTAAATACATAAAGGTGGCCATGTTTGTTTTTACCGCAAGACACTGAGTCTTATGGCACCCTGACCACTAACAAATGTAGTATGGTATAAGCTTTTATTGGCCGGACAAACAAGGAAGGATTTTACTTCATGTGTTTGATGAAGTGGTTCGGCTGCACAAAACCTTATACTGTAATACAATTGTTAGCCTTCTAGTGCCACAGGATGCTCTATTTTTTAATATATTGTTCCTTGGCCAACACTTAAAATATGGATTACTTATGTCTAGTTTCTAAACAGATTTATATGAAAATAAATCTAAATTATTTCACTTAAAATATATTTGTGCAGAACTAGATTGAAAGGATCAAAACTTTCCCAGAAGAGAGGGAAACTCAATGCACAAGAGTAGGAGAGAAGCAAAGAGGGTTGATATTGGAGGAATGCTGTGAACAATCCTAGGCTGAACCAGATGGCCACAGGAGCACTTATCAAGAAGAAGAGGAGTTTGGATTTGATACCCCACTTTATCACTACCCGAAGGAGTCTCAAAGCGGCTCCAAAGGAGTCTCCTTTCCCTTCCTCCCCCACAACAAACACTCTGTGAGGTGAGTGGGGCTGAGAGACTTCAGAGAAATGTGAATAGCCCAAGGTCACCCAGCAGCTGCATGTGGAGGAGCGGAGACGCGAACTTTGTTCCCCAGATTACGAGTCTTAATTATCGCTCTTAACCACTACACCACTGGCTCTCAAGGTATCAAGGTAGTGGCAGTTGCCCCTAGGCAAACAGGGAGCTAAGTCCCACCATCAAAAACAGGCATCAGATGGTTGTGTAGGAGACCAAGAGTGAGGCACACCTATTGCCCCTTCTGAGCCCAAGGAACTGTTTCTTACCAGCACAGCACTGAAAGTACAATATTTACAATTTCAGTTAAATGCACAAGATTGTTTTCAGTCTACCTAACGCAATGGGCCTCCTTTATCTATACCAAAAACAATAATCTGGTCAACAGTTCTGAGTTTTCACTACTTCAAAACTGCGGCACTCAGCTCCACTGGTTTCTCTTTCATTCCAGATAAGATGACCTACTGAGATCCTCCCTAGAAGAACCACAATGCATCAAGGGCCCAGAGATGCATTTTAAATAAAAGCACACATTCTACTCATGTAAAAACACGCAGATTCCCGGACCGTCCGCGGGCCGGATTTAGAAGACAATTGGGCCGGATCCGGCCCCTAGGCCTTAGTTTGCCTACCCACGTATAAGAGCATGTACTCGTTGTAAGCCAAATCCCAGGCCTTCGCATAAAACCAGTTGTTGCAGCCTTGTATACATCTTGCATATTTCATAATCATAATCAATCCTATAAACTGTGTCTCCATAGTGACTCAAAGAGTTCAGCCATTAAACGGTATATGACTGGAACAAATAAAATAACAACTGGGTTGCTAAACAAAACAGATGAATGAATTAGTTGTTCCATCTCACTTATGCTAGAATGAAAAAGCACTCAGAGAAGTTTCCACAAAACAAGTTTACAATAACTTTAGTTCTTTTGAGTCCCCTTATACTTTGTAAGGCACTCTTGAGAACACAGAAGCTGTGAAGGGGAAAGGTGCTTTATCATTCCATGATGAATTGATTTTCATCCACAACTCCTGGCCACCAATCTGCCTTTATCTCCTCCCCCACCCCATCCCCCAATTCTAGACACAAGTATATTTTGAGGTTACTGACAACAAACTGCATAGAAACGAGTACTCTTCATAAAGTACAACTAGTATACTTTTGTATTCTACAGAAAAATTCCTGGCAATTTAAACACTGAAATGCATGCTCTTATCCTTCACTTAGTATTGGTTCCTGAAGGATACACATCTGACCACTGTCAACAGGTAGTTGTTTTCTACCTACCAATATGTTTAACCTAAGGATGGGTAGACCTGGGTAATAATAGTTCTTGTATTTTCAGAGGTTGGGAAACAGCCGTTTTTATTATTCTTGTTCCTGGAAGGCCACGGTACAACCTGATGCCAGCATAGCAGCTAAATACTCTCATTTGAATGTCTGCTACATCCTCCGCAATTTCATCTTAACACCATGACCATATGCAGATTCCATGGCTGTACCATCAGCCAAAAACAGATTTCTCCAACAGATTGCCTTGTTTACCATTGCCTTGTTTACCATTATTTTGTGAAATTTCCTTGGCCTAACAAAGGCATTGCCCTAATACAGATTTTAGAATTTTCCTATGAGACACGGCTCATGGCTACCTTCACTTTTTCTCAGAAAGAGGTTATATAATGAATTTTTAAAACTCAAAATGTCTGTTAGAACTTTACATTAAATTCCATCTTCCTAAAAGGAGTATGAATACAGTGAAAGTGTAAAATGACGGCTCACACAAAAATAACTCAATCAATTAGCATGCTAAGGATCTAGGACGTTAGAATACTTTTTGTTGAAAATAATTTATGTTGCTCTTTGAAAGGCACTATGAAACATGTATCTAAGGATTCAAATCAGAAGTTTATTCTTGTTTGTTTAGATCAGAAGATAAGTTACATAGCCTTTCAGTTTTACCTTTCATAGTTTTTACAATCCCTTGTTATCAATACATGTGCCTATTTATTAGTAGTATGTTCATCAAATAACAAATATATGCAATAAACAAGCTATTGAAGTTTACTTTTAGCATTTTGCCATTTGTGACCAATATAATCCAGCCTGGATTACTATCATATTGAGAGCAACCTTAATTCTTCTAGTAGAGGTAAATTCATTTTAGTATTTCTAATAATTTGTACAGGCTTTTGTCCCCCTAAGTGTGTGTTATAGGATTGGAAAGAGGATCCTTTAATCCTCTGGCTTGCAAATGCTCTATGGCCCTCCTATGTTATGATATATTGCTTTGTTTGTTGACTTTATTATTTCATTTTATTGTACTTTTATTAATTATTTTGTTTTAACATGTTGTTTACCACTTTGGGGGCTTTGGGGCAGAAAAGCAAATTATACACACATATATTGACTGTAATAATAATAATAATAATCCACAGATTTGTTCTTCCTTTTCAGAAACCATTTTTGGCGTGGTTCTCTTGCACAGGCCCGCTAAAATGATTAGGAACTCCTTAATAGGACTAATGTACTCTCTCTCTCTCATATACTGCAATGTTTTCTTCTTGCTAGAAATTTCAATGGGATTTTCACATTAAAACTTTCTAGTGGATTAAGAGCTCCCTCTTTTTATGCATTAGGGCATTTCTATGGAAACTCCAAATACTGTTTTGGTAAAGTATATAATGTTGGGAATATGATGGTGTTTCTACCTCCACTATATAAGGAGCCTTTGTATCATTTTGGAGATGAATCTACACGAAGCTTCGAAAGGCAAGATTAGACAAAAAGTTTTAAAAATAAGCATTTTTAAATACAAGTAGGAAATGCCCCTCTAATAAATGATATATTGCAGCTTTGGACAGATACTGCTGTTTGGAATAAATAAACTTTGTCAACTTTTCATTCTCAATTTCCCAAACAAAGACAGAACCCTGCTCATTTATTTTGAGTTACACTTATAGCTTAAAAACAAAGAAGTCAGGAGCCCATGAAACAACAAAATACACTGAGACATCAGTTCTGTCTCAAAACTTCCAACATACCACTTTAGCAAAAGGGTGCTTTTCTTCCAAAGGTCTTTTCTCAAATCTTTAAGTAGGTCCAGTTGCCTAGCTCCAAATCAGCCATCACCCAAGTAAGTCTCCGATAGTATGAAAAAAGGGAAGTAACATGAGAGCTTAAATTCCTCCCCCCCAACTCCATCTCCACCTCCTCCTTACATAATGAAGAGGAGACACTAACGGGGGGGGGGGAGCTAATAACAACATCACTACTTTCTCTCCGCAGTTCTGCTCCACTGCAATGACTGAGGCAGCAGCGTTTGTATTTATTTATTTCTAAACGCTCTCTAAACCCAGGTTGGAAATGCCAGGTGTCTTGTCATCAGCATCCGAAGAATTGATTGCTCGCTGGTAGTGGTGGTTTTGGGGGCTAGAAGCGTCTTCACCCTCGCCCTGCTCCCAGTTCTTGCATTATTTACATCGCCCCCTCCACCCCCAACCCCAATATACACACACAGCATCTGCCATTGTTCCTCCCCTCCTTTCCCACCCCCCTTTTAGTAAGAATGGGGCTGGTCTTGGGGGGGGGGTGTTCTTCCAAAGGATAGAAGGACGGCGAGTGAGAGAAATTCGATTTCCAAGTCTCCCAAGGCAACGCCTGGCTGGGGAAGTGGTGGCGGGGAGAAGAACGAACAGGGCTTGGATCCTACGGGGAAGTGAGCGGCCGGCGCCTGTTGTTATGGGGTTGCGGGGAGAGGGTGTGCGAGGCGCGCCATGGTGACAGCCAGTGCCTGGGCTGCCCGGAAGATTTCCCCTCAGGAAGGAGGGCGAAAGGGGCCTCTCCGAAGGGGCCGGGGGCCGAGAGAGAGGCTGAGGCGGCCCCTTGAGCGGAGCGAGACCGGGCTGGAGGTCCCGCCAACCCAAGAGCAGCGCCCCTTCCTTCCCTCCGAGGGAGCGAGAAAAGCGCGCCTCTTTCCCGCCGGGCCCGCCAGCCAACGCCGGGTACCTGCCCTCGCCGCCGCCGCTGCCGCCAGCTTCTGCTGCTGCTGCTGCTTCTACCGCTGCCGCCGCGTTATCCGACCGGGAATGACATGAGCTACCGGCGTTGGCCGCGAGTCCCCTCCGCGAAGCCCCTCCTCCTGCTGCCTACTGGCCCTGGCGCTTGCCCGTCTGGGAGAGCGGTCCCCATGGCGCTTTCTCATTGGGCCGCTTCTCCCCGCCCGTATGTAAATAGCGCCTCCCGCTCATCCACAATCAAACTGCCCTGAGGGGAGTCCGAAGTCTCGAGTTCCCATCCTCCCTCCGGGAAAATAAATAAGAGGCCGATAGATCGAGGGAGGGGAAGCCATAGTCCCACCACGCACCCAGTTCCCGCCCGGCGCTACAGCCCCGGGTCCTCTCAGGCAGCGGCCCGCCGAAGCCGCCTCGCCCCCCAGCGAGTCCCAAGGATGTCCTGGGCAGCAGTTCTGAGAAACCCCATATATCGCAGAAGGCGCTCTCTCCCCTCAGGCAACCCGGTTCTCCCTATGTAGAGCAACTACTACCGCATTTCACCCTCTCTTTCTCTCTCACACCACAACCCCCCTGTGTACTTTTCCTGCTCCTCTCTGAAAGTTGAACAAGGGATCGAAAAATGTAGGCTGATTGAGCAACTTAACCTCAGTCAACCCCACCGAAGCAAACTTTTTAGCGACTTGAGGAGGCAGGTGGAGGGCAGGAAACGCAGCAGACTTCGGTAACTCTCGCGAAGATCATTGCTGACTGCTTTGAACTCTGTAATTTGATCTGAGGAGAGAGAGAGAGAGAGAGAGAGAGAGAGAGAGAGAGAGAGAGAGAGCCCTTCCGACGGAACGGCTCGAACACAACTTTTGCCAACGCCTTGCAAAATAAGAAGAGGAGAGATCTCGCTTTCGGCTTTTCGCGTCGGGAGCTGGAGAGGAGCGGACAAAATTATGCTGCAAAAAGCAAGGGGATGGGGGGGGGGAGCGGGAGAGAGACCTGAACGGTGCGGCGTTTCACATAATATCTCGAGAGACTGTATTGATACGATGAGTTCAGGGCCGGATTTAGGCTTGATGAGGCCCTAAGATGCTGAAGGTAATGGGGCCCTTTATATGTCCAGCTGTCCTTTGTCAACAACAAATTGTCACTGTTTTTTTGTGTTGAATATATAAGCTATATGGTAATTTATGGACCTAACAGGTATCTAAAGCCATTTGCACATAACAAAATATGTAAGTTTTGTTTTTTATCTTATATTTTGGAAATGTACATCCAGGTTTTTCCCCCTTTAATTTTTTGGGGGGGCCCTAAGCTATAGCTTGTTTAGCTTAAATTTAAATCCGGCACTGGATGCGTCCCAGTTTGATAAGCTGCCCCCCCCCCTTACCCAACATTGAGAGAGTCTCCTTGCTGGGAGATCGTTTCTGTTTCTTTTGAAAGGAAGCCATGCAGGGCAAACGCAGCACGTGCACAACTTCAGCCACGACTAAATGGCACCCGGGCTCGAGCCGGCTAATTCGACTATCTAATTAACGCAGGCAGGCGGGATTGCATCTCCTCGATTCCCCTGCAAGGTGCCAGCCATGAGCCACTGGCGACTTTCCTTCTCCCTCCGCTCAGGTAGTTGCGTCGCCGGGCCACTCTCGCCCAGCTGCGCGCTCTTCTGAAGGGAGAGGAGGGCGGCGGATCGCGGAGCATGTGTACGTTTTTTTGTTTTTCCGGGAACTTCCACAATGTTACGAAACCTCGATCCGTCTCTCCTGGCCAAATTCTTTCTAGTGGAGACCACTTCTATCGCTCAGCCTAAACACACACACACACCCGCCTTTTCTATGAATGTTTACGACCAGCTTCTCCAACACAAGAGGTCACCTAGCGGCTTGTTTCTCCTGAAAACGGGGTTGGGAGATCGCGAGCAAGCCGGCCGTGGACTGGATCGATCCTGAGGAGGACCATCACGGGATCCTGAGGGCCATCAAGGGAAAACTGGCTGTTGACGTGACGACCTCGCTCTCTCTCCTCCTCGCACTCCCCCCCCCCACGTGTGCATCCACATTTTTTGGAGGGGTGTTCAGATGAAAACTCGCCCCACCTCCCCAAGGAAGGTGGTAAGTTTGTGGGTTCCCGTTGTCACCCAAAGCCAGCAAAAACACGAACTGCTGTCCTTAGCTCACCCGTGTAGATGCGAGTGTGGTTAATTGCGTTTGCACATCTGCTATGTCACTTAGCAGAAAACAACAAGGAGCGAGGATGGAGTTAAATGCTCACTGAAGGCTGCTTTTCCTTGGTTATGTGGGCTTAATATTAGACTGGCAGCATTATTCCAACGCATAATTCTTTCCTAGTTTGTCTCCTCTTGTGTATGTGTATGTAATATATATATATGTGCCCTAAGGAAACACATTAGGAAAGAATTATGTGTTCAGATGATACATAATACGACTAGAAAAATGACCTCTCAGAAGTCAAATGGTGGAAAAAGCAGAAATGCAATTGCTGTATGCTTGTGGTGATAGTGACCCCTATATATTTTTCTCTAAAGCCTCAATTAAATAATCTTGCAGGATTAATTATTTGAGTTTTGGACAGTTAACTGATTAAATCTACACCCATTTTCTTAAGAATAAAGGAATCCTTCCAAAGGAAAACTTCCCAGTGATGTATGCCTAGGTTGCAACATATTGGGATACCTCTTCTAAATTGACCAGGAAAAAGTGGGAAGGAGTAGCTTCAAAAGACAAGATGGAACCTGCCACCTGCAGTTTTGTAAGATTTTTAAAATAGGACTTGTAAAAAAGCAGGTGGCATTCCCAATAATGAACACACACACATATATACTTTACCCAATTACTTTTTTTATTGATCAAAAGCAGCCTTCTTTCCAGTAATCATTCCCCTGATATGATCATTTTAATCTTCAAGGTGAGAGTGCTGCTGTTTGTATAGCCAAAATGGCACCACCAACATGCAACTGAGAGGTATTGGCAGATTTGGGGAAAATCTCAAGGTTTGAGAAGTGCAAATTATCAGAAATGTTCCCTCCAACAGCCTAATGAGAACAGAGCAATGTTCTGCGGCTATAGAATGCAACCAACTTTTTTGGGTGAACAGAAAAACCTGTGAGTAGGGGATGGGATGGAATGGAGAATTGAATGGTGTGGCCTGGCATTCTATGCAGGAACACTTTAAACGGCTTTGAGTGTCCTTATGCAGCCAAACAGTACCATCCCCCTAAAAGAGGGATGTGTCAGCAGGCTTGTGGGGAGTACAACAATCACAAACAGACCAGTGAGGACTGAGTGTTCTCTATGTACTCCCAGACCAATGGGGGAGGGGAGAAAACCCAGACAGGAAGGGGAATGGCATGAAATAGCTGGAATCCTAAACAGCAGTACTCCACACTGCAACATTTTGTTGCAGGATCCACTTGCACGCAAAATTCACTTAAATTTTAACTTCTCACACAAAATTGCCAGCACGGACAATGAAACTAGTCTTTCTAATTTACACAACCAATTAAAGTTTAAAACGTATGTGGAGGCTTAAACTGGTTATTCCTGCATCTATAATATAGAAATAAAACCTACATACCTTTGACTAGGTCAATTTCATTTAAAAATAGCTGTATTCGGTACCAGGTAAACATTTAGACATGTGCAGCAGCAGTACAAGAAAGGTTCATAAGGCACGAGTATGCAAAGCCTGAGTACGGTATGTGGTGGAATTGTTGTGAGATTGCTTTGCTGTCACCCGACTTCCAACTTAATCCACTTGTTTGCATGATTACAACACAGCTGAAAGTCAACTTGCACATTAGGTATACATGCTGAACTCTGCATGGATCTGCTCAAACCACATTCCTAGCACACCAGTCTGCTGGATGTGTGTGTGGCATGGGCATAGCAAGGGGGGGGGGGAGCAGGGAGGGCCAGCTGCCTCACACAGGGTAAAACAATAGAAATATACTTAACTAACTGACCAATCACACTGGTTCTGCCCCCCTTAACAAAAGTCCTGGCTATGCCCATGGTGTGCCTCTCACTGTTTTTCAGTATCACTGGATTCATGCAAAAAGTTGTCTCTTCCTACCAAGGGGGGTGGGGGTGGAGATAATCAAACTATTCCCAGGACTGTGTATGTATATGCTATGTGAGTCCGTGAATCTGGTACAAGATTCATCACCTAGCATGCCAAGAATCTCAGCTTTCAAAAAGCAATTTTCTCACTTTGAAGCAATAGCTGTGAATTCTGATAAGAACAGGAGAAGCTGTCATGGCCCTAAGATGGGGACCTTGGGGTAGAGTGTTGAATGGCCTCATGAAGAGAACTGCATCCATTTCAGTTTCAGATGCAGCAGTGAAAGGCATATGGCATTTCTTCGACCGGAGAATAAAAACCCCACTAACCCTGTCCTCTGCTCCAACTCTCCTACTCTCCTTCCTCAAAAACACCCTACCATCTTTATCTCTCTGCAACACCTCTCTATCTCTGCTTCTCTCCACTGACATCCAACCCCTCTCTGCCTTTTCCCCTCCCCAAAGCCCCTGATTCCCTTTCATAGTTCTTCCTCTTGAACTGGCACTTGAACCTTACCTCCACTACACAGGCCCATGACTCCACCATATTACCCATGAATCTCTATCTTGCCTATGGGGAAGTGCCATAGTGCAGCGGCAGAACATCTACCTTGCATGCAGAAGGTCCAAGGTTCAACCCCCAGTTTCTCCAGATAGGAGACACCCTTGCCTAAAACTCTGGAGAGCTTCTGCCAGTCAGTGTGAGCAGCTTTCTATCTATGTATCCACCAACAGAGAGGAACAGCTATGGGGCGTGAGGCTCTTCCATCACTGGACCACCCCCAGTATCCTCTGCCTGAAGCAGTCACCTCATTCTGTTTGTAGAGCCAATCTTGGCTTACTCTGTCCCTATTCCAGGAACCCCGTGACTCTCTTTTTGGCTCTTCCTGCTTCACATGGCAATGTTTTACTTTTCCCCATGGCAGCAAATAGTAACCCTTCAATTACCCAGGAGAATGGAAAAGGAGGCTCCTGGGGGCACTGCCCTCCCCAGCCAGTCACTGCTGCCCTTAAGAACCCTTCTGCTATCTGCATAGTCCCAACTTGAGCTCGATTTCATGGTCAATCTAATGATGTGTGGCAGAATGTTGGCGAGCCTGAATATGCAGAACAAGTGACCCTAGATGTTCATATATTAGCCCTAATGAACTCAGATGTATATTTGGTTGTGAATCCATCCCATCTCAGGAAACTTGCTGATCTTCGTGCGCATGGTGCCGAGTAAGGAGCTCAGGAGGGGCAGGGAAGAAAGCCCTGATTAGTTTGCACTAATGAAGTTGGCTGGGAGCTCTGACGAATTGGATAACTCCTTTGTTGGCATAAGGCTTTGTTCACACTCCCGTTGGCAGTGCACCCGCTGCATTTCCAGTGCTGGGTTTTTAATCCATGCACACACAACGTTGCCCAAAATGCACACTTTCTTATGAAGTGCTACTGTTTGATCCATTGTTTCTCAAACCAGCTTCACACTGGTTGGAGCCCTTAAACCATCCTTACTTCATCTCCAGCCAAGGTGTGAACACCTTTGCAGAGGGCAAAGGCATCCTTGCCCTGTCAACGCTACCTGGTGTGTGCAAAAATAGGAACAAATCTGACACTAACAAAGCCATGCTGACGTGAACAGCTAGCGGGAGTGGGGGAAAGCTTTCATTGTGTTCTAAGATGGTCATATGTTGACAACAACTTACATCCAAGCTTTGTGCTTTTGGGTTTTTGAGTCTGAGGAGCTGTCCTGGGAACCATTGATTAGGAAAGTTACCGTAGTTTTGAGGAAACAAGCGGCTCGTTTTGTTCCTTTTGCTTCCCCCCTCCCCAGCCTTTAACATCTTTATATATATTCCTACTGGGTGTTTTTTTTAAAAAATGTTTGTTTGATGGTTAAAATTTGGTTTGCTAGCCAAGCAGGGCATTGTTACAGTGAGTGCATTTAGACTGATGGAATGGGGAGTGAATGATTTGGAAAAGAGGAAGAAAGAAATGCAGTGCGTTTTTTTGGGGGGGGGGGAGACTTACTCCGCTTATAAGCAACCATTTGCATCGTCAGCTGTAACAAATGTAAGTGCCTGCAGGGAAACTCAGCACAACATGTGTCCCCACTGCCACACCCACCTTTAGGTGATACATCATCATTCATAATAAAAATAATAATATGAATAAAAAGATTAATAAAATAATAACATCCATAAAATTCAGGGATGTATAATATGACATTTTTATATTTTCCTTCCTTCGGGGATATTGTGATGGTATATACATAGTTCCACCCTACAGCATTTTATTCTCACAACAGCCCTGAAGTATAGTATTTTTTTAATTATTGAAAGTTTGGGATATTACTATTAATACTGTAATTTCAATTCCTTTTCTGCCATTCACTATGTGGTCTCAAGGCAGGTTCATATTACTAATATTTCGTTTTTACTAATATGTTCGTTTATTCATATAGAACAAAAAAGTACCCACCCTCCCCAGACAGCCCATCCTCTCTAAACCAAAATCAGATGTCAGCCCCGATCTCATCTTCACTGATCAAGTGGAAGGAGGAAGGGGATTGTGGCCCCTGCCCCCAGTTTTGCCAATAAGACATAGGAAGGGATCTCTGCATATACAGATAGATGCTTTGGCTTTGTACAAATAAACAAATCACTACTGAAAAGGGATATAGAAGGAGGAATTGCATTTCATTCAGGTTTTCAAGGAAGCAACCACAGCGTAAGAAAAACGTGGTGGTCCACAAAGAACAAGCAAACTAGAATAGTAATTTGGACTGCAGAAACAGAAAGGTTAAGTATAATTGAGCCAGTCCAACTCCTCTCCTGAGGCAGCATACCACTGTGGATGTTTTAGGAGGCGGCAATGAGGAATTTTGCCTCCTTCCAAAGGAACATCAGCTTTTAAAAAGCTAACTGCAGAAATATCCTACCTAGAGTGTGCTCTCTCTTGCTCTCTGTTTATCCATACATATATTCAAGAGGAGCATCCCAGTTCCTATGGCAATCCATAGAAACAGGAAACAGTTACAGGAAACATAGAAAGGACCAGCCAGTTAGTGTAGGGAGACCATAGGTCATGCATCCGGCAGAGCAAGAATGCCCCTGGCTCGGGCCTCCTTTCCCTGTCTTCTTTCAAATGTAAATGTACAGAACTTTCTAACTCTCTTCCCTAGTGAGTAATCATTGCAGAGATGCAGCTTTTGGTTTATAGCATGCCAGCAGTTTCACGGCACCCGTCCTGTAGATATTCTGATAATTACATCTATGCTTTCTTTGAACTTCCACTGTTATTTGAAATTAGTACTGTATGTCTTTTAATATGTTTCATTTCACAGTATTGAAATGATGAGTAAGTGCAGGTTGTGCCATTTGAGTTCATTGCAGCTACATACATTTTAAGCTTCCTGCTCTACTTCTACCTTTCCTTCAGCTCCCACGATGTAAATGCAAAATGTCTTTTTAAAAACAAAAACAAAAAAACCCATTTGCTTATTTATAAAAATATTTATAGACCAGGGTGGTGTACAACAACATTGAGAGATCAAGACTCTGTAATTTTAAAGCTCATTATTTGTGTGGGGTCTGGGGGCTTTGTAGGGAGATTCATAGTGATTTTAAACGTTTCATCCCAAGCATCTGGTGATTTGTAGTCTGTGTAAAGTATTTGCCAGTCTCCGATTTTTCTCATGATTTGCCCCGATAGAAACTGTACTAGTAGCCCATGCCATCCCACACAATACCACACCCTGTATCAATTTGCATTGCAAAATTAGTACCTCACAAAGACGCCAGTCTTCCCATGGTGTGTCTTAATGCTAATAAAAGGTTTTAGGACAAACATTTCCCAAAGTGTGTCATCTTGGCCATTGGAGCAGCTCTGCTTTGATCTTGGACAGTGCAAGCCCTATGCCTGTTTAACTTGGTAATGCATGCAATGGGATTTACCCCATAGTATAAGTGTGTTTAAGATTACAGCTTAAAAAATAAAATAAAATGGTTGCCATGTACTTCCACTTATTCACCAATGTTCATAACATTTTTATTTTAACTTGGCACATCCGATATAGTTTGCAAAATTGCTGTCCTCATATATGTTTCCATCAATGCTACCAAAACCTTTTTTAAAAAAAGTTGTTAGCAATATCCAAGTTGGGCATATTTCCAATGGTCTATTCCTTTGGCAATTTTTATTTTAAAAATGTACACTTGCCCCCTGAAAACCACATCCATGGAGTGCCACTGGTGGGAATTCCACCCACAGAGCTTCTGCCCATTCGGCAGGCAGAATGGGGAGCTCCATGCTAGCAGAGGACATTAGAGCTGGGCAAAAGTGACACCTCCATCCAGCCCAAACCTTTCCCCTGCCCCTGCCTAGTACAAAGCAGGGTTGAATTGCAGGCTCACTACATTTATTGAAGCCTGCTCTGTGGTTTGGTGTGGGCTTTTTTCATTAATAGGCTGTTGGCTGCTGACTGCTTTGGGGTCCTTTGGGCCAAAAAGTGGTGTATAACTAAATCATAATGTATTAACATAAGCATGGACAATATTCAGCTAATGTACCTCCTTTCAGTGCAAGCTTTTCTGCTTATGCAACAGGACTCTTCCTCCTCTTCCCCACCTGCCCAGAGCAGATTTGGGGGGGAGAGTCCTCTTATTTTTCAGGAAGAAATCCTTGCACACATAAGACACCCTGCTCAGCTCTACTTTGGATGCAACCCCATATGAATAAGAAGTGCACAACAGGAACGGTTGAGGGAGCTGGGTATGTCTAGCCTGGAAAAGAGGAGACTGAGCAGAGATATGATGGCTATCTTCAAATGTCTCAAGCGCTGTCACATGGAAGAAGGAGCAAGGCTGTTTTCTGCTACTCCGGGGGATAGAACCCAAACGAGTGGATTCAAGTTACAAGAAAGGCGATTGCAACTAAACATCAGGAAGAACTTTCTGACAGTAAGAACTGTTCAAGGAGGTTGCGAACTCTCCTTCATTGGTGGTTTTTGGGCAGAATTTGGATGGCTATATGTTATGGATGCTTTAGTTGAGATTCCTGCATTGCGGGGGTTTGGATTAGAGGACCCTCAGGGTCCCTTCCAACTCTACAATTCTATGGTTTTGCAATCTACCGTATTTTTCGTTCTATAAAACACACCAGACCACAAGACGCACCTAGTTTTTGGAGGAGGAAAACAAGGAAAAAAATATTCTGAATCTCAGAAGCCAGAACAGCAAGAGGGATCGCTGCGCAGTGAAAGCAGCAATCCCTCTTGCTGTTCTGGCTTCTGGGATAGCTGCGCAGCCTGCATTCGCTCCATAAGACACACACACATTTCCCCTTACTTTTTAGGAGGGAAAAAGTGAGTCTTATAGAGCAAAAAATACGGTAATACTGGCTGTGCTAGTATCACCACAAAGACCTTTTCTAAGTCCCCCAATTGCCAATGGATGTTTATCTCTTGACATTTCCATGTTCAGCCCTTAAATCTTCCTCCTTCCATGCCAGTCATGTCCATCTAGCACAGATTATACATTATCTGGGTGGGAATCATTTTATTTCTCTTTGCTGTACAGTGCCTAACCAACCATTGGCACTAAATAAATGTTTCTTAGTAGGAGTATGTACTGTAAACAGGATACAGTGTGCAGAGCTCACAAAGAAATAAGAAAGAACAATGCACCGAGAAACAAAATGTTAAGGACTGCATTGGGACAAATGCAGGTGTCTAAGTATTTATTATTAAAAACGATTTGAGGCAGGAGGCGGAAATGGGGCTTTGGTATTCATTTAACCTGTTTATGTTTGTGTGTCTGTTTAATGCCGGGCACTTTCATTATCCAGGCAAAGAGTCAGCAGGCGGAGCTCCCACACTAGTATGAAAGGAGCCCACAAAAATGATGATTGGTTTGCTCTTTAAAAGTTCTCCATGTGTTATGGAATTTTGTCTTGAGCTGGCCTTTGCAATTCAGACAGCCCAGCCTAACTATCTGAAAGACAACTGCGCACACATTTCATTCTTACCTAGTTCCAAGCCCCTGCTTAATGGTGCCGATTTAAAGGGAAATAAAAATGGCAAAACCCACATTAAAATAACAGTGAGATTGACGTAAACTGACAAAAGCCAGGAAATTCTCTGTTAAGGCAGCCACTCTGTCCTTGACTCACCCTATTGTCCCTGTGTATTGCAGTAGCCCATATGTTATGTAAGGTTGCACTATTCCGAGATCTGGGCAATACTTATGCTAAAGCAGTTGAGTGCCGGATATAACCCATGCCTCGGAATTGTTTTCTTCCCCCACCTCCAGCTGAGCAGGGAGCAGGTGCGAAAGCAGAGCAACCCACTGCTCAGACTCTAACTAGGTGCCAGCACAGTTGACCCACCATCTATAGTTCCTCCTCCATCCTCCCAGTTCTGGTTTTAGTTGTGCTTCAGTCCACAGGGCACTATCTTTCAGCACTTGGCACTCTGGGCAGCCACCAACAGCAACCCTCATGTATTCCAAGCAGAGCAGTTGCATCTTCTATGAGTCATGAGCCCACTCAGTGCATCTTAGGACCTTTCCAGATACTGAAGCTACCAGTGCTGACATCACCACCCCACCGCTAAGCTGATGCTAGCAGTATGATATCCCACTCAACATGAGGGAAGAAGAAGGAGTCATTTGTCCTAAAAAAAAAAAAGAGGAAAAAAAGAGGAGGAGGAGGCAACCAGGAGCAGAATTGTACCCTTGAACACAACTTTCAGGCAGCTAAATACAATAAGCCACTAGCATTGTTTTAGGGGAAAACAGAAGCATTGTAGGCAATGGTCACTTTCCATATTCCAGTTTCGCTCTCTACATCTCTAGACTGAGGGAGTGAGCCATCCCCACCCATACCATTGCGAGAGACTATCTCCACAGGGCATTATGAAGCCATTTGCCCCTTCTGTCTGAATTGACATCCATCTGCAGAGCCTATTTTATTGGTGGAACCCGTGAAAACGATAGGAAAAGATTGTGTCCTTTTCTCCAAAGGTCAGAACATAGCATGGCACACAGCCGGCCAGGTTCTAAACCCGGGAAGCCAACTGTGGCATCCCATGGTTGACTCACATGTACAAGGCAAACATTGGTTCCATCAGGAAAAGATACGGGGGGCATCTGTAGATCGAAAGAGCCAGGGGGTTTGTCTGCCAGAGGTCAGCAAATGAGTGGGTGGTGCTTAACAGTCAATGGGTAATCCTGACTCACGAGGGAAGTGCAACAGAGTTAGTAGGCAAAATAAGGAGCCAATTAGTTGGGGGTATTAATTTGCCCCTGGCCAGCAATTTTATCCTAAGTCAGATATTAAATGTTTAAATAGCCATACGTTTCTTTGAGACCAATGCATATTGATAAGAACATACGCATCAGGCTATTTTAGTCACTGAAGCTTTTTCAGAATTGCCAGTGAAGATCTTTGTTAAAAGCTGGTGTTATATTATCTACCTTTCAGTAGTCAGGTACCAAGGCTGAATTGAGCGGTTGTGTTACCATGGTTATTTCACGACTGTGTTGCTCCAGAACACTTAGAGCTGATTCAGATGCTGAGGAAAGGCACGTAATGCTGTTCTCATGGGACTGTACCATCTCGGAATGCACATGGAGATCACATGTTTGCAATCAACGTGCCCTCACATTAACAATCTCCCTACAAATGTAAAGCAATTGTACCAGATTTGTCTGTAAACAAAGAGACTTGGCATCAGGGCTCTGTTAAGATGCTTGAATCCAATCTTAGAGCACATATGCACTGCAGTTTTGAAAGGGGTCAGATGAGCTGTCAGGCCATCTACACATTGTTTACTATGGCTCCACTGCACTCCCACTGCTGGTGTGTGAAGCCATGTGTGCATGACGTTAGCCACAATCCATATCTATCCTGTAATTTCTTCAGAAATACTGCTTTTTGATATGCTTTCCCTCAAACCAGCTTCCATCCAATTTGAAAACATAAGCCATGTTCGCTTTCCAGTTAAGATGAGGTGTTTACATTTGATATAGACTTTGCACATGGGCAGATGAGAACTTCATGAACAGGAGTGTGGGGGGGGGCTGCAGTTGTGGGGAAACCAAACTAGCAATACGCACCACCCTGTTCCCTCTCTGGTGTACAAATGTGATTTGAAATGAAGCAGGGGAAACTGACCTTGTTTGTTTTCTAAGTTACCAATGTGTCCACAGCCCAATTGTGCATAGTATTCTTGCAATGAAGGGGTGGGGATCCTTGGACCCTTTAGGTGATGCTGGACTACAACTCCCATAATCCTCAACAACTGGTCATGCTGGTTGCGGTAGATGTGAGTTGGAGTCCAACAAGTTACGGCTCCTAATCTCTGTTGGTAGTCAGTGGGTCACCATGTGACTTCAACCCAATGCAGTCCTTCACCTGGCATGGCTGCTTGCAGATATTTTACACAAATTCTAAAAACCACATAACGAATCCCTGTCTTGGGTATTTAAAAGCAAAAGAGCCAATGAGCTTCCTTAGAGGTTTTCCAGGTTAGATAAAGTTCATAATGCTTTATTGCCTTGGGATGGGGGCATAGAAAGGAAGCTCTTTATATGTACAGACATTCTATTTCCCCCTCCTGTGGAAATTATGCATACTAATGCAAATTCCCACAAGAGGGTGGGGGTGGGGGACACACACCAGGTTTACTGTGGTACAAGCCGCTGATGCAGAAGATTAGCACTTAGTCAGTTCCTCCTCCTTTCCACTTGAACTCTTGCCAAAAGCATGATAGGAGGCATAATAGTTGGGGAAGAGTTAGAGTAGATGGAGTGCTTCTTCTCCTGTTTTTAGAACTCTGGGTTTGGGTGTGCACTTCCGGGGGTGGGGTGGGGTGGACAAAAAGTTATATCCTTTTCCTCTTATCAGCTGTAGCTGGGAGGACCACTGGATGTTGTGTGCTTATGGCTCATTCTCAGGCTTGAGACCTCTGCCCCAGTATTGGAAAACCCAAGAAGAGGAATGGGATTCAATGAGGCCCATTGCTTGCACACAGCTTTGAAGAAAGAGGGTCAAGAAGCCAAAGTCAAATGCAGGGGCCTGCAAAGTTTTTGTGGCTTGGGCCTGTTCACAGTCCCGCAGATGCCACAGTGGGCCAGAGAGTGTGTGTGTGTGTGCACATGCATGTACGCATGAACAAACACTATTTCCGGTGCTCCTTCCAGTGCAGAGGAGGCGTGAGCAGCTTCCCATTGGCTGCAGGAGCTTCCTGCAGCCAATGGGAAGCCGGCCAGCATTGCGGAAGGCTGTCCCCGCTCTGCTCCATGCCGCTTTAGCGCGGCTCACGGGAGTCGCCCAAGCAGGCGGCAGGGGTCCCCAAGTGGGTGGTGGGGGTTCATGGGCCAGTTAAACAACCCACACGGGCTGCTTGTGGCCCATGGGCCTTAGGTTGCCAACCCCTAATCAAATGAATTCCTCCCTCCACCCACATCACAGAACAGTGTGGTGGGGATGTTGGTTCTTGTTTCATGGCTATCATCAGTGTTTTCCTCAAATAAATAGGAAGCACCAGCTAAGCTGGTCATAAAACCTCTATAGATGGGAACAGTCAAATTCTGAAATTGCATATGGTCTGGGTAGCGGTTCATAAGAGCACAGCTGAGTACTCGCCTTTAAAGCACACGGCTTCCCCCAAATATTCCTGGGAACTGCAGTTTGTCAAGGCTGCTGAGAATTGTAGTTCTGTGAGGGGTAAACTACATTGCCCAGGACTCTTTGGGGGGGGGGAAGCCCTGTGCTTTAAATATATCATGTGTATGCAACCCATGTCTCTATTTAAAAAAATGAATAGGAAACTTGTTTCATTACTGAGGATCCCTACTAGGAACTTAATCTGTCCAAAAACAAAAACCTAGTTCCCATGGTTCTCTTTGGGGAAGTTCTGACAGTTAAGCCAATTTCAAACTGGTTTGAATTGTGTAAGCCTTTTCAGAGAGTATAGATTGAGAGTTTGAGAGCACATTGAAGAATGGTTATAGCCAGAGATGCACATTCTATTTTCCACCACTGCCACCCCCTGTCCTGTCCTGCAGTGGTCTCTCAACAAGCTGGTTTTGCAGGTTTCTTCAGACCTGCACTTCAAACGTTACCCAGGAAGAACAAAAAGTAGCTTCCAGCAATATGACTGCAGTTGTTGCAACAGACCTGTGTACCTTTTAAGGTGGCTGTCGCAGCCTCCCCCATGCTTGTGACGCAGTCAGTGCCAGATTTACGTATAAGCTAAACAAGCTATAGTTTAGGGCCCCACTCTCTTGAGGTAAAGGTAAAGGGACCCCTGACTGTTAAGTCCAGTCGCAGACAACTGGGGTTGCAGCGCTCATCTCACTTTACTGGCCGAGGGAGCCGACTTTTGACCCCAGACAGTTTTTCCGGGTCATGTGGCCAGCATGACTAAGCCGCTTCTGGCGAAACCAGAGCAGTGCATGGAAACGGCGTTTACCTTCCCGCTGGATCGGTACCTATTTATCTACTTGCACTTGACGTGCTTTCGAACTGCTAGGTTGGCAGGAGCAGGGACTGAGCAATGGGAGCTCACCCCATTGTGGGGATTCAAACCGCCGACCTTCTGATCGGCAAGCCCTAGACTACGTGGTTTAAGCCACAGCGCCACCCGCATCCCATCCACTCTCTTGGGGGCCCCCCAAAAAAATTATAGGAAAAAAAACCTGGATGTACATTTCCAAAATATAAGATAAAAGCAAGCAAGCAAGCAAACAACAACAATTTTTTTATATCCCGCCCTTCTGGCTGGGTTTCCCCAGCCACTCTGGGTGGCTTCCAACAAAATATTAAAATACAGTAGTCCGTCAAATATTAAAAGCTTCCCTAAACAGGGCTGCCTTCAGATGTCTTCTGAAAGTCTGGTAGTTGTTGTTCTCTTTGACATCTGGTGGGAGGGCGTCATCAATCCTAAATGTGGCCCTGGATGCAGTAGTGCCAGCATAATTGCCATGCGCATGCATCTGGCCCTTCGAAAAAGTAGGGACATTTCAAGTCCCATCCACCTTGCCTCCACTCACCCCAAACTGTTTCACTTCAGCTTTGCCCACAAAGGACCCTCATGTAAGGTGGGCCAGCTAGATGAAGCGTCTATGTTTGGAGACATTTCTCAACAAAACGTTGCAGGCAGACCTGTTGCCTGCCATGCTAGCATAGCCATTAATCCATCAGCAAACATAATAGGACATGGATCTGCATTAATTTGCATATGCTAATATATAGATAGCAATTCTTTCTAAGTTTATATCATTTTAATGGAAATAGAATCCATCTCACTGTAGTGGGGAACAGAGATTGTGACCACATATGAATCTGTGTGCCTCTAGGTGCTATCTGCTGATGAGCAACTTCAAAGCCTCCACTCTCTCTCATTTATCTTACACTAGACCAGGGCAGGGAAGCCCTTCAGCTAGAGGACTTCAGCCTGTAAAGTAGGACACCTAACCACCCTACTTCATTCCCTGCTGATAAGCTTCTCAGAGAGGACTTTCCCTGGCCACTAATGCTAGATGGACCCTCCCAAGACCAGAGGCCCCAAATATTAACTCCCCCTCCCCGCAGTTCTCTTCCCATCCAAAAACAACCACATTTGCAGCAATGCCATGCTCTGAATTGCTTCTCTCCCTACCCTCTCCGCACCTAGCCTTGTTTGCAAAGACAGGGGGAAACAAATTCAAGGTGCCTCATGAAAGAATGTTGCTCACATGACTTCTTCACACAATGCAATAATTAACTTATGGAATCACTGCCAGAAGGTGAGGTGATGGCCATTAGCTTAGATGGTTCTCTCTCTCTCTCTCTCTCTCTCTCTCTCTCTCTCTCTCTCTCTCTCTCTCTCTCTCTCTCTCTCAGGATTAGGCACATACACAGAGAGTAGGTCTATCAACAACTCCTACCTATAATCACTCAGCAGATGCTCAATAATCAAGAGACTGTAGAGAAGATGATAGAGACAAAGAACCAGACCTGGCATCATCAGCACCCAGAATGACCGGGCAAGTGCTGTGATCCCTGAGGGTTCACCATGACTGATAAGGGCACCATTTTATTCATTATTATTTATTTTTTAAAAGATTTAATTCTTTTTTATTGTTTTCTTTATTTTTGTTTTGCCCTTAAGACAGCAGTTCAGCGAGACTTACAGCTGAATCAGCAGCTGATTGTCTGGTATTCTGTCCATTCAAATTGCGAAGGCAGGAGGAAGCTGGGCTCACCCCATTACTGGATGTGGTGGGGCAGGATGTGAGTTCTATTTTTATATTGCGTCTGCCAGCAGAGGCTGGTGGCCACTGGGACTGGCAGGGCGGAAGGCAGGCAGACCAACAGGACGTGGAGTGAGACCCAATGACAGGCAGAGCCAACCCTGCTTTGGCTTCCATCCTCCTGCCTTCTGAGTTCCACAAGGACAACATGGAGACTAAGGAGAAGGGGGAGGGGTAGCTGCCAGCCAGTGCCACCCCCTGGACTGGTTGTAAGTTAGAAAGCAGGCAGGTAAGGACTGGCTGGGAACCAGACTGAAGTTGAGGGGGCACTGCCCCATTCACCCTAATAGTCCATTGATGTCTACCTTTACCACCAGAAATGTACAAATTTCAAATCTCTCTATATAAAGAAAGCTATTAGATCTCATTACAAAGCCAGAAACCTGATTTCCCACAAGCTGGGTTGGTACCTACCAAAGAGTTTAACTTAGCCTGAGGATCTGTTTCCAATATGACTCATCCCATGGATATCCTCAGTACAGGGGAACCTCGGGCTATGTACCATCCTCCTTACAAATGCTTTGGGTAACGAGCTCCACTAACCCAGAAGTAGATGCCCCTAGTTGCCAACTTTGCCCGGGGAAGCAAACGAAAGTCGCGTACCGACGGCGCGGCAGCAGCGGGAGGCCCCATTAATGAAAGCGCACCTCATGTTAAGAACGGTTTCTGGTTAAGAATGGACCTCCAGAACAAATTAAGTTCATAACTGGAGGTACCACTATAACATTAAAGAAGAACATGCTATTGAACAAGTGCCCACCCATTGATACTGCAATCCAATTGTAGATACCAGTATATGTGAACAGACTTCTGAGCATGTATCATTTACTGGATCAGGTATCCAGTTGTAAACTGGATGTGCATTCATACATGCATCAGATTATGTGGTCTATTAGCCCCACCTTGCCTTTGATGGAGTACTTTCAAATGACCCCAGGATGTATATCTTTATCAATATTCTGGCACAATCACACATAAATGCATTTTTTATTTATTTATTACTGAAGATGAGAGCTGTTTCTCTGAACTCAACGTGGTTTGGGCCAGGATATCTTAAGGACTAGGGTGACCATGTGTCCTAATTTACAGGGCTGTAAATTTGAAGGGCTGCTTGGTCCAGGTCTCATTTAAAGGTGAAGCACTAAGCAAAGAGAGAGTAGGAGCCTGGAAGCTGACAATCAACAGTTAGCACATAGACAGCAGACTGAGAATTCACGCAGGACATGTAGTCTTCCAAACTATGATCACGTGTGTCTTTATTTAAATGACAGCAGTTATTTCTACATTTGTGTGTGTGTTAGCATAGTCAAATTTTATACAAATAGTTGCATTCTTTTGTCCTTTTTTGGATGATATGCACTCTTTTTTTACATTGTCCCCACATTGCATGCCTCTTGTTGAGCTGCATAAACTCTAATCCACCATCTTTTTATCCTGACTAATTTTGTTGCCCCAATCCCATGGAAAATCCAAATTGCTGTTTGTTGCCCTTCAGCTTTAAAGAACGGATTTCTGCAGGAAAAATTTCAAGGGGGGAAGAAAAAGAGTGATTGGACACAGAGCTTTAAAACATGGACCTGTGCCTGGAAAGCATGGGGCAAAATTTAAGTGTGGATAAGCCCTAAGAGCTACTAGGACAAATGGCTTGGCTTTCAAATTTTCATATAGGCATGAATAGTAGTGCAGTGGTGTAATTTTTGATTCCAGACTTCCACAGTGCTACAGAGAACCCCCTTTTTAGATGATAATGTGTATTACCTCACTTATTCAAAACATGGTAAGCCATCCATACTTTGTTTGGGGAGCCTTCCTGCTCACTCTGCTGAAAGACAGCCATGGACACCTGCCTCAAAGTCCTTCCCTGGTGACATCACTGGGCATAAGCCTTGGTCCTTTGCATTTTAGAAGCAGAGCACTATTTTACCCTTCAGTAGCCGGTCCATTTTGTTGGCATGTACCTGTGCCACCAACAGCAGAAAGGCAGAACAAAAGAGAACCTATTAAATTCTCAACCGAAACATCAACTGTTTCAACGACTGGGGAATTGGCAAATAGTTCATCTCTATCTATCTGCGCATTGACATTTAAAACATTGCATGTCACAAATGGATCTATATATCTGAGGGACTGCATTGCAGATGGGGTGACATATGTTTCTCCCACAGAAGAATGCCTAGTGAGTGTTTATTTTCCCCCCCTGAACTTCAAATGATAAAAAAAGGTTCTGCTTTTAAACAGGCAGTGTAGATGTCTCTTGCATAGTCTGGATAAACTATTGCCTCATTCAGGCACACCAACGTTGTTTTTTTCTCTCCTTGTACATTTTTCTAAAAATATTTGTTCTGAGGCTGGTATCTGAGTGTGCCAAGTTTTAACCCAAAATGGGGGGAGGGGGAGGGAAAGTATGTTCTTGTTTGCGCAAGAAATCCTTTATGTTTTGGAAGTTTACAATGGGGAGTGGCTACGTACTCTGAACTGTGCAACAGTACTGCCCCTCCACTGCTAAATGGAACCTAGGCCTAAACACGTCAGTGGGTATAGGCAGTGTTTACAGCTAGCTGCAGCCTCCGAATTACACAATAGCCTGCCTACTCTTAGCACATTCTGTACCAGTTGTTGAAAGCATTGGGTGCAGCTGCTCCAGATGACAATTTAAGTGCTACAATAGATAGGTCTAAACAATTTTCAATTACCATTCTTGCAGGATCTTCACAGCCTTAATAACGGTGCAGGAGCCCCATCTCTCTCTAACCCTTATTTACACCATTGTCAGTAAAAGAGGGACAGGATGTACTAATGCAGAGGGGGATTAACGGAATGGGCTAAAATGACTTGCAGCCGCCTAAGCTTGCATTCTTTCTCCCATTAAGACTGTTTTGGAGGAGCAAGGAAGGCTCGCGGTATTGCATTTCTCAGATGAGTGGGATGCATTTATAGTGAGAGATGTTTTTAGCTGTGTGGCATAAGCTCTCAGGAAGAAACTTGAGTGACGAGTTTGTTCCTGCTTCCCCTATCCCAAATATTTACTGGTGACAATGTAAAGAGTACTTTATGTGCCGTTGCCTGAAGTGAATCAGTATGGGTAATCTGTGTCATCATAGGCCCGGTGCTTCCTATGAACAATTCTCATCTTGTGCTCCTGTAAATAGCTTTCAGCATCACTTGGATTGAAAGAGAAGCAGCAGTTGTTACAAAACCACAGTTGATAACGTGTCCTTGTTTTTGTGTTACTGATCTGCTTATTCCTAAATGGTAACATTCAAGATATTAAAAGGATAACAAATAAAGGACATATGTTGAAAAAAATGCAATTAAACTCTGTTATCCAAATGTTGCAGGGACTCCTTATCACAGCCTTGAATGTCTCCCGATAAATTCCGCAGCCTTTGTTCAGAACTGTACATGCTGTGTTCCAATTCCCAGCCACTCCTCCCACACACATTCACGCACGCACACAAAAACAAAGGAAATCCAGATTTTGCATTCAGAATTAATTATATACACCAGTGACACTGACATCTTTTGGGTTTCCACCTCATCCAGGCTCTTTGTTTTATCTAGCCATCACTGTGCAACCATCACACATTGTGATTCAAACAAATAACATCACCCTAATTATGCTTTTCTTGTGGGCAAATAACTATTTACCAGAACATGAACCACTGTCCAAGTTGCTGGTAAACTAGGATGTTCACTCCAGCAAGTGTAATTGTTCTGGGTGTTTTTCTCTGGATATTGTCCTAGCAATAGTGAGGCCCCTTTGAATGGAGCTCGTCATCACTGCCACTCATCCCAGAAGACCTTTCTTTGCTTAACTGTGGCATTTTGAATCCTCTGTTAGTTTCAAAAGACTTTCACTTTGTTTTTTCCTCAAGAGGCTATGTGTTTACCTGCTCCAACACTTAAGCACTGACTTGAAAGTATATATATCTTCCTAATTATATAACAATGTAAGGCAGTCATCATTCTGCAGTTCACCTGGCTGCCAATAGGCTGTGGACTCCAGCATCATGAACGGCATGCAGGCAGGTGACCAAGCAAGGGGCAGGAGTGGCAGATGGGACAGGGGAGCTGTTTAATGGAGATGGGAGAGGCACTTCACAGAGCACCTCCTCCTCTCCATTAAACGTGGCTGAGACGGGGTATAATTGGGGTGGGGGAGGCATGTCACAGAAAGTGCTCATACCATAGATATTCTGGAAAGATGAGGGTATAAGAATATCCGGACTGAGGGAGGGGAAATGTGGGAAGGCAGCGATTTGGAAGATAACATCACATGGACAACAGAGAATTAATGGAGGTACAGGAAGCTTACTATTCACATTAAATGACTGTATGGATGAACCCTACATCTAGCAGGGTCTAAGAGGTTCATCCTGTAAAAATCCACTTGAAGCTGATCCTGTAAGGTCAATTGCCGTTTCTAGTGCCATCAAAGACATTTCAGGTGTGGTCAAGGCTTGCGAGGTTAGAGGTAAGTATCACTGCACTGAATGAGGAAATGAAGCACAAAGCCTTTCTGCTTTGCCAAGGTCACTTTGAGCCAGCAGCAGCCTGGGGCCCACTCTTCCCCATGTGAACTGCCCTCTAGCCAGTACAAGTTCCGTCCCCAGCCCAGGCACTCACACCAAATGGAAGGGAAATGTTCCTGGGTTATATAGCTTCTAACTGAATCTAAATCAATTGAGGGTTTGTACACTGGCGAGAAACGCAGGCAGGCAAGGTACAAATTGGTTTCTGCTCCTTAAATGTTCCGAATGGATTTTTAAGACCAGGTTCATCCCTCTTGGAGATAGAAGCAGGGAGACAGACAGACATAACTGACAGCAGGATGTAACTGAGCCTGGAGCAGGGAAGTATAAATAAAGTCCAGCTTCTGAGTCCTGGATCAAAGCCACTTGTAACACAAAGTACATTCCGCCCGAGTGTAACAAGCCGTACCAATCTCCTCCCAGGCTGTGACTTGGGGATTGTGAGTGGGGATCTGGGGGAAAAGGCTTCCTGCTGGTGAGGTTACAGCATGCAGAGGGAGACAGTGCCTGGCACTGTACAGGGTGGTAATGGGAGCAATGAAACACAGCGATCTGGTTTACTGCTGAAAGCCCACAGGAAATTCTGGGTTCCTTTTCTCCAGGTGATATCCCTTTTCTTAAGGTGCCTTCTTAAATGAATCCTAAATGTTTGAAAAAGATCTTTGTCTTCCTTTGAACCCCTCTCCAGGGGTTCCTTCTCTTGACTTGGAGGCCCTAGCCTTCTTATTTTTTTTCTACTCAGAAAAAACTTATAACATAGGTCCCCTCCCACAGACATACCACAATCCTATCCCCTACATACAATCTCATGACTCAGGGAAGAAACTTTCTGTTTTAATTCTGAAATTACATTTTGTACATTTCTGAAATTACAACATGGCCCATTCTGGAGCATTTCTCCCATGCCCCAATCCAGGCTCTCTCCCTCTTCTGCTTTACTATTTTTGTTCATCATAACATTGAGCCTGAAGAAGAGTCCCACCAAGACACTGTAATAGCTTACTATTTTGCAACTTTTGGTTGGTCCTAGTTACTATATTGCTGCCAGACTATGGAAAGTCCTGTCTGTTTTGTGAAACAAGACTGAATGGTGTCCTTTGGCTTCTTTCAGTTCCCTTTGTTTAACCTCCTTATGTTTCTGGTTGACTGATTTGTATTCATAGCCAGACATGGCAGCAGCAGGTAGTGTCTTCCTGCATGTGAATGCACTAGACATTTACTCACACATATATTGAGCACATAGATCCTTACAACAGCACAAGCTCCCGCTGTCCCTGGGATCCATGTTGCTGATCATTATTATGTTTGCTTCCTCCCCCCACCTGTCTCTCCCTCCTACCTAGGCACATGGAATTCTGGGACAAGTAGTTCTTGAGAAATCACACCACATTATGTGTAGAGAACCACACAGCGGTCTTTCAAGCTCCAAATCCTAGTTAAACTGTGCAAGCTCACTCTCTCCGTTCTAATGAAGGTCCTGAGCCAGCATTTCACTATTCAAAGTATTGTTTGTTCCGGTGTGCTTCTGATTGGCTCTAAAAAAAATCCAACAAAATCGGAAGATAAATAAGGAAATAAGTTTCCATCAATATCCCCCTCAAACATGATCTGCACTTCCTTCATTGTAATGGGGTTGCATCCTGGGCTGGCCCTCCAGACCCTAGTAAAGTGCACCCTTACCCATGCTTAGCATCCCAGTTATCTACTCCCTTCCTTAGCTTATTTTGCTTCTATGAACCTCACTCTCACATTCCCAATAGTCTAGTGGACATAGCCTACCTATATGTGTTGTAGATCCAATGGTGGGACACCAAAACACAATTTGGAAATGTATAATTTGGACTGTTTGACTTGGATGTGCCTGAGGCTTTCAGTAGCAAGATGCTCCTGGTATGATTTGCCTTTGTGGTATATCCTCTTGTGTCAATGTCATTGCTTGCATATATGTTGGTGTAACATGATGCATCCTTCTGCAGTTTTCTTGGGACAGGACACACAAGCACAAGAGATGACTCCTCCGTTACTTCCACCGGCAACAGAATTTGTTGGTTAGCCTCTCTTCCCATGAATATGAGGAATTCAATAGAACTCAGATGTCCTTTAGATATTCTCTGAGGCTCATGAGGCTCTTATCCATGAATTCCTCCTACGCAAATAGGAAAACATTTAAGTGACTCAGCCATGTGAAGGGCCCAATTGCACAAGAGGGTTTCCATGGAATTGTCAGACACACACACATGTGGGAAATACCTGTATGATTGCCTCCTGCTCATGTGGTTGAGTTATTTTGCCATTCTTGCAGCCATGTGGGAGCTGTTCGTGAATAGGGGGTTTCCTATGTGGCTGGCAGAACATCCAAAGAGCACCTAAATATGTCTGTAATGTTCGTCGCAGGCAGTGATCCAATAGGGCCAGGCAATACAAGTGCTTTTCATTTCAAGGACTGTATGATCAGGCTCCCAGAATAGCTTATATGTTAGAATATCAGTATAGTGGTACAAATGTGCTTGGATTACATACTTCTGTCATTGGCTAAATGAGTGCTTTGACCACCGTTTTAAACAATCATTCCCAAAGTGCACTCTTTGATCTTGTGTGGGCACATGGGAAATTGGGAAAGGTTGGAGGTCATTGCAACTTCCTGGTCTTCTCGCAGAACCGCAAACCATCCTGAGAGTGAAACGGACAGTTGGTGATAACAGAGAGAGTCTCTGTATTGGCAGAGTGCTCTTCAAGAAACATTGGTGGGTCTCGATCGCCAACAAAAGTGAGGGATATGTGTGCTTTAAAAGGCCTGAAACTCTCAAGTGAAGCTTGGCCAGAAATGATTTGGGCATTTTTGATCCCCACTGAGTCCATATGAACTCTCTAAAAGACAAAGGGTATCTCACAAGCGTTACATACCCTGCTCAGAATACCCTGCTCAGATTTCTTTTGAGGAAATCTCTACACAGGCTGTTGGGTTGAAACATTTGTGCAGACAATGTGCTTGGTGGATGTACCTCCCATATTGTCTGCATTGGTTCATCACACCGGGTATGGCTCAAAGGGCATCTAAGACGTTTCTCTGGTATAGTTTCGCATGTTTAAAACTATGAAGTGAAGCAACAATGTGGCAAATAGTGAGAGATGGAAGGTATAAGAGGGCGAGGTTGCTTTTTTTGCTGGGAATGTGTGTGTGTGTGTGTGTGTGTGTGTGTGAGAGAGAGAGAGAGAGAGAGAGAGAGAGCGCTCCAGCCTAGGATGGATAGATGGGATGGTAGGGAGAAATAACTTTAATCTGGGCTCCTCAAAGGAGTACCAAGTAGCCCCATGAATGTGTCCCAAGAGACCATTCTGTAGCCATGCATTTCAGCTATGCTGCAGGGTCTTATGTCGTTCAACTTGTTTGCCTCCGTTGAGCCACAGGGCGATGATTTACATTCAGAAATAACATAGAGACATGGAGATGACCTGAGTTAATCTCTTGCAAAACTGGTGGTTTGTTCCCCTCAGCCATCCCTGCCGTTACCCACCCCCATCCATATGTGAGGGCTTCCTTCTGGTATAAAAGCCCCAAACGGTCCCTCCTTTCTCTGTAAAGCTGAGGAAGGGGGTGGGGTGGGGAGGATTGCCGAGCTGCAAACCAGCCCTCAGTGCAAGCTGAGAACACAAACAAGAGTGAGAAGCTGATGTGAGCTGGGCTACGTGCCAGCGAGGCAGAGCTGGAACACAATGTACAGAGCGCGAGGCAGCAAAGGGAACAGCCTGACTCAGCAGCCGGGGAAGTGGGTGTGCTGTGTCGCGCTAGATAAACCACTCCTGCGGGCTTGTGGTCAGCAGCATCAGTCCTCCTGACACACAGCACCAGGCTTCTGAGACGGCAAGGCATAAAGAGAGACATTCATGAGTCCAGCTGTCTGTCCGTCTTTGCTGTCTAGCCCTAAGAGAACACATCCACACTGCGAGCAGTTCTGTACCTTATATATTCCTCCAGCTCTGGTTTCCGCCTAGAGACCACAGAGCGTTCAAAGCTCCTCAGTTTACCCATCTCTAAAATGGGGATCGTACCTGTTCAAAAGCACTGGCTGCTTAGGCAAGGTTGATTTAAAATCATGAATGGTGCAAAGATTACACACTGAATACTCAGCAGAAGTATCAAATGTCCCCATTTCCACTTCTTGGGCACTCAGCAATTACAGAGAACAGTTCATTAAAGTTCACTATTCATGATGTGTAGTGATGAGTAATCATTCACTGTTACAGTTAGGGTTGGGCTGAATTCTCACAATCTATACCCCTGAAGGCAATTTTGCTTTCCTAACCCTGCTTTTGAGATCAAATTCTTCCCTTGTCTAGCACCTCTTTTGGCATTCTAGAACATGCAAAGGCCTGGCAAGGCATAAGCACAGAGAACATTAAAAGGTGGTGTTGCCCTAGGGCAGTGGTTTTACACACACACGCACTGGACCACTCTAATGTTTCTGGGTATGGGTGTGTTAGGAAGCCATTCAGTATATTCTGTTCTGCAAATCAGAGCACTTCCCGCTTCCCTTTTACTGTGGGCATCATCACCAAGCCCTTGCTATATTATGAAAACCATGGGCCCTAGGCCAGGCCTCTGAAAAGAGGCCCTTTAGCTGGTAGTTTTTCAAGGATAAGTTAGTAGGCAGCATCATATTATGAAAATCATAGGCCCCAGGCCACAAGGCCTTGTTAGCTTCTTCAATAACCTGACCATATTATTAAGGAACTCACATTTCAGTCTAGTTGAAGCCCTTGGAACAAGGCGTTGGCCACGCTCAACGCATCACAGCTTACTTTCAACTTTCACAGCTGCTTCATTACAACTCGTCAGGTGAGTCCTGGGGTTTCGGTGCTTGTTCATATACTTGGTAAATATCCCCTGCTGCACACTGCATACTCTGCAACATTCCTCAGATGAAAACGTTTCTCACAAGGACAAGCGCCAGCTGATCTTCCTCCCTGAGCTCAGCAATGGCGGCACTGGTGGGGCAAATAGGGCTATTCTGGGATCAAATCAGAAGCCGGGATGGCCTTAGTAATTCTGGGACTTCCCCTGGAAAATAGGGACACACGGAGGGTATGACACTGCTGTGGTCCTAGTAAGGTTCGATCACCTGAATCTTTCCTTCACACCTTCATGACTTTTGTGACCCACGCACCCAGCCCTACACAGCAACCCCAGCCATTTCTCTCTCACACACACACATTAAGGATTTAATGGCCCTTGGAGGAGACGCTCTTCAGCATGCAAAGCTTATCAGTGTCCTTGGCATACCTCCTGGAAGACGAACTAAGCACATGAGAACAATGGCATTGAAATGGGCAGCACAGCCTGGGATCTTGAGCATCTCACAGGCTATGGAAACAAATGCAAGGGCAATTTGTATGTGAGAAATGTTGACAAAAAGTGCTCTGGATTTCCTTCAGCACCCTAGTGGGCATCCTTCCATGCCTGCTGCCAGATTAGATTGAAATTTGGAGTGTGGTGGTGGTGGTAGTAGTGAGGGAGTCTTACAGGTTTGGAGTGCTGAAAAACAACAACCGAATCTCAGTGATGTAGAAATCCCCATTTCACAACAAAATGGAAAAGGTGAAAATGTTGAACAGAATAAAGCAGATCTGGGGCCAAGGTGCCTTTTCATTCAGTTAGAACAGCTTGGCACAAAAAGGGCCAATTATTGCTTCTGACTTCCTCCTCTATCCCTTTAATCATCTGTCTTCTGTGGCAGGGGTGGGGTTAACCCTTTTAAGCCTGAGGGCCTCAATCTCAGCCTTTCAGGAATGGCATGCCAACAGTAGGTGTGCCCAAAAGGTCTGCATGGCAATACCCGCCGAAGGCATATGCATGTGAACGCCACACAGACGCAGATTGCGTCCACACCAGAGCACGCAGAACCCTACAGAAAGGCTGCATTTTTGAGACAGTGCTGTAAAGAAGTTCACTTTGGTTTGTGGTTAGAAACCCCTTAACACATGCCATATGATATCAAACCATTTACTAGAAGTGTTCACATATTACAAAAGCCCTTGGTTTCTCATTGGTGCATAACTTTATCCTTTAACAACTCTTAAGTGTTGGCTTCTTAAGGATTTCCCCCACAAACTGTTACGCAAATGCAATGTATTCCCATTGCAAAAAACAAAACAACCCCCCCAACACCTCTTTTAATAACCATTCTGATGCCAGTCTGGACCCCCTTCCTAATCTGTGCCTAAAGATCATGGATCTGTAATCTGAGAGTACTCTTTGATTTCATTCTGTCACTGCAGTCCCAAGTAGCTTTTGTGGCTAGAAGTGCTTTTACCTAGCTTAGGCTGGTTCGCCAGCTATGGCCATTCCAGGACTGGTTTAGTCCAGTGATCTCCCACTGGGACTACTGCATACACTCTATGTGGGGCTGTCCCTGAAGACAGCCCAGAAACTTCAGCTAGTGCAGAATGCGGTTGCTAGGTTGGTGAATGGGGCAGATCATGCATCGCTGGTCCTGAAAGTGCTGCACTGGGTGCCATAGAGTTACTGGGTCCAATTCCAAGTTTCACACCTAGTGGAAATTGCAGGGATGTGGCTTCCAATAAGGATCAGAACCACAGCAATTTTTCTATTTTCTGTTTATTTGAAAAACATATACTCACTGCTGTATCATAAAAATATATCAAAGAGGTTTACAACAACAACAACAAAACGTTACTCCTTATTCTGGGGTCCCAATCTGGATAAAGTTTCTCACTTCCCTGCAAGACTGTTGATTTGTGTAACAACAACCGCAACCTTGCACATAAGGGCACAGTACATAGCACATAGCTAACGTAATGTGCGGCTTGCTTGGTCTGTCTTCTGGAAAGAGGCGAGAGGTTTATTGGTGCAGTTTAGTGTGTAATCCAGTGAGGAGTTCCAAACACACGCTGGCCCATGTGAAAGTGCAAACCACATGTTTGGAAAAAGGGGAGAGGATGAAGGGTAAACTGAAGGCACAAAGGGAAGCGGCAAAGAGAAAGGTGTTGTGGGAGGATGAGAGGTCTCTGAAAGAGGAAGGCAGCTCACCAGGCAAGCTTAAATAAAGAAACTACAAAGACTTGGAGGGAAGGGAGGGAAGAGGAATGATCGTTGCAAAATGGGAAGAGATAAGATTAGGCTAGAGCAGGGGTGGGGAATACTTTTTAGCCTGAGGGCCGTCCCCCCTCTGGGGTAACCTTCCAGAGGTCACCTGCCAGTGGTAGGTGGGGGTCAGAGGTAGACGTGGGTGGAGACATGGATGTGGCTTTTACCTTTATACTGTAGGCTATATTCCTGCCACACAAAAGTCAAAGGATTTTAAACACATGCCATGCCTCTCCAAGGGGACACAGGTGGCGCTGTGGGTTAAAGCCTCAGCGCCTAGGACTTGCTGATCGAAAGGTCGGCGGTTCGAATCCCTGCTGCGGGGTGCGCTCCCGCTGCTCGGTCCCAGCGCCTGCCAACCTAGCAGTTCGAAAGCACCTCCGGGTGCAAGTAGATAAATAGGGACCGCTTACCAGCGGGAAGGTAAACGGCGTTTCCGTGTGCAGCTCTAGCTCGCCAGAGCAGTGATGTCACACTGGCCATGTGACCCGGAAGTGTCTCCGGACAGCGCTGGCCCCTGGCCTCTTAAGTGAGATGGGCGCACAACCCCAGAGTCTGTCAAGACTGGCCCGTACGGGCAGGGGTACCTTTACCTTTACCTTTTTATGCCTCTCCACCCTCCATCTAGGTAAGCAAGAGGCAGCCACATGGACACAGCTTTTCCTGGTACTGAGATGCACTGGTGAGATATGCTTTGCCAGCTGGATTTCTGCCTCTCATGTGGTGACAATAATTCTGCTATTAAGGGTGGGGGGGTCATGGTGGCCCCAAAATGTCAGTGATCTTGGACCACATAGAGAAAATACAACAGAAATGTTTATGGTCACCTCCAGAGTGCCAGTATTTTGAGGGGGGTTCAGTTGCATATTGGAAATTTAGAGGCCCCACTATATGGAGGGTATTTCGTGGGAAGGATTCAAGCACCTACTGGAAAGTTAAGTTTGCACAAATAAAGCTCTGTTGCCCTAGTGTAGCAAATCCACTTAAAGAATTGGACTTCTGTGCATTGAAAGTATAGGGTGCATGAATGACTAACGGAAAGATGTATAAACATTCCATAAGGAAATCAATAAGAATGCTTGATAAAATCCAGCAAATCAGGATGAATGTTGCAAAAATAGGCAGTCTGCAAGAGCTGTTAGTTTTATTTCATTTTCAAAAAAAGTGGATAAAAGCACTCTGGTCCAGCTAACCCCCTTTTCTTTTTAAAGATTTTTTGCAGTTAGAAAAGTGGCAAGGAAATGTTCTCAGAAGTGTGGGATTAATAAGTGATTAACAGGAAGCTGTGTAACCACTGTGCAAGTAAATCACTGTGAAATCAGGATGAATGCTGATTGTCATCTAACCTCCCTGCAAATGAATCAGAATAATAAAGACCTGGAATTGACTAACTGTAAGCTTTGTGCAAGCAAATCTGGATGAATGCTCAATAAACAGGGGAGGCGCCCTGCATAGACGAGTGTGATTCTGTACAAGCACACACACTGTTGCATGCAGTCTGCAGACGTACTGTCTTTGTGATAAGCAGTAGGCACTGCAAGCGGATTTCTTTATAAGACTTATACCCACATGCCATTATTTTTCTTTGTATGAGTCATTCAAGAGGTCTGGGGAAGAACAAGGAGCTGAATGTCCTGGACTGATTGCTCCCCGTCTCTTGGTTCTTGCTCAAAAACAATGCTGCTGGCAATACCTTTTTCCTGTTATCCATAAATAGCAAAGTGCTTTGCTGAGAAGGCACTGTAATTAAACCCATTGTACAGCTAGGGAAGTGGTATAGGGGGAGGGCTTACCCAAGTCACCCTCAGAAAAGGAGCCAAGGCAGTCCTACCTTTCTGACCAGCCAGACTCTGGCATAATCCACGTCTGCACCATGCCATCGCTAGACCATGTCTGCCACAGAGCCGCAGTGCCCCCGAAATCCTGAAACTAGGCAGATTACACCATGTCACCACTAGACAACAATGTCCACCACAGGACCACAATGTCCCCCCCCCTCCCCGAAGCATGAAAACAAGTCCAACTGGTTTGGATATTGGGCATGTGGCTTCACTTTCATGCAGTGTGGAGCTGGGAACGCTCACCAAAGATTTCTGCAAAAGCTGATTCATCTGAAGGCTGCTCGACCCCACTTTACAGGGTAATTCATTCCACACACATACCCAACATGCTTTCTTTCTTCCCCGCCAAGGCTAGCTGTGGTGCTTCATGTTCTCTCCCATGGCCCCGGCTAGCACTCTCTGTCCACAGGAATGTGCCAGGGATGGGGAATGATCCTCCCCTGCAGAGCTGTGGGAATGGCTGGCAGCCTCATCATTTCAGTAAAAAATTCAAGGTGGGGGGAAATGGTTGCCTATAAGCAGCTCAGGCTTCGCAGCCTTTTCCAAGGCTGTGACACACAAGACCCGTGATCCTTGCACAAATCGGGCATGGCACTCTTTGGGAGGAATAGAAAGTTTGTTCCTGTCTTTGTCAATGGCAAAGTTCTCACTGACTTTGTCAAGGAGGACCAGGCTCCTGCAAGAAATGCCTTGCTTGGCCTTTGTTTGTTGCTAGCTTATTCTAGGTCACGTTAACCTCCTATTCTACACACCCTCCAATTAATCCTAATATTGAAGGCTGGCTCTAATAGTGGTTTAGCTTCCAGGCTTCTGCGAAGGTTGAGAAATGTATGCAGCAGGTATAAACAAGTGAGTGCTCTCCCATGTCTTCCTCTCTCTGCTGCTGGTGCTATACCAATAGACTGAGCACCACTTGTCTCCTTCCAAAGCATTTCCACTGATGAAATGGTCCACCAGACTTCAGGTCTACATAGCCAAGGCTCTTTCCCAATCCAGGATATTTATAAATATCCCCAATACTGCAAAGTCAAATGGCACTTTTTATTTGTATTACCCTTCCTTGAAGGAATGAATTTTGGAAACAACGGTGCCCTGGAAAGAGATGGTGCTTAGTATCCATGCTGACCCCTTACACACTCTGAGCATAAACATTGTGGGAGGGAGTATGGGTGGGAATCAGCTAGCAAGTCCTGCTTGCAGAAGCCAGTGCACAGGCTCCTATTAGTGCAATGGGTTTTGCTCTCCCTTACCTCCCCACTGCAAGCTGGCATGGGAGAATCATCAGAACAGTGCACAAGGGGAGGAGCTGAAGTGTTTGTTTTGACAGAACAATTGCCATGGTGCTACATTGAATTTCTCCCTATGCCTCAGACTCCCAGTGGTTGGAAATCACAGGTGGGGGAGGGTATTGTTGTGCCGCTCGGGTTCAACTTGCAGGCTTCCCATGGCCATCTGGTTGGCGACTGTGAGAACAGGATGCTAGGCTAGATGCTAGACTGTGGAACGCTCTCCCCAGGGAATTTAACCTGGCGCCTTCATTATACACCTTTAGGCACCAGGCAAAAACATTCCTTTTAAACCAGGCCTTTGGTTAACCTGATCAACATCACATACCCTTTTAAAATGTGGCTCTTTTGTGGGGAGTATTATTGGGTTATTGCTTTTATTTTTGTTTTATATACCGTGATCTTTTTATGTGAACCATCCTGAGACCTCCAAGTATAGGGCAGTATATAAATTCAAATAATAATAATAATTAGATGGGCCTTTGGCCGGACCCAACAGGGTTCTGACTTTGCTGCTGTTGTGTGCCTCCTTTCTCTGTCCTGATATGTGATACGGATTCAGCCGGATGGAGGTCAGGTGAGCGGTACAGACCTACCACACCATCCACTGCTGCCTAAACAGTTTGAGGATCAAGTTTTTTGAAGAATCATTTGAACCTGTATGCACCTGCCAGTGCCTGGAGATTGGCACTGGAGGTTAGGCTCACTGGCATGCCTTTATGATCAGTTAGATAGGAAGGCTCAAGGGACAGGGCCTTCTCAGTAGTGACCCCTCATCTATGCAGTCCATTTCAGGGGATGTGCAGTTGGCCTTTTCAGTCTTGGTATTTCAATCTTGGTGTTCAAAAAGAATTCAAATGCCTCTGTGTTCCAAGTGATTTGGGATTCTCAAATGTTGTAATTTTTGAAATGCTATAGTGTTTCCATTTTGTGCTTTATGTTGTTGTTTATAGTTATTCATATTGTTGAACATTGCCTTGAGAAGACTTTGTCTGGAGAGGCGGCCTAAATGTGCTTAAAAACAAATAAGTAAATATAGATTGAATGTGAACGTCATCAAAAATCAATAGGACTTACTTAAGAGACAATGCATTAAGAATGGGAGAATTTCTGGTTCAGAAATCTAACATGTGAAACAAAGGTCACCCCATTTCCGCTTAGAACATGCACATTGTTCCATTTATGCTCCCTTCAAACATTTTCTCACCCCTTGTTTTCTAGTTTGGTGTGCTCCCATTTTGTAACTGGTCTAATTTCTTGAATTATTGAAGCCTATCACACAATGAGGGGCAATGACTGGGTAGAGGCTCAGGCAGACCCATTCCCAACTAAGGATGGGGAGGGTGGAAATTCAATTCAGTTTGCATTTAAGGCAGGACCTACCTAATTCACATTTTCCGAAACAATATACAAACCGAAATACATCCAACCTTCTCTGAATTTTGCAGTGCTATTCTCCAGTCAAATAAACACTTATCCTAAAGTGCACATCTCTTGGGAAAATAACATTAAAAAAAAATGCTTTATCCTGGGGGATAGTGCTTTGGAAGACAGTGCATATTAGGTGAAATTGCGCAGGAAAAATGTGTAGAGCAGGAGAGATTCACTGATGAATTTTCACAAGGACTAATAATAAAGAAAAAAGCCTCAGCAAGCTCAAACTGATGTGGAAATTTAGAACCTAAGGCTGGAAAAATGTTAAGGTGAGATGAAATTTACAGATTCACCCATCCCTGTTCTCAGGTAACTAAAAATGCCAGCGTGTTTCCCCTATAGCGAAGCCGGCTCTTGCCAGATGGTTCCGCTTATCCCTGTGTGCTATCGGTGAATCCACGTCATCTTCTTCCCAACCTTGTTACCCAGGAACAGCCAACCTGTGGAGAAAAACCAGGGTCAGGAGGAGGGGCCAGAGGAGAACAGACAACACGATCCGCAGGGGCCAGGCGATGGGAGGGGTTGTCTCGTTCCACTGAATGTCAGGGGAGGAAAGGAGAGGGAGGAGGAGGAGGAAGGGGAGAGAGAGAGAAAAAGAAAAGCAACACTGTCTCTCTCTCTCTCTCTAAGCCACCTAGTAAACCGGCAAGCTGGTTACCGGCCAGGTCTTCAGGAAACCCCCTCATAAAAAGTAGGCAGAGCTGCTAGTTTATGGTGATGAGAGGCCGGGGAGTTTGCCTTTTACTTCTGGGATGAGCAATGCAGAGGCTCTGGGAGGGAGTCATGGGGGGGGGGGAGGAAAGAGAGAAGTGGAGCAACAGCAATAGCCAGTCTGGCATTGTCTTTGCACAGAGCTGTGCCGAAGTGGCAGAGGAGGGGTTAAAAAGGTGAAGGCCACAGGCCTGAGAGTGAGGAACAGAAAGAGGGAGGGGTGCGCGGAGTGAGTGTGCCTGAGTGTGTGCTTGCGGGAGGGAGAGAGAACAGAACATCCTGTACCTTCGAGCATTAAAAACGGCCCTGTGAGGGCGGTGGGGGTGGGCGCAGGAAGACAGGAGCTGTCTTTAGGGAATAGCTGCACAGAAGAAGTGGGAGGCCTCCGTCTGTGTGTGTCGAAAGGGAGGCTGCCGGGCCGGGCGAGTTGGGAATAGCAGAGAGAGCGAGCAATGACCTCCGCAAGGTCGGCCCCCTCGCCTGCCACCGTCCAGGCCTCGGCCTGCAGCTAGAGCCACCGGAGGCCATTCCAGAAATGGGAACTTGGTCCCAGTGTGAGGGAAGGACCACCAGTTGGTGGCAGAGCAGCTGCATGCAGAAAGCCCCGTGGCCAGTCGCTGGCACCTCTGTAGGGTGGGGCATGTGCCCTGTCTGAAATGCCAGAGAGCCACTGCCAGTCAGTGTTGACCAGGCGCATGGAGCCTTTTTTGGACAGGTACAGACACACTCTTTCTCTCTGTCACGTGCACACATATTCCTCATTTGTTTCATTTATTATATTTCTGTGCAGCTTTTCACTCTCATGAACCACATAGCAGCATCCATACAACAAAGAGCAAGAAGAAGAAGAGTTTGGATTTGATATCCCACTTTATCACTACCCGAAGGAGTCTCAAAGTGGCTAACATTCTCCTTTCCCTACCTCCCCCACAACAAACACTCTGTCAGGTGAGTGGGGCTGAGAGACTTCAGAGAAGTGTGACTGGCCCAAGGTCACCCAGCAGCTGCATGTGGAGGAGCAGAGACGCGAACCTGGTTCACCAGATTACGAGTCTATTGCTCTTAACCACCACACCACACTGGCTCTCGTAATAGGATATCACAATCGCAACATAAATCATATAAAGTAACTAACAAATCACCAGGAAAGCAATTGCAAAATCATCAGTAAAACAACCAGCTCCTGTAAAACACTATTAACAAATCAACTGTAAAAAACAGGCTAGACAACCACAAGAAAAGTCATATTAAGAAACTTGCAAAGCATTACGGCACTAAACAACATTAACAACCCAAAGCAAGCTAAGCACTGTTGAATTCACTCTCTCTCTCTCCAAACCCCCATGACTCACAGCTCCTCCCTCCCTATCTTCCGTCTAGGCAAGTGAGAAGTGGCTGGCCAAGGGCACAGTCCAGCCTGGCAAAAACACTCAAGGAGGATGTGAAGCAGAGTCAGAAGGGGATGTGACTGGCTGAGGAGGAGGTATGGCCTCTGGAGAACACCACAGGTCAGATAGAGAGGCCTGGGGGATTGCATTTGACCCTCCAGGTCTGAGCTTCTCCACCCCTGTGGTAGACAATGCTGAACTAGGTGGAAGCAGGGTCTGGCTCAGTGTAAGGCAGCTTCAGGTGATCGATCCACCTGTGAGAAGAGTGAGTACATGTGCAGAGAGCAGTTTCAGAAGCAACCCCAGGAGGCTTTGCTTAGTTGTTTAGAGCTGTTCGCAGACGCCTACATTTCTACAGTTCCCAGCACCCTTAACAAACTATAGTTCCCAGGATTCTTTGGGGGAAGCCATGACAGCCAAAATGGCGCAAGAGTGCTTTAAATATATAAAATGCAGATAAAAAAAAATGTTGAGTTAGATCCAGGCTTAAGTTAGTTGAAATCAAGTGGTGTTAATTTAAGTCATGACTAACATTCCATTGATTTCAAGGGGACCTGTGTTCAGCTTACTTGCTCCAACCTAATGGACCCTTAAAAAAAAAGTATTGCCTGATTAATCTGGGATGTCTCCATAGCCAATTAAAACAGGTTTTTCATTGATCAACCCAACAAATTAACTCATTAAAGCACCCCTAATCTGATGCCCTCCAGATGTTGGGAGTTGTAATCCTAAACATCTGGAGGGCATCAGGTTGGAGAAGACTGCATCAAAGGTTACAGCCCTGCTGTTAATGACTGTCCATATTGGGGTATCTTATCATGCATCTCTCTGTAGTCATAAGCACAATTTCACAGGCATTCTGTTCTGGTTATTGTCAAGTGTGGAGTATCTCTTGTAGAGCTATGCAGGGCCTGTGAAATCTAGTGGAGATTTCAACATGCAGCAGAGGGTGCATTTTGCCGAACATACTTTCAAGTGTGTGTGTGCGCGCACGCACACACACACACACACACACACTAGAGCAGGGGTCATAGTTCAGCACCTGTGAGTTCAGGGGCACCTTGAGGTTTTCCTCTCATGCCCATGAAACCTCTGAGCTCCCACACAGACTGGCCCCTTGGCCAGTAGGTGGTGAAGGTGGCTACCTTTATACCCTTTCAAAAGTTGAGAGAGCTGAAGGTGGAAGTTTCAAAAGGGACACTCTTTCCAACTTCCTCTTTCAGCTCTATGCGCTTTTCAAGACTCAGATCAATTCTACTGGAACTGACTTTAACCCAAGTCCCTTGGAGAAGCAAAATGTGTCTGCATGTATTCTTCTGTCTGTCTACGTTAGGGGACAGTTGTGACCAGAGGGGATGATACCTCACTCAAAAACAGTGTAGGAAAATGTAAATCCATTAATTAGGTGTGCTGTAATCTATTTATAATCTCTGAACAAATTACATAGAGATTTAGTATAAAATGAAAATGGAAAATATGCATTGTAATTATATATGCGCTTTTATTGTTGCTTTTTCTCTCCTTCAGCTTTTCTTTTCTCTTTAATATTATATGTTATGTATTCTGTATTTGTATAGTATAGGAAAGAATAAAATGGAAGGGGAGAAAAAAGGAAGAACGGAAACTCCTCATATGTGCCTATGAGCCTAAGAAGGTTGACAAGCACTGTGCTAGACTGTCTGTGTACCCTGCTGTACAGAGGGCAGGATGTTAAGGCCCCCGGTCATCCTCTGTTGAAAGGCCTGCCCAAGCTCAGTTTAGAGAAAAGACCCATAGGAAGGGAGAACAGGGCCTTGAAGTTGTTCATCCACAGATAGCTCCCCCGCGGCAGACTAAGCAACAGACAACATCCAGGTCACCCGGCCACAGTCTTCCCTTCTATGGTGAGATGTATGGTATTTTTACTTGAATTACAGTAATTATTTCTAAATTTGCAGTTGTACCTATAAATTAGCATATGCAAAGCAGTGTGGTCTCCCTAACATACAAACACACAAACACCTGACGAGCCTTAGCAATGGAGGCATAAAGAAAGGGGTAGAAATGAAAGAATGCATATCATTCTGCCACTAGACAATCTTTGATCAAAGGTTACAACAGATTTCAAGGCATGGCAGAGAACAATAAGGAAGACTATCATTTTACGTGAAGGTCTGCAATGGTAACATGATGACAGGTACATTAAAATAGAAAAAAGCATCTAATGTGTGGATCTGGCTACGTGCAAGCAGAATTTTATGGGCAGATGCTATTTTTATCCCCAGTAAGATGCTTGGGGTCAGGAAGGGTCCAGTTGCAGAGGTCACAGAGTTGTGTTTGTTGGCATGGTCCGAATCACTCTGCTCCTTAGCTCCAATACAATTCCCCGCAAAGCCCGTAATCATGACCAAGGTCTTGTGCATGTGTGCTGTTTCTCTTGGGGTCCACTTCACATGTTACGCTTTCCTGGTGCGGAAAACACTTTGGCCTGGGAGGAACTGGGAGCCCCTGTGTGTGGACTGTCAGATTTCCTATAGCTTTTGAGGATGGCTTCCCATGTAAATAGTTTCCATCACAGGAGTGTTTTGGCAAGACCATTCTAAAAACATTGAGCAAAAAGGGGGGGGCGGAATTAAATGAGTCTGCTTCTGAGAAAGCTTCAAAATATGCGGGTCTTTCCTGCTGATAGTCTCAAAGTGTGGTTCCCAAGCTTTCAGTCAGGTCAGAAGGCCTGCATCTTAGAAAATGAGTCTTGCAATGTCAGCAAATATAATTTGTAAATGGTTAGATACACGTCTATTTCATTGCCAAGAACAGTTTCTGGGAAAACCTTGGAAGCTAAGTGCACAACATAACTTGAGAATGAGATGACTATTCTGTAAATGAGATCTGCAACAAAATGGTGCAGTGCGAAATGCTGCTGTCCAAGATGCTAGCTGCTCCACTGTTCCCCTTCCTTATTTTTTTCATCCCCACCCCAACAGCCAGGCTGCATACACATGACATCTTGTTCTAGAATCAGTGGAGGCTTGGTTTTTTCCTACGTAAATCTGCACACCATCTAGATCTTCTCCTTCTTATTTTTGCCCCTGAAAAATACTTCTTGAGAAACTGGTTTCATTCCAAATATAAAAGCTCATTGTACAGTGGTGCCCCGCAAGACGAATGCCTCGCAAGACGGAAAACTCGCTAGACGAAAGGGTTTTCCGTTTTATGAGCTGCTTCGCAAGACGAATTTCCCTATGGGCTTGCTTCGCAAGACGAAAACGTCTTGCAAGTTTGTTTCCTTTTTCTTAACACCATTAATACAGTTGCGACTTGACTTTGAGGAGCAACTCATAGAACGCAGTGTACATAGTAGCCTTTTTTGAGGTTTTTAAAGACTTTGGTGATTTTTGAAGCTTTTCCCAAACTTCTTTTGCAGCCATTTGGTAAGTTAAGCTTTTAAAACTTTTTTGGGGGGTTTTGGATTTTGGGTTGGGGTGTTTGGAATTCAAGGACTTGGTGTTGGGGAGGGATTTGCAAGAATCTGGAAGCTTGTGTGTGTGTTTTCTGCATTTTTATGATTTTCTGTGACCATTGGGCCACTCTGCTGTTTTTTAAAAAAAATTCTGGATTTGAATTTCTGTGTGCTGGGTGGCTGGGGGAACAGTTGGGGAGGGGTTTGCAAGAATCTGGAAGCTTGTGTTTTTTTCCCTGCATTTTTATGATTTTCTGTGACCATTGGGCCACTCTGCTGTTTTTTTAAAAAAAATTCTGTGTTTGAATTTTGAAATGCTCTTTACAGTATGTGTGACTTTAAAGAGCACTTAATAAATTCTTGTTGTACCAAATTTGGCTTTGTTTGGACTTTTTTTGACCATAGGAACGCATTAATTGATTTTCAATGCATTCCTATGGGATTTCATGCTTCGCAAGACGAAAAAATTCACGGAACGAATTAATTTCGTCTTGCGAGGCACCACTGTAGATTGATTTGGCATTACCCTGCACTGTGCCCATTTGAAAACAGATGTAGGCAGTTCCGGCAATCGGGGATGTATCTACACCTGCCCAAGGATGCTGAGGGCATATACCAGGATCGTAATCATCGCTTCCTTCTCCATTCACCTGGGGCATGTACAGGGAGGAAAAGGTGTGGATGACCTAATCAAGGGGAAAGTTTTCAAACATTTATCAAACAACCACACCCACCCTTGTGGACAGCAGGATCTAATCAATCTAGATTGACAGCAGCATGATGAGGACAAGCATGAACTATTCCAGAATGAGAAAAACTACTTTTTGTGCTGAACATAAGAAAGAGAGCAAATCATTCCACAGTGGTACCTCAGATTACATACACTTCAGATTACATATGCTTCAGGTTACAGACTCCACTAACCCAGAAACATTACCTCAGGTTAAGAACTTTGCTTCAGGATGAGAACAGAAATCATGCAGTGGCGGCGCAGCCGCAGTGGGAGGCCCCATTAGCTAAAGTGGTGCTTCAAGTTAAGAACAGTTTCAGGTTAAGAACAGACCTCCGGAACGAATTAAGTACTTAACGTGAGGTACCACTGTATTTTATTTGGGCAGATTGTGTTACCCCATATATTCCCACTTGACTGCTTCAATATGCAGAACTGACCATGTTACAGGTGCCATATAATATTCATTCCACACTTCTCAGAAATCATTTTTTTGGGGGGCGGCCTCACCTAAACTTTGGAACTCACTGCCTTTTGACATCAGGCAGACACCTTTGCTGTCTTATTTAAGCACCTGCTTAAAACATTGTTGTTTAGGCAAGCATATCAAGACATGTTAAAGTTACCTGTGTTTTATCACTTTTTAGCAACCGTTGATTTTAATTATCTTTGACTGTTTTAAAATACCCGTATTTTAATCGAGAACTTGAAGGTTTTATTTTATATTATCTTAAACCGCTTAGAGATTTTCTGGCAATCAAGAGGTATAGACCTTTTGTTAAATGAATAAATCAATCTACTCTTTTATTCCATTCTGTTCTAAGTTCTGTGTTTCCGTTCTCATAGAAGGAGACTCTCCACCACCACCTGCCCCACTGACGTGGTCTTGGGGTTGTTGCTTTCTATTTCCTTTTGAGCTTTGAGGTTCAGAGCTTGCCAACCAGAGGGGCAACTCGTGAAATTAAACAGCGGATCTAAAATAACAAAAAGGAAGTGGTTTTAACGTGTGTGCAGTAATTTCTCATCCTTTCCTGCCCATTGCCAGTAGCAGATGTGAGGTTAGATGGGCAGTTGCTCTGATCCAATTGACTCGATGGCATAGTTTTACAAAGTCAGAGAGGTAGAAGAAAAGCTACAGGGATGGGTATTTGAGGTGGAAAGGGAGCAAAAGAAGATCTTGTGAGTGGGAGGCTACAGCCTTTGCTACAGCCTGCTGAAGAGGCAGTAGGTGGAGAGTTGCCATATTAGTGTGGGGTTTCTCTTAGGAACGGAAGTCCTGAATACATTTACAGCTGATCCTTGTATGTACCAAGGTTTCAAACCATGCTAGTCCACTGCCCATCTACGGAGCTGTGAAGAATGACCCTAAATCCAGTGCAGACTGCACAACCCCTGCTCACTTGGCTTCCCACAGTGAATTCAAGGGGAATGCTACAGCCTCCAGCAAAACAAAAGTAACACTCACTGTGCAGAGAAATGTCTAGAGAATACTTGAATAAAGAAGAAAGGAAGCAAGACGAGTTTGGAACCTGAGTAACATTCTTCACCCACAACATCTCCTTTCTGACTCACCAGGATACAGCATATAGAAGTGTTACATTCTTCAGTCTGGTCTCTGGGGAGCCCCGGGCCATCTCAAGGGTTTTGCTGCCCTCTTCTGGGGCCTGCCAGTGGTTCTTCAAGGAGCAAGGCTGATGCCTCCTTCCACCTCCAAGATCCCTGACCCAAGCACTCCCAATGTCTGTAAAATTGCTTCCAAGCAATAGGCTGGCTGTGAGTCCTAGGCTGCAGAGGATAGTCCTCTGTTTGTTGAGGTCAGGTTTGGTTTACAGATCAGGAACCATGAGAAGGGAAAGCAGAGGCCTTGAACTTGCCCACTGAGTGACTGAGCAAGCCCACAACTCACCTAGTCACGATCTTGGTGAGGTGCATTCTATTTTTCTTTAAATAATATTAATTCTTTGCAAATTTAAATTTGCAAATCTGGACCATCTCTTTGTCCTTTTTGAGGAGATGCATTTCTTCTCTCTCTGGTAATATGTAAGTGGCCACCCAACTGAGTACGTTTGCTTAGGATTGTTCTGCACAAGTATATTTTTGATGCAGTGTATTTTTCATTTCTGGGAAAGCATGGCAAGTTCATGCATATTCTCTAGCGTGTGGCCTCCAGAAAGTTGCATATGAGGAAATGTGGCCCCCAGGCTGACTTCTGCTCTAGGTAGTTATGTTGTTAGAAGGAGATAGATGGATGAACCCAAGGAGGACCAATGAAACAGATGTGCCCTTTCCAGGCTTCTCTGTTGCCTTTTCAGAGTATAAAAAAAGGGGTTGTTTTTTCTTCTTAAATTAGGACCCGTATTAGGAAGTTGCCTGGAACCAAGTCAATGTGTTTGTCTCTGTATCTCACTATTATCTATTCTGACTGGCAGTTGCCATCCAGGGTCTCAAGCAGAAGTCTTTGACTTCCCACCTCAGGGATGGGGAACCTGTGGCCCTCCAGATGTGGTTGGATTCCAGCTCCCATCAGCTCTAGCCAACATGGCCAATGGCTAGGGATGATGGGAGCTGTAATACAAGCTCTTTGTAGTAGCTGATTCTTCTAAGATGAAATACCAGGGATTGAATTGCACGCCAAGCACTTGCTCTTCCACAGAACTATAATCCCTTCCTGTATTTTACTGTCTGAGATTACATTGAGAAGCAGTCTGTCAACTTCTCACAATGTTTTGATAACATCAGCAAGTGGGGAGGGAGGACTCAGAAGTCTTACCTCTCATATCCTGTGATGATGATGTGCCACAGTTGTTATGGTGGACTCAGGTGACATCACAAACCATGTAATGAGCAGTCAAGTATTTCCATAGGTGGTTGTGTTGGTGGGTTGCTGGTGGCCAGAATTCCCTAGTAAGCTCAAGGCAGGATGAAGAAATACTACGATCTGGTAACTAAAAAAAATGTGTTAACTGCAGCTACAGGAGCTACAGCCATCTATCTGGTGTCCAAGACTCTCCTATCAATGTTCAGAAGTCCCCCCTACAACCCGGATCAAATGAATTTTGCCAGTGAGTCATATGGGATATAGGGAGATGATGACGCATTCTCACGCCACATGTTTGTTGTTGTTGTTTGTTGTTGTTCCAGAAGGGTCATGGCCATATAGCACATCATCCATCCACCCATCCAGTACATTCATTCTGTTTATGAGATACCTGATAAAACAAATTATCTATGTGCCTTGCAGATAAAAAAAGAAGAGAATCAAATATAATGATAAAACCATACTAAAATAAAACAGCAATAAGTTTAAGAGAGATCCAGGTGGAATCTACACACACATTTAAAAAAAGCTGTGAAAATGCTTTTTTGAAAAAAGGTTTTGAAAAATAAATTGAATTTGGCATAGCTCACTGTCGCCATCTAGTGTCACAGTTGTATATTGCGCTTTACAACACATTTAAAATGTTTTATTTGCAGCTGTATAGCTGAGTCCCCAGTGTAAAAAAAAAAAAAAGTATTCAGCACAGTAAAATACAATATACAACACCTAACTAAAACAACCATCACATATCTACATTAGAACCACCAACTGGATAGCTGGGGCTTAAAACTAAATCTTATAAGCCAAGGTCTGGGTGAGGAAAATGTTAACCAGACACCACAGAGACAGCAATGTGGGCACCAGGCATGCTTACCTAGGGAGAACATATCCTAGGTCCCAGGGAGAGCATTCTAGTGTCTGGTGACACTACCTCTAGTGGCCGCCCTCCAAGCTTCAGATTGAAAGGGCACACAGAGAAGGATGTTTGTAGATTACCTTAGGGTTTGGGTTTGGGCAGGTAAATACAGAAGGTACTGAAGTCCCAACACAAGTCATTGTCCAGGAACTAATCATATATTTCCTTCATCATTGACTCTTCACTCCAGTTGTTGTGTGGTTAATGATGGCACGTTTTTGTCTTTCTGTAACTCTATTTCATGTTAGTGTGCTGCAGCAGGGTGTAGGGAAAAATATATGTGCCCCCTCGAACTAATAAGCCTACCATGGCATAGGTTTCAATGCACTGCAGTCCACTACTTCAGATTCATGAAGTGTTTCCCCAAGTTAGGTAGCTACAAACAGAAAGTAACTCTGGCACCCATGCACATCTAGGTTTCTTCAGAATAGTTGCATGAGCTTTGTGAAACAGCCTGCTATATGCAGGTTGTAGGGGGGACTGGTGGTATCAGCACAGAGAACCCCCATGCCAAGTGGATAATCCAATGCCCCTTGAGATGCTGTTGGACTCCCAACTCCTAGCAACTCCACCCAGAATGGCTAATGGTTGGGGGTGATGATGACAGTGGTGATTTATCAATTTTTTATAATAATGGTTGGGGATGATGGAGTTTGCAGTCTAACGACATCTGGAGGGCCACAGGCTCCCCAGCCATGCTTTATGAGGTATTGAAATGTCCACAGAAGCTTCCTGTCACTTCTGTTGCACTGATGCAGAAATGCAGGAAGTTCTGGATCAAAAATGTCTGTAAATTGTCCTAATTCACCTCTGGATTATTGCTTCTAGATCTAGCCGTTGAGTATTATCCAGCTCCATCTGCAAGAGCAAATGTTCCTGGAGAGCTCAGGAGACTCCTGCTGTCTCTCAGCCCAAACCTAGATGACAACTCCAAGAGGACAACGCTTCATACCATCACTCAGTGTATCTATCTGAAGGAATCAGAGGTGAAAGTCAAAAGTTGCAGGGCACAGATGCAACGTGCAATATCAAGCCTGATTAGTGCAGTTGGCTCCTGTTCAGCATTGCCATATTCCTCTAGTGATCAACGTGGCTTCGTTCCCAGTGTCTTTCAAGCCAAACATTCTCACTGGTGTGGATTTAAGGTGCCACCTTGCACTGAGAAAAACTAGGCGGGAGTTTCAGCAGAAGCTGAAAGCTGCATACAAGACACAGATTGTGAAGGCTGGGAATCTATAGCTGAACTGGCCCTACTTGAGAGTATCAGTCTCTGGTTGGGGAGGTATTTTAGAGTTAACTTGACTGTTTGCTGCTTGCTCTGCTGTGGAAATCCAATTTGGTCCAGCATGGCTTTGTAGATTCAGAAAGCCTGCAGGTAGGCTGACAGGGCTCACCATTTGGCGAGGTCCCACCCCTAATATTAGCTAATATTAATTGTGTGGTTTTTGTTTGTTTGTTTTTTAAAAAATCAACAGCAAGGTAGCTTGAGCCTTGCAAGAGCAAATGCAGCTTTCCCACTGTGGACTATGGAACACTATTGAGCCCACTATGCCTATGGAACCCTTGGCCAGCAAGAGGAGCTCTGTGCATGTGTGGAGCTCAAACTGGGCAGCTGATTGGGTGCATTTAAAAAACAACAACAACACCCTGTTTCTGCTTCAGTGCACCTTCAGTGCATTATTTTTAATGAATCAAAACTGGATGAGATTCTCCAAAATATAATGCTGGCCCCCAAAGGCACATTGTCACCTTAATACATGTTTAACTCCAGGCACATAGGGACAGCAGGTGGAGTTGTGGTCTAAACCACAGAGCCTGGTTCAGAAGGTCGGTGGTTCAAATCCCCGTGACGGGGTGAGCTCCCATTGCCTGGTCCCAGCTCCTGCCAACCTAGCAGTTCGAAAGCACGTCAAAGTGCAAGTAGATAAATAGGTACTGCTCCGGCGGGAAAGTAAACGGTGTTTCCGTGCGCTGCTCTGGTTCGCCAGAAGTGACTTAGTCATGCTGGCCACATGACCCGGAAGCTGTCTGCAGACAAATAGCAGCTCCCTCTGCCTATAGAGCAAGATGAGTGCCCAACACAGAGTCATCCAAGACTGGACCTAACGGTCAGGGGTACCTTTACCTTTACATAGGGAATAGCTACCAACAGCAAAGTAGGAATATTCCTGGGACCAATGGGAAACCAGAGTATAACTTCTGAGCACATAAGAGTCCTTTGCAGTGACCACTTGTTCCTTCTACCTTTCTCTAGGAAAGTTACATGCTAAGCACCAATGTGCATATTATAGCTCCAATGACACTCCAGGAGTAGATAATAGCAACTGAGGGGGGAGCACTTAACCCTTTTCTTCCCCTGCCACTGACCTGCTTCAAATTGCCCTCCCCACTGGCTTTTCTCCCTGTCTAGTTCCAAATTTATGCTTGCCAATGCATTGGTGTTGCTAGTCAGAGGTATCTGCCCATGATTAAATTCCATGTCCCAGTGGAATAGCTGGTCTTTCCATTTTGAATCTTAAGAGATCATAGGCTGTTTCAGAAAGTGGGCTGGGTTGGTAAACACTTGGGTTAAGCCATAAGTGCCACAATATCTGAAATCCCATTGTGAAATCTAGCCCAGGGTTCAGTGCTGATGAAAATTCATCACATCTCTTGCCAGTTACACCACCACCTAGACTGAACCGTCAGGTTCAGCATCTTGGCAACAAGGTGTTGTGTGAACATGAAATGCGCGGAGCACTCTAATTCAGGTGGCCTCAATTCAGGCATATTCCCATCTGATAATCTGCTTCTTGCTTTCTAGGCAAATGCCTGCACCAATGATGACATTAGATTGGTGGCATTATTCCTGGATGACGGAGACAAAGCCGTCAAAACAGAGGCACTGCATGCCCTCAAAGCTTTCACTGTCGTCTGGCGGTTCAAAATCAAAATCCAGGTAACCACTTAAGGAAACTGTGTAAAAAACAACAGCTCTAGTGTGTCTGAAGTTCTTACCCTAGATCATTTCTAGAAGGCTTCATCTATTAACAATGCAGGAAAACAGCTTTTAAGGTTTTCTCAACTGTCATGCCCTCCATATGCCTTTCTTCCTCAGCATACTTTTAATATTAATTTGGTCTGTTTCATTTCTGCTGCTGATTTTATGTTGATTGTTCATATGTTTTGCCTATTTTTATTTGACTGTTTTAAAATTATTTTGGTAAGCTGCCTTTCAGATTTTTAAGGGGAATACCTATAAGAAAGGGACATGGGTGGCACTGTGGATTAAACCACAGAGCCTAGGACTTGCCGATCAGAAGGTCAGTGTTTCGAATCCCCGCAATGGGGTGAGCTCCCGTTACTTGGTCCCTGCTCCTGCCAACCTAGCAGTTCGAAAGCATGTCAAAGTGCAAGTAGATAAATAGGTACCACTCCAGTGGGAAGGTAAACGAAGTTTCCGTGCGCTGCTCTGGTTCACCAGAAGCGGCTTAGTCATCCTGGCCACATGACCCAGAAGCTGTACGCCAGCTCCCTCGGCCAATAAAGCGAGATGAGCACCGCAACCCCAGAGTCGGCCATGACTGGACATAATGGTCCCTTTACCTTTACCTATAAGAAATAAAATAAACAAAGACTGGGAGCAAGAAGGTTCAGTGCCCTGCCTCTGTAAGGCAGAAACATAGGAATATAAGAATAGTCCTGCTGGCTCAGGAAACTAACCCATCTGGTCCAGCATCCTGTTCTCACAGTGGCCGACCAGATGCCTGTGGGAAACTCTCAAGCAGGACCTGAGCACAAGAACTCTCCCCTTTTTTGGTTTCCAGCAACTGGTATTCATAAGTATTACTGCCTCCCAATGTGGAGGCAGTGCCTAGCTCTCACGGCTACTAGCCATTGATAACCTTATTCTCTGCAGATTTGTACAATCCTCTTCTAAAGGCAATTAAGTTGGTGGTCGCCACTGCCTCTGATGGCAAAATAGCTTTGCCTTTGCATGGACTTACTGTATATATTAGGATAACGGCACAGGGAAAGGGTTAAACCCTCCACTCCCAGCACTGCAGCCCCAATCAAAATCTTAACATCCTCCACAGCTGCTTTTTACATAAAAAAGAGGGTTCCTGTTCATGGATCCAAACTCTCCCTTATCATGTTTCATTTGGAGTTGCCTGCAGGAAGTACATGAAATTAGTCAATTCTGCCTCGGCCCCCAATGGGGAAAAGACTATAGCTCAAAAGCAGAGCACCCGCCTTGCAGGCAGAAGGTCCCAGGTTCAATCCCCGGGGACCCAAAGTCAGACTGGAAGACACTCCCTGCCTGAAACACTGGAGAGCTGTTGCCAATCAGTGTAGACAGTATTGAGCTAGATGGGCCAGTGGGTCTGACTCAGTATAAAGCAGCCTTCCTGCATTCCCTATCAGTGGTGGACTTTGGGCTTTACAATCTCAGTGGTGCCTTGTGCAACACCAAAATTTGGCACCCACCCATTATTCGTCATTGTTGCAGCGCCTCCTGCAGGCGAACTGGTTGTGCTCCCCTAATCCACCTCTAATCCACCACCTATGTTTGCATGGAACTTTGGATTGTAACAGCTGACATGATGTTAGGCTGCACAAACAACTGTGCTCTCTTTCTGCTTCCGTGAACCCAATGATTGGCTGGTATGCAATTTAGTTTTTACTCAGAATAAACCTGTTGAAATGAACAGACTTTGTCATGCTCATATCAGTGGGTCTACCCTGAGTAAAACTTAGCTGAATCCCACCCATGATTTTTAGTGAATCAAACCTGGATTAGTCTCACCAATGTTTGGCATCTTGAGCCCCAACGGAGCACCATTTTTGTCCCGTGCATGTTAGAACTACAAGGGCACTTAAAAAAGAGCAATTCCAACCGTCACCACCAGAGGACACCTTACCCACTGAACATAAGACACTTCTTTGTGTTTTGTCCTTGTTTTCATTCACATTTTAAAATTTCGTTTTGAATGGGCAGAGTCCTTGCAACGGGCTGAGGTTGCCCTCAGCTGCAGCCAGAATTGAAATCTGAATTCTGGGCCAGGGGAAACGAAAGGCTTTGTTCAAAACAAATTATAGGGATTTGGAGCATTTGGTCTTCCTTTACATAATCCGTTCTGCCTGTAGTGTTTAATTTCTTGCAGAATGTGAAACATTTCGCAAGGACTAGGCTGGCAGAGCGTGAGGAAGGAAGGGAATGAAAGCGGGTGGAGTGAAACATTAACCACGGTAGACCATAATGACTGGAAACTAAAGCTGCAATGCTAGACGCACTAACGTGGGAGTAAGCCCCCTAAATTCAGTGAACCTTACTTCCGGGTAGACATACATAGGTTGCTTGGGACCTGGTAATCCCCACTCAACCGGGAAGCTCACTGGGTGACCTTGGGCCAGACCCTATCTCTCAGCTTAACCAACCTCACAAGGCTGTTGTGAGGATAAACTGAAAGGGGAGAACCTATGACTCCTCAGAGGAAAGGGGGAATAGAAATGTACACAAAATAAAACAAAAGTAAATAAATGCATAAAAACACATAATTAATTTTATTTAGTTCAATCCCCCCCCAAGACTCACAAACCATCTCTGCCAGTACCTACAACATTTGCACCGAAATGTGCAACAGCCTGATAATCAAGAAGTGAGGAGCTCTTACATGCCTTGATCTTGAATACTAAAAATATAGGACGAGCTGTGATGACTGATGATTCAGTTGGTTAGAGGGTGATGCTGATAATGCCAAGGTGGCAGGTTCAATCCCGGTAAGGGGCAGCTGCATATTCCTTCATTGCAGAGGGTTGGACTGCTAGATGACCCTCAGGATCTCTTCCAACTACGATGCTACGATAATCAGTGGCGAAAGCAAATACATGCTTGTGGGTATTCTGAGTCACTCTTTTTTTCTTTTTCCACGATTCTGAGCAAAAGCTGGAAAACAGGTACAGAGGGTGAGGTCTGGTCTGGATGATACCCTGATATGATACTCATCATAGCCATAGGAGGACTATTTACACTTCACCCTGGATTGCTAGGAGGCAGTGGTGCCTCTAGGAGCCCTCTCAGCCGGAGGCCTGAAATGCTGCGGCAAAGACTTATCACCTTTTGAAGCACTCGTTGCCATCTGTGGGGTGGGGGCCTAACTGCCTGCAATACTGCTGAAGGGCAGAGTGCGGGTCTTTAAAATAAAATGCTGGTCTGTTTTCTGATGCAGGAATACGTTCCCAAGATTGTTGAGCTGGTGACTGGCTCTTGGGACCCCACCCTTCAGGTTGCAGGGTTGAGGCTGCTGAACGGGTTGAATATTCCAGACAACACCCACACTCTCCTGAGAGGGATGCTGCCGAACTTCCTGGAAATCCTTCTCATGGCAAACACTATGGCCAAGGTACAAAAAACCACAGGCAGGTACCTTCTCTTCCTCCTCAGGTACAGCGTTAGCCTGGAGTTGGGAAGGAGTACAGCTCTAGTAGTTCCTAGAAGGAAACGCTGATGGCTAATATTTCACCTTTTTGCTAAATGAACTTTTTATTTATTACATGTGGGGTTCTGCAACAAAATGTTGCAGCCTAGAGTGCTCCTGCTTGGAGTTCCAGTCACTACATTCCATTTTATTCTCCTTGCTCTCTGGTTCCCCCACCCATAGGCAGTCTGTTTGTTCTGTGGCCATTGAGTATGTACAGTCCCCACTGGGAGTTTTGTGGGCCCCTTCCCTCAGGATGTTTTTCTGTGTATTATTTTTGTATTTCTGCAAACTATGGGGACTTCTGGCACACACACCCAAGACTGCTGATATCTCCCTCTTGTTCCTGAATGGTTCTTTATTTGCTACATAATTGATGGCACTCACAGCCTGAACATCAGAAGTAGAGTGAGAAACAGGATCTATACCCTGACCTTTGATCAAATTATCAGTGTGACTTTGGAGAGCAGTTGCCAGCTCAAGTAGAAAGCACTGGATAAACCAGTGGTCTGGTTCAGTCTATAAAGTAATTTTACGCATTCATATTTTTGTATGAAATATTTCAGTATGCTCTCTCTAGGGTTTGTGTTACCCGAGTCCTCTATCAAGTCCAGGCTACCTGATCATCCAAGGAGGGAAAGATCAATCTATTCTCAACTCTGAACTTACAGTCTCAATTTTTATTCTTGCTCAGAAACCCAAATCTGTTGAAGAACATGATGTAGCCTGGAAGGTTGCTCCTTGCAGCTGAAAGGAGCAAATGTCATCTTCCTTGCTCAGCGTGGCCCATGTCTTTCCTGCAGTTTGCCACCAACCCCACTGCCCAACTAGAAAGCATTAATATTTTTATTATAATTATTACTTTGCTTGCAAAGGGGGTCTAGTACCCACCCGTGTCCACACACCCTGACATTCTCACGTTTGCTCAGGTGCAGGTTCTCAAGCTTCTTAGCACACTGGCCCAGAAGGAAGACCTGCTGTACGACATCATGAATTGTCGGGTAAGGCTTGTGCCTGCCAGCATGAGAAAGCTTTGTATTGGGGTGGGGGATAAAGAATATCAGAAGAACAGAGGTTGGGAAAGGTCAGGATTTTTTTTCTAGAAAAAGAGGCACCAGAACTCACAATGAACACCTCTTTTGTTGTCTTAGAATGGCAATGGCACCCACCTGAGAGGTGCCAGAACTAAGATCTGGAGAGTTCTGGCTGAAAAAAGCCCTGGGATAGCTGCTCTAGTTATAGGACTTTATTCAGACATAGGCATGAGAATACATGTTGCCCAGGGACTGCAACTAGGGAATCAATGCTGGCTCATTTGAAGCCACTTTGCATTCCAATGTACAAGAGCCAGCATATGAACAGGAGCCAGAATCACATCCTTTGAAGGCGAACACCCTAGCCCACCCAGTTTCTGCTCTGCCTGGAAGCAGCCACACCCTTTCATTGTTGCATATTGATATTAGAAATGTCAATCATCTAATAGGCAATAGGTCCCGTAATTCATGTTCTCAGAACAGGGTTATTTATTCCTTGTACAATGAGCAGGGCCCATGTGAGACTGGCGCTATGGCCACCAGACCTTTTGCATGCTCCAAACAATCTGGCTGCTGTACGAGACCCTTTTGACATTATTCAGTTTTGCATGGACTCTTGTGTATGTGCTGAGCATGCACATCCACAAATTCCCATGGTGGAGAAATAGGCCACATCTTCTTTTAAATCCTTAGCCTCTCATAGGGAGACTTAGCTGAGAGGTTTAAGAAGTGCTGGAAAGCTGAAAGCATGGCTCCTCTGGCCTAAGTAGGAAACAGGACATGGCAGGAGTTCCTGGAAGCTCCAGCTAGGCTCATTTAGCCTGCCCAGGTGACCGAAGGATACAGCTGCAGCACACGGCAGATGGGAGCTCTGTCAGCAGGCTGGTTGCTTATGCATTAACCAAAAGGAGGAAATGTATCGCCAATGAAAGAGAACAAGACGACAGGTTTTGCATAAATTCAGCAAATGCTAATTCATATGTATACACAATACATGTCACCATAGCGAGGAAGACTGATGTTGGTGACCTGTGCTGATGCTCAGTCTGTGGTCCATGTGCTAACAATTCAAGGGAACTTCCTGCTCTCCCATCGTACAGTTCTTTGTCTTTAAACTGGACTTGGATTGGCTAGCCCTTTAACTAGAGGCTTGTCCTCTGTAGAGTAGAACCATATGATCACATATCCCCTAAATTAGGGTCCAACTCTGGAGCAGAAACCCAGGAAGTCTTGGAACCAAGTTCAGGCTTTTAGTCTGGTGGCTCCCTCTTTTACCATCACTCACACCTGCCCCCACTGGCACGAAAGTTTCTCTGTTGCCACAGGAGTGTAGGGAGCTGCACCATGCTCAGGACTCTGTGTTCTGGTGCATGTAAAAAGATCAGAACCTCTTGGTCGACAAAGGAAATAATGGCATCCTGCTGGTTGTAGCTGCTCCATTTCCTACATCATCCCCAGTGACAGAGGTTGAGAGTGAGGGTTAATATTGTCATTAACTACTTATTCACAGATCGACATGCATGGATCAGGGCCCTGTATACCATCCACCCCCATTGTTCAGCCTGGACACTGAGGTCCAGCTCTGAGGGCCTTCTGGCGCCTCCCTCACTACAAGATGTGAGGTTGCAGGGAACCAGGCAGAGGGCCTTCTCGGTGGTGGTGCCCACCCTGTGAAATGCCCTCCCATCAGATGTCAAGGAAATAAACAACTATCTGACTTTTAGAAGACATCTGAAGGCAGATTATGTTTATTATGTTTTTATGTGTTGGAAGCTGCCCAGAGTGGCTGCACAACACAGCCAGGTGGGCGGGGTGTAAATAATAAAATTATTATTATTATTATTATTATTATTATTATTATTATTATTATTATTATTATTATCATGGGGATGAGGAGGAATGAGGGGAAGGAAGATGAAGGAAGATGAGAAATTGACTAATGCCATTTGTGGTGTTTCTCCCCAAGACACCCGCTGAGTTCCTGAGCCTCTTCCAACCATCCCTGCCAGGGAACCTGCTCTATGAGATGTTAGTCTTTGTGGAGCGCCTCAGCGAAGGGCGCCTCTCCCCGCAGTACCAGTCGATGCAGTGGCAGTACAGCGACAACTCCCTTCATGAAACCATCTTTGGCAACAACTCCCGCCTCTCCGACCGCCTGCTTGCTCTCATCATCCACCCAGAGGAGGAGGTGCAGGCTCAGGCCTGCAAGGTCATCCTCAGCCTCCGGCTCAACAGGGAAGAGAGCAAGGTGGTCAGTGCCCTCCCCTTTGGGGCCAACATCAGTGTCTACCCCCTGGAATCAACAAGGATTAGCCAAGTCTCCAACCCCTCTGACCTGAGCAGCCACACTCTCGGTCCCAATAACGTCTCCTCTGAGCCCACTGGCACCAACGTCTCCTTTGACAGCACCCATGATAACAGCGGGCGTAGCTTCCACACACTCCAAGGCACTGATGAGACTGGACACAGCTTCTATCCCCTTCCAAGAGCTGACCACAGCTTCTACCCCCTTGAGACCGTCAGCAGCCACATTATTCAGGACCAAAGAGTCAACAGCTTCAATATTCCTCCAACTTGCTATTCCGGTGAGAGTGACAACAGTGTTTAAAGGGCCCATTTCTAGACGAAAGAGCGAATGATAAAAGAGTTGGAGAAGAGATGACATCACCATGTAAGGAAAGGGTCCGGGCATGTAAGCATTCAGGATCCTACCTTCTACCTAACAAAGCTTCTATGTGCATTAGAATCTGGAGTGTACTGATCATTTGCTCATTACCATCAATGTATGGTCTGCTGAACTTTGCTGCTCCAGTTCAAGGTTCAGAGTGCTCAGAAAATCAGGTCCATCCTAATGTCTGGCAGCCTGCACTCATGGTGGTCTCTGAAGGAGTGTCTCTAGAGTTAGGTTAGAAACATTAAGACCGTGCCAAAATAATGGGGAAAGTTGCCTGGAGAGAAAGATCTGGCGTGTTACTGAGAAACCAGTAGTTGGTCAGTAGCTTTTATTGTTTATAACTAATGGTCATCACAATACAGTATGAGCACAAACCACACAACTACACAACGAAAGACATTGCATGCACCAGACCAGAACAAATCTACAATGTTCAAAATTTAGCAATGTTCCTTCTGGTCAGTGTCTCTGGGTTTTGGCACTTGCACTATCCAGAAAGTTTGCCCTTATCTTTCTTGCCCCTAATGGAAATAGTGCAGCCTATAGCTGATGAACTTATCAACCTCTGCCAACAACCATTTAATTTTCAAATCATCTGGTTGACCTTCTAAGGTGATCTGAAAAGGGGAGATAAACTTAGCTCTGGGTGAATCCACACAATAGGCAATATAAAATATAATGTACTAGATCCTCAATATATATATGATCCACATATACAAAGGCACCCTTTTACATATTTGTTAGTATATCTCCCAGCCAGATATTCAGTAGGCATTGTCTGAAAACTGAGCTGGGTGAAAGCATGTCTTACTGGGGGGGGGGGGGAGTTAATTCTCGCAAGTACATAGCCCTTTTTGTGGTCTCTTTTAATTTTACTGTACCAAGTGGTGGATTTACAATTTTTTGTATATTCAAGGTCTTTTTTGCATCTTCGCCAAACACAATATCAGTATTACTTCTGGGGAGATTGAATGACTCTGCATCAGACCTCTACAAGATTTTAGCCAGCCTTCCCTTTTCTGCAAATCTGAAAAACAACTTTGGGTTATGTGTTGTTCTGGCTGCAATGATATTTCCCCCCAGTACAAAAACAAGCCTTTATAGAGGGAAGACCCGATTCAGTCCTTAGTAGTGCTCCAGGTGTACTGTGTGGCAGTGCCAACATCACATGCAGGAATTTATTTTGACATGCATCAAGTTCCTCCCTGCAATGGTAACCCAGATAGGTGAACCACATAAAAGGTGAGACACAATCTTGGCCACAAAATTCTTTAGTGTTGGTTCAGCTAAATGATGGCCCTCTGTGTAATACAATTTCTTTATAGGCCCCAATAAGCTTGTAGCTGAAAGTGTTGTTGCTTCTAAATCAGTGTGGTTCATGTTCTAAATTGGACACACTAGTAGATTGTGGCCTGGTACAAGGTTGATTGCAACAGGAGCATTATTACCATGCAAGTATATGGTGAAAGATTAAGAAATGGGCCTTCAAATGCATATTTGGGTTAAAAGTGGGTACATGATCCAGACCAAAGAATGCAATCTAAAGGGTATAGTAAGTAATAAAATTATTTTCAACCAAATGGTGTGGTTCATGTGAATGGACAAAAGAGGTTTGAGAATATGGATATGAATATGCTGTGCTGAACTGATGTATATGGGTGTTTTGAGAAAGTATGTCTGCTCTGTGTTAGATAAGGGCTTTTAGCAGGTTGGATGAGGGGTATATTTAGAAGTATTTTCCACTTAAACAAATTGTGGTGGTGTGTGGATTAGTTTAGAAACTTGTGAGATATGTGCAGACATTGGAATTATATTGGGCAATGATAACTGCTGCATGGATGTGTGAAGGAGAACAGGAGTGTGTGTTCATATTGTAAATGTTGGTTTCTGCTCTCTGAGTCCTATGCACATGCACCTGCTTGCTACGTTCCTTCACTCTGCCAATGAGTTCCTTATGCAGAGTGCTGTGCCCATGTGTCAGCTGCTTTCTTCCACTGAGACATCAGAAAGGACCATGTGGCCAATTAAACTGCAATGTATGTACAGAGGTAGGAATTACATTGAGGAATAATCATCACAGAGGAGAATAGGAGAGCAAGTGCATCTTTAATGTTTTTCCTCAACTTTTAATTTTCTTGCTGGGTCCTCACAAATGCCATAGTCGGTGTTGGTGATAGTCCCGATAATTGTCCTGTCAACCTCACAGCTTAATCCATTTTCACAGGGACACCTGTAGTATATCCCAGTAAGGTGCTGCAAGAGATACAAAGATGTAGATCAGAATTCACATCTTGACTAGAGGAAAAGCTACGTATACAATGTCTTCTTCATTCTGCTAAGCTGACCAGGCTTGAACATCATCCTGCACTCCTCACCTTTCACTGTATTTGATACCCACTTCAGAATATTTGCCACATATATGAGGCTGCTTTAAAGTGAGTGATGGGTTCTTCTAGATGACTTTAAAAAAAAACCTAATTCAATTCTGCTGCTTCTCATGTTCACTCTCTCACACAAATCTTTTCAGCTTCTCACCATCTCCAAAATTCATTACTTCATCCAATACCACTACATCTTCCTTCACTTTCCTAAGTATCTCTCAGGTTCACAGTTGTAATTACCTTCCCTGGCTCTCTTCTTTTGCTTCATCCTTCACTTATACTCATTTCCTCTATCCTTGGTTCTGCTGCTTAGCTTAATCTTCCCAGCCCATCATTATGAGCACAATACTTCTCTCTATTCATCTCTCCGCTGGTTTCTTCTTTCTTGTCTGACATTCTTCTGAATCTCCACTGACATTTTTAAGCCACCAACAAAGCAGATGAAGGCCAGAAGAAACACCAGTCATTCCTAAGGAATAGGAAATGCCACTTACCCACCGAGAGCACTCCTGAAACTCAGCTGCTTTGTCTGCACAACGAGCCAGGCTTAGGCCACTCCCTCTGTGACAGCATCCATTTTTGCATTGGAGACTGTTGAGACATAGCTCTCCATTCTCCTATAAGGTAACCATGATTAGATAAGGTGTGAGCAACAGGATAAATGCCCATGAAGATGGACGCAGGTGGCGCTGTAGTGTAAACCACTGAGTCTCTTGGGCTTGCCAATCAGAAGGTCAGTGGTTCAAATCCCCATGACAGAGCTCCCGTTGTTCTGTCCCAGCTTCTGCCAACCTAGCACTTCAAAAGCATGCCAGTGCAAGTAGATAAATAGGTACTGCTGTGGTGGGAAGGTAAATGGTGTTTCCATGCACTCTGGCACTTGTTACAGTGTTCTGTTGTGCCAGAAGCAATTTAGTTATGCTGGCCACATGACCCAGAAAGCTGTCTGTGGACAAACGCCGGCTTCCTCGACCTGAAAGCGAGATGAATGCCGCAACCCCATAGGCGCCTTTAACTGGACTTAACCGTCCAGGAGTCCTTTATCTTTTATCTTTAGCATGAAGATGAAGGCCAGACGAACCACCATCCATTCCCAAAGCATAGCAGAGAACAAAGCCAGCCAACCAAGGGAGTGATACGAAAGCTTGAAGCCAAACCCAGTTCTCACAGGTCTATAGTCCCTGAATAGAGGATTTCATGGAATCTTATGGACCTTATATTTAAGTAACATAAAATTGATTCTGCCGCACTCATGTCCTTTCCAAGCTGCCACTAGAGATACTGTGTTGTCATCATCCCTCAACCTCACAAAAGAAACTTCCCATATAGGCAGGAAGGTACCTTGTGTGCCCTGGTTTTTATGCTGATATCCTAGAGTACCCTAACGCTCAAAGTGTTTGTTTGATACTCCTATTCCTAAAGTGAACTGGGGCAACTAAAGCATTTCTGAAATGAATCCTGAAATGGATCATATGCATAAATCAAACAAAGTGTCTGAAGAACTCCCGTAAAAGTCTTTCCCAATTACATGACTGGGTAGCAATTTCAATACTAGAGAGGGTCCCAAGAGGCAGACACATGGCAAATCCCTCGCATCAGGGATGCTTCTGGAAAGGGTACAGCAAGAGTACCCAGTAACCTCTTACCAGATTCAAGATGAGTCCTCTTTGGCTAGAAAAGGCCTCTGCCAAGGCAAGTGTCAGCAGCAACAAAACCCAAGGGCTCTTCATTGCTTCTTAGCAGTAAGCCAAAGGTTTGATCTGGTGCACCTAGGACAAGAATCCAGAACGTGGCATGTTTCAGACTTATAAAGCCTACCCTCAAAGTCACATGGGTGCCTTCTTGCAAAAGATATGCGTACATGTAATGGAAAATGCTGTGTGTGTTAAAAATAAAGAAAAAAACAAACAAGCCAGTCAAAATCAGCCAAGGCCACAGGAGAGTATCATGTGCAGTCAGCCTCGATAGCTCTGTTGGTTAGAACAGATGTTTTCAACCTTTTTGAGTCCATGGCTCCCTTGACCAACTACATTCTTTTTGAAGCACCCCTGTGGGGCTCAGGAGCCCAGTTATGTCACCCCTTGCCTGCAGAGCTGGCAGCCCCTTGCCTGCAGAGTTGACAACTCCCTCCATTGTGGACTGTTCCCTCAGCCACCTCTCCATGGGAGTCCTTTGGGCAGCTGCTGCTGCCGCCCCTGGTCTCTGAACTGCCCAGCCCCAAAGAGAGGTGTTTCCTCACACTGCCCCTCAGGGGCCCGGAACTTGTCTCTCCATTCCCAACAGTGAGGGCTGGTGGCTGGCTGGGCTCCCTTTCCCACTTGCTTACTTACTCCAGCAACAGCACCCCCTGCCAGAGGCATCATTCGCCTGAGGAGCTTGTAGCCATGGCTGCTGCAACAAACAGCTGTGCAAGCCTTTGGGGAGCACAGATGAGAGAGGGCATCAGAGGGAGGGAGGGAAAGAAAGAGGGCCAGGGGCCAGTATTGCCCATGGCACTCCTGACCATCATTCAAGGCACCCCAGGGTACCATGACACACTGGTTGAAAGCCACGGGGTTAGAACATGGTGCTGCTAATGCCAAGGTTGTAGGTTTGATCACTGCATGGGACAGCTGCCTATTCCTGCATGTTTACACTCTCAGAAAGAACTGGAGCACATGTGCAGATGTTTGGATATAGCAGATATAATCGCACCAGGCATGAATCTGGTAGGGCAGGTCCTCCCTTCTTACCTTTCACGGAAGGCTTATACTTCCAGAGGAAAGGATAACTTGCTGCTGGGTAAAAACAACAGAAAAGCTCACTATTACTCATTTCATGGCCCTTTCATCTTCTTGAATATCTAGCAGGACTGCCAACATAAGGAACAGCAGGCAAGTGTGAAAGGCTTGCTCTTTCCCAGAGCTATTATTCAGACAGCCTGAGATATGAAATCACCTTGAGTCCAGTAACAGATACAGTCTGCTGGAACTTTCTCAGGGCACAGGTGTGGACTTTTTGGATTGCAAGGCCAGGCTCAGGTGTTCAGGGAGATGATTTTTTGAATGCTCTCAGCAGTTAAGTAAGTTTCAGTTTAGACTTGCAGGTCCCAATGTGGGGCACATGCCCCACAGAGGGACAATTTGATTTTTAAGAGGGGGAATTCAAGCAGGAAAGCTTCCAGTTGTTGAACTGAACTTCCTCTTCCACCTTCCCCTGTATGCCCCTTGTGCTTCACACCCCAGCTCTGCTTTGGGTTCCCCCCAACTCTGTAGAGCAGATTGGGGGAGGTGCAGGGGCACATGGGAGGAGGAACAGGAGAATTGGACCAGGTACACATAATATATAGTTATGAGTTTGGGTGGGATCATTCTGGACGAAACTGTGGGTCACTACCAGGGTTGGCCGATCCATGAGGTGAGATGAGGCAGTTTCCTTGGGGTGACAGGCTCTGGAAAGATGGGAGCGGTGGCAGAGCCAGCCTCCGTGAAGCATGGCCTGTGCTTGCTGACCTCCCCCCCCCTTCTGTGTGCTTAACCGCCCCCTGCTAACAACAGGTGGCAGCTGCGTAGGTGGGTGCCTGGCTGCAGGTGTGTAATGGAGGAGGAGCAGGTGGGTGGGAGTGCTGTGGGTGTTCAGTGGTGAGGGGGTGGCATTTTCTGCTTTGCTTCTTGCCCTTCCAAACCTTGGAATGGTATGGCATGGAATGAAGATGGAATGAAGATATGGTTTTATGGTTGCTTCACCTTGTTCCTTGCTCAACCCACAGTTGTATTATCCATGCCACTGCAAAGTTGCTGAAAACAAACTCACCTAGATGGCAGAATGAGAGCATACTGGAGCTTTAGCTGTCTAACACACAAAGTGTCTTAGAAGCTAAGCTAATGCTGTGATTTTTTCATAAAAACATCTTTTAACCGTAAGCTTCAACTACATTTCCCTTGAATATTCCAAAGACCTTGAAAAACACAAAAATGTAGCTACCTTGGAAAGTTGTCTCCATCCTTGCAGAACACCTCCGCAAATCACAGAATATGAAGTGTTGTGATTCAGGGGCTACTGAAATGAATGTATTTTATATAGTGAATAGAGAGCAGCTAGCATTCTTTTGCATTACATCAGGTATGAGCACTTGGTCTCTGAGGGAGTCAGAATTATAATGGGTCAATCAAGAAAATAATGAACAATTCATTGATAAAACCCTACTAAGCTTCAGTTAGTCCTGGAGGAAGTGGCTGATGAAAGCCTGGAAAACCACTGTCCCCACTTGGATGCCAAAGGCATAAACAGATGTTCAAAACTGCCATTCGTCCCCGTCCTACACCCGGATCGGATTGTATCCCCGCCTCGTCCAATTTAGTGTATATTCGTGCTGTGCGCAGCTGTTGCAGCCTGCCTCCTTCCCCCTCGCTCTACTCGCCTTCCATTCCCTTCTCTCCCCTTGGCTTTCTCTGCCGGCCGCTGTCCGTGGTGCTGAAGCAGAGCGCGGAAGAGAGAACCGGGGGAAGCAACAGCAGGGAGGAGCTTCCCTTTGAAGGGCATGTAGCAGCCGCCGCTTAGAAACCGGGAGATCCGGGAAAAGAAGGAGGAGGAGCCACGGCTAAGTAACCTTCAGGCTCTCGCAGGCTCTCAGGGAGCAGATCAGAACAGAAACTTAACAGGCATTCTGGAGACCGGGAAGGGTCTCTGAGTCTAGAACTACTTCCCAGAGACCTGAAGTACCGTCTAGGATTGGGAAGCTGAGCCTGCAGCCCCAATTCCGCAGCTCCAGAGCATCTACCCGCTGCTCCCCCTCCCATTTCCTGGCGTAAGGAAGCAGCCAGCTTGCTGAGCGTCTGACTTTCACCTCCTAGGACCCCTGTCCAGTGCTGACCCTTACCACCTGTTTCCTAGAAGAAACAACCCACCCTAGGAGTCGCCATGGGGAAGATGCTCCCAGCCCAGGAGGCAGCAAAAATCTACCACACCAACTATGTGAGGAATGCCCGAGCCATGGGGGTCCTGTGGGCCCTGTTCACCCTCTGCTTTGCTGTGATCATGGTGGTGACTTTCATCCAGCCCTACTGGATCGGGGACAGCATTGACACACCACAGGCTGGCTACTTTGGCCTTTTCTCCTACTGCATTGGCAATGCCCTTACAGGGGAACTCATCTGCAAGGGCAGCCCGCTGGACTTTGGCACCATCCCCTCAAGTGCCTTCAAAACGGCCATGTTCTTTGTGGGCATCTCAACCTTCCTCATCATTGGCTGCATCTTCTGCTTCAGCCTCTTCTTCTTCTGCAACGCAGCCACTGTCTTCAAGGTGTGCGCTTGGATGCAGCTGGCAGCATGTGAGTGGGGCTTAGGGGACCTGGAGGGAGAGGGGAAGACACTCTTGTAAGAGTCACACACCTGCGCTAATGGGAGTAGCCTCAGGGCCAAGCAATATCATTTTGGGGACAACATAGCTCTTTGGCTCTGTTTTCCAAAGGCCACCTGTGTAGATATAATTCAAATCCGCCGGTGGCCATTTTGGATTCACACTACATTGGCACCAACACAAACCAGGTTTTGGAACATTAAATTTGCTGCTGAAGCTCCCAGTACATAAGATGGTAAGTGAAATTGGTTTTGCGATGTATATATGAGTTCCTTAAATAAAGCATTTCCAACTTCTTATACAAGTGGTTGCCCAGATTACATGGATGCAAACCCTAAATTGTCACTGCAGCCAATCATTGCTCCCTGATCAGTGCACCTATATGCTTCATATGATGGCAAGTGAATCCTTGTACAATTCATATTTTCTTATTTTTGAACGTACACTTAAATATGCAATATGTGAAGTCTTCCATAGACACCTTTTTGTCTTAAATTTCCAGATGGGTAGGCAGGTCAGTCTATTGCAGGGCAAACGATGAAGTCTTGTGGCACCTCAAAGACAAACAAATTCATTATGGCATAAGCTTTCGTGGACTACAGTCAACTTTCTACTCTCCGTAGATTATCCTGTTTAATCTGGTGTTTACGTAATGAATAAGAGCGACTGCCTAATTAAGCCCTGCTAGTTATGGCAATGTCCAAGAGAAGGCACAGCTAGGATTTGGTGAAGCTTTTAGCTGTCCAGACTCAGTCCTGCTAGGTCTGTGCAATTCTACAGACAGAAGAAGTTGACATATAATCAAGCCACTTGAAACCTTTTGAAATATTTATACCAGTGAGAAATGTTGATAGCCTTCTTATATTACCTGCAGAGTAATACCTGCAGAGTAACAGGTGGAAGATATATTTGGTGGGAGACATTGGTGGCATAAACCATGATGAACAACACTGTATTTTGTGGTTTTATATTCTGATTTTATCCTGTGAACCGCCCCAAGACCTGAGGGTATAGGGCAGTATACAAATGTAATTAATGATAAGAATAAGAATAATAAGGGAAGCCTCTGTTTCCAGCTGTCTCCAAAGCTTAGGAGTCAGAGGCTTGAAAAGGCCCGCAAGTGGCTCACAGTGACCAAAAGAAAAGGATGGGTAAGCAGGGGGATGTGAGTGTTTAATTATTTCATGTACAAAATTTCATGTTTCATGTTGCCATATTGGCTGCCAAGAAAGATGCCAAATAGCAGCATTGATCTATTTTATGATACCCACTTGCATAACTGTAGGAGAATATTTAAACAATGTATGACTCTTCATCTTACCGGTTTAGTATCTTAATCCCATACATGACCAGTGAACCCATTTATTCTGAACTGGAGGGTCACTGAACTTATTTACCAAAGACTTACAGAATTGTCTGAGATCTCAGGGTGTGAAGAATGAACCTCTGCTTTCTGGAAAGATAACATTTATACATTTCACTGTAATCTGGGAGAGAAGGTCAAATCAAACTGTGCATGGCACATTAAGTAGAAGTCCTAGCAGAAACACCAACTATGATCTAAGACAGGAAGGGATGCGGGTTATAATGAAGAGGAAGCTTATGGGAAGCTAATTAATCAGTTTTCTTTCTTTATAAAGTCCATCCTAGGGACAAAGCAGTGCCAGAGAGTTGTCACCATCATGTTATGGCATTGTAGTCTAGGCTATCACAATTCTTAGCGGCAGAGATCAATTGTGTCTGTAAGCAAGGAAGACAGAAGGCAGCACATTTATTACTGGCATGAAAGAATGCTCTGCAACAGAGGTTATACTGTCTCTTGATGCACTGGTGTATAGTAGTATATCAAAGTACTGTAACTATGACCATGTGGCTGCTTTAGAGCATCAATTGCTGCATGTCACAGAAAGAACATTCACAATGGATATTAACAGAGCTTTACGGGATGCTTTTTCTACCACACTTGCCAGTGATGAAAAATGCTTGTGCAGCCCAGAAGGGCTTGTGTTAACATACAAATAATGATTCCATGACAACAGAAGCACTTAAACAAGTCTAATTCAGAACAGCAATGCTACATAAATGAACCCCATTCCATACTTATGCAGTAATCCTGGCTTATTTGGTTGTTTACAGCTTGGTTTGTTTGGATGAGTCATCTTGAGCTTTTTGCTCCATTAGCAGCTTCTGTTCTCCTTGTAGGAGAGGTTAATGATCTGTAGATATCTCATTAGTGGCTTGTCTGTCTTTGCTACAGGCCAGCTAGGCTGACTGTCAGTCCCATTCAGCTCTTGGATTCTATTTCAAAAGGAATAGGAACACCACAAGTGCATATTACTGTTTTAATCCTTTCATAGTTTTCCCCAAAGATAAATGTAATTCAATGTTAGACGAGGTGCCAAGAAAAATCCACAGTTCTTTTCAGAGCTACTATTACTGGATTCTCTAAGGAGCAGAACTTGACCAGTCCATCAGATTAGCTAAACCATATCTGTAGAGTAGATAAAATGCCCTAACACAATTACTACAGGTGAAATAAAGCCAGTAACATCTTGAATCTGGGGATCTCCCGTTGGTTTAGAATATCTGTGCAGTATTCTAAAAACACATGAATGTACTGCGACCACCATTCTGCATCCCTCATTAGACAGGATTATATTACAAAAGGGATTGTAGTTATTGCAGCGGCACAACTCAGCAGTGAAGATGCTGCTGTGCTTGCAGAGGACTTGGTCCTCACACTGCAGCTTCCTATGATGGATGTGGCCCCAGGCACTGCTGAAGAACAATTCACAGATCCCTTTTGTAATGTGTAAAGCTTCTTCTGCGTTTATCTGTGGCAATGTGTTATCTCAGATATCTAAATAAAGTTGTCATAAATAATGCAAGTGGTCCCAAGGGAAGTAATTTTGCATTCAAGATCCTGGAACTGAAGTGTTGCCAAGGGAACAAAGAAATGATGCAAAAGTACATCTCTCAGCAAAGAAACTCCAACAAGACTTATTTTTTAGAGATGCTACAACCATACCACTTAAATGTACGAGATATAATATGCTGATGTCACAGGCAAACTATATGCATGTGCACTTAAGAGAAAAAGTAGATTGCATGAGGCATATATGTTATATTCCAGAAAAACAAGGTGCCTACTACAATGATAATCCATATCTAGCAGCCTTCTTCCTAGTCTTAGATGCATGAGGTTGGGGTGTGGTTACTCTGTAGTGAAGGACCTGGTGCTGAAAATTGCTTCCACACATTCATTAAGCTAACATAGAACTGTGCCCATCAAAGGAAGATGGTGAATGGCAATGACCTTCTCCATGCTGTGGAGATGAGTGGCAGTTTGCAAGAGATTCTGCCTTGTGACACCATTGATGCAACACTGAGCAAAATCACTCCCTTTGTGTCGTTTGGCTCTCTTTTCATTCAGCCTCTCTTCCCCCTCCATCCCACAATTTCTGGGAGAGATTTGAGAGACATTACTGGAACCAAGATTATGTTCGAAAACCTTCTTGCACCATGCAAACATCCTGAATGAGACAAGATGCCTGCAGTCATCTGTTTGGAAATCTTATTAATGCAAAGCATCTTTCCCTGCAGGTGCAGGCTTGTCAATAGGCTGCCTGCTCTACCCTGATGGCTGGGACTCACCTGAGGTGAAACGTATGTGTGGCGAGAAGACTGACAAATACACACTGGGGGTGTGCACAGTGCGCTGGGCATACATCCTCTGCATCATTGGGATCCTGGACGCCTTCATTCTCTCCTTCTTGGCATTTGTGCTTGGCAACCGGCAAGACAATCTCCTTCCATCTGACTTCCAAGTGGATAATAAAGGTGATCCTATTGTGTATATGGAATCTCTCAGGGCAGACACCACCCTCCACCCGCCTAGTACCTTGTAGGATAGCATTAGGCATGCATTCAGAAGTGCCAGGACTATGGGATATGATGAAGGAATGGTGGTTCCGAGCTGTGCTTAACTGCATAGCTTACCCAGATGTGTGCTCATGCAGGAACAGTAACTGCAGTGGGCAATTTGAGTTTATTTCAATTATTACCTTTATATCCAGCCTTTCTTCCATGGTGAAACTCCAGCTGGCAAATAGTATCCAGCTTGCCTCCCATCCAGGTACTGACCACACCTGCTTGACTTGAGCATAGTTGCTTCATCATGTGGTGGTGGGGAGCTCAGTCCTTGTGCCATGGTACGGGGAGAAACCAAGGATTTAAAAGAGGGGGCTTACTTGAAGGGTGCACATGTCAAGGCTTCTGCATAACTATATCCCTGGAAAACAGCCTGTAATGCAAATGCTTCTGCATGAATGCCAAAAACTCAAGCCTATGTATACAACTCCAAGCAAGCTTCTAGCAGGTGTAGGTATGACTCGCCCCTTAAATATATATGTTTGCTAGATACTAAACAGCACCACAATAGCCCTGTGGAGAGATGATCTATCTTTTCCTCATTGCCCATCATCCTTCAAAGCCCTGCTCATCCACAGAATTCAGGTCTAGTCAGTTGTGATGAAGCCGATACACTTCCAGTGCAGTCCTTATTGGTACATTGGGTACTAAATTGAGCCAGTTCTCATTAACTGCAAGCGCAAATTGCAAATACAGAAAGGGAGTGACATCCTTTTTTCATATATAATCATGGCTAGTGATGGCTTTCAATTTAGTACTAGACGTTCAAGCTGCACATCACACACCTTCTCCCCTCCCTGAGTAAGTGTGGGCTCATGTGCATATCATAACACTCTTTTGGGCCATGAAACAAGGGCTCCTTAAATATTAGTCATGAGGCCTGGATACTTTTCAGGGTCACCATTTGTTGAATGTTGTGTTTTTTGTCTTGCAGAAGAAGGAAATGAATGAAGACAAACAACCTCAAGTGTACCTTGATTGAAGTGGGCGACATACACATTCCAACTATGACGGTGGAGTCCAGAAGGCTGCTTGATACAGGCTCCCAGACTTTTATTGCCTGCAGACATTCAATTGTGCTATGACACAAAACCAAAGGCACCTCAAAGGGGGGGGGGAGTGAGGACTCCTTTTGTAAAATTAACCCATCTTTCTGCAGAAAGATCACCTACTAGATTCTCAAAACCTTTGCCTTTGCCAAGAACTATACCCAAATTAACTTTAACTGAAGATCTGCTATGCAAGAATCAACATATTCATGACATTCTCTTTTAACTGAGGGATCCAATCAATCAAGAGACAATGCAGGCATATAATAAGTAACAAGCAGCCTATGTGAAGTAATCTGTTCCCTCCTTTGTTTACATGAAGCCAGAGTGGGAAGCCACAAAAGTAACTGAGGCCCAATGACAGGCATGCCCAGGAGGATAGTAGACTTCCTTCTTTGAAGAATGACTTTCTATCCTGCACTACAGAGTGATCGTGAAACTTCCTTCCAAGTCATGAGTTTGCTGTGCATCAAGGAAAGGTGCTGACCATGGAGAATATCTCATTAGGTGTGCAGTTGCTTGCAGTTTTCCAAATTTGGTCTTTTATTCTGTTCTTATGTTCAGTGTAGCCTGAGGTTTTCCGTAAAGCATAGATGAAAGAAATCTGCAGCAAAAATTAGCAGTTCCAACAAGATGCAGTAATGCTGGTACCCAGAAATGCATTACCAACTACTAGCATGTTTTGCTTGTTCTGTATTTCTGTAGATCCCACTAAGATACCAAAAGAACTACAGAACAAGCAAAACATGCTAGTAGTTGGTAATGCATTTCTGCAGAATGCTCTGTCCACTGCACAGAGCGTATTAGAAATAAGCTCAAATGATAAGATTATGCTAAACAGATCTACTCTGAAACCCAAGAGTATTAACTGGATTTCTCTTTATGGTTAATTATCTGGGACAATTCAAACATCTCCTCCTGCAATGAGACCAGTATTGCATTAAGATGATACAGAGTTAAAAAAAACTGCTAGTATTGTAATGTAAATCTTAACTTAGACCATGATAATGAAATGCCTGATCAATTATGCATTGTGGTTTATGCTTTCAAGAATTAATTTCATCATCTTTTCTCCAGCAGTCTAAAAGCAGACCACCATTTCCTGAACTCATCAGCCACCAATATTCTTTGTTTCCTTTTCCTGCCCTGCAGCCATGCAACTAGATCACTATATCCCCATAACACAAAAGTGCTTGGATTTAATTTAAGCTTCTCACTGTCTCACAGCCTGTTCAGATAAGAGGCTCTACTGTACGAAACCTGTGGATGAATATAGACAGCATATCAAAAGTACCTGTGGATTATTTAATAACCTGTTTATTGTGCTGCTGCATTTACAAAGAAAAAAAGACAATGCACCCAATAGAAAGAATAAAAATGTATTTTTTTCCTTCAGGTTTTAGAACGACAAAACAAGTACAAATCTGTTAGTGAGCACTTTATGGCAATTTGGAAGTTGAGTGAATCCAATGTGAGCCCCCAAATATGTAGGCGATCCTGACAAGCTACCTCTTGTATTATCCCAGAACTTCTCTCTTAGTGCAAAAGAGGTGGCAGCAGCCTTCTTCGGTGGAGGGGAACCTATATCAAAACCCAAGAGATTCAGCCCCCACACCTAGGAGCATTTTGTTCCATTCAGGTAGGCAAGATGTTGATGCAAACTAGGTTGCATTGACACCGGAAATTCAATTCTCCCTGCCAGCAAGTTTTCACAGTATTCAAAAAGAAAGTATGTATTTATACATTCTATTTCGATCCTTACAGTCAAGCAAAGAAGTGCTTCTTGGAGGTGAGGATGATACTTTAGATAACAGGAGTATCATTTAAAACTATTGGAACCTTTTCCTTTTCATCTTAAGATTGTACAAAGAGAACATTGCTTAAGATCTCCTAAATGGACATGCAGCACAAATTTTGCAAAAGCCTCAGTCAGGTATAATATGACAGTGCAGCCAAATTCCAAAGTGAAGGAGGTATGATGGTTAAACTTCCATTTAAGATAAAGTGAAATAAAACTGCACCAGATTATTTTTTTTGCAAAGGATAACGAGGGTTTAAGATGACTATAAACTGGGATTTCTGCCAAGAGAAAACAACCGAGAAGAGTGTTTTCCTGCTGGTAGCTTTTGCATTGAATTGTCCCTCAGAGTGCCTTCAATTCTGAGTCCTCCAGCAGTTTCCAGCCTGGGAGAATTTTGCAATCTCAAAGGCCTATTTGGTCCATGGGAAGTCTCCAAACCTTACATTTGAGCAAGATGCTGGGGATTTAAAAAAACAAACCTGGGAAAACCTAGGAGACACTCATTGTAAAACTAGCAAGAGTTACATATCTTTCTAATAAAATAAAAAGCCTACAAGAGTCAGTCACAACTAACCCCTTTTCCTAGGAGTTTTACAAGCTTGCGTTGTATGTTCTCTGCTGAGCAACAATGGCTGTAATGATTCTGGAGAACAGAATTTGACACTTCATCTCTAGGGGTGGGTGGGGAAGATTCAAACTACTCTGCTCCCCTAGATTATTTGTTCTGCTGTTAATACATAGGAAGAAATTCTATTCGAAAGGGAATTTCTAGAGTCCAGCACCTTGGACAGTTAACAGGGTATATATATCATTACATTCATTAACCTTTGGAAATAGGGTGATTGATAGTCTGGGTACAGTTGGAAAGACAGCCCCCAATATTACCTTTCCTTATTGTTGAAAAGGAAGAACATATCCTGAAAACGTAACTGCTCTCTCCTAAAAAGACAATTTCACACAAGGCCAACAAGGCCCCTGGGGGCATAAGGGAGACCTATGGAAAAAGTGGTCTGCCACAGGCTGGATCACCTCCTGGCTTTTGTAGCAGAAACCATGCCATTGTCAAATGCCTTGTGGGCCACTGTACACTGTTGGCAAGCCCCATATTGCCTGGGGCTGCATGTTGGGCACTGAACTTGGGCAACCTGGCTGCCCCTCTGCAGCCAACAAATGCATAGAGCCATACTTGTAAAGAGACAGTGACCTCTACCAATGTCGGCTGCCTTTATTTTCCATGTGAAACTTACTCGGGTTCACATGCTACGGCTTTGGAGAGCAGCTTATTTCACGGGACTCAGAAACCCAAGTGAACATGGAGGGGACAAAAAAAATGGTGCTAAAAAAAGAGAGATACAGTTCAAAAGAAGTCGTTTCAAAGGATTAAATGTCTAAAACTAGAGAAAAGTACTCCTGAAAAGAATAACGAGAAAAAAAGAAAGTTACCCAAGCAGCAGAGCAGACACCTTAGGAATGAGTCGAGTCGAGTTCAGTGCTCCACATGGAGCTACCACCTTGGTGCCATCTGCCATTTCTCCTCTTACTGTCAGCAATTGGATGTGCACTAAGAAAATGACTCCCAGAGTCAGTGAGCTAAGGAGGGATTCACAGCTCTTCACATCCCCCTTGGGATGACGGCAATATAGTTAAGGGAGTGTGTCCCAATGGAGATTTCCCCACACCTTCAGGGTTAAGTACTTGAGTAAGGAAGAGAGTCAGGGGTCATTTCACATTCCTGTAAAAACTCTTTGGCAAACTCCAATCACAGCAAAACATATTGGACGCCCACTGGCTGACAATAGTCCCTACTGAGTCGAGTACACAAACTCACATGAACGGTTAGATTTATCTAAAATCTCAAAAGCCCTCAAGGAGAAGCTTCACTCTGAAAATCAACAAGGAAATAATTGACCTGGGAGGAGAGGGAAGGGGCAGCTGGGACATCTAGGTGTGTATATATTATGCTGTAAACCCAGTTATAGGGCCAATACATCTAGGAGTTGAGCCAGGGGTGCCTGAGACACTGTGCTGCTGTAGCTCTCTTCTCAGGGTTCAGTTCCAGCATAGGCAATAAGAAGTCTGTGAATGCAGCTGCCTCGTCTTGGGACCACTCGTATTTCTCCACCAAAACTTCAAAAAGGCCCCATGGCTTCAGTTTGGTGATGTGCTTCAGATCACCTGAGAACAATGACAGGAAGATTAACAAGGCTCACATGAACATGAACAGGAAGGCCAACAGAACAGGTATCAGGATTCTAATGCTCCCTTCTAAATGATATTGCTCAATAGAAAAAGGAGTATTTTTTCTCTTTCAAATTTAACACCCAGCGCAAGGCAAGTTGTAAATTATGGACTGTATGAAGTAGTGATAGCTAGGCAGAATTGTACCAAATATGGACTACACTTTAAGGAAGTGTCCGGACTCTGGGATTTTTTTTTTTTTGAGAAGTCTGGTATTCCATGTTCTCTGTCTTCCTCACTTTCCAAAATGCCTAAATCCCAGTCTTGCACTACACCTGCTATCATACAATGTCAGGTGGGCAGGACTTGGGCAGGACAAATGGCATTGTGGGACAAAATGGGACCTCAGTGGGCCTAATGCAGCCTGTGGGCTGAAGCTTCCTGACCAGCAGCCCAAGGGGCCCCAATGGTTAAAGAAGTCTGACTTTGTTTCCAATGAATGAAAAGTAGAAATAATTATAAGCAAATGAGTAACCCTCTCTGCCATTGCTCATATGCATCAGCAAAGTAAACGGGCGCTTTGTTATTATAGAAGAAAACAAACAAGCAAAAGAATAAAAACTAGATATTCCAACTACCCCAGGTCTGGAGCCCTCAGCCATTCAACCTCAGATTATTTCCCCCTTACCTTTTTTGGTGAAGAACTCCTTGGAGTATTTTCCAGCCACAATGAGCTTGCGAGGTATTTTCCCCAGAAGTTCTATGATTAATGCAATATGGTCTGTATTCCCCAGGAGAGGGCATGAAAGAAATAATATGTAATAGTATTAACACACAATGGCTTTCATCCAGTTAGGATCAATGAGAGAGAAAATCATGAGGAGGCTGACCAAGTGGGGAGGAAAAATGTGCTCTTTCCACCTTCTTCCCTGCTGGATTTGAGTGTTTGTCCTGTTCTCCCCCCCCCCCCCCTCTGTTTTCTATTGCTCTGCCTGTTGGATGAGTCTATTCTGGCAGACATAAATCTCTACATTGGGAATAGTTCTTTTTATGTGTTACCTTTCTATTAAAAATATTTCAAGGAACTTAATGCTGTTAAAAACAAACCACTGATTATTTAATAAATGACTAACAGTAACACGCTGGAACCTAAAACAATCTGTTTTTAAATCTGACGGGTATTGAAAATGAGCTGCGTAATGTACCAGTAGACTCCAGCAGACTAGTATTAAAAGCTCTCAACAGAATAAAGAGGCTAGATCTCTTTTTGAGGTCTTGCTTTGTAGAGCTAGAACTTCCAAACCCCCTTACGTAGGAACTATGTGCAGAAATAATTTAAAGTACTAGAAGTAGTAGGTACTCACCTTCATCCCTTGAGTAATCTTCTCCAGAGTGAGGCTCAAACAGATAGTCACCCGTAGCCAGTTCGAAGGCCTAAACAAGGAAATGTCAGGCAACTTTCAGGGTCTTTGGGGGGGGAATACAGTCATTTGGTATAAAAACCACAATCCTAATCACACGTTAGTGTCTAGAGAAAAGGAATCCACTCTAAATTATGGTGCTGAAAGAGTATGTCAGGGAACTGCCATCAGAACAGGGTTGGGAAACAGAGGGGCAGTTGTGTTACAGGGAGCCCCCAAAAATATTGCAAAGCAGTTCCTCTTCCAGTGATGAGGAAAACCCCACCTCCAGTGGGGAAGAGGTGAAAGGACCAGAGGACGCTGGTGGGAGCCTCAGCACCACTTCTGGCAAAGCCATCCAGGAGGGAAGCACGCCCCCTCCGTAGCCCACCCTGAGCAGAAGTCTAAAGCGCAAAGAAGGAAGGAAAAGTCTGGGCGTAACAAGGCTTTTATGCTGGAGGAGGTCCAGGAAACAGGCACTCCCGGATTCTGCTAGCAATTGAGGCAGATATGAACTTTGGGGTTCTTCACTGTAAATAGTTTGCACCCAAATAAAACCTGTAAAAGACAGGCCGGAGTCCTGCCTGGTTACTTGTGAGCAGCCACCCTTACCATCTGACAAGTATCATGAATACTTCAGGGTTCTTCTGGTCAAGCAATTTTGATTCAAAACAAGGTCCACATCCCAGAGTGCCTTGCTCACCAAATTGCTGATACTGAACACAGACATATAACTGGTTAGACTGTAGACCTGTAAATGACTTTGTCCATGAAATCTGAAACAAGCAGGCCTTACCGAATATTAGCAATATAGTAATTTTTTTTTTAAGTAAAAAGCTTGCTTCTATTAAATGAAAAGCTTCATTTAATTTCTAATAGCGCGCTTCATTTCATTTCAGGGCAGTACTGATATAACAAATGCAAAACACACACACAACAAAACCAAGAAAACAGCAGACAAAACAGATTCAAACGTACTATCAGCTTATTGCAATTTAACAGTAATTTAATTCCTGCAGAATTCTGCAACTGACACCACTTCAAAGATTTAAGACAATGTGCTTGAACTTACCATGCAGGCTGTACTCCAAATATCAGCTGGGGTGCTATAACCGGCTCCAATCAGTACTTCCAAGGATCGGTATTGCCGTGTCTGAATGTCCTCAGTGAAATGTTTATGCTGTGGGTTTAAGATGAGAGATCAAAGGAGATTCCAGAGACCAAGTAGACATGTACTAGGGAATGAATACATCTCAGAAATGAATCCCAGTGAATTCAAAGGCATGTATAGGCACTGTTGTTGTTTAGTCGTTTAGTCGTGTCCGACTCTTCGTGACCCCATGGACCAGAGCACGCCAGGCACTCCTGTCTTCCACTGCCTCCTGCAGTTTGGTCAGACTCATGTTTGTGGCTTCGAGATCACTGTCCAACCATCTCGTCCTCTGTCGTCCGCTTCTCCTTGTGCCCTCAATCTTTCCCAACATCAGGGTCTTTTCCAGGGAGTCTTCTCTTCTCATGAGGTGACCAAAGTATTGGAGCCTCAGCTTCAGAATCTGTCCTTCCAGTGAGCACTCAGGGCTGATTTCCTTAAGAATGGAGAGGTTTGATCTTCTTGCAGTCCATGGGACTCTCAAGAGTCTCCTCCAGCACCATAGAGGAGACTCTTGAGAGTCCCATGGAGGTGGGAGGTATAGGCACTAGATGATGTCAACTGAGCCCCTAGTGTTGCTATTAGAGGACAGATCTGCAAGATGTAATATAGCTCTCAATTATCTGGTCTCATTCCTTTACTTGGTCTGCCCTCCCTCACCCTCATCTTCCCTTCTGCCTACCCCAGTGCTAATTAGGATGCTATACAGCATCAACAAAGGCTTGCGGTCACTTTTGTGGCTCTAATATGGGGCTGAGACAAACTTGGGTACTCAATTTGAAGATGCACCTTGGAAATCAATGTGGCAAAAAACCCCTGACTCTATCTATCATTGAGTCCAGTCTCAAACATGTGTTGAGATGAATCTGTACTGCTACCAAACAGAGGATTACTGGATCACTCCCTATGGAATGCTGGATGCCTGTTGATCGTGCAACATGTACTAGCACAAGAGGTGCTCATACACAGTGATACAGACCTTTTGATCTCAGGTATTACAGGAAATCTCTGCTAATGTATCACAAATTGTACCTTCCTTGCCACAGCGGGCCTTGCTCTCCATCTTTCCAGAGGAAATGTGTGAACTTCTGTATCAGGAGTTTATTTCTTTTGCTGGCTGTGAAGCTGAAAGTTGCTCAGCATTGGAACCAGAGCACCCCCTTCACTTTGGAGGAACGGTGGAACCAAGTTTGGAACCTTCCATTATTAGAAAAGCCAACTTACATAATCAGGCTATGTACAGGCTTGGATGAAGTGGACAGATTAGTTTAGAATACTGCTTGCATACATTGACCCCCTGGTCACCAACTAACTTGCTGCAATAAACTGATCCAACCGTGTCACATGAACTCTCAATATTACATTGAAGCTAGATCTCACTTCTCATTGTAGTAAGCGTATTTTTCAATACCACTACTGTTTGGTTTCCTGCTTATTTGGTGGCAATGTGGGGGTCTGTATGGGTGTCTGTGTGTAAGAAACCAATTTTTAATAAACAGTATTAATGGGGGGAAATATCAGAGGTATGTTTGCTACATTCACCTGAGCTAACTGCAAAGAGACAGCAGTTTCTGTAACAGTATGGAAAGAGCTTTAAAACTTACCACCCAGCAAGCATTTCCTAGATCAGCTATCTTCACTTTGAGCTTATCTGCATTGCCAGGCTCAAGAGGATTAAGGAGGAAATTTCCAGCAGCCGATTTTCCTAGGCACAGCACAAAGAACAGCCAGTTAACTCCACATGGACAGGCCCACCATCTGCCACACAAATTCTAAAAGCATCATTGTTTATTAGAGTACTAGTCACTCCTTGTATGGAGTCAAGTATTAATTGGTTTGGATGTCACTATAAACCGTGGCTTAATGCAACAGGAAATACACAAGCCTTGAGCTCATGTGCTACTATAAGTGGAAGACCAGAAGCTCTTGCTTCTGTTTGTGATCAATCACAGCTTGTCAGTTCTGCCAAACCTGGCAAATTGTGGTTGACTTTAACTATTTAACTTTTAGAATCTTCAAGCCGTGTGTTATAATAATAATAATAATAATAATAATAATAATAATAATAATAATAATAATAATTTATTATTTATACCCTGCCCATCTGGCTGGGCCTCCCCAGCCACTCTGGGCGGCTTCCATAAAAACCAAAAATACAGTAAAATATCACACGTTAAAAACTTCCCTGAACAGGGCTGCCTTAAGATGTCTTCTGAATGTCAGGTAGTTGTTTATTGCTTTGACATCTGCTGGAAGGGCGTTCCACAGGGTGGGCGCCACTACCGAGAAGGCCCTCTGCCTGGTTCCCTGTAGCTTTGCTTCTCGCAATGAGGGAACCGCCAGAAGGCCCTCGGCGCTGGACCTCAGCGTCCGGGCAGAATGATGGGGTGGAGACGCTCCTACAGGTATACTGGACCGAGGCCGTGTGTTATGGAGAAAGGAAGAACCTTGACAGTTCTTCTTTTCTTAGAACCAGGGCCAGCTCTAATAGAGAAGTTTTCACTTCACAATGAAGCACAATAAAGGACAGAGAATAAACTAAAGCCAACTCATGCCTTGTCTAATCTCACCTCAGACTTTGCTGGATGACTTTAAACAAGTCATTATCTGGCTTCTCCCTGCCTCTCCCTTCATATGGGGAAAAAAACAATACTAGCATGCCTTACACGGAATGCTGCTGTAAGATTATCATGATCATGTGTGAGAAATGCTTTGGAAGCTTAGGAAATGTTGGTAATATATCAACATGATTGTGGCATATTCCATAACACGGTTTGCATCAAAATTGCACAATTTATTGCTTATACAGAACCCATGTCCTGTACCTTGGCTGTTCTCAGATGACTCATTATTCTCATTCTCATCCTCCGAAGGGATTTCTGCCCTGATGCTCTCTTGCAAATGGCTGATCTGCTGTTCACTAAAATACTGTCCGTCGCTTGAAGTTGCTTGGCATATCATTGAATCTGCAACCTCCGAAATTAAGGGCTCGCAGGAGTCTGTTAACGCTTCCTGTATGCTGGCCTCTGGGCCACCATTACTTTGGTTGTAAGTACAGCTCTCCTCCTCTTCCTCCTCCTCCTGCGAGGGCCTGCTGCAATCATTGGCATTGTGAAGGTCTTCCTCCAGTCTCACTGACACTTGGTTGATGGACTCTGAGAAGGTAGCCATTTGCATCACTCCATTACAGTTGATCTCTGTTATGCATTTTTCAACTCCTTCCATTAAGACAGCTTGCTCGGATACAAGGGAAATGTCATCTAGATAAAACAGAAAAACTGGAGTTATAATGGAGTTATAACTAAACGGGTTTTAAATGACTAGTGATTAGCTATGAAGTGCAAACAGTATCCAATACTGCAGCTGTTCTAACCACTTATAAACAGTGGCTTAAGATGTCCATTACATATGCTGGGAAAATGCTAATTCCTATGGTAAAAATAATGATCTGTTAATATTTTCTTTTCCTGTAGAGTTTTTATCATTACTTGTGTTATGTTTAATGTCTATTAATGATTATTTTAAAACGTATTTTCTAGAAATCCATACCTGTCTTTTCCGGCAGCTCTTCATCTGGAGGGCTCTCTTTTAAGAGCAGCTCAAGTGGCTGTGGAATTTCTTGCTGCTCCTCCTGCTGCTCCTCAGGCTCTGCTTGCACTGGGATGGCTTCCTTCTCCATCTCCTCAATTTCCTGAATTCGCTTCTCCAGCAGCTCCGCTTGTCGTTTCTGTTTCTTTTTCAATTTCTTTTTCTTATTTTTTGACATTTTGTCAGCCTGTAGGGTAATTGCAAATACACCACCCTTCAGGCATCTATTGCCTACTGCAAATAATCTGGCAGACTTTTTATATAGAAAAAGTAGTTAAATAAGGGAAAACAGAAGGAAATAACACCATCCCTCTGACCATAAAGAACATCCAGATATCATGAATATTTACACTGCAATCCTATACATGTTTATACGAGTTCAATTTGGCTTATTTCCAGGTTTGCAAGTAAAAGGATTGCCACCATAAATCCAGTATTTCAATCCTATTCTCATAATTCTAGTATGTGCTTGTTAATGATGCACTCCTAAGCTTAACTCAGAATTCCTACTGAGTTCAATGGCACTCCCATGTAAGTGGATATAGGATTGTAGTCTAAGTGCAAATTAGAAGATGTCAAACAAAGCCTCTCTGTGGTGAGCATGCTTGGATGTCAATACCATTTACATAGCAGAAAAATTCTCCATAATTATTCTTCCTTGTGTAAATTGCTAGTACTCATTGATAATATCTGGCCACATTCTAGATCAGGCATAGGCAAACTTGGCCATCCAGATGTTTTCAGACTACAACTCCCATCATCCCTAGCTAACAGGACCAGTGGTCAGGGATGATGGGAATTGTAGTCTCAAAACATCTGGAGGGCCGAGTTTGCCTATGCCTGTTCTAGATATTTTAGATATTAAACAAGGAACCTACAAACCAGTTCACATCATATTTATTTCATTCAAGTGAGCAGTTCAGATTACTCCCAAGTACGTGTTCATACAAATAAATATAAGATACAAACAGAAAAATCATAGATTTGGTCATCAGAAATTCCTGCAATTGCAGTAGCTAGAAAAATAGCCAAACTATTAAAATCTGAGCCCCAGGGATGGTGGGAAATAGAAAGCTAAATATGACCAGACACAATTGTGCTATTTGGTAGGAGCCTTCCCACAGCACTGGAACTGCTCTGTAAAAAGACAGTGTACATCTGAATGCTAAGTTTAACTCATAACATGCACAAGTTATCACACTTACTGGTTTGGGCTGTGGTGCAGTACTCACTGTGAAATAAAAAAGAATTACAATTAATAAGCCTGCAATCATGCTACTGAAGTGGCATACTACTCAAACTATTCTATAGTTAACAGAAAACTACTTCTGAAACATGACTGTAGTATAGAAAAAAAGGAAAATGTTCTCATCAAGTCATCAACAGATTAAATTCCAACACTGAGCAGCATTAGGAGACAGGCATCTACTTAAATCACTCCTGCAACACTGAGAAGCTGTTCCAAACACTAAATTGTTACCTTCTTATGGAAGCAGAAAGAACTTGATGTCAGATTATTATACATAACAACAATTATGTTATCAATTGTCAGGCCACTCAACAGTTTTCAAAGTAAGGGGAATAATTACATGCAAGTGAGGCAAGACAGCAGCACGTACACACTATTTTAAAAAGTGAACTGAGATGACACATAGGTAAGTCAAGAATGCATTAAGTCCACTTCAAGTTCCATCAATTTCCAATTAACCACAGTTGTACCTTGGAAGTCAAACAGCCTGGTTCTCGAACATTTTGGCTCCTGAACGATCAAAACTTGGAAGTGACTGTTCTGGTTTTCTAACATTCTTTTGGAAGCAAAATGTCCGACGGGGGCTTCGGCAGCTTCCGATTGGTGCAGGAGCTTCCTGCAGCCAATCAGAAGCTGTGCTTTGGTTTTCTAACGTTTTGGAAGTTGAACAGACTTCTGGAACGGATTCTGTTCGACTTCCAAGGTACGACTGTACTTGAAATACTAAATCACAGGTGGTCAGCTGACAGCCCACAAAAATAATTTTCATTGGCCCCTGGCAGACCTATGTTTAATCAAGGGGTAAAAATGTTTAATAGACAACAAAGAGCCTGACCACTGGAGAAGGACAGGGTTGTGACCCCTGGACCTCTGTTTTGAAAACTGACTGGTCTTGAAGAATACAGATACAGCAAGACATTAAACAGCTGTCATGGCTACTGCTCTGTAACCATACTCTTATGAAAGCTTCAGGTACAGTGTACCACCTTGGCTGGTGACTGAAAAGGATGGAGTTTATGTAGTCTCAATAAAACACCAGATTTGGTGGAGACCAAATTAGGAACACCCTCCCCACTTTTACCATTAGTCAATGCTCTTCAAAAGTAATCCTGAGATACCGTTGCACAGCTCTTTGGCAGCACCAGGGAGGATTCAATTTCTATATGAGATTTGTCTTAAAAGATTGAACACCTATAATAGTAAAGCCACTTAATGGAGAGTCTACTTATACATAATACATACGGAATGTATGATGGAAAGAATTTTTAAACTCTCTGGAGAATACAAAAGACTGAGCAAGGCATATCCATGATGCACCTCACTGCAGAGGTCTTCTAAATTGAATTTCTATAAACTCTTTTATACATGACACAACAGAAGTTGGCCTATCATCAATTTAATAACATGAGATCAGAAACAGCATTTTAAATAATTCTCCAGCATGGCAATTTACACACTTTTCATGAGCTCTATATGGAACCATACAGCTAGTACTGCAATGAATATCTATTTTATAGACAAACTGAAATGATGTTCCATATTAATCATGTTCAGGGTGATCTAGACCAGTGTTTCCCAACCGGTGTTCCGCGGCACACTACTGTGCCGCGAGACTTTGCCTGGTGTGCCGCGGGAAAAATTGGCGGCGGGGGGGGGAATAAAGGGGAAAAAATTTATTCCCCCACCGCCAGGCGTGGGGCTGGGGCGGGGGAAGCCCGAGCTTCCCCCTCCCCCAGAACGGGACCCAGAGCCATGCCGAAGCTGCGCGCAGCTTTGGCATCGCTCTGGGAGCTTGCGGGGCTGGGGGAGGAGGAAGCCCTCCGCCAGCCTCCAAACCATGTCGGGAGACAGCGGGATGGCGCGCTGCGCCTCTCCCGCTGTCCCCCAAGTTTGCAGGGCTGGCGATGGGGAGGAGCAGGCTTCTCCCCCCGCCAGCCTTCCAGCCAAGTCGGGGGACAGCGGGATGGCGCGCTGCGCCTCTCCCGCTGTCCCCCGAGTTTGTGGGGCTGGCGATGGGGAGGAGCAGGCTTCTCCCCCCGCCAGCCTTCCAGCCAAGTCGGGGGACAGCGGGATGGCGCGCTGCGCCTCTCCCGCTGTCCCCCGAGTTTGCGGGGCTGGCGACGGGAAGGAGCAGGCTTCTCCCCCCGCCAGCCTTCCAGCCAAGTCGGGGGACAGCGGGATGGCGCGCTGCGCCTCTCCCGCTGTCCCCCGAGTTTGCGGGGCTGGCGACGGGAAGGAGCAGGCTTCTCCCCCCGCCAGCCTTCCAGCCAAGTCGGGGGACAGCGGGATGGCGCGCTGCGCCTCTCCCACTGTCCCCCGAGTTTGCGGGGCTGGCGACGGGGAGGAGCAGGCTTCTCCCCCCGCCAGCCTTCCAGCCAAGTCGGGGGACAGCGGGATGGCGCGCTGCGCCTCTCCCGCTGTCCCCCGAGTTTGCGGGGCTGGCGACGGAAAGGAGCAGGCTTCTCCCCCCGCCAGCCTTCCAGCCAAGTCGGGGGGCAGCGGCAAGGACGCGCTGCGTTTCTCCGCTGTCCCGGACGGCTTTCAAAAGCCTGCCTTCAAAAGCCGTCCAGGACAGCGGAGAAACGCGCTGCCTTTCTCCGCTCTCCCGGGAAGGCAGGCAGGGGGGAGCAAAGGCTTTCGCCCCCGCCCGCCTTCAGAAGAGGTCCAGGACCTCTTCTGAAGGCGGGCGGGGGGCGAAAATCTTTGTCCCCCCTGCCTGCCTTCCCAGGGGCTTTTAAATCGCCCCGGACAGCGGAGAAGTCCTCCGCTGTCCCGGGCGATTTTAAAATGCCGCCCGCCAGCATTTTAAGATTGCCCCAGACAGCGGAGAAGTCCTCCGCTGTCCCGGGGTTTTTTAAAATGCTGGGGGTCGGAAGAAAAGCCCTTGTCCCCCCCCCCCAGCCTTCAGAAGAGGTCGGGGGACAGACTGCGGGGAGAAATCAGGGTGGGAGTCACGACCGTGAGGCAGGGCTGCCAAGTGTGGCAGAAGAGGACACGGCCGTCGCACCTGTCCTTAGGTAGGAGCTTCTTCCGTGTCGACCTGCTGCCCTAAAGTCTTGGCTTTTTTCTTGGCTTTTTGGCGGTTGGCACAGAAGGAAGGCAAGGGGGAGGGGAAAAAATTGAAACTTACACTTTCGTGCGTCCCTCCCGGCGTTACGCTGCGCGCTGACGTCACGGGGCTGTAATGGTGGTGTGCCTCGATATTTTTTTCATGAAACAAGTGTGCCTTTGCCCAAAAAAGGTTGGGAAACACTGATCTAGACAGCTAATATTTGTCATATCCTAACAAACCACTTCAGAATGAACTGACTTTAAGCTAAAACACAAAAAGCACCTGCAGAGCCAGAAGGAGGGGGGGCTCCAGATCTCTGCCACTCTGTTGCTTCTGCAGCCAGCCTGCGGATATACTGGTCATTAACACACAGCAGAATGTTCTCTGGTTTAATATCAGTGTGGATAATCCGACACTTGGCGTGCAAATAGTCCAGTCCCTGCAAAACCTGCAGAGAACAAACGACAAAGGAAAGTCACATACGGGTGACAAAATGTCATTGTGTAACTTCCAAAGTACACCGAAGAGCCAGGATCTGGCAGTTGTGGTGCACAATGTGACCAAAAGCTTGATTTTATTATGAAGCAAGCAGTGAAAAAGCCAGGTTACTATGGAAACTATAGCAAAATGAGCGTTTTACTTGATCTTCAACCTACTGTTGCTGAAGGCGTAATTCCCATTCATTTTAGCACTATTCTTCTAGGCTTCTCCATCCTTCCCAGCTTTCATTTCTGTTCTTGAAGCATCAATTACAAATGAAACTTGCAACAAAGCGTTGCACAACACCTGTTTGTTTGTTTGTTTGTTTGTGTGTGTTTGTGTGTGTGTGTGTGTGTGTTATTCAACGGGATGATGCCTCCAGTATTATATGTTAATGTACAAGTGTGTGATATATGAAGGAAAGATACATTTTGCAGCCTGAACAACACACCCAGTCAACCTTACATGGGTATAAGTCCCCTTAGGGCTTGTTTTCAAATAAGGATACCTATGATCAGGTCAGGCCCTTGAGTGGAGGCACCACTGTGACATATTGGGATGTCCATTTCACAGCACTTTGCCAACTCCTTTTGCATATCATCTGACTCAAGGGGCTGTTCCGTACTCACAGAATGAAGAAGAAGCAGGTCAGTGTGCCTCTTTGGTTCCACCTCCTTTAGTTGCACCCATTAGGAACCAGGGCAAGTGGACAGGACAACTGAGCAACAACCCACCAATTACCCTAGTTAGGTGCTGTCACTCCATCTCCTCTTCACCTCTTCCCACAGCCAAAGTGTGGGGCAGAGAAAAGTGAGCAGACAAATGATCCATCATCACCATCCAGCCTTTTGTTCCTGTGTGTGTATGGCAGTTGGGGGATGGCACTCACCTGCCTTAGTTAGTAGCAAGAGTGCCCACAACACACACACACACACACACACACACACACACACACACACTCTTTATATGAGCCCAACTGGAGCAAACAAAAATGCTCCTGGAGCAGTAAAGCACACATACACAGTCCTTTGCTTCCACTTTTGGGAACTGTGCTGCCTTTTTAGAAGAGTGCCTTGTGGTTTCCTGTGATATGCAATAACCTACCCTGTTTTGCTGCCAAATCAATCAGAACAGGATCACTGATTCTGCTATTACATAGAATCTGATTCTGCTATTAGACAGAAAGCATGAGGAAACTCTTGAACTGGCCTCCTGATTCACAGCAGTTTCTTGTTATCCTTAAATACTGCGTGAAGGACCTGATCTTGGGATCCTAGAGCATGTGATGCACAGGATATCCACCAATGAGAAGTCATTGTTACAATTTTGATCTGTTCCACTAGCCAAAAGTGCAGCAACTGACATCACAGAGAGTCTCCAGCTGCCCTTCGGAGCACCAAACGCTTGACAGAAAACAACAAATTAGTCCCAAATGTAGTATATATAACATGCCTGGTGGATGATTCTTTTTACACAGAGTAGTGGAAGACCCTGATAATTTGATTTGATGATCCATTTCAGAAGATGGTGCCCCAAAACTTCAAACACCATGCAAATATCTGTAGCTGAGTCAAGGCTGAATTTCCCGGAACATTTACAAAGTCAGCTATTGCTGAATACATAGCAACACGGAAAAAGAAATTTCATGCTTAGTTATTGTGTATATACCCATTTCCCCCTGACTATCTGCATGTAGTTTTCTAGAATAGCTACACTTTGTGGCAATTTTACACAGCCGCCACCAGTGGTGTGGCATTCCTCATGTGGCTTCCCCATGCCGTGCACTGCCACCATTTACCAAGAGGGAGAGGTAAGGCAATGGGGTGCTTGGTGTGGGTGCAGTGGTTGAGTCAGCCCAATGCTTCCCCCCACTGCACATCCATTGCGCTCCCTGCCCCACCCCCGGTAACCAGCAGCAATATATGACATTGGGAACCCAGATGAGCAAGGCCGCAACATCCACCCCATTACAGTGGTACCTCAGGTTACAAACGCTTCAGGTTACAGACTCTGCTAACCCAGAAATAGTACCTTGGGTTAACAACTTTGCTTCAGGATGAGAATGGAAATTGCATGGCGGCAGTGGGAGGCCCCATTAGCTAAAGCGGTGCTTCAGGTTAAGCATAGTTTCAGGTTAAGAACAGACCTCCAGAACAAATTACCGTATTTTGTGCTCTATAAGACTCACTTTTTCCCTCCTATAAAGTAATGGGAAATGTGTGTGCGTCTTATGGAGCGAATACAGGTTGCGCAGCTATCCCAGAATCCAGAACTGCAAGAGGGATTGCTGCTTTCACTACTTAGCGATCCCTCTTGCTGTTCTGGCTTCTGAGATTCAGAATATTTTTTTCCTTGTTTTCCTCCTCCAAAAACTAGGTGTGTCTTGTGGTCTGGTGCATTTTATAGCGTGAAAAATACAGTAAGTTCTTAACCCAAGGTACCACTGTACTGGTATTGCACCAAAAAGTATTCTAATTATTAATAGTCCTATGAATTTTCGCTGGTGACTTCCAAGCACCCAGGGATACAGAAATATCGTAAGGTGGTACAAATCAGTTTCCACATCAGTTGGAAAATCCAAACAATACTCTCACTTTTTTCAAATTGTCTTCCAACATTCAAAAAGGCTCTTGCCACTCAGAATTAGAAAGGAAACCTTTTTGTGGTTGTTTTATTTATATGGCTGAAGGAAACTGAAAACAAACTTGTGCCAATCAGCTACACGTTGTGAAATTTCATCACTGTGTAAGACAACCATTTATGTTTTAACCCAGTACTGTATTTTATTAAATCCCACATTTTGCTGGATTAAAGATCGCAGAAAAGTCTGGTTTTAAAAGGATACGGGAACCATTTACTCCTGAGATTTTGAAGTCATCTAATAACTGAACTACTCTCTCTCTGTTTGGGTCATCTGGGTCAGTGTTGCGGACCTGTAGGGTGGGGGGAAATCAAACACCATAAAAAATCATTTAATGTTTATCATTTAATCTTTATCAAATCCCATAGGTTTCCAAGACACTCTCCAGATTCTCACCCCACATTTTTATTTAGCAAATCAAACAATCAACTTATGTTAGCATTTCTGACTATTCTTGAGCAACTATGTCCATACTAACCTTGCCTTATGCCCCAGCCGGGGCGGAAAAACCCTTCATTAATCAATTCCTAAATAACAATGTCTAAGTAGCTGTACTAATGCTGTTACTTCTCGTGAGCCTGCATTTACCTTTCCCTCCCTCCATAAAAATGACTGAAAATGTACTGCTGGATACATGAAAGGAAGATTACCAGCTAAGGTAATGGGATGACATGATACCTACAACTAATGACACAAATAGCAAACCAAACGTGAGATGAATTACCCACTTGCAATAATTACAATAGCCATATCTTTAAGCACCAGGCAGAAATTTTCATCTCTAACCAAGACTTTGACCTTTAATTATCTGTGGCCTTTTAGAAGTGTGTGGGATGTTTTAAATGTATTCCTCCCCCCTTGGTTTTAATATATCTCTTGTGGATTTTTTTTTTGTCTGTTTGATTGGTTGGTTGTAAGTTGTTTTAGGCTGCCTTGGGCAAGATAAAACGACTAACCAATTTAATAAATAATCTTCTGTCATCTTTTAAAATGCTCTGGAAACAGAGATAAAAAAATACCTTTACAAATTAAAGAAAAATAATAACAAATGCCTAATCTAATCCTGTGTACAGGATTCCTCTTTGTATCTAGTATGGAGCAAGATATTACTGTGTTTTTCGCACCATAGGACCCACTTTTTCCCTCCTAAAAAGCAAGGGAAAATGTGTGTGCGTCCTATGGAGCGAATGCAGGGGGAAGGCACAAGCTCCGTGCGCTCTTGTGGGCTTTTCCACAGGAGGGAGAAGGGACTGACTGGCCGCATCAGTCCCTTCTCCCACCTCCCAGAAAAGCCAGGAGAAGCCGCAATCTCTTTAAAGGGGTTGTGCGGCTTCTGCGAGAGGGAAGGGAATCCCCCCACCTCCCAGAAAAGCAGGAGAAGCCATGATCTCTTTAAAGGGGTTGCGCGGCTTCTGCGGGCTTTTGCGAGAGGTGAGGGAATCCCCCCACCTCCCAGGAAAGCCAGGAGAAGCCTCGATTTCTTTAAAGGGGTTGCGCGGCTTCTGCGGGCTTTTGCAAGAGGTGAGGGAATCCCCCCACCTCCCAGGAAAGCCCTGCACAGCATCTCCCGGCAACGAGAGGCTGCGCGGGGCTAAAGGGGAAGCCAAAACAGCAAGCAGGATCCATCCCGCTTGCTGCCTTGGCTTGTTCCATAGCTGTGTGCAACCCCTCCGGCAAGGAGAGGCTGCACGGGGCTATGGCTTCTTTAGCCCTGCGCAGCATCTCCTGGCAAGGAGGGGTTGCGCAGGGCTAAAGAGGAAGCCAAAACAGTGAGCCGGATCCATCCTGCTCGCTGCCTTGGCTTGTGCCATAGCTGCGCGCAAACCCTCCATCAAGGAGACGTTGTGTGCAGCCTGTACGCTGCTCTTTGGGGCTGGGGGGGATTTTTTTTTCTTGATTCCCCCCCCCAAAAAAAAAACTGGGTGCGCCCTATGGTCTGGTGCGCCCTATGGTGCGAAAAATACGGTATATTATGGCTGGGAGCCATTTGCTGATATTTTTAAAGGATATAATTTGAAATTGAATCATAATCATCTACTTGTAGATACTCACAGATTTCAGCAGTTTGATTTCATCCAATGCTGTTTCTGTGTAGTGTTCAGCACTCTTTACAACTTTCATTGCCACAAACCTCTTCCCCCTAAGTGGACACAAAGTTTAGTACTAAACTGCCTTCAGGAATCAGATAACACTAACAGAAAAAGACCTGAATGCTCAGGATCATTTCCTACAAAATACAAAAGCAGGTTCTCTGTCACTCCTGAATGCCTAATTTCCCCCAAGTTAAATAAAAAGTAAACTTGAAGAAATAATATGCAAGGGGGAATATGAATCAATTTTCAGTTTGTACATAGAACTGTTACCATGTTATTTTTATATATATTTTTAAAGCATGAGATGAAACCTCTGGATTTGAAAACAAGGAGGAACATTCTGAGGAAAAATCTCATGTTGCTGGTCTGTAACAATATTCCATGCAACTAGCAGAAATTCCTTCCAAAAAGAAAAAAGACTTACTGGATGTCCCATGATAACCACACTGTAGAAAAGTGTCCCCATCCCAGCTTTCGGATCACATGGTATCTTCCATTGAACAGATCCCCTATTTTAACAAGATGGTAGCCTCCTAGGAAATGTAAAAATAGTTATTGGGTCAAGAACCCTCAGTGATATTGAGAAACTCACAGGTCAATCTATGCACCTGCCACTTTTAATCTCTTAAAAACAAATGAAAAAAAGAACATTTGAGAACACACAATTGTTGGTAGAACCATGCAATTTCTTCATTTTAGATATCATGCAAATAAATCCTGACAGCTTACCAAAGAATAATATCAGGCACAATATAGAATAGATGGTGTGTTTTCCCTTCTCAGCTTCTGCAGAGAAAATAGCTGTAGAGTGTGCTATTCCTCTATGTGGGAAGGATAAGCAGACCAGCATGGCTATGTGCAGGTGGTACAATCCCACTGGGAACTCTCAAATCTCTTGATTTTCTCACTAAATATACTCCGCAATAAGAAAAAGTATCTTTTAAAAACACTACTGTTTAAGAAATTTCAAATGTCACATTAGCTATGAGTTCTGGGATTGGGAGAGATAGAATGCATTGCTAACTGCTCTCTCCTAGCAGTAGCAAGAACATTTGGATTTAATAATGCTTTTCCTTCCCTCCATAAGAACAGGAATGCTACCCTGGGATTTTCTTTATTTGGTGAAGCACATGATGACACACCACTTGGCTGCAACTGCAGCTGAAAGGGGATGTTGATTTGCAAGGTCTAGTCACAATATTAAGACGACCTGGTGGCTACTCTTCAAATCTCTTCATAAGGTGCTGGGCTCATAACAGAACAGAATGACTCAGCTAAAGCATAGCAATATCCTTAAAAAAATGAGAACCTAGCGTGTCTCTAAGATTTCCATGATGAGGGGCCTTAGCCATGAGATAAGAGAATGATCTGATGGGTAATCTACTCAGTATTAAGGTCATACTGAGAACATGTCAATTCTATGTGCTACTACAGATGCGTATGTTTTGTTTAACGCATTTGTTAGCCATCTTAAAAAAAAAAAAGTATTTTCTCAATTGGATGTCACCCTCTGAATTCAGGAGGATTCCCAGGTCGCGTCCTTGGACTTGCAGGCAAAGTGCAACCCCACATCCAGAGCCAATTGAACCTTCTTTCTGGAGAAGACCAATTTCCCACCCACAGGAGCTCTATTTTGTCTGAATTAAATTTCCGTTTGCCTGCCCTTGTTCATGTTAAAATTGCCTCCAGATACATAATTGACCACTAGTTTATTAATAGAAGCCAATGGAGGGGCATACATTCAAGCCCTGCCTTTGTTCAAAGAGCTTACTCAATATTTATCAAAAACAATCTAGAGAGAAGACGGGCATGGTGGGATCGGTTGCCAATTGATGTATGAAGGTGTTTGTCGTTGAATTACTGACTTAGAGACTTGTCCCTCGACCTTGGCAATGCTGGATTAAGAAAAATTATGACCTATGTGAGCTCCTATTAAAGAGCTCCCCTACACCATTCTGCCAATGCATTCGTGCCCCCTTCTCACATTACCTTTGTGCTATGGTTGCCACCACTATTGTGGTATCATTGTCACCACTTTGTGCTATGGTTTGCCACCACTGCAAAGGGTCCAACTATGTGGGAAGTTGCATATCTGAAGAGGTTCACACATCATCCTAACCACCTAAACAACATTATCAGCCAACCCAAATCAGCCCACCTCAAACAGGAGCTACTTCACACAAAAACAATTCATTTTCTGACATTCACGCCAGGCAGCTACAGTACATCACTGTGAACCATGAGGCCAGCACCTCCATTTAGGCCCCCGAGCTGTACTTGTTACACCTACACACATACTTCACAACAGCATCAAGCGTTGTTTGCAGTTGTGTGAACCTGCTTTTTAACAAGAAGGAAAGCTAACAATGCCATCGCATACATTGCTACAAAAAGATCCCATTAAATTAAAAGATGCTTACTCTCAGGTATACACAAAGGGGCAACAGGCAACATCCTACATTTTAAGAAATGGCTTGGTGAACGTATTTCCTTGAAGCCTGGTTGGTTCAGCATGGGGAGTTTGTTATTAATTTTTAAAATATATTTCTGGATCACTATATTGGATTAAATAATGCAAGGACTCTAATGCAAGAACTATCAAAGCAGTCTTGTTTTTAAACACTTGCCTGGTCGCCATGGGCAACAAGGAATTTCATCCAGGCAAGTGACTGGGCTGCTGGAGGATTGATGGAGTGCTTCAACCCTTCTCTGGTAGCTTGCTGCATTTCTATGCTGGGGTTGGAGGAGGTTCCAGGGGTGGGGATGAGGGGCTGAGCACCCATTCCCTTCTCCAGCATCCTTTCTGTGCTGGACAGGGAGGTGGGGAAACTGCCTCCTTCTGTCAAGCAAAGAAACCAGGCAGACTGACAGGAGGCAGAGGTCTGAACACTCCATCCCTCTTCTGACAGCCCACTGCCATTCCAAGCTAGCTGATAATGGGTAAGCCCCCTCCTGCGTGTTCAGCATTAAAAGGAAGAGGGTTTGCATCAGGCTGCTCATTCCCTCTTGCTACCAGTCTACCATGTTTTCATATACAGGCACAGCAGGTGACACCCTCCCCTGCATGTCTAGCATAGAACACGCTGGCTGGCAACAGAAAGACAGAGAGATCCATGCCTTTGCTGCCAGCCTGCTAAATTTCTATGCCGGGCAAACAGTACACCCACACAAAATGAAGTCAGTGGAGACATGACGTTTTTCATTCAGTTTATTCCATTGAGCGGGATGCTAAGTATACCAGTTTGGGTCACTAGAGCCAGGATTGGGGAGATACAGTCATGTTTGCAACATTTTGCCATTGAGAATTCTGTGATGTGAAGGTAAATATAGGGCATTTAAGTGAAGGAAATGACTGTCCTTTGCCAATTCCTGTATGACACTATGTCAGTGCTTTTTATATAGCAAGTGGACCCAAAATGTACGGATTTATATGGTAATTAGAGGAAGCACAATCTCAGCACCTGAAGAGCAACCAATAGCTTTCTCTAGGTGTCGGCAGGTATCTAAAGGTACCAGTACAAACTGAATTGCTTCACCCAGTATTCTCTAGCACACACTGGGGGTCCTATACTGAGCTTCCTGCAAACTATGGATTGCAGACAGTAACTACCCTTGGGAATGCAGTCTCCCTCTGACCAGAACAATTCCCCCCCTACTTATTTCAAATTCTACCACTGCATTGGTAGATGGGTTAATCCAGTGTTGTCCCTGGCATTTTCTATGAGGATGATGTTGCTTTGGAATCTCACCCATCAACCTGCTGGAGAGGCTTACCAGACAACTACATAGTTTTTATTTTTCACTCGCCATGCTTATGAGCTATTAGGCTTTGTTTATTTCCTGGTTTCTTGATGAATTTTATGGCTCCTAAAGTTCCATTTTTTTGTTATTAAGTTTTTATTTCTGATGTTTGTTATGCAGTTTTGATGTTAACTTTAATTTCAGTTGTAAATATGGAGCATATATTAAATGGAAAGCTGGTGAAGTAGTAAAAAGTTAAATGAATAAAAATACTGAGAAATACCTTAAGCAAGCACATGTCTTGATGTATTAACTTTGATATGCTAAACAAACAAGGAGGACGTAGTCTGGTAGATGTCTGGTCTTATAAGAAGAAGCATTAGTCTATCAAGTCCCCATAGATGTTTTCCTTTTTCTATCTACAAAGCAAAATCTCTTACTGGTTGACACACACGATGTACCAAACCAGGTTTACAACCTTAATTATTGGTTTAAAATTATGATACTCAAATTGTAAAATAAAACCTCTCACCTTTGCAGTAATCATTGGGATCTTCCTGCTCATCATCATCTGATCCCAGGATTTCCTCTTCTTGTTCAGGAAGATCATTCTCTGAATGGGCAGCAGGGCCTCGATGTTGGGTTTCTGGCCTAGGAGACATCGTAAGTTTGTAAGTCGTAAGCTTTTTATTGTGTGTACTTAGAGCAAAGGAAGAAAGAATATGCAAAGACTAAAATGCAGTTTGAGGTTGGATAATGATAGGCAAAAGAAATATTCCTAATTTTTAAAGAAGTAACTGAAATGCAGATGCATCACATCTATCTCAGTTCACTTTGGTTGGAACAAACCCTCTCAGCAGATACAACTTGTGCAGACAGCTCCACATGTGCAGCAAGTACCAACATTCAAATTAGTACAGTTTCAAAAGATACCAGTCACACCAATGTCTAGAGCTGTCTTCATGGAGGATCATGTTGAACAGTACACCAATCACTCCCACTATGATTATGTCAGGTATTTGCCTTGCTCAGTCATGGGGAGGGAGTCAACTGCACTTTTACCAGGTACAGCTGTGCTTTGTGATGCATTTTGTCTGTAGCAGAATGTCCTAAGCTGGGGGTGCTGAGCCAAATGACTGACTCTCTCCAAAAAATGCCAATCAAGAGGCGGGAGAGGCAGGCAGAGAGTAATAGCAGCAAGAATTCAGGCTTGTAATTAACTACTCACCTTGTAGCTATAAGCAAACAGGAATTTCATACTGGCAAGGGAGTGAGCTGGTAGAGGATGGATCTCTCCATCCCTCCTCTGCCCAGTCCACATGGTTTCCATGCCAACCATGGAGGAAGGAAAGCACCTCCCTCCCTGATCAGTGTGAAAACCAAGCAGGATGGTGGAGGAATGGTTCATTTTACGTCTGCTTGATAGCAGGGTTCTTTGTTTTTGTTTTTTTAAAGAACTTTCATTTCCATGTTGGTTGTGAAGGGGCTTCCGTTCCTCTCCAGCCAGCAGGGAAATGCAGGCTGCCAGTGTCTCAATGGAACAGTAAACATTTCAGCAGGCTAGTAGTTTTAGCAGCCTAATTTATCTGAAGGACCATCTATACCTGTATGAATCTGCCCAAGATCAGAGTCCAATACCCTGCTCTCTGGCCTGTCATAAGGCAGGTAGGTTCTAGGAACAGGGCTTTCTCAGTGGTGGTCCCAACCTTTGGAATTCCTCCCCAGGGAGATACACATGATTTCCTCACTACTGGCTTTCAAAAATATTTTAATAAAAAATAACAGGCATTCAGAAGGCTTCAGCAGTGTAGGATAGTCCTTAGGCTAAAAATAACTGCCAGTGGCTCACAGAAGACTTGCAGTGAAAACTGCTTGGTGATGGGTTCAGGATGAAGGGAAATTTTAGGATTCTGAATTATTTTCTATAAACAGTCCCTCAGAATGGCTTCAGTTTAGTCATCCTATTACAGGTACCCAAATGCATTCCAGCCCTATAAGTGACTCAGTGTGCTTCCATGCAGTGGGACAAACCCATCTTTATGGCTCCCTAAAAACAGGAATTTCAAGCTACTGTAAAGAGTGGCAGGAAAGAAAAACCCAATCTTTCAGCAGAAAGAAAAATAGTCATGCCTATCTAGAAGCATGTAACTACAGCTTGCATGCTGTCAACTAGTAGTTGTCAGGTTTTAGACTGACTGCTACAGTGATCCATGACATATTATATTTGAATACCAAGAGAAACATACTTATATCTAGTCACTCCCTGGATTTTGTTTGTTAAATACTGAGTTGCTCAGCTGATCATAAGGCATAAATCAATGCTCTGAAGGTCCCCGACCCTCTGGTGAAGATTTTTGTGTGTGCACAGGGTTTGCTGGTGGTAGGGGGAATAGCCAAAAACTGCTTCCCTCTTCATTCTGTTCTTACTGATTGCTATGTGACACCATTATATACAACACATAACAGTTATTTTGCAGAGTAACAAATAAACCTTTTGTAAAGTAACTGGTTTCACAAAACAATCGTGAAATACAGCTATTGTGGGGTTTGGTGTAGGGATGTTCAAACAAAAATAAATCAGCATACTTGCAAAGAGTGCTCATGTACACTTCTGGAACATTTTACACACATTCTAAACTGACTGTTCCCTCCACACACTCATCTCTTGAAGATTTATTTAAACTCCCTACACCTTTCTTTGGCAAAAATTAGAAGTTGTAAATATTCAGTTAGCCTAATGCGAGCAGAGCACACACAGGAATAAACACAAAATCAAATGTTAAACAAGAGTTAAGACAACTGCAGACAATGATTTTAAAAAATCATAACGCTACTCAATAAATCTCAAACCTAGAGAGGAAATGAATAAGGTTGAAATCAATGTGATCCCTCTAGAAGCCACACCCATCACAGCAAATCTCTTCATTAATTACGTCATAACTATGGGAACGTTGAATTGTTAAGGTATCCTAGATCGGTTTTTAATGACAGAACGTTCTAGGGTATGCATCAACAAGGAATTAGGGTAAGCCTTAAAGCTAATTTTCCAGGCAAAAACGCTGTTTGAAATTCCCTGAATATTCTGCAATCACACATCTCTTCCACAAGCACAATCTTCCTGCAGCAAAGAAGTTACTAGAAAGCCTTCATAAAGCTTTTGAGAACTATCCTGATCCTTTATCTAAAGGAAGTCTGAATGTCTTATCACTGAGTGATGTTACAAAGACTCAGAGAGCTCAATATCTTTGCAATTAATTATTTCAAGTCCTTATACTTTCAAAATGAGAGTGAACTATTATTTGCCAGGGAGTGAAAAAGACCACATAACACTGCAGAGATGTGATTGCCTTTCAAAGGCAATATTTTCTTTCTAATGTTTCTTGGAAAGTATGTGTACTTTTGCTATTAAATCTTTTAAAAATGCTCAATACAATCCCCACAACTGCTCCTGCCCCGCCCTCCTAAAATGTATCCCTCCTAAAATGCACCCCAAACGGGCATGGGCAAGGATGGCAAAACATGCATAGGAGGTACAAAGACCTTATTTTAATACATCATTTGATTCTAAACAATGATTTCTTTGAGCAAATTTGTTACTAAGAAGAGAAACCTGAAAGCATCTTCTGATTCATTTAAACGATTTAGAAGTCAGCTTGTAAGCAGGGACAAAAGGCTGATGTGAGAGTTCCAGAGACTGCATTTCAATGAATAAGAAACAGACAGCTGTCAGAACTGCTACACTGCTAGAAACACATCAAATGCTAACAGAAGCCTTGAATGAATCCATTTTAACATATCAGAACATTTGGCAGACATCCACCCCAACAAGCACCTTGGGCTTCTGAACATCTACTTGCTTTTACAACCTAACTTCATTGGATTTGTTCTTAAACTAAGCATCTGGTAAGATTACATGCTAGGGGAGGGCGACAATTGAATCAGTGTCCTCAGGAAGATTTATGAGCTTAAACAGAATTCAGAGAAGTCCTCATTGAGGCAGTCAAACTCCTTTTTTTCCATCTGGGTTTTAAAAAATGCTGTAAAAGGAAAGCTTACCTGCACGAAGCACGTACTCCCATTGATGAAGGTATCTCTGAAGTCGGCCCAACAGTTTTCGAAAGAGCCATCAAAAATTAAATGGCACCCTGGTGCAAGTAATAGCGGTACATAAATTGCAAGCAGAGGGCTGGTTCTTCCTGAACACAGCAAAGCTTTGTGCAAAAGCAAGAGAGAAAAGGAATTTGCCTCCACCACCTAGCTGCAGATGCATAGCACTGCATTGCAGGTAAATGCCTTGCAGCATCACTGAAGAGAGTTGCTCTCAGCTAATTTGCTTCCTGAAAAATTTAGCCATGCTCTGGAATGACCAAAAACTCATCCTATTCTTTTGATGCTGACCAACTTCCAAAGTCTTTCCAGATATACTAACTATGTAGCCTAACTGATGTGAAGCTACGAGTTTCCTGTTCAATAATAAATTTCCTTCAGAACTTTGAAAGAAAAGAGTATCACAGTATTGATTATACTGTATGAGCACAAGAGCTCAAAGTATTAGCTTCTCTGTGCCTATAGGTGCCAATTATTTTTTCTAGCTCTGCCCAAAACAATTCTATGGAAAAGATGGAAGACAATTTTCATAAAGGCATCCCAACCTAAACAAGACAAGCTTCTTCATCTCATATGTTCTTAAACAAACTGGACAATTGCAGAGGCAATTGCCAGTATCATTCTTGGCTATTGTATGGTACTTCTGCAACATATTTAGCCTTTCAGTTCATGCTGGCATTTCAGTGATTAACTGACCTGATGAGCTATGAAAACCAAACAGCAATGCATCTGTCTATGTAAAAAGCGGTATACAGCTGAAAAGGCAGAGAAAAAGTTACACGAAGCAAGACAAATGAAGATGCAGCTAAAATACAGTCTGAATAAGTGTGGTCAGCGGCTCCGCCTGCAAACACATTCAAGTTCTAGCTTGCACATCTTATTCATGAAATAAGCACTAATTTGTGCTGTAACATTCCAGGTATTGCAAGGTACACTGCCATTGCCTCCTCTACCAACAGATCTGCTCAGGAGAACAACAGAAGCTCTTGCTTGCAAGTGAATCTGCCTGGCTTCAGTTAGCCTGCTGCAGCTTTTCTTCTCAAACAGATAGGCAAAGAAAGAAGTACTATAGTTGTACCTTGGTTTTCAAACAGCTTAGTTCTCAAATGTTTTGGCTCCTGAACGCCGCAAATCCGGAAGCGACTGTTTCAGTTTGCGAACTATTTTTGGAAGCTGAACGTCTGACAGGGCTTCCGATTGGCTGCAGGAACTTCCTGCGGCCAATCAGAAGCCCCACTTTGGTTTCCGAACATTTTGAAAGTCGAACGGACTTCTGGAACGGATTCAGTTCGACTTCTAAGGTACGACTATACTTACTGTGAGAAAACAGACTGAAGTCTTTTACAGCTTGTGAATCTGCTTGCAACTAAATGCTAAAACCAAACGGTTACTCTTAGGTAATTCCTTAGTTGCTCTTGGTGAGCGTAGAATGTATGCAAGTAAAAAGCGATACAAGAACTTAACCAGGGAAAAGAGGGACAAACTCTAAAGACTTCCTCCCATGAAAATCAGATGGCGCAAACACAGCCAAAGACTGGAATCCTATATGCATTTACACAGAATTAAACACCCATGTACTCAATGGAACTTCTTTTGAAGAATCAAATAACTAGTTCCACTCACTGAAGAGGATCTGGGGCTTGAGATTCTCAAATGGCAACTCTCCCAACCCCTAGCCAATGTTACACAACAAGCCTTTTGAAACTAAAAGGATCTTTCAAACACAGTTTGTTATATGGCATGAGGCTTGCTGTTCAAAATCAAAAAATCTACTGGGCATGCTTTTTGGATCCCAAACTTGATTGCATATGCAATTCATATAACCAACAGTCCTTAACTAAGGCTGCCTGTAACTCTGATTCTAGTTATTCATGCATAAGCCCCAGTCAATTGTATGGGGTTCACTGGTGCAGAACTGGTAGCAGAATTGCCATACTGACTGTTTCATTTAATAATATAGATAAAGTAGGTTTCTGATTATGTCTTCACAAGATATACATCATTCAGTCATACCTTGGTTCTCAAACAGAATGTGTTCCGGGAGTCCGTTCAACTCCCAGAACTGTTCGAAAACCAAGGAGCAGCTTCTGATTGGCTGCAGGAGCGTCCTGCAGCCAATCGGAAGCTGCGCCAGACGTTCAGCTTCCGAAAATCATTCAGACTGGAACACTCACTTCTGGTTTTTTATCATTCGGGAACCAAAACGTATGAGTTCCAAGGTGTTTGGCAACCAAGGTACAACTGTACTGTCTAACAATATGCATGCTTAGTCCTTTACTGTAATCTACATTCCCCATATTTAAATGTATGAAGAATGCAGTAAGGTTCATATTCTATGAAGAAAAACCAGTCAAGTTCTTGTTCTTAAAAGTTATAATTAAGCAAAAACTCTTGCTTCTTCTCCCACAGACCTGTGAATAGAAGGTTTTCTATTTTCTTAAAGAAAACATGCCAATTAATCACTAGCTTTAGAACTATAAAACTGTATGACTTCTCTCACTGAGAAACAACCATAGGGTAGTTCTATTTTATCTATTCTACTTATACCAGAGAACACATACCAGAGTAATTTGTTCATTTCTTCCTTCAGGCATACATTCTCAGGATGAATGCCACCAAACTGTGTTTGAACAATAATAATGCATAAAGAAATAAGGTGATGCACCCCCAACCCGTCTGTAACCATTAACTGTTCTAGACAGAAATTCAGAGGAACAGATTAAAAAAAAGGCCAATTAACATGTAGCTTCTCATCGCAAGCTGAAACAATGAACATTCAAGCATTTCATTAGATACCATGCTGATTTATGAGTGAAGACAGCATGTTCTTCAAAGGTGGTGGTGAGGTGAAAAGAGCACTTGTATTCATGAGCATTTAACTCTCAGCAAGTAGGAATTTGGGGTTTAAGGGATCTCGCCCTTGCCTCTCTGCCTATAGGAAGCAAGACTACAAAGAAGGAAAAACAGTACTGCAGGAGTGTCTTGCCCTCACACTCCTACATATTTTCCCACTCATTCAGTAGTGCCAGCGATGTCAGAAGAACAGAACACATGGCACAGAACACAGAGCAGACATATACAGATGGATCTGTGTATTAATGTTAAAACAAATTCATGGTTGTGGAGAGCAAAAAAAATTAGACACAGCATATAGAATGGCTGCATTTACTTAAAGGGAAACAGCATTAGTTTAGTTTATTCTATATCTATGGCTCAGAAGGAAATGTCATGTATATTGTTTTCACAGTTATACATGCAAAAAAGTAGAATTCCATGGAGGTCCCTGATGGCCACATACTCACAGACCTCTAGGCACTCTTTCCTCTACAGACAGGAGGGCAAGTGGATATCTCCCTTATTACCTACAGCCTTAGCATTTCCTCAGTGCTCTCCATCATAATTAAATCTGGGGTGTAGAGAAATGTGAGAGCTTGACTTGTTACCAGCTGCTACTGTTCTGCAGACCTTCTCCCCAAAGACCTACATTTTCTCAAAGCCCTGAAGTACAGGGATTTGGGGAATCTTGTGACCCTGCAAAGAAGGGTGTGTCACTCTCATTTTTTTAATTGTAAGAGGGGGAATGCTGCATCCCCACACTGACAAAAATGCACAGAGGTAGCAGCAAGAACAACTGCTTGCTTTCCGAAGTTCTGGGAGGGAAATTCTAGCTAATGCATTCTAGCTAATGCATTCTAGCTAATGCAGGCAACTAATGCTCACAACCAGTAGGACTTGTGCTGATAATAAATAATAATAATAATAATAATAATAATAATAATAATAATAATAATAATAATAATTTATTTATACCCCGCCCATCTGGCTGAGTTTCCCCAGCCACTCTGGGCGGCTCCCAGTCAGTGTTAAAAACAGTACAGCATTACATATTAAAAACTTCCCTGAACAGGGCTGCCTTAAGATGACATACTGACTATGCCTGCGGGTTATAAATGCATTAAATATATTTTAAAAGGTATAGGTAGTATGTAAAACCACCACCTTGGAACACATTAAAAAGCAGCAAGCCCAGGCTCCCACTCAGAGTACACTTGTCAAGAAGCTTCACCCAGTCCCAACTGACAAGTGTATGGAAGACATGTTTTCAAACATTCATAGCATACTTGTGTGTGTGAAGAGGCCCGCAGGGTACACACACAACAAAACAGTAGTTCTACGTATAAGCACCAATGTTATCAGAAGGAAACTCAAGGCCAGAAAGCATCACATATTTTGCAGTGATCACAGGTTATAATCACAGAAAGCACTCTATATGTATTGCCATTTATCACCTCCATAGCTGACCTCTGCCTTGACTTGAATGCTCTCTTTCTTTTATTTAAAGTGTATTGGCTTTTAGCAGAGATCTGATATTTGACTGTCAAATACCACATGCAGCTTGTTGGTAACCATTTGCCTGGTTATGAGCAAGGCTTACCTCTATGCAGGGAAGCCTGATAAAAACTACTGCTTTTAGAAGACAGAAGGGTTAGAAACATTTTTGTGATCTATTGCACCATTATACGCAAGTCAACATTGTATATTTAAATGTTTCTTAAACTTAAAATATATTTTGATAAATCACTGATAGCTTTGTATACATAGTAACATAGCTGTTACTCAAAATTATTCCAAAAAAGAAGGCATTATTTAAAGCCTGTTCTTTTAAATTTACCGGTATGTTTGCTGTTAAGAAATAAGCCTATCCATCAAGTTCAGTGGCAAAGTCACACAAGCAGCAGCTTTGAGTGGAGAAATCCACCTAGGGCTCAAAGACCCATTTCTTCTGCCAATCAACTCAAGTGTATGGATGGGCATCAATTGGGAGTGGGGAATAATGAAAAAGGAAAGCATGGGAAACATGCACAGATCCTGTTATACTTCTTCCACACATACCACAGCTCAGGAGAAATGGGGCTTTGAGCCCATGGGGTTTTGCATTTCATTATATATTGTGTCCTAAGCCTAACTTTGTTACAGCAAAATTCTACCGCTTCTCTTCCTCTGTGATAAAGGATAGCCATGGCTATTTTAAGGCTCTCAGAACTGCCAGAGTATTAGCCATCTTACATATGAAGATTCAAGACATGTTAGCTGCAGAAACAGCAATAAACAACTTTATGTTCTGGGCACCACAGTTCAAGAAGGACACTGACAAACTGGAACGTGTCCAGAGGAGGGCAACCAAAATGGTCAAAGGCCTGGAAACGATGCCTTATGAGGAACGGCTAAGGGAGCTGGGCATGTTTAGCCTGGAGAAGAGGAGGTTAAGGGGTGATATGATAGCCATGTTCAAATATATAAAAGGATGTCACATAGAGGAGGGAGAAAGGTTGTTTTCTGATGCTCCAGAGAAGCAGACACGGAGCAATGGATCCAAACTACAAGAAAGATGATTCCACCTAAACATTAGGAAGAACTTCCTGACAGTAAGAGCTGTTCGACAGTGGAATTTGCTGCCAAGGAGTGTGGTGGAGTGTGGTGGAGTCTCCTTCTTTGGAGGTCTTTAAGCAGAGGCTTGACAACCATATGTCAGGAGTGCTCTGATGGTGTTTCCTGCTGGGCAGGGGGTTGGACTCGATGGCCCTTGTAGTCTCTTCCAACTCTATGATTCTGTGATGTCAAGTTTGATTTTTTTACAAGAACGGAACATTTTTTATTGTTCTTTTCTACAAGCAATTAAAAACCTGGAACTCTCTCAGAGCACTAGCATTAAATGGGAAGCTACCTTGGCTGAACATGTTATAATAACCACTCTACTTAAGCCACTATATGAATTTGTAAATAACGGTTTGGGGTTGTATAATTAAGTTAACTGTTGGCCAACTCTTAATTTTTACTAGAAGGCTTCCACAGTGCATGACAGCTTCGAAAACATAGAAGAGCGAGCTTGGGAAATTTGGGATTAAATTTCTGAATATTACTAGCTTGCCACAACTTTGCAGTAAACCTTCATGCAGTGGGTTATCACTATGGATTCAATCTAAATAGAGTAAAATATTTGAGACAAGAGACTACACTGAAAACAATGCTACAACTATTAAAACTTTGCAATCACAGCATGATTTCAGAAAGCATGATTTTAGACACAAAAAATGCCTTGACTGTTCAGAAGTGACAGAAATGCTACATGGACAAAAATTAGTGAAGTGAACAATGGATGAGAAGAGGCATAGGGTAGGTGAATAAACGAAGCCACTTGACACCAAGTCAGAATATTTGCGCACCTAGCCTAGCTCTATCTAGTTTTCCAATTGCTCAGAGGCAAATATTTCCCCCACTATTGCTACCTGAGTTAATTTAACTGCAGATTCCAGCAACTGAAACTAGGATCATCTACAAAGCAGTACTTCATTATTGCTATTCTCCAGTCAGAGATGCCAGATTTGGGAGCTTTTTGTGCACTGCATGAGAACTGGAGAAATATGAATAATGAAGGGCAGGACATGACAAACCAGGGGCAACCCAGTCAGATTGGTGGGGTACAAATTAATGACAACAACAACAACTAATAACCATTTGAAAATGCAGACAAAGGGGTTCAATTCAGGCCTATTTCAAAGTCAATGGGGGGGGGGGAATTATTAGAGCATTTAATGGCATATGATGGCATCTACACATGTAAGCTTCCAGTGACTGTGCAGTACAATCCTTTGAAATTTTACTCAGAAGTCTCACTTAAACGGGGCTTACTTGAGTCTTGTAAATAATCCTTCCCCTCCACCTCAAGTTACTAGCTTGCAAAAACTTTTACTCCTCTCACTTTCCCACATGTAACTCCTGCTTGCATATGGGTACTTGGCTAGTGCTTAAACAAGGGATTACTTTCCTTAATATTCCAGGCTTAAAGAACTTTCAGAGAGCACTATCAACTCCGATAATTACTCTCACTAAATAATGCACATTCTCTGGCTCCATTTTCTTAATCTGAAACCACTCGCCGCTTAACACACACAGAACACAATCTTATCCACACTTAACTGATTTCAGTGGGACTTCTCAGTAAAATTTCAAAGAGCTGGCCTATCAATTTAGTCCACCAAAGTCAGTCTACAGCAGCTACATAGAGTACGGTATGGTCAAATCTCTTTTCGAGTTATAGTAACAGGGTGAAAAAGAGAAGACTTCCCTCTTCTATGTGATATCTGAAATGTTTAAAGTAAGTTCCACCCTTCAGTTTGAGTGGGATTGTTAAATACTCTTATTACAGTATTAAACTACACAGAGAACACATGTCTATTGCATTTTAGTTTGCTGAATTTACGGGCAATCTTAGATGTTCAGAAGTTAGTGCACCATTTTGAACATGTTTCAAGCTTCTTGGATATACAAGGCCAGAACAGCTTATTATGACTATGCAAATAACACTTGAAATCCAGGGCTAGCCAGAACGGCTTGCTATACAATATAAATGTAAATCTCAAGGTCACAATTCAAATTCTGCTTGCACCAGGCTGGGGGGCTCGATTAAGCAGAGATCTTGCTTCCCCCAGCCCTGCCAGCCTCTGCCTGCAGAGTGACATCGGCATCGCTCTGCCAGTGTGGTTTCCCATTTTGCCTGCTAAACTTGTGGGCAGAATTGCTGCTGGGGGGGGGGACTTTCTGGGATGGCAGACATTCAAGACAGAGGACTGAGCAAGCCTTACAGCTGTCATGTGACAGCAGCAGGCCTGATTGCCAGCCAGTATGTGCTGCAAGGCTGCAGATGCTGCAGTGGCCCTGTTGGACAGCGCCCAGGGCTTGGATTTCACCCTACTACGGTTTAAAATGTATATAAATAAATAACATATTTGATCCATTAAGTTTATCTACTATTTTAGATTAAAATATTATCCTTGGAAAAGGAGACGAGAATATTACCAGCAAGCTGATAGGCACCCTGAGACAAATTTAATGGTGCCCACTTAAAATATGCACAAGATGCAGAAGAGGGTATATCACTCATGTGAGTTTATGCGCTTTTAACACTGAGGCTACCCTCAGGATGTAAAGAGTCACTTAGAAGTGGAAAATCTGGAAGATTTCTCATTACCATGCAACCAAGGCTACCAGGCTGGCTTCTGCACATCATTTCAGGAAATTATTGTCACTGTCCAGGACACCATTCCACTCTGTTTAAGGCAATAGGGCCACACTTACTTTTTCTGGGCTTTTTCCTTCTTGGCTTTAGTCCGCTTCTTCCGGGCTTGCAATGCTAGAACTAGGAAGAAACAGAGGGAAGAAGAAGAAGAAGGGGTGGGGCAAGAGTCAGTAAGCTTTTCTTCAGGGTGAAAAAGAAGGGCCCATTATTCGCATCATCAAACCTATCCGGTTTTATTTTGTTCTCAGATTAACCCCCCTCTTCCCTAGAAGGTGCATTAATCCAAGAACAAACCAGATTCGTGAGACACGTGCTCATAATAGACTCATTGTACCCATATTTATACTGTTTTTTTTAAAAAAAATCCCCAAACACGTTACTGGAGGAGACAGGCAATTATGTCACCCTCTTTTATCTCATACTGGGTAGCGGGGTGGAGGCCGAGGAAGGGGAGCCCAAGGGCCGGACATTTGCCAGGATACCCGAAGACTGGCAGTTAGGATCCGTGAGAAGAACTCTGCGAATAACAGCGGGACCTGACAAAAGGAAACCGACGCCCGATCTCGTGTGAATTGGGGCAACAAGCAGGGACGCGGAGGAAGCGAGCCGCCAAGACCCAAAAAGCTGAAGCCTGACTAGAAGAGCCGAGGGCGGCGGGCGAGGGGGGTGAGGTTGGCGGGGAGGCGGCGGGGCCAAGCGCACTCACCTTTCCGCTCCATGGCGGCTAGAGACAGCAGCCCCCGCGACCCCCCGCGCGTGCGCTCCAAGGATATTTCCTGCGCCTGCGCTGGCCGCGGGCGAGCCGGTCGGCGCGTGCGTACGACTGGTATCTTCGCGCGCCGTTGCGCGCGCCACCAGATCTCCTCGCCGCCGCCGCTGCTGCTGCTGTCACTTCCTCCCGAGCTGGGGCTCCCGGGGAAGGCCACTCCCCCTGGCTCTTCCAAACGCGTGCGGCGCCGCCCCCTGCTCTGCGTGACAGGCAGGAGCCGGAGCCGCGCGTCAGGCCCCTCGCCCGCCTCCCCTTGTCCCATGGGCGGAGCGCATGCGCCTCCCGGTGTCCCAGCCCACCGCTCGCTCGCTTCCCCGGGGCTTCGCCGGATTTAACTAGGGCCAAGGGAGGTGGGGGCGGCGTAAAAAGTGGCCTAGCGCGTATACAAGTAACTGCGTGTGCTGTCGCCGGAGATGGGATTGTGACGTGCCCGCCACGCGTTCTGGATCCGGGCGGGTTTTCCAGCTTCACGCGTAGCCAGCATGGGAGGGAGGGATGTGTTCTGCTATGGACCCTTTGCGCCACCAGGTTGCGCGATGACTCGCAGCAGCTAAAGTTAACGTTCGAATTCTCGATTTTTTTTTTTTTTTTACAATTTACATGACTTTGTACGAATGCGTGGCTTACTCAGTGGGAACTGATATAAGTTATTTTAATGTATGCAGCTTATTAAATAATGAATTTAGTGTACACATGTTATCCTCAACAATGGTTAGAAGCCAACAGTCGGGTGCTACCAGTTCTGTTTGCAAGAAACAGGAAAGGCAACTGGTGCTGCGTACGTGCAACAAGCAACGTTGCATCTGGATGGTGAATGAAAGCAACCTAGCTTGTCACTGCAGATAGTGACAAATAGCTTTCTGATTGGAAAGATTGGACAGTCCTGCAAAGTGAAGCAAAAAATGGGTTTATGCCAATAAAACTCAGAAACGTGAGGCTTACAACAGACCTAGCACAGGAATCTAAACAAGAAAGGATCAGCAGTCATAGCCAATTTATCTGGCTTGTCAGGGGAAAGGGGGGCGTGTGTAGAAACAGTACGAAGGTAAAATTTACGTCCATTGCTGCACCACGAAAATGGCCCCCAGAAGTTGGTCCAAGAAGGGAATGCAGCCCATGAGCTGGAAAACAGCTCCTCATCCCGCATTAACCAATAACAAGGAAGACTGTGTTGTTAGCTACCACAATTTACTAGCCGAGGACTGTAGAGAATTGCATTCCAACGTTTATTTGTTAGCGAACATTATGTACAACTGCAAGCACAAAACAGCTAACGCGCTTCTTCCCCGGGGGCACAGAAAGAACGGGAGGAGGAAGTCACAAGGTGGCGGGTGTGAGCCTTCCTTCCGAGAATGCACCTGTCCAGGTTCCCGCTGCCTTAAGCAGCAGCACCTGGAAGCCTTAAACCCTGGCCGGCATCACGCTCCACCCTTCCTCTTCCTCCTCCTCTTTCCTCCTCGCCTCCTTCCAGATCTCGCGAGACGTTCCCTTCTTTCTGGGTGTTGCGCTCATCATAGGGCGCTGGAGCTGGGTTCCATATTGGGGCATCGCCTCAAAGCTCTTTCCGCGCCGTGGGTCTCGCGAGACCTCTGCAAAAGGGGACTTAGGAAGAGGTCGGGAGAAGTCAGGCGGCGGCAGCAGTAGCAGCAGCAGCTCCTCCTCCTTCTCGGCGTTGCTGCTTGACTTTGCCGCCCCCCTCTCCAGTGCAAGCTCTGCTCTGCTCAGGGGGACCCCTCGCGCCCACCTGTTAGGCTCCCTGACTCGGGCCTGTGCAGGAGGCCGCGGGGTTGCGACCCGACAGACGGCGGGAGGCAGAAGAGCCCCGCTTGGCCTGGCCTTCCCCTCCGGCCGCGGGGTGGGGTGGGGGTGTCGGCGGCGGCGGCACGAGGCCAGTTACTGAGGCGGCCGCTGGGCGCGAGCGACCTCTTTACCCTCGGAGCAGGAAACCCCCTTTCTCCGAAGGGGGAGGAGCCAACGGTTCTCCTCGAGGGTCTTCCCTCCCCCCCCCCACTCCCGGCCGCGCTGGGTGGGGCGGGCTCGGGGTCGAGATGACCCAAGAGCGGCCCAAGTTCTACCGGCAGGAGCTGAACAAGACGGTCTGGGAAGTGCCTGAGCGTTACCAGAACCTCTCTCCGGTGGGCTCCGGGGCTTACGGCTCCGTCTGGTAAGTTACTGCCGCTCTCCCGGGTTACTGCCGCTCCTTTATTTCCCCCCCCCCGCGGCCCTTCGTGCGTACGGGACAGCAGCCGCCACGAAGGCCTGTCATTCTGAATGGGATGATTGATTAGCTGGGAGATCCTGAAAGCGGCCTTAGAAGGCGGTGGATCTCGCCTATGTCCACACCCAGTCCTCCTTGCAAAAGGAAGTCGGTTAGATCCTGTGATTCCGAGGGACCGGCTCTCGGTTGCAAGTACTAAAAGAAAAAGCGTTGCCTGTTTGGTTCTCTTGCACCGTAATGCTGGGGCAGTGCAAGTTAGCCGCAGAAGTAGTAGAGGCGTTTGATGTACTTGTCGCTCCGTCTGCTGCAGTGCCTTGATCTCCGTCACTTGTTCCCGTAACCGCTATGAACTCATTCCCTACTTATTTGGGAACGCACAACTCGCACAGTTGAGCAATGTCTCCAGAAACAATCAAAATGTGCACCAAACCGTGGCTTTCTTCAAGTTCTCTAGTTTTCAAAAGGCACTATGTTAAGCATCTTATGCACGACCCTTTATTTTGCTTTGTGGTGCCAAGATTATTGGCTTTGGTAGGAAATGACTTCTTGATTATTATAGTTGCATTTGGCTTGCGAACTGTTGGGTGTTTAATGAGGTTTGTTTTTTTAGCAGAATCTTGAAAACAAACATAAAGCAATATTCTCAACACTGCACAATTAAATAACTTGTAATTAGTCTTATAATTTTTTGCATTTTTATTCCAGCACTCCTTGAAGAAGCTAAGGGTTATGTACATAGTTTCTTCCCCCACCCACCCTTCTTTATTCTCACAAGTCTGTGAGGTAGGATAGGCTGGTATCTCAATAAAAACCATGAACTTGGATCTCCCCCAGTTTCTTACACTGAACTTACTGGGAATGAGAGTAGGGAATAACGGTTTACTTGCAAGTGGGGAAGATGTGTACTGAAGAGGTTGAGTGCAAAGCTGCTGAATTAAAAACAGCTGGCGAAGGGTATCAGAGATTGGCAGGAGAGGAATTTGTGATTCACCTCGTGATGTCATAGGCACTATCCATAGATGTCTGACTTCACTACCACATTCCTCACAGCAAAATATGTATTACAGTTAGACTGCCAGGACAAAGCATAGAAACCTACTCAAGAATCCAACAATAAATGGATGTTGTCTTGGCTACAGAACCACTAAGCCTCTTGGGCTTGCCAATCAGAAGGTCAGCGGTTCGAATCTGTGCAACGGGGTGAGCTCCCGTTGCTCTGTTCCAGCTTCTGCTAACCCAGCAGTTCGAAAGCATGGCATCATGCCATTGCAAGTAGATAAATAGGTACCACTGCAGCGGGAAGGTAAACGGTGTTTCTGTGCGCTCTGGGACTTGTCACAGTGTCCCATTGCGCCAGAAGCGGTTTAGTCATTCTGGCTAAGAGATGTAAGTATTTTTGTATATAAAACAACATAACCATTGCAAGTTCAAGGTAGTCATAACTTCTTTGGTAACAAATACTTGAATTGTACTTATCAAATTACCAGCCTTCTGTGATAGTTTAGCTAGAGTTACATGTATATATTTACCTTATTTACATGGCACAGTAAACTAGTGAATGGTTTGCAGTGAAAGTACCAGTCTGAGCCACTTTGTTCCTCTCTGCTAGCCCAGTCTCTGGCTTAACATTATGTCCAAACCAAGGGTTGTGGTTTATTTCCTTCCAGACAAACACTATGATTTGTAGCAAAAGTTTGTTCTTGACTTCGGAGGAGCAAACTGGCTCATGCGATAACTGAAAACAAAGACTCAGACTCTGTATTTGTGTTCTTCTGCAGCAACATAGCACCGTTCTTTTAATTGTAGATATTAAGCCAATTTACTGCTTTAAACAAAACTCAGAGTTCTTGTTCTCCATTTTTTCCTAGAAAAACATTTCTTGATCTAAACTGTTTTATCATTTCATGTCTCGTTTGAAACAATATTTCACTTGCTTGTGTTTTGTCAGGTAAGAACAATATCATGAGACAAGGTCTCATAGGAGAAAGCAATGAAATTTTGTTTTTTAAACACCTACAACATAGATCCTGGTGGCTTCAGAAATTTGCATTCATTGATGACTCTGATAGGCAGGTGTGGTTCATTACACCATTGCCGTGGTAGGATAGGAATGTATACTGCAGAGTTTTGAAAGACCTTAGCCTTTTTGCTAGTTATTACTGCTGATACATCTAGTTATTGTAGTGATCAGTTTTCAGAATAATTAATGGTAATTCCACTGCCCTCTTTTTTTTTTGTCACTAAGAATCAACTTTTGTGCCTTGTATCCATTAAGCAAATACACATATATCTCCATTCCCTCTAATATCAGGCTCAGGTGGTTGAGTGCCCATCAATTTTGGAAGCAAAATGGAGAATTAAAGTAGTGGCCTACTTAGGCACACAGAAGTATATAAATTTAATAATAATGCTAATATATTTACAAACAGCCCAGCATAGTTTTGTGAGCTCTTGAGGTGTTTGGCATGATTTATCAGAAAATGTATATGTGAGGTGGGGGATAAGAATTGGCTTACTCATACCACTAACAGTTTATTGCAGGTATGCTGGAGGAGGATAAATTAGGGTTAGGTATGTGATATTAGGTCAGAAAGTACCAACCGCTCTACACTATGGTTATTCTTTTCCCTTTAATCAGAATCACTATACTGTATAGCTATAAAATACAGCAGGGGAAAGTTTTGGGTGGGCTGGAAAAGTAAAAAGAAGTTGTGCTTTTTTTCTCATCATTAGAGACATGAGCTCATATAAAGCTTCTGTTTCAGGCTGCTTAGAGCACTACACATAGTGGGTATACACTGAAACCCTTGCAAGTCTTCCTGAAACTCCCATACTTCAGTGAGGGACAGCTATCTGTATTCTCTATAATGTACCATTCACTTTCATGGTATAAGTGAGGATGAAGCTGCTTACCTAGCCCCCTGAGCTTGCATTATAGGAAGGAATTTCTCATTTGTTATGGGCCACTACCACCACCCAGTAATTATTTTCAGACTTCATCTTCTAAGTTTATATTGCTTTCACTTGTTCCTCTCTACAGCTAGCTAGGTCCAGATAAGGAATTATTGGGGGAACTTATGCATCCCTTGTGTCTTATGGACCTTTGTAGATCATACTAATATCACCAAGAAAAAATACCAGCGTTTCCCATTTTTGCACACTGCCTCTGTTAGAACATCCAAATAATTTCTGACTGAATTGTTAGATATGTCAAACGTATGTGTTCTGATCTGAAGGATGGTGGTTTGCACTTCTCTGTAACTTAGTAACTATCACAAATCATTACATTTTTGTTAAAATGGGTGGCACTTGTTTGAGATCTTCAGAAAAATTAACGTATCTTTCTACTGTTTTCATCATGCCTTATCCCTACCCTGATTTCAGATCATTTAAGTCTCTGCTCACAATATTTTTGTCAGGGAAAACTTGATTTAGATGCAAAAAAGGGAATAAAAAGCAGAAGTGGAGTTTTGTGTGCAACTAAACATTTTTTCCTGGCTCTTGCAACATGTGTTCTGTGGTAAGGCAAGGTGCAGGGCAGTGCCATATTGACAGGGTAAATTAAAAGGGAACTTGTTCTTTAAAACAAAGCATACTAAAAATGCCTCATCAATTCCATATTATGATCAGGTACCAAACATAAATTATTTAAAAGCAAATCCATACTAGTCTAGAGTCAATTGAGAAGTACGAGTGGCTTCCTGCTTCCTGCTAGTGTGGCACTAGCCTTGCTCTAGAATAGAAAATTGGATGTATCAATGGATCCTTGCAGAAAGGCATTTTGCATCATTTGTATCTGTAGGTGTTTCCACTAATTTAACACAAGTCAGTGAATTGCAAACCTAATCAACTTCATTTATCAGGCAAGTTTTGCCTAATGCTCCACTCCCCTTTTTAAAAAAAGACTTGATATGTATCCATGTACCTATTTTTCACACTAAGAAAAACAAATAAACTTTAGAAAATATTCCACAATTGTCCCAGGTATAGACAAGTGCCCATGACAATGGCACCAAAGTATGCTGTTGTAACCACATTTGTTGTATGTGTGTATGTGTTTTATGTGTGTGTGTATGTATGTGTTTTAGGGTGAGGAGTAGTCTGGCTTTCTGATGGTAAAACTTGGAATGCCAAAAAAGTCTGCAAAATGTATTCCATAGGCAGTGACCTCTGTACCATACCACCTTCAAGTTATCATCCCTATAAAGCTATTGGCTAACATCACCTGAAAATTCACTTACTACCAGAGATCCTAGGTATTCAGTGCCTTATTTCTACAAAAAACTTGCTTGGAGACATCCATCATGTGTCTGCTAATGCTGTGACCTGGACACAGCGAGCACTAGCTTCTGAAATGTCACAATATTCTGTTAAGGTTGAAATGTTTGAAGTTACAGGAAGTCATTGCTATATCTTTTGCTGTGAGTCACTAAATGATTGCAAAAATAGTCATTCTTCCTTTATAAATCCAGCTGCAATTCCCAAACTCATCAATACATTCTTAAAACTCTTCTAATGATTCATTCTAAAACTTGTAAGCACCTTCACCTTTGTTTTCCTGCCTGCTCTTACAACTTAAACTTGTGACTTATTTCTTCTTGGGCACAAAGTTATATTCATTCAGTGAAACAAGATACCTATTGAATCATTTTCAGGGGGGGGGGAATCCTATTTTAGTCTTAGTAGGCATATTTAATGCTGTTCTTTTAAACTATTGTTTTTTAGCTCAGCCTTTGATGCTAAAACTGGCCTGCGAGTGGCTGTGAAGAAATTGTCCAGACCATTTCAGTCCATCATCCATGCCAAAAGGACCTACCGTGAACTACGTCTGCTTAAACATATGAAACATGAAAATGTAAGTTTGGGGAGAAAACTAGAAATGTACATTTCATGTGGTTTTGAATCCTAGGTTAGGAGTGAATGCTGGCTTGATAACCATGGTGTACTTGGTACAGATAAAATGGCAGACCATAGTGTCGGGGTTTTGTTAAAAGAGTAGAGGGACCAGAGCAAGAAAATGAATCATTCAAAGGTTCATTCCCAATACCTTCATCTTGACTGAAAGCTGAGAAAATGTAACATGTGTACCATAGTATTTTCAATATACTAGAGCCAGTTGGTTAAAAACTGTTTAAGAAGTTTCTTAGTTCTGATTTTGTGGTGGTTATCGAGTCCTGTCTGTTTCAAATGTTATGAAAACTTTCCTTACTGGTTAAATTCTCTAGTTTTAAAGTTAGCTTAATGCATGAGTACGTATTTTTTTCATTTCATTCATTGTTTTGGGTAATGGCTTCCATGTGTTGATTTCAATATTTTCTTACAGAACATATTAACTAGGGGAGACCCTAACCTTGGGGAAAATAATGAGTCTGTTAATTACACAATTGTAAAATGTGAGAACTGTTGCAAAGTATCTCACAGTCCCAGTTTGTTTCTGAAACACTACAAGAAGGATGTTGCAGAAACATTTCTACCTTTTATGCTGCTGTGAAGATTTTAGTGTTACTATTTCATAGTATGCAGGAATAATATGTGTGCACAGAGTGCAAACTACTTCAAATCTGTGCTCCAACTTTCTTCCCTTAACCCTAACCCCCCCCCCAAATTATGCAATTGTAGTACTAAATAAATACAACCTTAGGGTGATTTTTAAGTACCTTTTTTGGAACAGTTGTATTTCTGTTCATAATATTTCTTCAGACATGCCAACAAACACCAGAGGTGTGACAAAAGTAGGGTGACTGACATAGGAAAGCACCTCCTAATCTCCTAAAGCAGGAATGAGGAAGCTGCAGTCTTTCAGAGGTTGTTGGACTGCATTCACATCAGCCTCATCCAGGATGGCCAACAGTCAGGAGTGATGGGCATCCCAAAAACATTTGGAGGACTACAGATTTACCACCCCAATGTAAACCCTTGGTTCACCAGCATTTGGGTAGACTTTTAATGACAGCACTTACAGTCAAACCTCGATTAATGAACGTAACCCGTTCCGGAAGACCGTTCCACTTCCAAAATGTTAAACAACCGGGACACGGCTTCCGATTGGTTGCAAGAGCTTCTTGCACTCGAGCAGAAGCCGCTTTGGATGTTTGGGTTCTGAAAAACATTCAAAAACCGAAGCATTTGCTTCGGGGTTTTTGGCATTCGGGAGCTGAAACGTTCGAAAATGGAGCCGTTTGAGAATCGAGGTTTGATGGTACTACTTACTATTCATCTGTTTTAACCACACTGTAACGTTTGGTCCATAATTTTTAATTTTCCTATAAATGTAGGAGAATCTTTAGTTCTTGCATTTCAAACAGGAAGGTATTCTTGCAGCAGTTTTACAATGTAATTACAGTGGTGCCCCGCAAGACGAATGCCTCGCAAGACGAAAAACCCGCAAGACGAAAGGGTTTTTCGGTTTTTGCGACGCTTCGCTAGACGATTTTCCCTATGGGCTTGCTTCGCAAGACGAAAGCAAAGCCTTCCCCCCCCCCCCCGGACTTCAGAAGAGGTCCAGGAAGGCCGGCAGGGGCGAAAGGCTTTGCTCCCCACCGCTAGCATTTTAAAAGCGGTCCGGGATAGCAGGGAAGCGCTTCCCGCTATCCCGGACGGCTTTTGAAGGCAGGCGGGGGGGGAGCAAAGACTTTTGCCCCCCGCCAGCCTTCAGAAGAGGTCCAGGACCTCTTCCGAAGGCGGGCGGGGGGCAAAAGTCTTTGTCCCCCCTGCCTGCCTAACCGGGGGCTTTTAAATCGCCCCGGGACTGTCCGGGGCGATTTAAAAGCCCCGGGCGGCTTTTGAAGGCAGGCGGGGGGGAGCAAAGACTTTTGCCCCCCGCCAGCCTTCAGAAGAGGTCCAGGACCTCTTCCGAAGGCGGGCGGGGGGCAAAAGTCTTTGTCCCCCCTGCCTGCCTAACCGGGGGCTTTTAAATCGCCCCGGGACTGTCCCCCCTGCCTGCCTTTCCGGGAGAGCGGGAAGGCAGCGCTGCCTTTTCCGCTCTCCCGGGAAGGCAGGCACGGGGGAGCAAAGACTTTTGCCCCCCGCCAGCCTTCAGAAGAGGTCCAGGACCTCTTCCGAAGGCGGGCGGGGGGCAAAAGTCTTTGTCCCCCCTGCCTGCCTAACCGGGGGCTTTTAAATCGCCCCGGGACTGTCCCCCCTGCCTGCCTTTCCGGGAGAGCCGGAAGGCAGCGCTGCCTTTTCCGCTCTCCCGGGAAGGCAGGCACGGGGGAGCAAAGACTTTTGCCCCCCGCCAGCCTTCAGAAGAGGTCGGGGGACAGACTGTCCCCGGACCTGGTCTGAAGGCGGTTTCCATAGGAACACATTAATTGATTTTTAACGCATTCCTATGGGAAACCGTGCTTCGCAAGACGAAAAACTCGCAAGACGAAAAGACTTGCGGAACGAATTAATTTCGTCTTGCGAGGCACCACTGTACTTGGTTGGGCCTGAGTGTACTATAAAAATAGTCTTTTCACATATTTGTCCCAAGTTGAAGCTTTCTAACACAACTATGAGTGACAAAGTGTTTGGAGAGGACAAAGAAGGAGATGGGAGGAGTGAAAATAATTTACCACTGAGGCAGAACATAGGTTAGCAGCCATAGCTTAGGGCAAGGAACTACACATCATAGAAGCCCTAACTGTAGTCTTGACCACAACTATAATGCCCAAGGCCCTTCTAGTTCTTGAGCCATCTGTGTATTCTGCCTGATCACTTCTTTGTGTCCAGGGGGATTAGATTTAGCTGTGTTGGTAATGTTTAGTCAAAAGTCAGATGACAAATACTTTAATGAAATAAATATGTACATTACAATGTATTTACTTTAAAAGAAAAGTGTGATGTTCAAGAATCCAAATTCTTTGTTGGATACATGAACATGTTGTCAGATAAATTCCAGGACATTTTGTAATCCTTGGGATTTATGCATAGGGTTTATTTGTAAGCACTAATATAGTGTCTGGCTCTCTTTATTTTCCATGTCTTGTGCAAAAATAGCTGCCCTCTGGCACTTGCAAAAAACATCCACTGATCTGTGTGCATTTCGTATATACAGTAGTGATAAGTAGAAATTTCTGCAGTTGAAATAAGTTATCACACTTGGGTTTCAACTGTGCACATGAATGAAAATATTGTATGCCTCAGAGATGGAGCCTGTATCATAATAAGATTACCCTGTATAATATCTTCACTTTACATCAGCCTTTTGGGAAAAGAAACATAAGTAGAACTAGTCAAGATGCCTGAGCTATGAATTAGCTTTCCTATTTACTATATGTGTATATTTGTGGGATTATTATTCTAGTGTGAAGCATGTGGTAGTCTTCTGGTCACATTTCCCCTACATTTAGTTTATTTTGTTTGTGAGGGAACAGACCATTGTTGTCATTGCTGGAGAGGTTTGTACTGATAGCAGTACTTGCAAATGTATGTTTTTAAAAACACTCTTCTCCAAATTCTACTTAATGTGATGTATCCCTACTTAAAGCCTGTTAAAAAAAATGTGAATGAACAAAGTCATATTTCATGGTCTCTGGTATGAAATTACATGTTACATGTAAACGTGTAATGGAATCCTAAAAGCCCTTTTTAATTAGAAAAGTCAGTTTGCTAGAGGGTGATTAAGATCAGATGAGTCACATCTCCCTTCCTCTGCCTTCAGAGTTTCATAATGCATTTGTAAGGGCAGAGGGTAGTCATAGAAAGTAGTGATGGCATGCTTGCCCTCCCATCCCCCTGATTACCCTATACAGTGGTACCTCAGGTTACAGAGGCTTCAGGTTACAGATTCCGCTAACCCAGAAATGGGTTAAGAATTTTGCTTCAGGATGAGAACAGAAATCGTGCTCCGGCGGTGTGGCAGCAGCAGGAGGCCCCATTAGCTGAAGTGGTGCTTCAGGTTAAGAACAGTTTCAGGTTAAGAACAGACCTCTGGAACGAATTAAGTACTTAACCCGAGGTACCACTGTAGTACTAACTAGCCAGAGAGCTATTTAGCTAGCTGACACTAACTTCCGGACTTGGTTTAGTTGAAATACTACCACCAAATTACCTTGACTTGTACCCAGTGGCCACATTCAAATGAGAGATGAACAAGCCTTTTGTCCAAACATGCAGCTACCATATTTTTCGCTCTGTAAGACGCACCAGACCATAAGACGCACCAGACCATAAGACGCACCTAGTTTTTGGAGAAGGAAAACAAGAAAAAAAATATTCTGAATCCCAGAAGCCAGAACATCAAGAGGGATTGTTGCACAGCAAAAGCAGCGATCCCTCTTGCTGTTCTGGCTTCTGGGATAGCTGCGCAGCCTGCATTCACTCCATAAGACGCACACACATTTCCCCTTACTTTTTAGGAGGGAAAAAGTGAGTCTTATAGAGCAAAAAACCCAGTACTTTGTTTAGCTAGGTTGTCTTCAGTTAACTATAGATTTCCATTACATCTGAGCTCATAACCTATAGTTAACTGCTTTCAAACAGGGCAGGATATCAAGCCGTGCTTTGGCATATTGTGGCTTGTTCTGAAGCTGTTAACCAAGGCCTCCATTTCAGAGCCATTGAGAAACTATACTTGCACAGTTCCAGATTTGTTTGCTCGTACAGCAAAGAGAGAAAAGAAGTTACATGCGCACCCACAAGGTTCATTTATATCTCATCTCATTAAGCTGAGATAAGATTTTCTGAACCTACCCAGTGTGTATCACTGCATATTTACATTGGAGGTAGCGCTGAGCTATTTGATATGTTTACACCCCTTGTTTTTGAAAAATAAGTAGCAATTATGCTTTTAAAAAAACAATTGTCGATTCTTTTCATTAAGGAAAATAGTTTACAACGGAAACAGTGATCTGGAGCCAAAGATGCAGCAGGAGGAGTCCATGCATGCAACATGATTCCTTTCTCTGATATTTTTCAACATGCCACATTACAAGATATTTGAAAGTTGCCAGATTTAAAGGAACTATTTTGAGTTTGCATCTGTGTAAGGATAAAAGTCTTTTTTATGTGCAAGTCCATGTGTTCATGTAGTAGGTAATTTGAATTGGGAAAGTGTATATATGTGAGTTGGGAAATGGCAGATAAATGTAGAAAATGTTATTCCTTGTGTGTCTTTTTCCCTTTCTAGGTTATTGGTCTTCTAGATGTGTTCACACCTGCAAAGTCACTAGAAGAATTCAATGATGTGTAGGTAACCCTTCATAGCCTTGATGTTGGAAATAGTTTCCAGCCTTGATGGAAACGTCCTTATCTATAAGGAGCATTAATGTAATAGAATCAAAGGTTTCAGTTTAGACAGGACTTTAGATTGCTATTGGACAATGAAATTAGGCATATGGAGGAAGAAATGAATGAAGTCATTGCATTGACTTTACTGTGATAGAAGTATGTAGTCACAACCCTTCATTAATTAGCATGAAAGGTAGCTATGGGCTGTTTCACACACTAGATTTTCTTTACTCAGTAGTGGGAGTAAGAAATTATTCAGTCATGTGTGGAAACTGTAATATCTACTTTGCCATGTTCACATTTGCCAAGAAGTTGACATCTGGCTCTGAACTGAAAAATCTGCTTAATAGTAATACAGTATATTGAACTCACTTTATGTAATTATTTCCCATCATGCAAATAGCCTGTAAATACAACTCTCTAGCAAATGGTGTTTCCATGCACTGCTCTGATTTGCCAGAAGCGGCTTAGTCATGCTGGTCACATGACCCGGAAGCTGTACGCCGGCTCTCTTGGCCAGTAAAGAGAGATGAGCGCCGCAACCCCAGAGTCGTCCGCGACTGGACCTAACGGTCAGGGGTCCCTTTACCTTTACCATTACCTTTACAGCTCGCTAGCACTGTAGCTCAACTCTCAGCTGCTGTGATCTAGAATCCTCAGTGAAGGTCTCCCTCTTTAAAGTCATGTTATCAGTTTGAGGGTGTTTTTTTACTTTACAGTCCTACCTCGGCTCTTGAACATCTTGGGAGTCGAAAGCTCCAGCTCCCGAATGCCCCAAACCCAGAAGTGAGTGTTCTGGTTTTCAAACATTCTTTTGGAAGCCGAACATTTGACGGGGCTTCCGATTGGCTGCAGGAGCTTCCTGCAGCCAACGAGAAATCACGCTTTGGTAGTTGAACATTTCGGAAGTTGAACGGACTTCTGGAATGGATTCTGTTTGACTTCCGGGGTACAATTGTACTAGGCTCTATGTCTGCTCATGCACAGTAGATCCCAGAACATGCTGTGTATTACTTAGGTTTCCAATTTCAAATATTCCAATTTTAAACTTTAGGCCATCCAAATTTTGGATCTTAATTCCCCTCCCCCCTCGGTTTTGTGCCTGGAAGTGGAATATATATGAGTTATTCTGCAACTTAACAGTTATTACTGAATCCAGTTCTCGGGCCTAAGCCATTTGAATTAAATGGCACAGTACACAGGATTGCCATGCTTATAGAAGCATAACAAATTTAAATGTTCCATAATTAGGTGCCCTGAGTTACTTGTGGAGACAGAGGTTTTAAAGCTTTTTAGTAGCAGAATATTATTGTTGCTTTACGGTTACCTTATGCAGGTGCAGTTACTGTCCAAAGCAGGAATGGCAAGTGTATCGTAAAAAGGAGGGGGAAGTGTCACACATTGAGGGTGAGAGTGGGAAATCAAGACTGAGCAAAGTACTTTATCTATATGGAAGGACTTTTGGGTTTTGGTAGGAAATTGCTTGTTTTAGCAAGGAGGGGAGTAATGTATTAATCATGTGACCATCTTCAGTCACATAGAATGATTGAGCCCTGGTTTATTTAGTCATTACTTTGTACCAAGGCAGACTCATGGATACTTGCAGACAAATGACAGATGTCTTAAATAGCTGTTTATAAAACCTGTTGGACTTGTATGTGACAGTTTCAAAGCACATGTTGAGACAGGCTTCCTGTCACAATAAGTCCATGTAGAAGTATTTTATTAATGATGTACATACACCCTATACACACCTTTTACCATGTTCATACTCTTGTGGAGAACTGGAAAGACTGAATCAATGCAGAGATCAGCCTAGTTTCATCATTGTTGAAAGGTAGTAAAATTACTGATTCCAATACGTCTTTTTCTCTTGGGGCTTCACATTTAAAAATACTTGAACTAACAACTATTTTGTACTAGGAGCTGGTTCCCATATAGCCCTGCCATATGGGTGGGGTGGAGAATACATGTAAATTCTTGTGTGAGTAGATCTGCCAAACATTAGTCTGACTTAGGGAAAGGAGTAGATGTACTGTGTGGTTATACTTAGGTGCTGTGAGTGGTCGGGGAGAGAGTGCAAATCTGAGACTCATTCCTTGGCCTCAGCCCTCTGTAATCTACAAGCTAAGACCTTGCATGAAGGAGACCCAAAATAAATATAGGAAAAATAAGTTAATTGTGAATTTAAATTACAGTGCAGCTTTAAGAAGTCTCTTATTATCTATTTGAATTTTAAATAGAATGGATCTTTCTAAACAATGAGAGATGCAGGGTTATACATGAATCTGCAAAAGATAGAACTGTCTTATTGCTTATTGTCTTACATTATGAATACACTCTCTTTTGCATTGCGACACAAGTGTATCGTATATCTCTGTACTAAATGGTTTACATTCTTTATAATGGCTTGTATCCAATGTAGTGCTAAGTACCTGTCACATCAGGATTTCCACTTGTCCACTCGTGCAAAGGGACTTCCCCCATCTTGGCCCTCTGAACACATCTCAAATCTGTTTTGAAGGTTTTCTCAACCCTCTGGAATAGATTGCAAGAGGATGCAGGAGGAGGAAAGGGAGGGAAGTCCCATTGTGCAAGAAGAAATCCATGTGCTGATGGAAACAACGGAGTTAGATACTGCCCAATGTATTCTCACCATACATTTAAAATTGTATCTGTACCATAGCAGACTACTGGCTGTGAAAGGTCATACATAAAACCAATGAATTTTCATAAATGCAATAGGTTGGATCCAGATTTAGTCGTATTTGAAGAAGTTGGTCAGTAACTGATTTCAGTGGAAACTAGGCAGCTAACAGACCAGCCTAAATCCCTGTTCTATCATGGTGGAGGGAATTTTAATGGGACAGAGTTATCCCTCTGCCTGGTTCTACCACCTTTTGCTGTTGGCAGGGAACAGCTGCACCCTGTTGCACCGACCCAAAAGGCAGGTCAGCAGAAGCTGCTGCTACTGCCAGTATACTTGCCAGCAGTAGCCAGTGGAAAACTCCCCGCTAGGGGGTGATTGGGGGATGATCTGTGCTGTACAGGATCTCCTGTGCTGGCCACCCTGCTGCCACATGATGGCAACAGGCCTTATCCAGGCAACTGAGGTGATGGCACAGCAAAGGGATATATTCCCTTTCTGCCACCTTCTGCTCTAGCTGGTGTGATTGGTAAGACTGTGGAAGTGGTGGTGACTACATGGAACTTTCAAAGCCCACCGCTGCCAGTGATTGATCCCTAACTTAATCTGAACAAAATCCAGTGCTTCTCTAGAAATGCTCTGACTCGCTCACCTACAACACATGGAGATAATACCATTGTTTAATTCTTGTTTTTTAGATACCTTGTAACCCATCTTATGGGGGCAGATCTGAACAATATTGTGAAATGTCAGAAGCTCACAGATGACCATGTACAGTTTCTAATCTATCAAATTCTTCGTGGTTTGAAGGTATTTGCATTGACTCTGTTACTATTGTATTCTGTCTGCACGTGGCAAATAAAAGACATACTTTCTTCCCATTAGAGAGATCCATAGGCATACTTTGGATTCAGATAAAAACACCACCACATGGTCCTGAATTGGTTGAACTGACCCCCATTATGACAGTCATGAAATATTAGCTGTTCTTTTTGAGAGTCTGAAGAGAGGCAAAGATATCATTACATGCTGCTCTCCTGAATCAGCTCAGACTTGCCTCTTATATTCTGCTCTCCTCATGTTCGGAGGAACTAAATGTTCTTTCTGTGTGGGAGGATTTTGTTTTATGTGTTACATTCCCTTTGGTGGTGGTGGGGGAGACACTGCAAAAAAAAAAAAGTTACCTAGGGGGAAAGAAGGCAACGGGATCCTGCTGGAGATAGCAAGCCAGAAGTTAATACTTTCTGCTCAGTGGTGCTCTCTTGTTTCACCCTTCTGTGTAGGAAAACAAGGAAGGGTGTTGAGAGCCCACAGAAAGATAGTGAGAGCCTCAGCATTTGCAGCATGATCATGGGCCCTTTTGTCAATTTCAAGTCTATATTTTGTGACCCGAAGAAGGAATGTGCTCCTAATTGGTTTGTCATATGCAGGTGATTCTAATCTATGAAACACACTGCATGCATTAGCTCAGAGAAACAGTTGTGTGGCTTTTGAACAATTAGCGCAGCCTTACTGGAAATAAGTTATAAATTGTTGTTATTTTTTAAGTAGAATTTCCTTCCAGAACTTCTAGATGCCCTCTTAAATGTTAAATGTTGTGAACCTTGTGAGGTTACTATCTTGTGAGATTTCTGGGTCACCAGACGGATGCAGACTTTGATTCAGTAGTTTCAAAATGCATCTGTACTTTGCCACAGAATGGGGAAGAACCAAATATGAAGGGATGAAAATATGAACATTGTGCAGGCATTATTCCCTCTTCCTTTCTAGTTGGAAATGACTTTGGTTATCTTCAAAGGAACAAACTTAGAGCAGACATTTCTCACACGTCATTACAAAACCACTGAACGCTAGATGAGTAAATGTAATACAAGACATAGACTTTCATAAGCCATGGACCTTCATAATGGAAAATAGTGTCTGAACCTAATCTTCAAAATATTTTTATTTTCAGTATATCCATTCAGCTGACATAATACACAGAGTGAGTATTATTTTTAGTGTAAACTATTCAATGAAAGCAGCATCCTGGGAAGTTGTAGCATTAGATCTTTGTATATCAAAGCAGCAGTAAAATTGAGCTAAAAGTTCAATAAAATTGCAATAAATATTTTAGTTAATGCTTGGAGAGAGTGAGTCTAGACAGATTCTGTTCAGGCACAGTTCACTTTACCATGCGGTTGGCTCTGGCCATCACTTTTCTTAACATGTGCCTGCAGAGTACAGAACTGTAATTTGACTTGTTTCATATATTTGATTGGTTGGTTGTTTTTTCAGGGGTGGGATTAATTTTTGTTTATATACATATGGCTGATGCATATAGTTGAAAATCTCAGTGAAGTGTGGATTATGGTAGGATTGTATTACAGTTAACATAACATTCTGAAGATTGTTTTTGAAAGTTGAGGAATACATTAGATGTTGCCTATTGCTAAATTTCATGGTTGGGACAGCTTTTTTATCATTGCAATGCTGTGACACCAGTATCTCTTTTTTTTCTTTCTTTTAGGATTTAAAACCTAGTAACCTAGCTGTGAATGAGGACTGTGAGCTGAAGGTAAGGTAGTGTTAGTGTACACATAGCTTGTGGGCAGCCCAGCAATCATTTGTTTAATAGGTCAGGACCTGAATATCTTAACAGGAAAATGTAGGCACTAATATAAGCAAGTCTGTTGACCCCTGAACAAATATTTTAGAATTTATGAGTCTTTGTACACTGTTGGCTCAAAAGGTATTTAATAAAAGTTCCACTTCAGTTATTTCATGGTTGTCTATTTGTGGTACTCTTGAACTGCTCTTGTTTGAAATTGGGCACAGTGCGGTTAGGGAGTCACATAAGAGCTGTAAATCCTTGACAAATTTAGTCTTACAAAAGTATGTTTCACCAAACCTATTTCTGGAAGTGTTCAGCAACATTTCTTTTCATCCATTTTTTGCATCTTCTGCAAATGTAGCTAATCAGATCAAAAATCCAGTTTGTCCTTTAAAAAAAATAATGTAGCAGTGCATTACTATCTTCCCTGTTCTGCAGATTCTGGATTTTGGATTGGCACGACACACAGATGATGAGATGACGGGGTATGTAGCAACTAGGTGGTACAGAGCTCCTGAGATCATGCTGAACTGGATGCATTACAATCAAACAGGTACGGTGTCTCATTATTCAAACCATCAGAGATTTGTATAATAAAACTATCATATAATTCTGTGCCACAGTGGAATTGCCTCACTCTGTTGTAATATAAGAGACCTAATTTATCAAGCATAATTTGACATCTATATCATTAACGGAACCAGGTCTGCATCTGAAGTTGCCAAATTCATGTTTATCAAGAGTACAGATATGTGCTTTTTCTTGCTGTCATACTAAAGCTAAGCATTTTAGGATTAGGTTAACCAATGCAATTGGTTTTATTTAAATTTTTTGGAATACTGGAACAGGGATCTGGCTAGAGGAGTCTGGCTTCTAAATTCATTCTGCTTTTTCCTCAGTTGATATTTGGTCTGTTGGATGTATTATGGCTGAACTGTTGACTGGAAGAACGCTATTCCCTGGTACAGACCGTATCCTTTAAAAACATCTAAAATGAACTGAAACATTCATTTTCACACACAGCAACATGTAACCCAAGGAAGACTTAGGAACCAGCTCTGCACTTTGGTGTTGGAATTCTTTCTATGCAGATGAATGCATTTTGAGAACTACTGCTGCATTCTCCAAGAATGCTTTTTGCAGGTGGTTGAAATGCATTATTTCAGTCTGTGGTTTAACATTAGGGTTTCACTTTCTCTGTCTTTGCTTGTTCTTCTCTTTAAAAGCTTTGAAAGTGGCCTTCCACCTTGAAGGGAAAATGTAATTACTTTTTTCAGCATCTCTGAGATCTGTTTTCCAGTTCCAGTAATTCAGATGTCCTGTCAAACTACTTCAATTTTGATACTGTACTAAGGTTCTATGAGAAGACTGGTTCTTTCATAATGTTTAGCAACCCCAGAGTAAAGGGATATCTTGACAAGTCAGTGTATATAATCTACAGGTAGATCTGTTAATCTGTTCTTATGTAACTTGTAAATATGATACAAAATAAAGGATTCGGTGTTGGCCCATAAGAAAAAATCCAAAATCCATATTATGGCAATGCTTTTATTAAGCCAACCAAAATAGTAGACAAGCAATCGAGTCCTCGAATCAATATTTGGGAAGAGAATGCATGGCTGGTGGTAACACCATGGCCGTGCATTTTGGAAGATTCTAAAGGCAAAATGTGGGAAGAGGTAGTAGGTTCCAAAATGGAACTCTTAAATGCTGTGTTGCTGTTTCTTTGTACCAAGGTTTACTTGAAAGGAAGAAACAATGGCAAATTTCCTATCTTTGGAACTACAAAAACCAGCTGTTACTCAGGTCTGTCTCCATCCTTACATGAAGCACACAGGTTTATGTTTTGGATATATGGAAAAGCAGAATAAAGAGGAAGGGCTATACCTCTGGGGTAGAGCATCCGCTTCTTACCTTCCTAAAGAGAAAGGCAGTCTTATTAACAAAAGTGTACTTTTTTTTACCTTGCACCCCACCTATACTTAACCTTTACCCACCTGAACTTTCTACCTCTGATAATATAAATACTAACTACTTTCTTTTCATTCTTCTCTACCTGTCCAGGTCACACAAAAAGTCAACCTGTATGGCATTTCACCTAAAGATAGAAGCAAACCAGGGTATCAGTTTTTTGTAGTTTTTTTGTATATAAATTTTGTTTTAAAAAATAAAGATGGGAAATCAGGCATTATCAGCCCATCTTTATAACTTGGTGCAACCTGATACCTGCATAGTGCTCACAGAACCTCATTTGAATGTCTGCTGCTTCCTCCCACATTATGCCACAGGACTCTTTATCAAGTGCAGACTCATGGCTTTACCACTAGCTAAATATTCTGTCCTCAGCCCCCCATTTTATCCACGCAACAGCCTTAGGCTGAGCAACAGGGACTGGCCCAAGGTCATCCAGTGAGCTTCATGACTGAGTGGGGACTTGAATCTTGGTCTCCAGGTCCTAGTCCAATACTTAAGCCTCTTTAACATACTGGCACACTCTATAATATAATTCAGAAGATGTATTTGTCCCTAATCTGAAGTCTAAATTATTGGCAGGATCTGTGCAACCCTTTTATCAGTTATTAATAGAGAGATTTTGAAAGAAAAGAATATCTTGATATTCTGTCCAGTTGCACTGTGTCCACCAAAATATGTTCTATGGGAATGAAACATTTAAAAGTTTCCGGGTTATCCATGTAAAAGTAATAAATAAATGGATTGAATCCTAGGGAAATAAAATATATTTTTGCATTTAGTTTTCCGACTATTAAATATTTCATGAAGGGGAGTGTGTGATGTTGATCTTTGTGGAAAAAACTAAACACATTTATTTTAGGTTTTAGGCTAATATTAGAAGGTGTGAAGATGGTCAAAGTCATTTATTTTATGGTTGTTTTTAACAAACTTTCCCAGAATAGATGAGGCAAATGTGAAAACTATGATACATTTATAGCCTACATGTTGGATTTTTTCCTTGTTTTTGTTGTGTTACCCTTTGCTTTCACTTCTTCCTGTTCATTTCTCCTTTTCCAAGACCCTTACAGTTGTCTTTCTCCTTTTCCTTTTCTGTCTGAGGTATGTAGAAAAAAAGTTTCTTGCCTAAAGAGCAAAATAGACATGTTTCAACTATGTTGGGTGCAGTTTTCATTTTTACAATATAAATATTTGTATTCTTTTCTCTATTACATGTACATACTCCTCTTTTTGAATGGTCCTAAATGAAGTTGTGTTTGCCTTCCATAAATCTTCACTCCATATGTGGCAGTTATTTAAGGCTAGGGTGGGGAGTGATAACCATTTCTGTCAGCTTCTTAATGGGAATAATGGATATGCATTCAAGGAATAATAACACATTGGCTTACATTATAGGAATTCTGTGAGTATACACAGCATGCAAATTGGTTTAACCAGTGGCAGGAATTTGTAAAGCAAGCTTTTATTACTCAGCTCTTGGAAATCTGATCTGCAGGAGATAGTGGGTTTGGGGGCTCCAGTAGTAGGAGTTGCCAACTTAAACACTTGATGATCAGCAGCTACAGGTAAGGGAATGATTAAATGCCCAAGCTGTAATTGGTTAATATGCTGCATGTGCAGACTTAACTTCCATAGCTAAATTATGTGTTTTGAAAATTGCTATAGGTTTGAGCATAACCAAAGTTGTAGCTGGTAGTACTGAGTAAAATCTAATATAGTTATTGCTGAACAGAGTTCATATTTCTTCTACCCTGACCCATATTAGGGTGCTCTCCATATTTTGAAATCGTGAATAGGGAATCGGGCTGGGCCTGTGTCTTCAAGTAATGTACCTTGATTAACCTATTTGGGACAAGTTGCTTTTTTAAAAAAAAAAATAATAATAAATCTTACTACCTGAATTACTACAATGATCTGGAATGACTAATTGGACTGTGATGTAGAATTTGTTATAAACATATTCTAAGTCAGGAAGATTTCTCAAAAAGTAGCCATATCAGAATAACGTGTTCTGGGTACTCTTGGTCTTGAATGCCCACTTGGACCTGGCATCTGGATTTTGCTTTAAACTTGGCTTTTTGCTGTATTCACTGTTGGTTGTGGTAGCAAACTTTTCCCTTTTCTGTATGGTCAGTATTGGGACTTGCCAGTTCTTGAAATTCATTCTTTTCTAAGATCTGCATGTTTTTCTTTGCTTATGGCTTTCTATGCACTCTGTTTGCTTTTGCTTTGAGTTTACTAACAACTCTTTCCTAGTTAAGTAGCAGTTCACAAATTATATTGTTGATATATAGATGCAACAATCTTGTAATATTTTAATTGATTCATTGTGTTGGTTAGCTGCTTCCAACTGACTTCTGCTTCTTGCCCTAGTAAAGACTTTGTAGTGAAGTAATTAATGTTTGTCCGTGTACGCAGCAGACACTGTAAAAAAATAAAAAGCACTGACAGCAGATATATCTTTCATTACATTCTGATATTACTTAACTTTCAAATACTTCAAACAACCAGAAAATGGTTGACTTACCATTATTTAGATGGCACATAGATTCATACTTTTGGTTGTACTATATAGTGTTCCCTTGTTTTAATTTACAAACTTGTGTTAACTTGTTCCGGCTGAAGGCTGAAGCACATAGATGAAAACTGGCATCTTCTTTCAAAGATGAGCCTACATTGTGCAGTTTTTTGTTGGAGGCCTCAGTTCAAATCCAGCCTGGAATTCATGAAGTAGCTTTTGGGAAGTTACTGCTAGAAAGTAATTTGCTTTAAGGCTTAGTATAACTAAGGTGGGAATTATTTTGCAAATTGAATTTATATCCTGCCATTCCTTAGAACAGCCTTGATGCAGTTTCAAATTCAGGAGATTAGATTTTAATCTTCAGAGGCTGGAAAGTTCTCACTCTCCAATAGCTATGGGATTTCCTATGCAGTCAATAACTTTTTCTTACTCTCCCCACCATTGGGAGCATTGCTCATGAGCCCCAAGCCTGCTTTCCGATCTTAAGGATAGCAGTTCCAGGTGGGGTATAACTTCTAGGGCCCCTAAGAAGTTTGTGACTTTTTCAATCAGTTCCCTGCTTTGTTACACTAGCTGTTGTCCGCAAAACTCCCTGAGAGGACAGTGGAGGGAGGCAAGTGTAACTCATTAATATATATATAACTGCCCATTAAATACTATGATAAAATGTCCAGATGGGTTTTGCTGACATGGGGTCTCCAGTTGTAATAAAAGTCACTGATTTCACAAAAAGGATTAGGACTGAGTGTTGACCGCCAACTTCTATAAAGTAGAAGTGTTGACAGCACCTGAAGTAGCCAGCATCCTAGAAAGCATTTACCAACCTTTCCCTACCTGGTGCCCTCCAGATGTTTTGGATTAAATTTCCCACCATCTTCTGACCATTGGCTGGGCAGGCTGGGGTTGATAGGAGTTGGGAGTCCACTAGGTTGAGGTAAATTGGTTTTGTGCACTATTAAAATTAGCCTCAAAGTTGCTACTTTACCCAAGCTTTAAAAGTTAAGTCGAAACAAAACAAAAAACAAAAAAATCCATTCCAGTAGCACCTTAGAGACCAACTAAGTTAGTTATTGGTATCTGAAGAAGTGTGCATGCACACAAAAGCTCATACCAATAACTAAGTTGGTCTCTAAGGTGCTACTGGAAGGAATTATTTTATTTTATTTATTTTATTTTGTTTCGAGCAATTTCTACTTTCACTATCACCAGTGCATGCTAGTCTTTTACCATACTGCTTCTGCCACTAAATCTTAACTGTCACTAATGACTGGGAGTATAGGTCTAACCTAAAATAATCACAGAGAGCATCAATTATATCTGTTAATCACCATTGTATTCTGATTGCAAAATGTGCATGTTTGCCACAATTGGATAGTAGCTTGGAATGGTGGACAAGCCGTAGTAGAGCAATTAGAATATAGAGCACAGAGCAGAGCAAAAAAAAGCACTTTAACCTTAGAACCTCAACGAAGCTGTCTTCAGTTTGTTCCTTTGGACAGAAGCTTGGGTATATTTTCTCTTGTAAGGGTAGAAAGATTTAGACTGTAAAGCTATAGTTCTAAAAATTCTAGGTGCACTCATTCTATTCTGAATTAGGAATTGCCTCATCCCTTCCATGAACAGGAAAATTGCAACTTGTGAAAGAGGAACCACATTGGGTAAATTCAGCCTTGCAACAATTGATCACTCACATAAGCAGTTGTCTCCATAAGTTGTCTCTGCTTGAAGAAACAAATGTGGCTAAATGTGTCCACATTTCTTGAACAGATTTGGGTATAGGATTTTCATCAGGTGGATATTTAAATGGTATGTGTCTTCTACATTAGATGTGTGCTAATATTACTTATTATTATTTATTATTATTTTGATTGAGACATTTGATTTTCTTTTTTCCCCTTTAGTTTTATTCGGCTGCTGCTGTGATTTTTTTCCTCCCATTTTATTTGTCCCAGCATTTTCCTTTATGGTCCATCGTTAGATATTGATCAGTTGAAGCTCATTTTGAGACTCGTTGGAACACCAGGGCCTGAGCTTTTGAAGAAAATATCTTCAGAGTCTGTGAGTTTAAAGCTTGACTGTAATGCCTTGCCTTTTTGGATTTTGTGTTTTCCCTTTTGCTTTTCTTGCTTGTAGACTGCATCTATCTCCTTCCTGGTTAGTTTTGTCTTAAGCTTGTTTCCTTAGACACATCTTATTTTCCTTGGACACATCTTGAAGCCTCCCCTCTCTGCCTCTGTACTAGTCTTCATGTCCCATCTTACCTTCTTCTATTTTCTGTCTGTAGGCTATACTAAGCTTAGCTGAACACTGTGTACTTCATTGCACACTCTTGTTAAACGCTGTTAGGAACATGCTGTTACCAATATCCCATATATATATATATACATATATATATATCTCACATCTCCTAATGGATAGTGCTTTCTTTAAGTTGGATTTTGGGACTTGCATTGAGTGCTCTTCCACAAACTGTTTCAAGAAGAGGGAAATGTTTAGGAACAAGTATGAGCATGAATCATGTTAAAAGCCACACAGTAAATTCCTGCAAACAGCTTCTTGTTAGATCATAACATTGACCTCAGTCCTAAAAGTGCTCAGTCATAAAGGTGATATCCATGGAAGTAATGATACAGCTGGGGTTTCCCCTCCATAAGTAGGATTGTTCTGCATTCATGGGATGATAGCTAATCTACATTCTACACTTCAACATAGGGAGCGGCTGGGTCTTGCAGCTTACCAGAATAGCAATGAAAGTTGGTTGGGTAGGTGCCCCAGTGTGAGTGCAGGTTTGGCTTCACCAGTGTTCCTCTGCAGTCCTGTCATCACTGCTGCCTGGTCCTACGCTATCCCTGCAGCGTCCTAGTAAGAAGCAGCAATGCCATTGTCAGGGTAGCACTGTAGCCTACTCTCATCACACTGGTCACTGCTACTTAGGCATGGATGATTTTGTTGTATAAAATATTTTGATTAGAAACTCATTTAAATTAGATCTACAAGAACCCTGATTTAGATTAGGCTTACTGAAGCGATTGAAACGTGTTCGGAAATAAGAGGGGAAATGAGCTGAAAGGAGCCCAGATTCAACATATCCATATTTGTTTACTAAATACATGTTTGCCGGTTTAGCCATAAAGCAGTGGTGGAGAGCCAGCATGGTGTAGTGGTTACGGTGGACTTGTAATCTGGTGAACCGGGTTCACTTCCCCACTCCTCCACGTGCAGCTGCTGCGTGACCTTGGGCTAGTCACACTTCTCTGAAGTCTCTCAGCCTCACTCACCTCAGAGTGTTTGTTGTGGGGAAGTAAGGGAAAGGAGATTGTTAGCCTCTTTGAGACTCCTTAAGGGGAGTGAAAGGCAGGATATCAAGTCCAAACAACTCCTCCTCTTCCTCCTCCTCCTTTTATCACTAAATGGAGTGTGAGGAGGATGGGCCTGTGAAACCTGTACCCCTACCCTGCCTTACCCTCTTAAGGTCTGTTGCTTGAAGAATTGATACTGGAACAGGGAGATGGGGAATTAAAGCAGCAGTTTTCAGGTAGGTAGGGCAGGGAAAGGGGTTGTTCCCCCAATCACACCACCCTTCTTCATAGGCTAACCAACAAGCAGGTATTTAACAAACACAGCTGTTGAGCCCCCAGTAGTTTTCTGGAATTAGGCTGATGGAACTTGAAAAATACTTAAAAGTTATAAAAATAAAAAGGATTCTTCCTTCTGTGAAGTGCTGTGAATAGATGAAATAGATAAGAAAGACAATGATGCTTATAGTCCTACTTTTTCACCTTTTGTACATCTTGGTTTTTGCTTCAGGAGGACCGAGTAATCAGCAGTTGGGTCATACTGCAAGAATTTAATGGAACATTTTTTTCTGGGTTAAGGAAGTAACTGGCTCCTGAGAACGAGCATATATTGACAGATGGGTTTTTATTGTTTCTATAGTGCCATCTGTGCATATTGCATTTTACAAAGAACATGTTTGATAGGACCCAACTCCAAAGCATGTGTTCTTAGAAGAACAAAGCATGTATTCCTACCTGTGCTGTATATCCATTGAAGAGAGTACTGAAAAGTCTAGCCCATCCCTTTATAGCCTTCTAAATGAGGGTCTGCTTTGGAGTAATGGGATTTTAAATGGCTGCATCTGCTCATAACTTTCTGCTTTGCAGTATCAGTAGCTACATGTGTTCACAGCCAACTTGGCCCAGATCTCATCCAGAAAACAATGCTGAGTGAAAAATTCAGAATTAGATGACAATGCATACTGCAATACAGCAGCTTGTCACCTTAAGCATCTTCATACAGTTATTTGAGATGAAGTAGCAGATGAAGATTCTTCTTAGGCTCATACCAGATGGAACACCCTTGCTATGAAACATGGATCAGATGCAGTCTTGACTGGATGTGTGTTAAGTAGCAAAAAGTATGTAAACTGTTTTGATGAAATGTAGGAATGATTGCCAGGAGGTAAGTAAAGGTATAAAATGGCAGCAGTGAAAAGCAGGGCATTTGAAGTTAGAGAGTGATTTTAACTCCCTCTGTGTGCCCCAAACTTGAGCTGTGTATCTCTTTAGAGCAGGGAGGATAAGCTTTTTTGTTCATATACTTGCTGTGTATGAGCCCTTTTGTTGACTGGGTGGGGGATAGAGAAGAGCCATGCTGCTCTTGTGTGTTTGCGGGTATTAGAGGGGTAATAAGAGATGGTGCCATTGTAGTTGAAGCAGATTGGTCTCCTGCTTACCCCACCCATCTCACTTGTAGGTTGGGGGTTGTAACCATAAGATATCAGATCTGAATAGAATGTAAATCAAACTGTGCCTTGACAAACACATAGCCTTTGCCTTCCTTTCCTGTTGCGGAAGTTGGTAATATTCAGGCTAACACATTGTCAGTTTTCTCAGGACCGCTTTCCATTGGTTGTCTAATTTAAGGGAGAATCACTAAAACAGAATCACTAAAACAGATAACAGAATCACTAAAACTTCCAGTCTGCAGTAATCTCCATATATCCATACCCTTTTTACTCGTCTGAAACAGGCCTGAAAGTAGGCCCATTGTCCAGCCAGTTACCTGTGGTTTAATTAAAAATCCTACAGTGGAGGAAGAACTGTGGAGGCTATATTATGAAACTGATTCCACCCTCCCAACTTGGCATGAATTCCAATAAATAAGAAGTTTTTTGCTTTTGTAGACAAAGTAGCAATGTCAAATAGTATCAAATAGCAATATTATCTAAATGGGGAAATTAACTAGATTTTTAAAGTTGTGAAAACTTATTAGGCTAGAAAATTATTTCAGTAAAAGGACTTCATTTGGTTCTGCATATAATTAAAGCATAGCTAGACAACATACTTGAAAAAACTCTTGTCCTCTTTCCTCCCCATATATCATGTGCAGTTGAACAAAATTAAATGCTGTATAAAGAAATGTGCTACATGAAGCTTAACCTGACTACTATGCACTACAATTCACTGTAGAGATGTTTATTTTGCCATAGTTGCCATTAAATTGGCTTTCTCTATGTCACTGACACCTAACATTTTTGTGCAATGCGAACTGCATTCTAAGATTGCATATTTCTCTATTAGCATTCATATGGACGAGTGTCTCAGATACTGCATCCTCAGTGTATTAGCTTGTGCAGCAAAAGAGTGAAATCTAAGCTTTGTAAAGCCAGATAGAATAAAATAGTATATCTTTAGCAGCCATCAATTGGCTCACTTCCTTGTTCAATGTGACTTCTGTTTCTAAAAGGGGCCAGCACCCAGTTTAAGGCTGCCAATTGATTATTATAAACAGTGAGCAAGCATCTGGCTTTACCGAAAGATTATTAACTGTTTTCTGATTTTACTTTCTGGTCGGCTTTCCTGTAATACAAAGATGGTATGACACACAGAGTGGTAATTGCCTGTAGTGTGCAGACTAAATGCCTTTTGCGTAATTGTCTTGATTGTATGTTCACACTGATGCTGAAATATTAACAAAGCCCTTGACTAGGCACCTAAGATATTAACCAGCTTCAGCAGATAATGCGTCTGACGGGGACACCCCCTGCATATCTCATTAACAGGATGCCCAGCCATGAGGTGAGATGTGGCAGGGTGTGCATAGTGGTCTGCAGTTCAAAACATTTCTTTATTCATGGATCTTTAGCCCATCTTTCAGGGCATAGCCCTACTAACGCTGCTCACAAAATTGAAACAGCATAGAACACTTAAATACATCATCACAACTCTGTCCCCCAGTCTAAAACCAACGGTGTTTAAAAATCCCAGCACACTGCACTTAAACAGAAGATAGACCTGAACAGATCAGAATCTACTTTAAGGCAAATATAATTGGGTCTCATGAATTCATAGAGGTGGAGCTACTACAACAGAAGTCTGTCTCTGTCAGAGGACTAGAGATTAAGGTTCTTAAGGCCCAGGTAGGCCCATATGGGTGCAGGCAGTCCATCAGAGAACCTGCTGCCAAACACTTTAGGTCTTTAAAGGCTAAAACCATCACTTTACATTGAGCCTTGAAGCAAGCTGGCAACCAGTAAAATTGGTATTGTGTAAGGTGCTCAAAACACCTAGCCCCCACAAGCATTCTAGCAGCTGAGTTTCCAGAGCACATTAAAAAGGTAAAAGGCCCCTGTCAGTTAAGTCCAGTCGCAGACGACTCTGGGGTTGCGGCTCTCATCTCGCTTTACAGGCCGAAGGAGCCGGTGTTTGTCTGCAGACAGTTTTTCGGGGTCATGTGGCCAGCATGACTAAGCCGCTTCTGGCACAACCAGAGCAGCACACAGAAACACCTTTACCTTCCCGCTAGAGCGGTACCTATTTATCTACTTGCACCTTTTTTGGCGTGCTTTCGAACTGCTAGGTTGACAGGAGCTGGGACTGAGCAATGGGAGCTCACCCCGTCATGAGGATTCGAACCGCTGACCTTCTGATAGGCAAGCCCAAGTGGCTCAGTGGTTTAGATCATGGCGCCATCCGCGTCTCTCTATCCAGAGCACATTATGGTAGTCTAATTTGGAGGTTGTTAGAACATTGATAAGTGAGGCAAGGTCTGCTTCTCTGCATAGAGCCACAACTGGTGAACTTTCCTAAGCTGATAGAAGGCTTCCCTTTATAGTAACTAGGATTTTTTAAAATGTGCTACTGCACAGCTGTAGGCAGCATAATTAGCTTATAATTTGGGTCTTTTAATAGCAAGTAATGAAAATCCACAAAAGAGAACCAAATTTGCTGAAACTTTCTAATTAAGTAGTCAACAGATTGTAACTATCCAGTTCAAATGGGACTCTTCTAGTTAGTTGCAGAAATAACATTTGTATTTGGTTAGTGCTCAACTACATAAAGACACCTGGACGCCACTGCTGACCTCCAGGAACTTGTCCTCACTTGCAGCAACCTTCAGTACATAACAGGCAATATTCTTCCAGCCTTACAACTCATAGTGCCCTAGTTCCAACGCTTGTTAATTGTATTTCTGTCGCTGTGGTCAGTCTGGATGAGAAGGGGATGAGGATAAATTAGATGCTGATTAAGCTCAAGCAGGAAAAAGTAGGCACTCGCAGGAGCTTATAATGATTAGGAGGCACAACCTTAACAAAACGTTTTTCTTTTTCTCCAGGCAAGAAACTACATACAGTCTTTGTCTTACATGCCGAAGATGAATTTTGAAAATGTATTTATTGGTGCCAACCCCTTGGGTAAGACTTATCAGCAGTTCCATTACAGTGGAGAATCCAACATGCAAACATTGAGATGTTTAATGTCTCTCGAGACAGACTGATGTTTTAAAATAGTGCTCTTTGTCCAGGAGGTGAAATAACTATTTAAAATATTTATGGACTGCCTTTCTCAACAAAGTCAATGTGAGGCTCAAGCCCACAACCCTGAGATTAAGAGTCTCCTGCTCTACTGACTATCCCAGCTCATTAAGTTCAACTCTGCATCTTAGTGAAAACTTGCTTTATTTGTAAATTTTGGTTCAAGAGATAATACAACCAAGTGTTGGTTTGTTAAATACTACTTGTAGCTTCCTATCTGAAGAGGAATCCAAAGTAATACTCCCAAGTACAGCTTGAACCATAAATTACTCTCCATTGTGAAATTATAATATTCTTTGGACTGCTGGGACTGAATCCTTATCTGCTATAGTTGGGATGGGGAACTTTTGGCCCTCTTGATGTTGTTGGACTCCTGACTTCTATTAGTCCCATCCATTATGGCCAATGGTCAGGGATGATGGGAGCGGTAGTCTAGCAACATCTGAAGGGCCACAGGTTCCCCGCCCTACAGCTTTAGGTAAGACTGTTGTACAATAATTCTCTCTCCTCCTCATCCCTTGATCCCTGAAGCTGTAGACTTGCTGGAGAAGATGTTGGTGCTGGACACAGACAAACGAATCACTGCTGCTGAAGCATTGGCTCATGCCTATTTTACGCAGTATCATGACCCAGATGATGAGCCAGTGGCAGATCCCTATGATCAATCCTTCGAAAGCAGAGAACTTGATATTGAAGAATGGAAAAGTAAGTTTTCTGGGAGACTGATTTGGTAAGACAGGTCTTGATGGGTGACATTCACAAATACTATTATTGTATGCTCATATAGTGAAAGCAAAACTTGACAGGAGGTGATAAAATATAATGCAACTCAGTATTACTTTGAATAGAGGAGGCAGGGGGTGGTGGGAGAAATAGCTCAGTTCTGGTGGTATATTGTAAAAATAAATAAAAAATACAGTCCTTTGAACTGGATGTCAAATTAGGCCTGAACCTAATTGGTGGGGGTTCACAAAACCCTTCTTATTTCCATGTGCTGTTCATTATCAATAGTGCTTTCTACAACTTGCAACATATTTGCCTTTAAAACTGAAGAAGTGGCACTTCTGTCAGATTGAATGATTCTGTAGGGAATAATGTAGGCAGCATAATATGCAGTTAATCAGAACTGGATACATGATGTCACAATCAAACTGGAGCGAGGGGAGCCCTTGCTCTGTGTGGGGGGGGGGGAGGTGGAACACACCCAATGTTTCTCACATCCTGCCCAACCGTTGCCAAAATGGAGGTGTGCAGTTCATGAGGGGTGAAGTCTGTAACACGATGTTCTCCTCAGTTTCTGCATAGTGTTACATGAAACTGCTGCTCACAAAAGCAGTAAGTTTATCTGTACTGAATTTGCTTATTGGCCCAATCCACCTCATTGCCGATTCTAAATATCTATAATTGGGGATTCTTCTTCATTAGGATTTGAGAAAAAACAGTCATCAGCATTCTGTACTTCAAATCCCCACAATAGTTTGTAGACCTGACAGAACTGGGTTAGCAGCTGCCATGTGTTCTGTCACCTTGCTCCAACAAAGTGATGATCAAACTTTGTCTTCCAGCTGTTTGGGGACTACAACTCCCATCATCCCTAGCTAACAGGACCAGTGGTCAGGAATGATGGGAATTGTAGTCCCAAAAAAACTGGAGGGCAAAGTTTGGCCATCACTGCGGTCCAGCAAGTAGATTCAGAATCCAGTGTGCAAATCTGGAAACAGCTAGTACCTAATTTTAGTTAAACAATCTTCGTTGACTTTGAGGATTGAATTAACCAAGAGTGATTCATTATCTTGTAGGGAAGGAACTGTTACCCACCCGCTGCACTAAAGTCAATGTGTCTTTCTCTTTTTCTCCACCAGGCCTAACCTATGATGAAGTAGTTAGCTTTGTGCCACCACCGCTTGATCAAGAGGAGATGGAGTCTTGAGAATCTATTTCTCTCTCTTTGTCCCATATCACTGTGAGGGGAAGGCCTTTTTCATAGGGATTCTCCACATATCATTCAAGTGCCTCTTGCCGTGAAGATTCTCCTTGGTGGAAGGGTTTTGTGTGTAATTCTCGTGTGTGTGTGTGTGTGTGTGTGTTGAATGGGGGTGGGTGGGAGAGTATTTATACAGTAACTGTATAAATAATGCTGCATGTTCTCTTGTATTTTTGTATACAGCCTGGGACATGCTTCTGAAGACCTGTTTGTTTGCTCTTTAGCCTTTACAGTTGGTAACCAGCTTTCATCGCTTATATGGCAAGGCAGATATTATGCAGGGAAGCTGAGATTTCAAATTCTCAGTAGCAATTCTTGCCATTAAATGGCTTTCCTATCAAGAAAAGACTTAAGATGATGGAAGCTGAACTTTTACTTGAACTGTGCCCTCTTCTTTCTAAGATAAGAGAAAAGAGGGTGAGGGATGTCTTTCCATTCCATGCCATGCAGCTGCTTTACACCCATAGCCTCTTCCCAGTATTCTGTTCAGCAGGAAGGATGGGCCCATGAATGACTGGCTACCTGTTGGGAATATTTGTCTGAACCAGTGTAAAAAAAAAAAAAAGTGTGTGCCTTAAATGACTGAGGAGAAATTGGAATCGGGGTTTGTGTTCTCTTAACAGTGGGATTCTGAGCTTGCTGCTTCCTGGGATGTTGTGGGCCACAGAATACCCATGTATTACTGGCTACTTTGGCCAGGATACAAATCTACCAAAAATAGGGTGCACCCCTCATTTTTGGTATCCTCTCTCTTCCCTGCCCAACTCTAAGATGCCCAGCAGTAGCTCTGTCATGCTGCCTGTTCATTTTGTATATCTCCTTAAGACAGAGTGTTTTGCATGTTGTAGCTGTGTGTGCATGTAGGCTTCTTTTTGTTATCTGGAGGAGGCACTGGGTTCGTAATCAGCTAATAAATTACTGTATTCACTACCATGGTCAGAGCCATATACAATTGCAGAATCCATCTATTCTTGTTCAACTCATGGGTTGACATTTTGGGCACTTTTTGGATGAAAAGGGGCAAGCGAACATGCACCTTTCTTGGATCTTCCTTTTGTGGCTTTAAAAATGAGTTCATTTGTCAGTTTGTGTGTGCCTGAACACAAGATTCAGTTCACTGTATTCATATATGATAGAAATCAAGTAATGATGAGATTGCCCTATTTAGGGACTCAGCGGGGGGCATCACTTCAAGTATTTTGTGTCCATCAGGTGTTCTGGGTATCTAAGGTCCTATTTTTAAAGTATTTTCTGAAATTTGTATAATGCAGGTATCATGCATGGATTGTACGTCTGTCTCTGAAAGAGTGAAGCTTTGCAGTATTTTTGTTTTTCCTAATGGATCTGGGATTTTAATGTATTTATCCCTTTTGTACAGAGAAGCCGCCAAAAAAGAAAAAGAAAAAAGATGGCATGTGGATAATAAAGCCATCAGTTCCTTCCTTTCTAGTGATCTCCCTTCAGGTCATACCCTCTGTAGAGAGACTTGGGGTCCAGAGAGCAGTGCTGCTTCATGCTTCTGGTTTGGAGGCCATCTTAAGACCAAACAAAGTCAACTGCTGGACCTGCAGTCTGGGTATTCAGATGGAAATGTAGATATATTCTGTAAAACATAACAGGAAGATTATTTTTATCAGTCGTTTTATGTGTAGATGCTACCGTGTGACTTTCATGCAGAAATGCTATAAAAAAGAATTTAAAAACTTATAGGTATTTGTGTGAGTGGGAATATCTCAGAAGTTGAGAGTCTATGTGGGAGCCCCTGTGGAGAGCACTCCCTGTCATTTAGTGTGGTGCTGTTCTACTGCCTCAACTCTGGACAGAAAGTACACACATTAAAAGATAATTTCTGCAAATTTGTATGTATCCAGGAACTTTGCTCTAACTGGTTATGCCATATAGGATTATCACACAATGCCACTGGTTTAAAATAAACCTATTTTTCAAACTTAATGGACTGGCGGTGGTGGTTGCAAATTAATGTGTGTCTGTAATTAAGGTGACGTATTCATTGAGACAATGGATATGATGCGGTAATGTCTTACAGTTACTAATAGCACTATGTGTAAAAAGCAAGGGGGAAAAATCTTAACTGGCCACTGTGTGTTAGGTGGTGGTTGTGTTGCCTTTTTAAATGCCCCCCCCAACCCAATTACTCTCTTGAATAAAATAATCAAACTAAGCCTGTTCAGATTTGTAAACAGATACCAAAGACCAATTACTCATCATTACATTTCAATGTTACAACTGGACTCTTGAAAATACAGACTGTAAGGGATGGTTTTTAAGGTACCCCTGGTTTGTATCCATTTGAGTTGGTCAACTCTGAAAATGAGCTTCATAAACAAGTCTGGAATTACATCTTCCATGGCCACACTGCAAGAAGCTGTGCTTGTAAAGTTACAAGTCATTCTTAATCCTTCACATTTTACTGACATGCATTCGTTGTGCTGGAACAGATATATTTTAAATAATAAAAAGGTGGCGTATCTGATTGGTGTGAAGTAGGTGGTGGAAAGAACAGATGAGAGGAACTAACACCTGCCTGCACTTTCTTGTAAACCTGGCTGAAATGTAAACTGGTGTCTGTAAAATATTCAGTTAGACCAGGACAAAAGAGTGTGTTTCCTTTTGGAATAAGATGGTGGGAATCCTTTAGCTATAGAGCTGTTAATAAGCTGGAGTTGTCAGTAAGGTGGTTATCTTTACCTTTTGTATAATTGTTTCTACACACTATTCTCCATCCAGGCAAGCAAGAGCATGCAGCCTTCAGGGATAAATTATAGCCAGGTAAAAACACTCAAAGAGGATGCAAAACAGGGCTGATGGGTATGGCGACATAGAGCCCCTAAGGTCAGGTAGGGATGCCCTGAGGACCACATTTAGACCCAGGCTACAGGTTCACAACCTCTGTAAGTAGTCTTTAAGCCAATTCTTTACATTAATCTCCAGAAATCTAATTGGCTATTTGCATTCCAGAATGTTGAGGATTCCTTCTAATGGTTCGTCATCCTGGGAAAAAAGTGAAAAGTAGGATGCCACAGGGTTCAGTCCTGGGCCGATAGTTGTTTTTATAAACAACTTGGCTGAAGGAATTGAGGGGGTGTTCCTCAGATTTGCAGATCCCACCAAACTGGGAGGGGTAGTTAAGGCTGCAGAAGACAGAACTGACATTCAATATGACCTTAACAGATTGGAGAACTGGCCCTAAACTAACAAAATGAATTTCAAAATAAATACAATTAGGGTGCCACAATAATTGAATTTATGTGTGTGTGTTTTAAATGAAAACATAACACAATTAAATAGACTGATTTCAGCAAAGATTCAGAGCCAAATGTTTGTGTCGATGTAATATTTTATTTGTTGGATTTGTTTGACAAGCCCAAAAAACACTGGCTTATAGTACTGCAGTGCTAAAGAAGCATCCCAACAGTGCAAGGATGCCTACTTGCACGAAGTGACTCACCCCCCTCTCCAAATCATCCTCCCCAGGCACCCTGTAAATCTGTTATGGGGGTACCCCCAATATTACAGAGCAGATTTGGGAAGCAGGCAGTGGGACTTGAAGAGGGAAATCCTATTCCACAAGCAGAAATCCTTGCACTAAAGAGATGCTTCCATACTGCTGTAATGGAGACAAGCCTGAGTGAAGTGCGACTACTGAACACCTAAATCTACACAATACATTGAAAGTCAATTGGAAATGTGGCTGTAATTGTGATCACCTTTTAAAATTATCCTTCAGAGCATTTACAAAGACCTCAAATATGCATACAAAAAGACAATTTGTAAAAGAGAGCCATATGTAATATGGCTAGGTCTTCAAAGTACACCTACATTGTCTAGCAGAGCCCAGACAGAATGAGATTTGCCTATTGCTGTGGCATAATTTGTAGATAAACATAAAGGAACCCCTGACTGTTAGGTCCAGTCGTGGACGACTCGGGTTGCAGCGCTCATCTTGCTTTATTGGCCGAGGGAGCCAACATACAGCTTCCAGGTCATGTGGCCAGCATGACTAAGCCACTTCTGGCGAACCAGAGCAGCGCACAGAAATGCAGTTTACCTTCCCACCGGAGCTCTACCTATTTATCTACTTGCACTTTGACGTGCTTCCGAACTGCTAGGTTGGCAGGAGCAGGGACCGAGCAATGGGAGCTCACCTTCTGATTGGCAAGCCCTAGGCTCCGTGGTTTAGACCACAGCACCAGCTGCGTCCCAATTTGTAGATACTGTAATAGCACTCTTGCAGCCTTCTAAAATGTTTTGACTTACCCTGGCTAATTTGAGCACAAGGTGTCTCCCTGAGCAAAGGGATGAAAGCAATTCACAAGCATGACAAACTTGTCCATAATCGCCATTCCCTGCATGAGCCTATTAGCCACAGATCCACATTTTTCCACCTGACCGCTCATAATGCAATAATGCATTCATTTATCCAGCTAATTACAAGCGCCTGCAATCAGCATGTGATGATGTGATCAAGGGAATGGGAATGGCTCGTGGTAAGTAACTCAAGTAATTACCCAACCATAGTAGACAAGCAGGGAGGCAACAAGCCAATCAGCTGGTTAGTTGTCCGTCCAATTACGGCTATCATTTACTTGAAAAATGTGAAGTCTCCCTCTGTCTCCATCCTACTGGGGAACTCCTAGAAGGTGAAACTAGAGCTGTAATCCACTGACTGGACTATCAAGTGAGCTATAGAATTGTTCCTGGATAACTGGTGTAAATGAACTCTGTTTGCAATCATCTTTCAGATCCCTCCTGCTTATTTACACATGACTGTTGGGTGAAACTAATGATTAACTTTGTAGGCAGCTGCTAGTTGTACCACAGGCAGGTGATTTTTCATCTTAGACCTACAAGTGGTTTTATTGCTAACCTATCGTCCTACTCCCCAGCCCGCCCACCGAAAGTCAGCACTTCTTCATTGTAATGAGATCCATAACTTACAAAGCTGCACGCTGATCAGACAAAAGATATTTAAGCATATAAGAGCCCTGCTGGATCAAACCATGGATTCATCTAGGCTGTGGGTAGGCAAACTAAGGCACGGGGGCTGGATTCAGCCCAATCACCTTCTAAATCTGGCCCGCGTACGGTCCAGGAATCAGCATGTTTTTACATGAGTAGAATGTGTCCTTTTATTTAAAATGCATCTCTGGGTTATTTGTGGGGCATAGGAATTTGTTCATTTATTTTTTTTCAAAATATAGTCTGGCCCCCCACAAGGTCTGAGGGACAGTGAACTGGCCCCCTGCTAAAAAAGGTTGCTGACCCCTGATCTAGGCCAGAGGTAGTGAATCTTTTTCAGTCTTCGAGCCATAGTCACCATTGCCCACCCATACCTCTTCAAGGAGTGCTTGCCAGTGATGGGTGAGGATAAATCCAAAAGAATGTGACTGCCCAACACACTCTAAAGTGCACACATTGCCACTCACCACGCACATGCATCTCTCTAAACACACCAGTGCTTTGTTTTCTGGTGGTATTCATTGGCACACAGTGCCAGCAACTTAAAAATTAAATAAAATCTTGGCTTCTAAATCAAGCATGTGAGGAAGGTGTGCCTTTTCTCCCATGCCCATGGTGGCAAGCCCTTTGGCATTGCCAGCTCCAGTGGCACCACCTTGCCCTCCTCCCATAGCGGCACAGTTGTAGAAAGCTGCTGGGCTGCCACTGCACCCACCGCTGCTATTCAGGCAGCTCAGCAGGAAGCAGGTGGGCTGGGTTTGTGGAGGCAGTGGCAGCCTTGCAGGACTCTGGCTTCCTTAAAGGCCTTGCAGATGGCATTGAGGTGGAAGGCCACACCTCCTGGCAGCGAGGAGCCCAGCTCTGGGCGCTTGGAAAAAACTCGCCCCACATCGAGCCCAGCTTGCAGCACGGCCTGTCCAGCAGCAGCTGCAGCCAGTTTGGCTGAGAAGGGTACTTCATTGTGAGTAACAGCGCACACACACACACACACAGAGAGAGAGAGAGAGAGAGAGAGAGAGAGAGAGAAACAAAGCACTGCATACAGGCCACATTTACATCTTAGCTACAGACCACATGCCTCTCCTATTCTCTCACAAACACACTTCTCACACACTCACCCTTCTAGACAGCAGTGGTGAACACTTGTCCAGATAATTCGCCACACCACCAGCACTTTTCATTGAGAGCTGCCATAGTGGCAGCTTTGCCATACCTTTGCCCAGAGGACAGGAAGAAAGAGAACCAATCTCTCCTAAATAGCGCATGGGGCCACCAGGAACTAGGAAGATAGCTCAGTGTTGCAGAAGCACTTGACAATGAGGATGCTGCAAGTAGCAGGTCAAAGACGGGGCTGTGGCTGCTGGCACCGTCAATAAAAATTCTGAATTTGGTGGGGGACAAGCTTGGTGGGGGACAAACCCAAGCTCAACCAGTGTTTAATGCAATTTAGTTTGTTTTTTTAAAAAAGAAAAAGAAAAAAAAGAAATGTCCCACCAATTTGCCAAATCCTGGTGGGTCTTGAACAGCCAAGGTAAGAACACTTGGGGGCTGGATGTGGACAATGGGATGCAGGTGAGCCACCCATGATATAGATTCTGTTTCTCACAGTGATGCCTCTAGAAAGATATGATTACAATAACCCCCCACTATTGCTGCTATCCAACCATTTGAGAAGAGCATCACTTTCAAGGCAATAATTATCAGCTCACCGATGTTCATCTTGTTTCTGAAACCTTTCATCTTAAAATGCAGGATATGGCCTTTTGGGTTTGCCTCTGAATGTTTCCAATGAGATAGCCAACATTTTCAATAGCATTTTGTGCAAATATAGCTCTATGCTTCCTTTAAGCTTCCTCACCGATTGAAGGGAGCCATGGGATAGACAAGCCTTTTACGTGAAGCTCTTTTCCCCAGTCTGCATCAGTACTGGAACTATTTTGAACTGTTTTCATTTTTATATCTGGAACCACTTTTAATTATTATATGTGTGTGCATGATTCTGCTTTAAAAAAACAACAACAACCAACACTTTTCTTTTACAGTTGTATCTGTTTTAATTGTGTGTAAGTGTTCGTTTTATTGTTGTAACCCACTCTGTGCTCTTATTGTGAAGGGCAGTTAAGAAATACACGCGCCCCCCCCCCATTTTATATAAATGGCAGCTGGAATCAAGCAGCTGGAATTTTGACGGCTGTTCTAAGATCTGATTATTCCTGTGCTTCCATAATTTTCCAGCCAAGGACAAAGTCTAATCTACACCATGTCTTCTCTAGCTCTTTCTCTCCCTCCCCTTTACCCTTTATGGAAACTGGCAATCAGGGATACGAGGGAAGTGTTTAATTGTAGCAGTAAAAACCTAATAGCCAAAAATGGTTGTTGTCTCTGCTGCTGGATACCTTTAAGGTAGAAAAGGTGAGTCCTCTGAAAGTGCCGGGAAAGAGGTGTGCCTAATTTGAAACCTGATGCCTCCTTCCTGGGCTGGTGTGTGGGCAGAGGAGGAGGGAAATGTAGCTCATTGAGCACAACAATAGCAGCTGAGACGGAAACCCACAGGTATTCCTTTTCCTAGAGGAGCTTTCAAGGTGGGGAGATTCCGGATTTGGCTCTCAATCTCCTCTTGGGGGCCCTGAGCACTGGAGGGTTCCACTCCAGACACACAGGAGATGAGCTTCCCCAGGAGAAGAGGCTTCTACAAGCAAGAAATAAACAAGACCGTCTGGGAGCTTCCTAGGAGATATACTTCTCTCAGCCCCGTGGGCTCTGGAGCTTATGGCTCTGTCTGGTGAGTGGCTTTTTTATGGATCCCAGGGCCCTTGGCAGATGGCGGCAGGGGGTGGGGTGGGGTGGAAGAGGGAGAGAGACTGGGGTACAGGACACTGGAAGCCTGGATTCTTGGGAGGAGTCAAGAGGAGGTCCTTCACTCTCCTCCATTATGGAGTGAAAGCAATTTGCATTTTGGTAAAGGTGCCTTCCTTCCTTCCGGCCATAGCCTGCGTCATTCCAAGTGTCAACAGATCAGCTCTAACGAGCTAGACATGTGGGGAAGGCTGCTTAATGTTCCATTGCTTCACTTCCTGCAAGGCCCCTTGTTGTTAATATTTCAGCTGTTTGGTGCCTTGGTTCATAAAGCACCAGCGCAAAATCTGAGTTTCTACATTGGAGGAAGAAGTTTCAGATTTGGCAGGTACAGACAGGCATCTAGGCTGCCAGCAGCTTTGCCAGTAGGGATGCATAGCCAATGACCAAGGCTGATCCAAATACATTTTGCTGCCTGAGGGGAAATAGCAAATGGTGCCCACTTGCCCACCCAGCACCACTGTCAAGGTGCATAGCGCCCCTGAGAGACTCAGAACTGGCATGTTTTATTTCAGACCAGGAAGTAGACAAATATAGTCGACCAAATGTAATCTACATCGGCCTATACAAAGACTGGTTGTTCTCCAGATACTTTGGACAGCAACACACATGCTGCCCAGTGGCTAGGAATGATGGGAGTTGTAGCCCAAAAGTGCTAGAGGGAATCCAGTTATCAAAGGCTGATCTACATTGCTAGGCCACTCATTTTTATATGACCAAAAATATGCCACCCATTTCAAATACCAAAGAACTGAGACAGGGCCAAAACTACCAACTAAAATGGAATGGCAGGCGAAATTATTTGACTGTGTAGAATTGGCAAAGATGACAGGAAAAATTAGGAACCAGACAAACCAAAAGTTTAACAAAGAATGGGATATATACAGATTATATTTAAAAGAACATTGTTCACATATGAAATCTTTGACATGCTTTGATTAACTTCTGCAATGTCATATGCTACAAAGATTATAGATAGTTTATGATAAGTTAAATGTCATACAATATGCAGTCAACAAGAAAACAAAGGACCCGTAGCAAGGAAGACAGAAGTCTCAACGTATGGAAGAACTTTATTTTATATGTAACATTTTATTTGATGTGTTTTGTTTTTTCTTTTGTTCTTTTTGTAGTGAGTGGATGCAATATTTAAATTCGATAAAGATTAAATTGGGGGGGGAGAGGGGAGAAACTGAATATTTGTTTCAGGGCAGTTAGATGACTTTAAAAGAGGATTAGACAAATTTATGGAGGATAAAGTCATCAGTGGCTACTAACCTTTATGGCTCTGTTCTCCCTCCACTGTCAGAGGCATTTTGCTGGCTACTGTGAGAACTTCATGCAGGACAAGGGGAGCCACTGGCTTGATGCAGTCGGCTCTTCTTACATTCTTATGTATATGCTTATGTTTGTTCATGTGTATGTATATGAATATATATATATTACTAGTTTATGCATGCATTTTTGAGCTGCTGCCCTTCACCCTTTGTCATTTGAGGCATCTGCCTCACTTTGCCTAATGGTAGGGAGCATATTAAAAACCATGCTCGACAATTAGATGCAGGCATTTTATGATGATTTACCCCCAGAACTTCAAGCAGGACAGAACTTGCAGTCAGTAAAGAATGGTGTAAAGTCAGACTCTTTCCATGTTACTTATTTGAAAGGCGGGCACATAAGATAGCCAGAGCATATAGAAAAATATAAAACAAATACAGTGGTACCTCGCGTTACGAACTTAATTTGTTCCAGGGGTCCGTCCTTAACCCGAAACCTTTCTTAACCTGAGGTGCACTTTCCTGAATGGGGCCACCCACTGCTGCTGTGCAGCTTGTGTACAATTTCCATTCTCATCCTGGGGCAAAGTTCGCAACCTGAGGTACTGCTTCTGGGTTAGCGGAGTTTGTAACCCGAAGCATTTGTAACCCGAGGTGTTTGTAACCCGAGGTACCACTGTACATGTTTGGAAATACGCATCGTGCTTGTTAGGGAGCCAGATTTGGTGGTGGCTTCAAGGCAAGTGTACCTCCCATGCCCTTGAATGGGTCCTGAGACATAAATCCTCCATTACGTTTTTAACCCTTGCTGGATCCAGGACCCCAAGAATCACAAGGGACTCAGATATCATGCAGGGTAACCCCCAAACTCACAACAATATTGTTGCCATCAGCAGATTGGGGAAGGGATTTTTTTTAAAAGAGACTGAAAAGGTTCTGGCACTAAAAAGAATACAAGATGTGTCTGTTGGGTCAAGCCATTCCAATCCCAATGGCCCATATAGCCTAGCATCCTGTTGTCACAGTGGCTGACCAGATGCCTGTGGGGAAACCACATGCAGGACCAAACACAAGAGCACTCTCTCAAAGCAGCTGATATCCAAAGGCACAATGGCTTTGACAGCAAAGGAAGAACATGTTTAAAATGTCAGAGCAGGCTGCTGAAAGGGACAGATTTCTTGGAGCTCAGCTGCTGCTGCAACTTCCTAGAGCCCAAGAATGCCTGCAAAGGACAGCCATCCTTTTATCACATATACTCATCAGGTGGAAGGAATTTGTGTGTGGTATTTTTGCATTTCTGCTGTGCTGGTTAATAAGCAGGCTATAACCAAGGGTGGATTCATGGTATTTACATAACGATAGCAATTGCCACATGATAACCTAGTAATCGTGTGCTGACTTGCTCTGAGCAACGTCTGGTGCGATATTTTGCAGGCACAGGACAATTCTACAGGCTGCATACACACAAAAAAATGTATACGCTCAGATTGCTTATAGGCGATTGTCTGTGTTGATTAAAAATTAAAAAGGAATGAAATGAAAACGTTTGTAACGCAAGTTCCAAGTCTACTTAGACATTAGGATTGCTGAGTACAAAATGGATGAGTCCCAAGCAGCATTTCTACTGTGAGGGCTGAGCAATCCAAACTGAATGAAATAGCACAACTCCCAGGCCACCTTATTCTGGAGAGGACCCCACCCCCCTTGCCTCACTCTGGAGTACCTTTTGGGGGATGGATTGGCAGCAGTGGTTATGGAACTGTAGCCTCAACCAAGTGACTTTACTCTAGCACTTAGCTGCAAGATTGTGAAAAGTATGACATCAGCCTTCAGGAATGGTTTATTAAATGAATAATTAGTTTATTGCATGGGATAGAGCACGACTGGCTCATTGGCTGATTGAATCCTTCCTGCATTTGGGGGACAATAATTAGTTGACATGGAACATTGTTGGAATATCTCTTTTTCCCATACTCATTCACATATTGCTTTGTTTAAAAAACACTTTTCAGACTTTTTCTTAAAACTGTATCCCAAGTTAATGATAATAGATGATGATTATGATAAATAAAGATACAGAATAACCACAAAAACATTAGAACCAGAGCAGAGGATACAAATACTTCAATAAAAATGCACATACAATGTGCACATGAACTTTCAGAGACAAAGATGTGTTACTTTGTTATATTGAAAACAGAAAAAGTGTCCCTTGGCATCTTACAGACCAGCAGATTTATTGTGGCATAAGCTTTTGAGATGCATGAAATGTTATCCTCAGCTGACAGATATAGGCACACAATCCTAAACCCACTTTATAGATATTGGGAAGAAAATTGATGTGGTTTGCATAATAATGCAAATCTACTTAAAATCCACACTTCTTGCAACAATACTCAAAGCTGAAATGCAGCTGTTCTTCAAAATTCACACTTCTGCAAATTTAGAGTGTGGTCCTCTAACCAAAGAAAGTGTACAAAAATGCATGTATTAGTGAAAATAACAAAATATGTACTAGAGAAAATTGTTTGCATAAAAGTTTGTGATAGTGGCAATGGCTTACAAAAATGTGTTTATTATGAGAAATGTTCACTAAATTGCTGGTGAATTTTTATGAGGACTTTAAAAAAAACAAAATTTCAGACTAATGCTGAACTGAAGAAATGAACTAAACTTAAGTCTGGGGAAATGAGAAACCAGTACTGATGGATTTGCCCATCCATACTTTCAAGTAAACATGCAGAAGCTCTCATAGCACTCCAACTTCATATCCTTCTGGGTTTCTCCTGCCTTATTTGCCACAGCTCAGCAATAGATAAGAAGACAGGGGAGAAAGTGGCAATCAAGAAGCTCTGCCGCCCATTCCAGTCTGAGATCTTTGCCAAGCGAGCATATCGTGAACTGACGCTGCTGAAGCACATGCAGCATGAGAATGTGAGTAACTCCTTCCCTTTGCTTGCTTACACACAGTTGTCTATGTCTTTCATGCACAGCCCTGGATGGAAGATGGAATTGAATATCGGAATCTATCTCCACCCAAGTTTTGGTAGTCAAAACAAAATCTGACCAAGTATGCAGTGTCAGAATTTGCATGCCCACCAGATTTTAGCCACATTCACACCATGCATGTAAAGCAGTATCATGCTGCTTTGGATTCCCCAAAATAATTCTGGGAGCTGTAGTTTCTCAAGGGTCCTCAGAGTTGTTAGGAGACCCCTGTTCCCCAGCCAGAGCTACAGTTCTCAAGAGTGGTTTAACCATCAGTCCCTCTTCACAGGGAACTCTGGACAGCCACAAGTTCTTCATCCCTGTATTAAACTTTGCTGCTGTACTAACCACGTTACTAGTTGGCAAAATCTTCATGAAGACTCATAAACGGATATGCCCTAGTCCTTATAGACAATGTAGAGGATGATGGTAAAAGAGCATGAGCTGATGACAGGTGACATCTAATAAATCTCCACCACAGCCCTTTTCCCCCTGCTTCTCTTCCACATGGCTGGCGCACTTAATTCAAGTGGGCAAAAAAGAGGAGCATGGCCTGTGCCAGTTAAATGTAGATCTGCTTAGGATCTCTAGTACTGTCGTGCCTTGGTTGACGAATGCCTTAGTAGTCGAATGTTTTGTCTCCTGCACGCCGCAAACCCGGAAGTGAGTGTTCCGAACGTTCTTTTGGAAGCTGAACGTCCGGCGGGGCTTCCGCAGCTTCTGATTGGCTGCAGGAAGTCGAATGTTTTGGAAGTCGAACGGACTTCTGGAACGGATTCCATTCGGCTTCCAAGGAATGACTGTATACCAAATGAAGAGGACAGGGAAATTGCAATATCCCACTTCTGGACTGCATACAATGCAGAGATGAAAATCCGCTTTCCTTCAGAATTCACACTCTGGTGGGGGTGGGGTGCAAGTTCATACTCTGCCAATGTTTACCATTTTGGGGAACAATCAGCTATGCTGGTGATATTCTAATAATGTGAGTAACTCCTGTTTTCTCAGCTTCAGGAAAGTTTTGGCTGTTGGGCATGTTCCAATCTCTTTTGCAAGTTTTGCAGTATTAGTATTCTAGCATCTGAAAATACACATTCTTTACTATTCCTGGTGTTAGTCCCTAGATTCAGGACTTGCATGAATACTGTACAGCATATAGTATAAAATCTGGGTTTCCACCCAATGCACGAACTGCCATTGAACCACGGCTTTGCTTCTGGTGGGGCACAGAACTCCTCTTCTACAGTGTGTCCTTAATAACATTAAATTCTGTGTCCCCTTTTACTGCAGGTCATTGGGTTACTTGATGTCTTCACTTCAGCTATGACCTTTGACGGATTCCAAGACTTGTAAGTTTGTACTTCCTTCCATAAAATGCAGCAAAGTTCTACTGCAGGATTTGCTTCTGGTACAATGTGTTAGTCTGTTGCCTGGTACTACAAAAATCAGCTGAATTCAGCCTGATTCCATTCCTCCTGAAATCAGTGACTGAATCTAAACCATTGCTTGTGTATACTCTGAAAAGAAGCCAATATGTACTAATTTCCATAGTTTATATACGAGTTGCAGAAGTCAGCTTTTTCTGGGTGCAGAATGTTATTTCTTCATTGCTGTTTTTATTTTATTTAAAAGCATATAAAAACCACTGAATGTTTTAAAAATATTAAAGTAGTATTAAAATTAGAATATGTGGCACTCCTGTCTTTCTCACTGTGATCAATGTTGCCATTTCTGATCCTGAAATAGAGGATAGTTCTCAGAAATGCAGGGACTTAGTATGTCAGTGACTGTCTTACTTTGAGATTCAGGGAATTGTTTTACTGTCTTATAGCTACCTGGTGATGCCATACATGCGGACAGATTTACAAAAGATAATGGGACATCAGTTCAGTGAAGAGAAGATTCAGTATCTAATCTACCAGGTGTTGAAAGGGTTGAAGGTAAGGGTTTGGAAAAAACCTCAGAGTAGGAATTTGATCCTGCTGAATTTTCCTTCATGTCTCTCTTCTGGCCTAAAAAGTAGATTCTGATATACTGGGCAAACTAGTTGCAAGTTCCTACATTTATAAAATGAATGCCTTTACAAGTCTGCTCATTATAAGAGTTCATAACCTTTCAGTCTCCCCATGTTGTAGCTGATAACTTAGCAAGTGGAATAAGGTACAAGGGTTATTGTTTTTCAGGACATAAAGGTCCTGATGTGTGATTATAAGAGGCTTAGTGGAAGTCTAGTATATAGCAGCTGAGTTTCTTAGCTCACCATTTTAGTTTGGTAGAAACTATGCAGACTGCTTTGATTTTTCTCAGAGCCACTGGGGGCAACTTAATTGTAAGTCAGCGATGGACAATTTGTGGCCCTCTAAATGTTGCTGGACTACAACTCCCATCATTCCAGACTCTGATCATTGGTCATGCTGGTTAAGGCTGATGTCCAAGTAACCTATGGTTGGTTGGCCAACACTGTTATAAGATGAAAGCAAGGGACATTTTCCATTACACAAGATCCTGGCAGATGATTGACTGTTGGGGGTTGGGTGGGAAAATACTTGTTCACAAATGACCAAACAGATGTTTGTGTTTTTTGTCTTTTTTAATTGCAGTATATTCATTCCGCTGGAATCATTCACAGGGTATGTGTCCCTTAACTTTCTTTAAAGCTGTTTCTCTTACAGCTTACAGTGCATTCTCCTGCACATGATACCTTTTCTGCCCTCAACCTTTTCAAATTCTCTTTTGATGTCCCTATTCGTATGCCAAAGACTACCAAATGATACCTAATGATATCTGCCTGCCTCTACCAGGGACATTATCCTCTGTCTCTTAGCTATGTGGAGAAGACAGTTGCTGGTTCCGCCCCAGCAGTGCGTTGCAATAAACCCAGAGCCAATACCATTATGCAGCCTGGCCACATTTGAGCTGCCACTATTCTGCCTTAGGGTGGCCTAAGGGATTGCTTCACTCCAACTGCAACTGCACTCCTCAGATGGGGCACTACTAAGTGTACCACATGCCTCAGAGCTGATCTTTGCTTGTACTAGAAATTGGGCTTTTAGTGTTGCAGCTCCAGTTCACTGGAATCAGTTGCCAGCCCAGATTAGACAGGCACTTCACTTTGTGACATTTAGGCACCTGCTGAGGTCACTGTTGTTTAAGGAGGCTTTCCCTGAGGTGTGACCCAGTCATTTATGGAATATTAATTGCACATCTGTCAGAATGATTTCATTGTTTTGCTTTGATGGCTTCAGGCTGTGAAGTGCTCAGCACATTTGTAAAATAAATAAAAGAGAAGGCCAGGTTCCTCCACCTTTATAAGAGTTGTGGAGAAGAGGAAACCTCAGCAGGCGTGGCTTGTTGTTTAAGCTCCTCCCACTGTGCCGCCTGAAGCAGGTTGCTCGCTTCGCCCTGCTGCGTTGCAGGGTGGCATTTTTCTGCCACTTAGCTGCACTTTCTTCAGCTCTTACCTCACACACTCCAAGGGCAAGTCCTGGACACAGAGCTGTGAGGGCCTCTAGTTCCTCCCTCGAAAAATATTTCAGAAACTGCCTGAGGAAAATGCATTGCACATCACCTGAAAATACATCACTACCCAGAGCCTCTTCCACACCCTCATGCCAGCTTTCAACACAGAACGTTTTTGAAGACAACATCCCAAAATGCAGAGAAATAGCAGGTCTAAATTAGAGGGAGGGAGAGCCTTCTGTCACATTAAACAAGGCTAGATACCTGTCTAGTTTTAAGTGCAGAACAGAATCTTTTACCTCCCCCAAACCACAAAAGTGGTTAAACAGTTTTTTACAGCAGTCCTTTCCATGTCTACTCAGAGCAGAGTGGGACTAACTTCTAGGTCAGTGCATACAGGCTTGCAGCCTTATAGAAGAAACCTATACTCACATTTGGCCAGAGACCAGATATATGTTTCCCCCATACGGTGGAACAGCTGCTATATCCAAAGGGTGCTCAGCATGGGAAGGGAGTGGGAAAAGACACAACACAAAAAATATGAAAAGGGTTGTAAAGTGATTTACAGGTTTCCATAGAACATGAAAAATGGAACAACAAACTTCCTTTTAAATCTGTGTCAGCTCAAATGTTAGAAAATTCTATAAAGCGAGCATTATGCTGTTACCTGACCCCTGTAAAGTTAAATAGGATCGACACTTCCATCTCAAATGTGGCCAAAAGAGGACTTATTTCTTATCAGGAGGTCTACCTTTTTTGGACATAAGCCTTCAATAAAACTAGAGTGATAACACAACAATCACTATACCCTTTCCCACAAATTAGCCTCATTAAATATTTTTGATGATTCAATGAGAAAAATTTTTGCCCAGAGACTGATAATCTTACTATCAACAGCAGCTACATTAACATGAACAAAATAATTGGAAAAAGTTCCATTTGAATTTATTGGAAGTTTGTTACCAAGAAATCTGGGCAACTGCTTTGATGGAAAAACTAATGCGTAAAACGAAAGCATTAAGAAAAGCAAAAGAGTCAAGAGAAATATGGTATTGTTTTATTGAATTCGTTTCTAGCAAAAAAAAAACCTAATTTATTTCACCTTGAACTCATGGTAAATTATGGATAACTGACCTTGGCTGATGGTATTTTCTTCTTTCAGTCTGATTCTCTTCTTCTTTAGCTTTCCCTTCTTTGCTGTTGTTGTCCTGATGGTAATTTACACTGTGCTCTTGACCTTTTATTAATTGTATGGTAACTTATCTGCAATCTGTTATTGCTCCATTACATTTGTTAGCCTATAAAACACAATACATACGCTTTAAAAAAAGAACCTCAGGAGGAAACTGGATACACAGTACATATAGCTGCTGTGTTCACATTCACATTCAGCTGCAACAAGCCATATCTCTTTTTTCATACACACAATTAGAGATGGGTTGGGGCAGTTGAGTCTATTTACTTTTCACAACCTGGCATTTCCCATGCTATTCTTGGTTTTGTCACTTATCTGAAAAAGCTGTTACTTTTGTAAACTGAAACATTATATCTTGATTTTTGAAAGTGCCTAATTCATTGATTTTTATTTAAAGACAAGGGATGCCACCAACATGCCTGGAAACTCTGCCTGAGCCCAAAAATCAAGAGTCATGCCAATGGGGACACCCACAGGTGGCATGGATTGGGGGGAGGTGTTTGCATATCTGCATGTGCCAAGCTGGGTGTGCGTGTCTGTGTCTGTGTCTGCCACATTGACTTGCAGGCTTATTTCCTGGCCTTTCTGTGTTTTGCAGGATCTGAAGCCTGGTAATTTGGCAGTCAATGAAGATTGTGAACTAAAGGTAGGAATACTTTTCAAAAGTATGAGGCATGTAGCAAGCAAGATTGGTTTGATGGCGCTTTTTCTGAATCAGCAACCACATCAGATGTGTGGTTAGTTGGAAGTACATCTGACTGATTTCAGTGGAACTTACCCCAAAGATTACTTAAAATTGCAGATTAGATAGAGACCCAATTTTGAATATTTGTTTATGTATGCTGCTGAATTTGAAGCAAGTGGTTCAGAGTGCAAATCCAGGGAAATTCTGATGTAGTTTCATTTATATTCAATCTTTGTTGGTTTAAAATCAACATAGATATACAAAGAAAACTTAGAAAAAGAAAAAGAAAGAAAAACACAGGACATCACTTACAGATAAAATAATAAAGAAAATAGTACAGTACATCACGAATACACAAAAATATTTCAGCCCCCAGTTTTAGAGTTGCACAATGGCACCTAAAATTATTCTCCATCATCGGTACTCTCTTTCACTGACAGATGGCTTTGGGACGGTAACAGGGACTGACCATAGTCCATGCCCCTGATTCATATCATCTAGGTTTAAAAACCATTTGGAATATAGATACTGACTCAGCAAGATTCTTGAGAAATGTATTTGATCTGGTTTTATGCTGCCAGCTTAAAAAAGAAACCCTGTTAGTTCTTATGTGTGATAGAGAAGATGTTTGTTATCAATAGGAATATATTGCTTCTAGTGTAAGAGTTTTGTGTCCAGATGATATTACAGGGTGTGCTGGTGATGCAGAATAGTCCTAGAAAAGACAAAGTCTTCCCTTTATTGAAGGTTGGTGAGTCTGCTCTGTGGTTCCTTCATTATATCTCACCATTTTTGTGTGTGTGTGTGCTGTAGATCTTGGACTTTGGCTTGGCAAGGCATACAGACTCTGAGATGACAGGCTATGTTGTGACCCGCTGGTACAGAGCCCCAGAAGTGATCCTGAACTGGATGCATTACAATCAGACTGGTGGGTGAAAGAATTTCCTTGTTCGACTGGTGGGGGAACTTTTCTCATTAGAATGCGGGTCTCCTTAGACGGATTCTTAAGATTTCAGAAATAATGCCACCTGATAAACAAGTACAATATAATTCCCTTATACCTCCTCTCAGTGCTTTTTTTTTCTAAAAAAAAATGTTTAGGGGGTACTCTCATTTTGACTCAAGAAAATCACCATTTTATAGTTCAAATCAGGAAAAATAAATACAGTAAATGGACAAAAGGCCACCATCAGGGGTAGCAACGGAACTAATGATTTACTGTGCTAGAGAAGAGACTACCAGTAATTTTTTTTTAAAAAAGTTTCTTCTCCCGTTTAGGGGGTATGCGTACCCCCGCGTACCCACGGGGAAAAAAGCACTGCCTCCTCTGGTTCAAAGATGCATCTGCTTAAAATGTGTACAAACCAGATAGCACAACCCTATATTACATTGTGAACTGCCCTGAGACCTGCGGGCATAGGGTAGTATACAAATTTAATAAATAAAATAATAAATAATACTGTACATGTTTACTTAGAAGTCAGCCCCACTCTGTCCAATGGTGCACATTCCTGAATAAATGTGCATAGGATTGCAGCTTGAACTAATTTTCTCCCCTTATACAGCCCATGAGCTAGTGTTCAGGACCTGGAAGAGGGCAGAACAAGAGCGGAACAGGCCATAAAAAGACCGCAACGGGGAGAGGCGGGTTTACGCACGCTCCCCAGATGCACACAGAGGCCAGGAATGCAATCCGTGCACAACTCAGGGGTTGCCTATGTGCCACTATGCACTGTATTCTCAGAGAAGCTAACAAGAGTGAGTAGCTTCTTAGCCTGAGTTATGGCAATAAGCACAGGTGTTTCTGATGCAGCTGCTTCCGCTGCTATCCCTATTAGAAAAAGCTTGTGTTGCATTAATCTGCACTAGTCATTGTCTGCAATCATCCCTGCACACACTCCACTATCTCCTTCAAGAGACAGGAAGTGAAAATATTCAGTAAGACCCCAGAGGAGGAATAGGACATACAAAGCATTGTTGCGGGAAATTATTTATTTATTTCGAACCCTTGTTTAAAAGAAGGGTTTTATGAGCCATTCAGTCACCTCCTCCTGTGTTTCTTCTCCTCAACAGTGGACATCTGGTCTGTTGGCTGTATCATGGCAGAAATGTTGACTGGGAAAACTCTCTTTAAGGGTAAAGACTGTATCCTTCTCTAACTATGACCTGTAGGGGTGGGTTAAATGCGTTCGTTGAGGGTGTGATGGAGGCTGATACTCTCGGTGTATGGACTAAAAATATAAATGATGGGAAATAGGAATCCTTGTGGCAGGAGGTACAGACAACTCCCCATTTACGTGAAATCTATTTGAGTGCAACCATGCACACACATGGTGCCGGGACCCTGGAAGTGGGACCCGGAAATGGGGAGCACCCTGGAGAGTTCTCCTGGCCTGCGAGGAGACCTGTTGCAGAGTCTGAAAAGGACATCCTCCTTGGCCTCCAGGGAAGGTCTCATGAGCCAGAGGCGCCAAGGGGCTTTGCTGAGGCTGCTCAGCCTTCCCAGCTAACAGCTGACATGCAGGGTAGCGCAGCCACCACTGCTGCTTCCCCTCACCTGAGCAGCCTCAACAAAACCCCGCTGCCCCTCCGGCTCATGAGGTGACCCTCCCCAGAGTGTGAACAGAATGTCCTCTTCAGGCTCTGGGGAGGGTCTCCGCACAATCTGGAGGCTTGGTGGGGCTGCTCAGCTGATATGCAGGAAAGCTTCCCCGCATGTCAGCTAAACATGCCCCACTGCCCCTCCAGCTCCTCTGAATCCCACCACTGGAGGAAGCTGATTATGTGGGGATGGGAGATAGAGCCTTCTCGGTGGTGGCACTACATTAATGGAATTCCCTCCCTTAGGAAGGCAAGAAGCACAATCCTATTCATGTCTACTCATTTCTGAGTAGTCTCATTGAGTTCAGTCAGGCTTATAATGCATATAGCATTGTAATCATAAAAGGTAAAGGTAAAGGTACCCCTGCCCGTACGGGCCAGTCTTGCCAGACTCTGGGGTTGTGCGCCCATCTCACTCAAGAGGCCAGGGGCCAGCGCTGTCCGAAGACACTTCCGGGTCACGTGGCCAGCGTGACATCGCTGCTCTGGTGAGCCAGAGCCGCACACGGAAACGCCGTTTACCTTCCCGCTGGTAAGCGGTCCCTATTTATCTACTTGCACCCGAGGGTGCTTTCGAACTGCTAGGTTGGCAGGCGCTGGGACCGAGAAGCGGGAGCGCACCCCGCCGCGGGGATTCGAACCGCCGACCTTTCGATCGGCAAGCCCTAGGCGCTGAGGCTTTAACCCACAGCGCCACCCGCGTCCCCATTGTAATCATAGTTGTGTGCTATTACTGTTATTGTTGGTGTCACTGTAAGCACCCCAAAGTAGCCATTGTACAAAAGATAATATAAAAATGCACAATAATGCGGGTGGGTGGGGGGTGGAATTGGGTATTTCAGATATAAGTTGAGGCTCTGAAACTCAACGTATTATCCAAAGGTTGTAGATTGTAGCCACCGTTATCACTATGAATCAGTAAACGGGAAAGTCTCACCATCTGTTAGTCTAGCAAGGATAAAATCAGGGTGGTGGAGGCGAACCTCTGTGGTGAAAGAATAAAATAGAAACGCATTAATAAATAGATATATAGATGTAACTTGTGCAGGTGCTTTGACACTTACGTTCCAAAATTTGAGCCTTTGTTTTAATAAACCTTAACTTAGCCTGCCAGATTTAGATCAGCTGACTCAGATCTTGAAAGTGACAGGAAGCCCCGGAGAAGAATTTGTGCAAAAGCTGGAAGACAAAGCGGTAAGAAAATTGCATCAGACGCTTCTCTCACTTTTGTGCTTGGCCTCGCCCACTATTCGCATACGGTCCTTAGAATGTGGGGCTTGCTCTGTTCGCCCCCATGTGGACTGGATTTTGTGCTCTCACAGTTGCAAAGGAACTTAAAGGAGACACATGCAAAGACGAAAATGCTGTATTGGAAGATCTCTACACCTGTTTGGGATGTAGTGAAACAAAGACTGGCAACCAGAACTCCTTGAGCTAATCATTTGCTGTGTGACTTAGAACACATTGTATTTCTGTACTTAAGTTTACCTAACAGTGCAACCCTTTACATCTTTATTCAGTCTCACTACGTACAGTGTGGCTTACTCCCTCGTAAGCATGTTTAGAACTGCACCAAATTACTTGCTTGAAGAAGGGAAAGATAAACAGGCAATTATTGCAGAAAGGGAGCTGCTGGAATTAAGAGCAAAATAGAGGAGGCATTAATAACTGGTAGAATTACTACTGTGTCCTATTTACAGATATGTTGGCCATTGTAAACTACTGCTCAAGTTAAAAGCTGACTGCATGTGTGAGTCTTTGGTTCCCCAACAATATATAAACTATTTAATATTGCTCCTTACACTTTCCGGTTGTGGGGCATTTGAATGCCTGTCTGAAAGTCTTGTTTCTTTCAGGCAAAAAGCTACATCCAGTCGCTTCCCAAGATCCCTAAAATGGATTTATCTCTCCTTTTCCCCAAAGCTAATCCTTTGGGTAAGTAGACACATTTTCCCTGACTCCACAGAACCTGCATTTAATGCTTCACTTTTAGTAAGGCTGGCCGAGCAAAGAATTCTTTTACAATAGAGGAGATGCAACTCTGCTGGAGTAATCATCATTTTCTGTAGTGTTTTGATGATGATGACAAATGAAAGGGAAAAAATCCCTTAAAACAGGGTGGTGGGATGCCAAGGCCAACAGGGCTCTGGCAATTTCAAAAGTGGTATTGGATGGGGATATTCAGCAGCCTGAACACATCACGCAAGCTACACCTTAAAGATGCAAGTTAGCGATTGTTCCAAATTGCTCTGTGCAACAAAGGGATCTTATTGTACTATTCCTGTCATGATTTGGGGGGCAGGATTCTACTAACAGGCCCTGCCAGCACAAGGACTTTCACTAGTTCTGCAGGGCTTCCCCCCCTCGCCTACTCACTGCCATTGACTATGGAGTGGCGTCATGAGAACCCCTTGAACTAGAGGCGGAGCTAGCTGCTCTGGCATGCACACCCTGCACCCGGGGGCGGGGCTAGCTGCCCGCAGGGGCGGAGCAAGTGTCCCGGGGGGGTGCAGCGAGCAGAGAGTGTCCCAGGGGGACAGCGTGATGTCACTCCCCCTCAGGGATGGCACCTGGGGTGGACCACACCCACCACACACCCCTTCCTCTGCCACTGCATGGAACTGAAGGGAGTGAGCACCTGGGGGAGAAGAGGGCAGGTTGTTCCATCAGGCAACCTGAAATGCTTGCACCATCAAAGCAGTCTGCTTAGCACCACATTGAAGTCTTCCTATAATATCAAGACAAGGAAATATTTCTGTACGTAGCTGTGAACTGAAGCTTTTGAACTCTGTGTGTGAATCGTCCTTGTTGAATTCCCTCCACTCCTTCTATGTAGGTTGCAGATGAGAAGAAGCACTGTGCTTCCAAAACGGGCTGAGAAGTAAAACTGAGAAGGAAACGGTCTTGACAGATTGGTTAACATCTGGGTTTCCTGCCTTCCTGTTTTCTAAGCCTAGTTTAGCTGTCTTTTTCTGTGTGCAGCTTACCTCTTTTCTGCACAATTTGAGATGAGTGAGGCTGAAAGGGAATTTAAAATGCGAAATAACCCTCTGCTGGAACGTTTTGATTATTTACCTTAACTCTCCCCACCCCCATCCCATTATGCAACACTCCCCATATATGTGATCACATGGAGAAACATCACACATGATCCAGTGGATCACAGATATAGTCGGCAGAAGAGATGGGGGAGAAATTTATTCTGTTTGCGTTTAGAGGCAAACCTACTTAATCCTCACGTTCCAAAACAATACAGAAACTGAAACACAGCAATTTGTCAATACTCACACTTCTCCAAATTTTGAGTGACCGTGGACCAGTCACTGCCTCTCACCCTCACAGCGTTGGAGATAAATAAATCATCCTACTTCACCTAAATTATTGAGTAAAATGCAAGCACGATTTTTGGGGGGCGGGGTGGGGGTTGTTTGAGCCAAACTACTTGGTGATGCTGTAAATCTCAGAATGGTTGTGGGGCTGGACTGATGTAGTTTCACCACGGAAACTAAGTATGTCTGGGACTGTGCAATACTTTGAAGAAGACTGAGAGCAGATACGAAAGGCAAGTTGTCGCATCTGAAGGGCTGTCACTTGGAAGTGGGAACCAGCTTGTTTTTTCTACTTTGGGGTAGGACCTGAACCAAGGGCTCCAGCCAGGGATTCTTTAGCTATGATTCCTGTGTTATAGGGGGCTGGGCTCCTGGGGTCCTTTTCTACTCTACAATTCTGTGAGTCTATGAATGGGCTACCTCTTTTGGAATATGCATTTTCTCTCCTTTCAGTGATGTATGTGACTACCATCTTCTGTGCTACTTCAGTGGGGGGTGAGATTCAATATAATAATGAAAACCATTTTTGGCTCCGTCTGATGAGCTGATGCAATCAGCCATGGGAAAGTGCCTCAGAGGCCAAGCATCCCTTTTGGTTTTCGGCACATTACTCTCTCGGGCTCATCCTAGTCTTAAGCATTATTGCCCTAATTTACCTAGCTCCGTTTCCCTCCTTTCTTGCAGCAGTGGACTTGCTTGACAAAATGCTGCAGCTGGATGTGGGAAAGCGTCTGACGGCCACCCAAGCTCTGGCTCACGCTTACTTTGACCCATACAGAGACATCGAGGAAGAGACAGAGGCGCAGCACTCCTATGATGACTCCACAGAGGCCGAAAAGCTTTCGATCAATGAATGGAGAAGTAAGTTCAGCTCGATAGCTTTGCAACCATGAGTGCAAGAAGTCTCTTGGGGAAAGGTAGGCACCTTCTCCACCCTCACATGCTATTTGGAGACATCTGGCTGTCATGGAAGTCCAGCAAGCCAGACTTTCCCTCATTTATTTCACTTCTGCCTTTCAACCGGCCGACTCCTTAAACAAGAGGAACCTCAGAAGTTTCTGCTTAGCTTCAGACCCAGGCAGCAATGACAGCCAACTGCATCTCCTCATCACTGTGAGGCAGATTTCATCTCATCCACCCTTTTGTCCTTCTAGGCCTAAGGCTGTAGTATGAGGAATCGGCTTGGAATGAGGGAGGAGAGTGATCCTTGGGCTGTTGTGTCCAAAGGACACAGTCAAAATCCAAGTTCCAAATTAGAAAGGGAGACAGAAAGAAAAGGCAAGTAGCACGAAATAAACAGCCTAGCCAGACCAAAGAATATTAAAAAGGCATTACATGCCATAAACAGCATGGGCCTCTCATATTCATCAGACAATAGTTTTCTACAGCATCCTATTGAACTTTAAAATCATTTGAGCCAGGGCATGGGGGGTGCTGGCCATGGGGAGCTGGATATGCCCGTTTGGCATCTTGTGGCAGTGTGTTCAGCATGTAGGTCAGAAAACCGGAAAACATGCAACAGGAATGTAGCCTTAATGAATTTGCTATGCCGAACATGCCTGACTCCATTCACCTATGCTTTTATGCCTTTTATCATCTTTGCAGCTCTTTTCACAACACTCAAATGAATTTTTTCCCATTCTAAAGCACAATTTTGAAATGCATCATTCCACGTGTTCTCAGGCCTCAAAATTTATGAAAATGCCCCATTATAGAGTCTTGTATACATCTGAGTTCCTTTCCCTGAGAATCACAGTTTTATGTTGTAAAGTAATGCACTAAGTAACCATTAAAACGTTCGGTGTACATACGGTAGATTGATCACAAATGCAAACATGTCTTTTGCTTCTCTTTCAAGGGCATATTTACAACGATATACTGTCATTCAGTCCAATCGCACGGAAGGACTCCAAGAGGAGAAGCGGTATGACATTGTAAGCTCTGTCCTATCTGATGCTGAGACACCTTTCCTATGAGAAAATGCACATCAATATTTTGACCCCAATAAAGAACAAATGTTAATCAGCATGGAAAAGCCTATGTACGTAGAACACAAGGACAATGAGTGTATTAGGGGAGTTCCAGCTTAGCCGGAAGGCCAAAACTGCACCAGGAACATCTTTCAATGCCAAAAATTAATATGCTTCTCATTAAAGCTCTTTGTGATAAATGGTGAGTTGCACATTTCTTTCTTTTCTTATGCATTCTGTAACTGGTTCTTCACTTGATTAAAAAGGCACCTGTGCATTCCATTATTCTTTTTCATTACACCTTCTGGAGTCTTCTCAACTCCCCGTTGGAAACTCTGCAGCTTCCAGCAAAACTGACACGGGGTGGTATTCAGTGCTAGTCCTACTCAGAATAGACCACTGAAGTTAATGGACACAGATAACTCAGATTCATTGATTTCAATGGGTCTACTCTGAGTATGACTCAGTAGAAACCAACCCAATGTTTCTAGAAATAAAATAAGATTTATGTAAGATAGTGACAATTTTTTCCTACTTTTTTGAGGGCACCACAAGGAATATTTTGGAGCTGGAAGTGATTTCTGATTTAGGACACCTCAATTCTCATTTGCCTGATATGAGGCCACATTATTAAACACAATGTGTCAACATTTTAAAGTGCTAACATAACATAGAAATAATGTTGTGTTAACTACATTATGACCATTCTGAACTAGGGGAGGGCTTAGGTCAGTGGCAGAGCATCTTTTTTGTATGCAGAAAGTCCCAGGTTTAATACTTGACATCTCGAGCATCTAGCAATTGGTATCCCAGCCTTTCCACTGGATTTCCGTTTCCTCCTCCTTCTGGGGGTGGGGTGGATTTATCATGTAAGAGCCCAAATTCACTTCAATTGTGCAATTTTCTGGCATGTGGCGAAATCCCACCTGCAGAAAAGCAAGTCTGGAAGGCCCTGAGCCTCTTAGATTTTTCCATGCACACTGGATTCCAATTGCTGCCCATTCATGGGAACTAAGAGAGGTGCAAACTCTAGGGAATATTTCCCTTCTTTGCCATACAGGACAAAAACATAGGGTATTCAGGAAAGAAAAACAAACCAGTATTGGTTTGCTTTGGGAATCATGGACAAAGGTAACCTGTGGCAGAGAATTCTGGAGAATTCAACCTGTGGCAATATCTGGGGAAAAGGGCATTACGGAAACCTAGAAAAAAGGGGGGATTGTAATCTCTTTCATTCCAGACCCATCATAACCAGTACACAATATTTTGTCAGAACTTGGCTACTTCCCTCTTCCCTTGACTAACTTTATGCAATGTGAGAAACTGAGCTTTAACAGATACTTTTAAAGGGGTGGATGGAAATGACCACAGCCAGCTACCATAACAGATCATCAGTGACTTCCAAAACAGAACAGGCTTGCCTCACAATTCCTCTACCCTGAGAATGGCCCCCTGACACACAGGCATTGAACTGCAACCAATCACTAAGGATGGCTTCCCAGCTCCTCTACCTCCGGAATGGCCCCTGGACTTAGGGATTGAATTGCAACAACATTCAAGTTCCTGCACTGGCTAAGTGACCCTTAGAATACCACACAATAAAACAAAATAAAATGTGCTAGCAGCTTTCTGTGCCAGGATGGGCTTTGGTCAGCAGTGAAATATTAGGAATGGCCACACTGTGTTGGTGCTACAAACACACACTGGCAGCAGAGCATCAGTCAGATCGAGAACTTACTGTACGAATTCCATTCTTATCTACTGTTCAGAAGACCCCATCATAAGGAATGGAAATATGCGACTTTCCAAAAGCCATATTGATGTGGCAATAAAAGGAGGCATCTCATTTGCAAGCAGGAGTGTTTGTTTTGAAAATGTCATCTGTTTCCTGTCAGTATCTGATTTGAGTCATTTTATCTGTTTATTCCACATAGCTCTTGCCTGCAATGCTTTTAGCGCTCCAAAAATCATTTTGATGTGCTTTTCCCTCTTCCATTGTTCAATATACTGTTATTTCCAATCCTAGTTTCATGCTGCAAGTTGTGGTACCTTTTCACTCATTGATATAAGCATGCTGTTAAACCAGCACTTATTCCCATTTGCTGTCCATCAGCAAAGCCCTGCTGTCAGTGAAAGTTAAATGCTATGCTATGAAGTGAATTGTTGGATGATTAATATTAAAAGTTGGGTACCCTATATTACTTTACTGCTGGCTAACTCAGATGACTATTCAGGAGCTTATTTTTTAAAAATGATTTTTTTTGGGGGGGTGGGGAAGGATCGCTCTTTTTGAATCTGCAGGTTGTTGTAGTATGAGTGGCTCCACCATGCAGCCAGATTATAGGCATATAATCTCCCTACGACAGCTCTAGTTCTAATATTATTTTGCCTTCTAAAAATCCCATTAGCCAACATTCATGATGTAAGAGGGATTTTACCAGAAACACCAACAAACTCAACCCCAGGTTGATTTCACTGCAGTAGTGGTCAGTAAAGCAAGCATGGGTGGGACTCTGTCGCTTTTCAGGCATCCAGACACCAGAGGCCACTGCAACTTACCACGAAGGGGACAAGTAAGGTGCAGAGTTTCCTATCTCCCCCCCCCCACCCCCCGGGTAACAGCCAGTGTGACTTGCAGTATTGGAAAGTGACTTGTCCCCTTCATCCCACCCCATACTGCCGACAGAAGGAACCCTGCATTTTAGTATCACATCCCATAGCAACAGAAGTGCAGTAGAGGGGAGTGAAGGGTAGACAGTGGCAGTGACAGCAGGAGCGTGGGAAGGCTTGCAAAGCCCATATACACTGATCCTTTCAATCTCAGGCATCCGAGGTTAGACATCCAAGGTGTGATTATTACTAACTGAAAACGTATTGCTAACTGAAAACCTTTGTGAAATAGGATGCTGCGGTCAGTACAGTACACTATACAGCAGCCACCAGTATAGAAGTACGGTAATTTCAATCTCAGATATCAGAAGTGCTAGTTGATTTACATGCATTTACGACATGTAGATGCTAGGCGTACATGTAGGTATACACCATTCAAACATTCTCCATAAACAAAATGAAACTTTTTAATATGAGGTGCCTGACAACTACAGTTCTGAAGTCGGTATAGCTTGCTAGGATTAGAGAATAAGAGTTCTTCAACTGTGTATCTGGAAAGGTCAGTCCCAGGATCCTCCATCAGTGACTTCAGTGTATTTGCCAGGTGCCTTGCTGTAGGTGGTTGTAACTCAGTGACAACTAAAGTTGTGCAAACCCAATAGTGTGCCTATTGTTCTTTACCCTTAACTAGGGTAGGATTTGGGATATATAAATATGCCATCTTGGCATAAAGAACAAAAATACACATCTTTATCTGGCTGTGCTCATACACAGTATGAAAGCGTCACCTATCAGATTACTCAATTTTATACCCTAGGGAGAGGTTATAACCCTTAATCTGCTTTCATGCAGTAAATGGTATTACTTTCTCTCTTTACTGCTTTGAAATAATAAAGCGGAGCACCCCATTAAGCTGGTAACATTGACAAACAAGTTTTCCTCATAACGCAGGGACACCCCCTTGGAATAAGATTATTTGAAGGATTACAAAATATTTCATAGTTACAGGAGGATACACCACAGAGAGCATAAGACTGGGTGTTTGTACAAAGCCATTTCTCCTACTCTTAGTTAAGCACTTTAGTATGAAACTAGAAATGGGCTGTTACCTGAAAAACATAGCATGTCATGAACCTGCATCACAAGGACTGTACTTCTAATACTGTCCCAACTTCTTGTATGGCATTATTTTACTCAAATTTGTTATGTGGTAGCACGCAGTTGTAGTTTGTGAATTGTTTGCTGCAGCAAAGGAAGACAAAGCTCTCTGCATGTGTGCAATCTATGAAATGAAATAAACCAGCAGCTAAAACAGAAAGCCTGTATTTGGAATGTACTATGTGCGTACAAATATTTTCTTGGCCAGGGTTCCAACCTGAGTCGTCAACAGCAGTGGTACAGTCCGGACATAGTCTCACCACCTCATGTGCTTTTTGGAACTAGGCCTACTTTAGGACTGCTTCACACAAGAGGAGAGCAACTCTGTAACAGGAACCTGTGAAAACACCATGCGATACCCAAACACTTGTCACTTTCTGGCCAGGTTCCCAAAGCCTGCAGCAACTATACACGTGTTAAAAGCTCAACATGCAGCAGTGGGATTCATCTATGCATGCCTACGGGGAAGTGACTTCCTGTAGGAATTTGAACGTGAGTGGAAAAAGCCCTTAGGACTCTGCACCAGGAGGAACCCATGTAGCCTATGAGCTCGACCGACGGGGGCACCTTTTCCCCATGCCCCCCAGTCTGCTGATCGGGCCCCGAAGTGCTCCCCAGAGGGGCCTCCCCCAGGGTCGCCCCCACCCCTAATGCAACCTAGCGAGCCTGGGAGTACCAACCCCCGAAGCTCTGCCCGCCACAGCGGGAAGGCGAGTGGCGACGGCGCTCATTAGCCTATCTCGGTGCCCCCCCAACCCCGCTCCTGACCGCTGTCGCCGGGCCTCCACGCTTTGTGTCCAGGGAGGAAAACGCAAGGGGGGGGCGGTCCCTGACCGGGGGGGAGAGAGAAAGAGCGGAGCGCGGTAGCAGCCCCCTCCCTCGCCGCCTCCTTCCCTCCCCCCCCTTCTCCCTCTCTCCATCGCTTGGCCGGGCTGCGCTCCTGTCGCCGCCGCCGCCTCCATCTTGCCTTCCCTCACTCCCTTCCCCCCACCCCGCAACAGGAGCCGGAGCCGCGGCTTAGGAGCTGAAGCGAGCGGGCGGCGGGTCCGAGGCAGGTCGGGAGCCGCGGCTATGAGGGGGAGGCGCTGAGGGGAAGCGCGCCGAGCCGACATCTTGTCTCCCCTCCCCGGCGGCGTGAGCCCGTCCGTCCCGCAGAAGACCCGGCGCCGCCACGGAGGAGGACAGGCAAGTAGACCGAAGGACGCGCCCGCCCTCGCCACCACTGCCGCCCGCTTGCCTGCAGCCCCGTTCCTCCCTCCCTCCCTCAGCGGCGCCCCCAGGGTCGCGGGAAGGTGACCGGACTAGGCGGTGAGGGGGTGGCGGGACTGAGGAGGCCTCGCGCCCTCCGAGCTGCGGAGCGGGGCTTTCTCCACAGCGCTTTATACCGAGGCTGAGAAGGGAGAGAGAGTGGGTGAGAACGCGGGGGGGAGAGAGAGGGAAACCGATGCCCGCCATCTTGTTCGCCCTCATAACCGGGACACCATTAGCCACGCCCACCTTCCCCTTCTTCATTGGCTCCGGCAGGGACACGTCGCTCTCGCCCGCGCGCTGTGTGCTGCTACTGGCCGCGGTGCAGGAAGATGGACATCGATCGTATCCAATGGAAGGATGATTACAGCTGTTTCCTTTCCCTGCCGTGTAATTAGTCGAGGGATTTCCCCCCTCGGAGGGGCTTGTAGATGTTGGCAAATTTATATTCAACATTTCCCACCCCCCTTCCCGCCGCCTGCGACTTTAATCTTGCTGTGGATGGAAGGAGGGCCGCTAGCATCTGGGAGAGCGAGATTGCTGCGCGCTCTGTCACGTGGAAAGGGCCTGGATTCTGACACAGCCCAGGCTGCCCCGTCCCCAAGGGAAAGGGTTTCTGCTGTGAGGCCTGGTGTGTTTTTCTTTCCCTGTGCACACTGAAGAGTCACCTGAGAGACGGTGCATGTGGACTCAAACCTCCTTCAGCGGTCTGCTGCTAGAACCCTTCAGTTGCATGGACCACCCTTTTCAAAAAGACCAAAACACAGTTCAAAGGCAGATTAAAATGTTGTCTGCTGCTGAGAGGGTTACTGAGAGATGTTTTGTTAGTTTATACTGATTGCATGTGATCCATAGACTAGGAGCAAGAAAGTTGTCCACTTGGAACTTATTCCAGCCTTTAAGTTCATAGTGGCAATAGTTTCCCTGAGGCATAAGATGCAACTCTTGAACAGGGGCCTCCTCCACTGAAGGATAGAGTTTGTTCACCTTAATGCAAGCCTCATTATTCATTTAGCTTTCCTTCAGATTCCTATTTCTCCATCTATTGCCTACCCTTATTGTATTTCCTATGTTCCTGGACTTCACAGTCAGCCTGTTTAAAGTCTTAATCATAGCCAAACTGACAACTACCTATCCCTTCCCAAAATCTATTCAGCAAACAGTTGGGTTTCTTGAGCAACTGAACATTCTGGGTTATCATACCAGCTTAGCTGTCAGAAGCACAAACTAATATAGATAATGGTGCAATAATCTGTTGAATATAATGATGCTAGTTAAATCTCACTCATCAACATGTGGCCAGGGCTTTGGCATAGTTTTCATTGGATCATGTGTAATGAATTATTTGTCTTTAATTCAGCATATGCATGATAGGAATAAGGAATAATGGCATGTGGGAAGAGAGGAATTCAGTGTTTTATGAATTGGGGAAGATTATTGTATTATTGAAACTAGAAAAGACTAACTTGAAGACAAATAGCAAAAGAAATTTGGCATGGTTTCAGCATAAAAATGGCATGCATTGTTTAGGGACATTTGGAGATGGTGGCTAGCATTCACTGAAACACTTTAAGCAGTATCATAGCACTTTCATGGCTTCCTCCCAAGAATCCTGATGCTAAGTGTTCTTAGCCTCATGGAGCTACAGTTCCCAAAGTTCCCTCAGAAGACGGGTTTATTGTTAAACCACTCGGCAGACTGTAGCTCTGTGAGTAGAATAGGGGTCTCCTAACAACTCTCAGCACCCTTAACAAACTACGGTTCCCAGGATACTTGAGGGGAGCCATGACTGCTTAAAGTGGCATGATACTGCTTTAAATGTATAGTGCAGATTGGGGCCTTGGTGAAAGTGCAAAAGGGGTCTAGTCTCTTGATAAGTGGCAAATATTAGCAATAGGCAAGGGTGAAGTCTTGAAAAGTGTGGAGGAAAGGTAAAGCTGTTTTAGGAAGGTGAGGTGTTGGATGTACCTTGTGAAGGAAGACACTGCTAGAGTATCATAGAGCGACAAAATATTTGGGGGGCAAGCCCTGTCCCACATAATTGATCACATGACACAGCACACACGCACCATTTGAATGGCCATATTCATCAACCTTAGGAGGACCAGCCCCCTCAATTTGGGGGGGGGGGCTGCTGAAGGGCCCCTAGGAGTTGGCTCCTGTGCAGAGGAATTTGTATTAAGTCCACAAAGTTTATTGCTATAATGTGGCCTTGTAAGAAGAGTGGCATAGCATCAGAGGAGAGAGGTGCAAGAAAGAAAATGAAACAATAAAGGGTCTGAAAACCAAGCCTTATGAGGAACGGTTGATGAAAATGGGTATGTTTATCCTGGTAAGAAGATGATAAAAGGTAAAGGGGCCCCTGACGATTAGATGCAGTTGTCACCGACTCTGGGGTTGCGGCGCTCATCTCGCTTTATTGGCTGAGGGAGCCGGCGTACAGCTTCCGGGTCACGTGGCCAGCATGACTAAGCTACTTCTGGCAAACCAGAGCAGCGCACGAAAACGCCGTTTACCTTCCTGCCGGAGCGGTACCTATTTATCTACTTGCACTTTGACATGCTTTCGAACTGCTAGGTTGGCAGGAGCAGGGACCAAGCAACGGGAGCTCACCCCGTCGTGGGGATTCAAACTGCCGACCTTCTGATCAGCAAGTCCTAGGCTCTGTGGTTTAACCCACAGCACCACAGCACCTTCAAATATCTAAAGGGCTGTCACATGGAGGATGGAGCAAGCTTGTTTTCTCCTGCTCCAGAAGCTGGGACCCAAACCAATGGATTTAAGTTACAAGAAAGTAGATCCAACAAAATACCAGGAAAAAAATTCCTGACAGTAAGAGCTGTTCAGCAAGAAGTGGTGGGGCTCTCCTTCCTTGCAGGTTTTTAAGCAGAGATTGACTGGCCATCTGTCATGTGTTATCTAGTAGATTCCTGTATTGCAGATGCTTGGACTAGATGACCCTTGCGGTCCCTTCCAAATCTACAATTCTATGAAATAATAATTGGTAAATCAGTGGGGTGGGGGGAATCCAGCAAGTGCTGATTTAGCACAAGGGTTGAATAATTTGAATACTGAAAATCAAGGGAATGTAAAATAAAGTAGTTTATGTCTTCTGTAACCAGCTGGCATCTTTAGTGTTTTAACATGAGAATAGAAAATATGTCTTCATAGGCAATCCACTAAGCTAAATTTTGCATGGCTAAGTTTTGTATTCATTGCGGAGGAGGCACTTTTACAACACAACTGCCTTCTTACAAATATGCAAGTGGAACATAATGGAAGCAGAACGTCATGGCATAATACTATGACTTGAGAATCATAGGACATAGTAATAATTTTATTATTTATACCCCTCCCAACTGGCTGGGTTTCCGCAGCCACTCTGGGTGGCTCACAGCATATCTAAAAACATAATAAAAACAACAAACATAAAAAAATCTCCTGATACAGGGCTGCCTTCTGCTCTGCCATTTTAAGGCTGTGCCAATAGAAATAGCACTGGTGCAGTTTCACACCAGCATACTTGAACTGCCAGCAGAACTTTACCAGTGGATTCACCAAAATGGGCCAAGGTTGAGTGCATGACAGAAGAGAATCAGATGTACACAAAATGCTATGCTGCTAACTCCAACACACTGTTCTGATGTTACACTGATGTCTGAAGTGGTGTAAGTAAAAAACACTAATAGAACCCCAAAATCATTGGCTACCCACCCTGTCTCCTCTCCCACCGTGGAGCATAGTATTCAAACAAACTTTGTACCTAATCACGGTTGTATAGAAACAGTATATAAATCCCTGGGAGGGAGAGTATAACTCAGATGATAAGGGATGCACTATGGGACTATGTCTCTGCCATGTCATTAATTGATTTAATGTGTCTAGTTTTGCCTTTCAAAGCAATAGTTTCAGGGGGCCCTGAGCAGGATTGGGAACATGTCATCTGGAGAAGGAGAGTTTAATTATCCCTTCCTCCCTCCACTTTTATGGTCCTGATTAAAATCACCTACAAATGTACTGTTAGCCCTAATAGGGAAATGTCCCCCTGAGGCTTTGGGGGTGGAATTTTTTATCTTGACCATGGTGAGAGGAATGATTCTCTCCTCCCATTTTAGCTTGCTGCAGTCCCACTTCTGCTTATGTGTCTTTCTGTAGATGTTACTTTGAAATGCAAAACCATATGCTAAGTCCACTCTGAACACAGTGTGTGTGTGTGTGTGTGTGTGTGCGCGCGCGTGCTTTGGAGATAGGAAGCACTGAGAAATGAAATGTTTCACAAAAAGGGGCAATTAAAGCAAGCTATTTAAGGGGCAATTAGCAGGCCCTTTATAACTTGTTTCCCAGCTGGGATCAACAGGAAGCAATAAAACTAGCAGAAACAACAAGCAATAAACTTTGAACTGAAGTTGTCAGGGACCTTTGTTTTAAATAGAACTTAATTGTGATGGAACATAGGAGAATTTGGTTATGGGGAAGGCCATTGCTTGGTAATATAGTGCTATATGCAAGCTCTGTATGGACACTCTGCTTTAATTCCTTTTCCAGCTAATTAGAGGAAACTGTGCACCTAAGGGCTTTAGGGTGAAAGCAGCCCTGAAAAGCAACATGGACTGGGACCTTATTTTCCTTTCACAGATTCCTCATCCCCATTTCCTCCCTTCCCACTCTCTTTCCCTTCCTATTGTCCCTCAAAAAACTCCACATAGACTTGATTCTTTTAAGGAAACTTTCTCCAGGAAACTATCATTGGCCTTCCCTGTTCAAAAAACAATGCTCAGAGTCCTTCACATCCCTCCATCCCATATAAATGGAATGCTTGCTCCATCCCCTGGAGAAAATACTGATTTCTCAAAACACATTTCTTTAAAAGGGAAGATGGAATACATGCATTAGTCAATATTAATACATCATGATGTTGACTGATACATATATTCCATCTCCCCCTATTCATATGCTAATGCACTTTTTCAATCTAAAATTGGTTCTGCGCAGTATAAAAAAATCTACTGACATGATAATAATAATAATAATATCATGATTATTATTAACTTGTTGATCACTTGTTACCTGAAGATCTTCAAGCAACTTACAATACATTTAAAACATAAATACATATACCATAACAACAGGGCAAAACAGCCCACATAACAACCACAAGGAGCCTTGATTGCACACTACTTTATATAATAATTATTTTTATTTTATATTTATATAATAAATGTTTATATTTTTTTTCTATAGAGCAGTGCAGGCCATGTGTACACTACACAACTGAACCAGTGGGCTAGAAGCAGTTTGTGGAGTAGCCACATTGACTATTATAATTTGTTTCAATGTTCTTCTATATGTTTGTTTATTTAAAAGTTATTTTTCCAACCACCTGTCAGTAAACTATCAGAGTCAAACACCGAGAACTTCTTTCTCTTTCTACATGAACTGATTCATTCTCATTAGCATTTTCAAAAGATATATGTAGCATTATTGATATATGTAGCATTATTTCTCCCGCTAATGTAGCATTGCTCTGTGTTTAAAAGTATTAGGCTCGAACATAAGACTCCAATATTCAAATACAGTATATGCTCAGCTATGAAGCTTACTGGGTAGCCCTAAGCAAGTCACTACCACTTATTCCACAGGTCACCAACATTCAGGGACCAGTGGAGGCATTGGGAGTTTTGAGAAAGTGCAATGCGCTAGTCAATAAATGGCTGCCTTGGGTGGGATATAACAATAAGTGACTGTTGTGAGGCATAGCTTAACAAAAAGTAGCTGCCACATTTAAAGGAGCGGAAGACCCAGGACCACGAAATGGTATTGGCGTGGCTACCATTGGCCTCCCATCAATGGAAAAGTCCACCTGCATCAGCCACCACTGTAGTTACAGAGATAACCTCTTTGTACCTTTTCTCTGTTCAGAACAGAAGACATGGACAATATCCCTTCCTTGCATCCAATAAAATCTGGGCATGATTAAGGGTGCTTATTCATTGAGGAAAGGACAAAACAATGCAAACAGAAACTGAGCAGGAAGCGCAACAGTCTCTCTTTTCCCCAGGTTTTAAAAAAAGTACCGTATTTTTTGCCCCATAGGACGCACCTAGTTTTTATGGGGGGGGAATAAAGAGAAAAAAAATTATTTCCCCCCCCAGGCGTGGGGGAAGCCCGAGCTTCCCCCGACCCCAGCCCCCAGAACAGCCTGCTATCTGCAAGCCTGGGGAGCCGTGCCGTCTCCCCAGGCTTGTGGAGAGCTGCGTGAAGCCCGGGTGCGCTCTTCAGCACGCCCCAGGCTTCAGAATGCAGGCAGCTCTGCGCAACCCTTTGGAGCCCGGTGCGGCTTCACGCCAGGCTCCGTAGGGTCGTGCAGAGCTGAGCGACCTCCGGGAGCGCAGGCAGCTCTGTGCAACCGTTTGGAGCCCGCGCGTCTTCGAGCCAGTCTCCCAAGGGTTGCGCAGAGCTTCCTGAAGCCTGGAGAGCGAGAGGGGTCGGTGCGCACCGACCCATCTCGCTCTCCAGGCTTCAGGGAAAGCCTGCATTCGCCCCATAGGACGCACACAAATTTCCCCTTCATTTTTGGAGGGGGGAAGTGCGTCCTATAGGGCGAAAAATACGGTAGTTTTAAAGTTGCTTCATCCATGAAGTAACCTTTCTGACTTAAGTTACATCATCTCCAGAACCAGTAGTTTTAGAATTCTCATCCTTCTCAAATGATAGCCTTTGGAAAAAATGTAGCAGATGCAGTCTGAAGGCTCATATTTTGTAACCAAAGGGGAATTGTAGATTTTCAATTATGTCTTTAAGAATACATGTTTATCTTAACTCAAGTATTGTTACTTTGTTCTATGCCACTAAGACCTATACAATAGGTATGGATTTCAATTGTTGCATTTCCATGTTTGGAAAACTGCCATTTGTTAAATTTATTCCTGGCATACAGTTACACAGAGGGCCTAGGAGAAAGGGCCTGGCTTTTTCTCCTTTCTTTAAATGCTTTTTTATTGAATGTTTCAAAAATAATTACACAATAGGAATAAATGTAAAACATTGTCACAGTTTAAGAAGAATATGCAAATGTAGGAAATATAGAGAAAGTTGACCATTGAAGACATGCATTATAACAGTTATTGGGTTGGGGGGGGGGGTTTAAAAGAATCATGCCAAAAAGAAAATTGGGTGATGGGAGGGCAAAAGGTTTTGTCTTTCGTATTTGCACACATAATACATGTTTGCCTTTTCAAACATTTCCCTCAACAGTAAGTTAAATTCTGTTCAAGAGTGCAATTCCAAATCAATGTTTGGTTTGTACACACTTAGTATCTCACAATCATGTGTCCCCTCCCTCCAAGGAAACTATGGAAGCTTTTGATTCCATTTTAGGTTAACATTATGCTGTGACCGATTTGCCTCCCTAGAGCTACAGTTGCCAGTGTTTCCTGGGAAGAGGGGCCGCTTGTTAAACCACTCTGGGAATTGTAGCTCTGTGAGGGGAATAGGGCTCTCCTAACACCTCTCAGCACCCTTAACATGCTTCACTTCCCAGAGGGAAACCATGCCTGTTTAAAGTGGTATAATACAGCTTTAAATGTAAAGTGCAGATGGCTTACAGCAAATTAGGTATCCACTAATTTAAAGTTTCACACACCCAAAAGTGCACTAAGAGATAAGGCCCCAGCCCAAATTTATCTTTTTAGTTTGCATTCATGTGCTGCTTTGCATTCTGTGTTTCAGAATCTTAGTTCATTAGAAGAGACAGGCTGATATTTAGGTCCTTCATTTTACTTCTTTGCTTGGGTTTGTGTTTCCAAATTAAATTCTTCTTTTGATCCATTTCTTCATTTTCAACCTCCTTGTTTATTATTGGATTTTCTTTGCTTCCAGGTTCTCTTCTACAAGTCTTCTGTGTCTAGCCTTCCTAGCTGCTTGCTTATGATATCTTTGTCTTGTTGGTTCTGTGAATGACTCCTATAATGCTAAAAGACACTTTAGTAGAAAGAAGAAAAGAATCTAAGGATTCATATTCAGGATAGCCTAATGTTTAGGGCTATTTCTTAAAGAATTTGTACTTGGTTAAATTTTGTTTTTTAACAGAGCAGTCAATTCAGTTTAAATACTTTTCAGAATGAACATTACCTAAGTTACCTCAGGATAGGTGCCTTTTTGAGAAACTGAAGTGTGAGATAAGCCAAATCTGTCTACCACTCGTTGTTAAAAGGCTTCATTTTCTTTCTTTTTTTATTCCCACAAACAAAGTAGTTGCCAAATAAACAGGTATGCTCTTATTTCTCAGCCCTCTTAGTTAAAATTAACTTTAACCAATTAATCAGTTGGAGTTAGACCTTGTTGCCCCTGAAATTTATGCTGCTCATGTTTATGCTATTTTTCTTTTGGACTATTCTGCAGGGTTTTTTGAGTTGCTGCTATGAGGAAACCTCGGAGGAGGTCCCGACAGACCCTAGAAGGGAGACGTTCTCCTTCACCATACAGCTTGAAATGCTCACCCACGCGAGAGACTCTGACCTATGCCCAGGCCCAGCGGATAGTCGAAGTTGATATTGATGGGCGTCTCCATCGCATCAGCATTTATGATCCTCTAAAGATCATCACAGATGATGAGCTGACTGCCCAGGACATCACAGAATGCAACAGTAACAAAGAAAACAGTGAGCAGCCACTGTTTCCTTCAAAATCAAAGAAAACTCAGTGTAAAGGCAAAAAAAGGGAAACATGCACAAAACACGCTCCTGGGACATCATTCCACCTACCACAGCCCAGCTTTCGGATGATTGATTCCTTGAGCCAACCAGATGCTCCAGCCCTGCCTTCCGCATACTATCAGTACATTGAGAAGCCACCTGAGGATGTTGATGCTGAAGTGGAGTATGATATGGATGAGGAAGATTTGGCGTGGCTTGACATGATCAATGAGAAAAGGAAGAACGATGGCTATGGGTCAGTTTCTGCTGAGACTTTTGAGTTGCTAGTAGATCGGTTGGAGAAGGAGTCATACCTGGAGAGCCGCAACAATGGGGCCCAGCAGACTCTAATAGATGAAGATGCCGTTTGCTGTGTTTGCATGGATGATGAATGCCATAACAGCAACGTCATTTTGTTTTGTGACATTTGTAACTTGGCTGTGCACCAAGAATGCTATGGAGTGCCCTACATCCCTGAGGGGCAATGGCTTTGTCGCTGCTGCCTACAGTCCCCTTCCCGCCCAGTTGATTGTGTTTTGTGCCCAAACAAGGGTGGAGCCTTCAAACAGACCAGTGATGGTCACTGGGCCCATGTTGTTTGTGCCATCTGGATCCCAGAAGTCTGTTTTGCAAACACTGTGTTTCTGGAGCCCATTGAGGGGATACAAAATATCCCACCAGCTCGCTGGAAGCTCACTTGCTACATCTGCAAGCAGAAGGGCATGGGAGCAGCCATCCAGTGTCACAAGGTGAACTGCTACACAGCCTTCCATGTCACCTGTGCCCAGAGGGCTGGTCTCTTCATGAAGATTGAGCCCATGAGGGAGACCAGTCTCAATGGCACAACGTTTACTGTGCGCAAGACTGCTTATTGCGAGGCACATTCCCCTCCTGGCACAGTGAAGAAAGGGCGCACAACTACTGTTCACAAGGGAGAGGAGGATGTTTCAAGGAATGAGGCAGTAGATGGGGGCACTCCCAAGAGCAAGAACAAAGTGAAATTGAAGCAGAAGGTCAAGAAGGAAGCCTGTTCTTCTGCCCCTTTGCTGATGGTTGCACAGATCCCTTCATACCGGTGAGTGGTGAAACCGTTCTGGCTTTTGTTTCCATGTTGATCAGTGAACTAGCCCAGCGTTTTTCTCCTGTTTTCCAATTGGGTGGCATCTTTTATGCCCTGCGGCTGTTTCAGCAAATGCTTTGTTTAATTACGTTAGGAAATGAAGTGCAGGCACAAATTGTTGAAGGTGGAAAACGAAGAAAATTTGCAATTTATGGTCCGAGTTTAGGCTTATCCCATTGACTTCAATGGGATTGTGACAGTTTAACTTGGAGCGGGATTGTAACCTCTATCTACAGTTGTGTTTGTTGCCTAGTGTTTATATTAGTAATGCATTTAAGTGATTATATGAAAGTGACTGGAGTAATCACTTGCGCTAAACCTCTGAATTAATTTGGTCCATTTGAGCTGAGCTGATGGCTGGGTGTTGCCCATTTTGCTGTTACTATTGCTTAATTGGAGCTGTAGAGCTGTTTCTTACAGAGCAGCAATTTCACAGTTGAAAAGCCTCTGATGAACTTGAGTTACTTATATAATTCCTAACATGTAATGTGATGTTAGAAAATTAGGCACTGTTTTGCTAAAGGGAGGGGGGTTCCATGTGTTACACTGGTCTTCTGGTATCTGAAGTTGGGTTTAATATGTGATGAAATCACTTGATGCTTTTGTTTTCCCTAGACTGAATAAAATATGCAGTGGTCTCGCCTTCCAGAGAAAGAATCAGTTTATGCAACGACTGCACAACTACTGGCTTTTAAAGCGTCAGTCAAGAAATGGTGTTCCTCTTATACGGCGTCTGCACTCTCATCTACAGTCCCAAAGAAATGCAGAGCAGGTATGATTGTGGCATCATTGACATTTTACTGAACCCTGAAATACCATGAGAGAATAGTGTTACATGAACTAATTAGGGAAGCTTCTGGGATACATGGATGGAAAATGTCCTTGGATGGAGTAGCTACTGCTAGCTAAAAAAAGTAGGAGGGTAGTTCATTTTGGGAATTTCTTATGAAGTATAGAAATGGAACTTCAAAATCTTCCTTTAGTAGAGTTGTCCATGAATAACTATTGTGATTGTAATAGAGGTTTTGCAGCATGCAATTTTTGTATTATGCCACATAGCGTAAAGCCCAAGCCACCCATGATCTATGCCTCGCTCCTGAAAATTCTCTTAACAGTTCCTTCCTTTGAAACCACATCCCATTGTTTTTATCTTGTAGATGGTTATCAATGGATTTTATCCACATTGTTTTTCTTTCCTGTGTAAAACTTTACATCTGTCTTTACCTTAGAAACAATCAGCACTGTGGAGACCACTTTTCCTTAGTTGTCATGGCCAAAGACTGTACCCACTGATTTACTGTTTGTGGTCTAGTCCTTTTGAGCTAGGCATACACTTTACTATTTTCTTTACACAGAATTGGTACTTGACATTTGCTGTGCCCCATAACTTTTTTTGAGTGACTTTGCTAGAGAGCTGCAGCAGTGTGCGAGGTTGGGGGGGGAGCAGCAGTGATGCCCTCCTGGTGGTGGTGCCACTGTGTTCACTAGGACAAAGATGGGGTGGGGGCAAGGTCAAGGAAGCACTCTGTTGGCGTCATCATTGTTGTGTATATGTATCTGCACCAGAGACATGCTTCTGCCATCAACCTGTAGCTCTCCACCCCATGAGTCCTGGTGAACACAGTCCAGGTGAGCACAGTGCTGCCACCACCAGGAGGGTGTCACTGCCATTCTGTGCCTCCTGTGCCACTGATGACACAGTGCAATCCTTTGTCAAAAGGCCGAAAGCAATGGAGCCTCACTTTCGGTTATACCACATGTATGAAGTAGCAACACATATTTGAGAAGTTAAAGAATGTCAGTGGGTATGGTTAAAACATTTCCAGAACATACTCAGAACGTTGGTTGGACTTCTTTAGATAGTCTATGCTTAGGACTCATAAGGTGCTTAGATTCTATGATCTAGTTAAAGACTGACTGTGAATAACTGTAAATATGAAGAGATTGGTGAATCAGGAGATATGAAGAGAGATCAGGTACCATTAAAAAAGAAAGAAAGAAAAATCTCCCATTTTACAGAAAGAGCATGATGAGAAGACTGGTGCAGTGAAGGAGGAACTGAAGTACTGGCAAAAACTGCGGCATGACTTGGAAAGGGCACGGCTGCTCATTGAATTAATTCGTAAGCGTGAAAAACTCAAACGTGAGCAGGTTGGTATGAGCATGACTTGCTGATCTGTACAGCTGTTTACACTCGCAATGAGATGGACATTATTTAATGCCTTTGATTAGAGCTGCTAAGGTGGCCTGGATGTGGAGTGATTGCCATTTCAGTGTTAAAACAAAACAAAAAAAACAAAACACCAATGCAATCCTAAGCATGCTTATTCAGAATCAAGCTGCATTGCAGTGGGCCTTACACCAAAATACGTGTGCACAGGATTACAGCAAAAAAAAAAAAAAAAAAAAGATTCTGAAATGAGTCAGATCCTACCTCTTATTGGACAAACTTTGTGTGTGTATGTGTGTGTGCGCGCGCACGCACATGTGCACACACACACAAACACATCCACTGGCACTTTAAAATTAAATGGCAGCTTTCCCCTGCCCCCTTTCCCCCTAGTGCTGGAGTGAAGTTGAGGGGAAAATGCTATCTCTTAGTATTAAAGAGCTGGAAGACAACTTTCTCTGATTTCAGTGCTGTGGTGCTTAGCACTGCGATTGGAGCTCAGATATTTCTCTAACTGCCAGATTAAACTTTATCTCCATATCTGTATCTAAGATCACAGAGCTAAAGTGCTTAGTGTTGAGATCAGAGAAGAAAGATCCCTCTGCTTGTTCTTTAGAGAAGATCTCTTTAGAAGAGGTCTCTAAAAAACAGTCAGAGGGATTTAATATTCTGATGAGTAGATATCACATCCATCTCCACTTTAGAGATTACTGTGTAAAGAACAGACCGAGATATTTATCTCCTGACCAGACTGGGGGCTCGTAGCCAATTTTCTATGACTTGGTGGGCCATATCTGGCCTGTTGGCCTCAAGTTAGCCATCTCAACTGTAAATGCTACAATTAAACTGCATTACTGTATAGATCAGGTCAGTTTTCTTCATTTCATAATCGTTTTAAAAACACATGGATAAATACGGCTAGATCATTAAAAGAAAACATATATCTCAAACTAGTACAGTGGTGCCTCGCAAGACGAAATTAATCCGTTCCGTGAGGCTCTTCGTATAGCGGTTTTTTCGTCTTGCGAAGCAAGCCCATTGACAGCTTAGCGGATTAGCGCTACAGCTGTCAAGCGGCTTCCAGCGATCAGCTGTTAAGCGGTTTATCAGCGGAACAGCGGCTTAAGAAAAGGGCGAAAAAAGCGAAAAAACCCCGCGGGGGGGGATGCAAGATTTTTTTCGTCTTGCGAAGCAACCCCATAGGGGAATTCGTTTTACGAAGCGCCTCCAAAACGGAAAACCCTTTCGTCTAGCGGGTTTTTCGTCTTGCGAGGCGTTCGTCTTGCGGGGCACCACTGTAGTTTATCTGGCCCACGATATTGTTATTGAGATATTTGCCACTAGAAGTAATAGATCCAATAACAAACTTATTTGTTGTTCATGACGTTCAAAATCATCTGTCTAGTTTTGCCTAATGGTAGGACCAGCCCTGCTTGTTGTATATCCTGTTATCCTTTTAGCCTCTAGTTAGTTGGTTTTATCAGAACTAGCATTTATAGTTTCTGCAGTTTACAAGGTTTGCCTACAGGAAATGCTATTTTCTATCATTAGTATCTCAGGTGTGCTGCTTTTAGTTATCATTCCTGCATTGCCCGCAGTTGAACTAGATGACCCTTGGGATCCGTTCCAACTCTGATTCTATGATTTTCAGGTAAAGGTTCAGCAAGCTGCTATGGAGTTGCAGCTCACACCTTTCAACGTGCTGCTGCGGACAACACTGGATCTTCTACAGGAAAAGGATCCAGCCCAGATCTTTGCAGAACCTGTAAAGCTGAGTGAGGCAAGTACTTTACCTAGAAGTGCAGTTAGATTTGACCTAAAGAACTGCTCATTTGAATGCCTGCAAAATGTAACTCTCAAAAAGCAAGACCAGACTGGACTGTTCAAGGCATACTTGCTCTGTTCTTGTATAAATTAAGGAATTCCTCTAAGGTTCTTATACAGAGGATTCCCCAACCAGGCAGACTAGAGCACTTTTTCTGAGGGAGTTTGCTTTTGCTTCTCAGCAAGGTTATTTATTTGCTGGGGCTGAATGGGATAGGACTTAACCGGATGAAATCACTGTGCATTTGTGCACTGTCCCAGTGCCAGTGAGAGGGCATTTAGAGTGCTTGTGATGGATATGCCTTGGTTGGCTAGTAAATGATTTTTGTAATTGTACAGGTTTTATATGTTTAGGTTCCAGATTACCTGGAATTCATTTCCAAGCCAATGGATTTTTCTACCATGAGGCGGAAGCTGGAGTCCCACCAGTACCGGACACTGGATGAGTTTGAGGAGGACTTTAACCTTATTCTTACCAACTGCATGAGGTATAATTCTAAAGACACTATTTTCCATCGAGCGGCTGTCCGGCTGAGAGACCTTGGAGGGGCAATATTGCGCCATGCACGGCGGCAAGCTGAGACTATTGGCTATGATCCCCAAGTGGGGATTCACTTGCCTGAATCGCCAAAGACAGAAGATTTTTATCGTTTTTCTTGGGAGGATGGTGAGTTTCCATTAGGGATTTTTGTATTTAAAAATAAAAGACCATTAAGGAGAAAGAAGATTAAAAACCTCCATGTGTGCAAAGAAAGACAATAATTTAAGAAACTACCCTGGAGGCAGTATCGACTGCAATACATATATTTTTAATTTTGTTAATACAGACCTCCATTTCCCATTGATCCTATGGAGGAATCCCATTTTGCATCTTCCCCCACTCCCCATCTGATTGATGCTGTAAACAGCTGAGGAGCATGCTAATCAGTGTGTCTATCAGGCAGGGAGGTGCATGCTGTTGCTGTTTTGCCACTCCTGTCTTCCCTTGCATTTGTTCTTTCATTGCCGTGCTGGGTTCAGTACTGACCTACCTGCCATACTGTGTCTTCTGCTTCCTGGCCAGATGATCATAGATGCCTACTTGGTGCTGTACCCTGCACTTTCTATATTTGTCTACCAGGAAGCAGGAATTAGTGGGCAGGAGCTGTCTGCAGTAAATTTGAGGCCAATGCTGTTGGGAATAGTTGCCAGGGGGACTACTGGAGGAGTGGGCCATACAGGACAACAGTGAGGGGTACATGTGTTCCACGGCCACAGGTTGCCTATGTGTGCTGTGGAACATGTGATCTCTCTTTTTCATTGGCTCTGGTGTACTCCCTACATATTATTGGCATTTCATTCAAAGGATCCTTATGACCTTATATGAAGTTCAAAAACAACTTTATTAATTGCCTGCCCTTCGCTCAAAAGTTGTAGGATGAGTTACAACAATTAAAACACAATATTCAAAACAGTTCAAAACGACTTAAAATTACAGAAATAAGGTATGTTCTAAAAATAACCATCTCAGATGTCAAAAGTGAGAGTGAAGAGGTGCCAAAAGCTGTATAATGAAGATGATAGTCGACGTGAGACCTAAATGGTGGGTTAGTCACATTCTTGCTTCTCATTTCAGTTGATAACCTCCTCCTCCCTGAGAACCGGGCTCACCTTTCGTTGGAGGTACAGCTGAAGGAGCTACTGGAAAAGCTGGATATGGTGAGCAGCATGAGGTCAAGTGGCGCCCGAACTCGCCGCATCCGACTCTTGAGACGTGAAATCAACTCTATCCGGCAAAAGCTGGCCCAGCAACAGAATAAAACCTTGCCAAATGGAGATCCAGCTCCATGGGAGGAAGGGCTGGAAAAGATGCTACAAGGAGAACGTGATGAAGATGGGGAGAAAGGTGAGTTTTTTCACTAGGTCTCTGAAGGAAGCAGTTCTGGTTGTACTGGAAAGGGCTAGGTAAATGTGAAGACTCAAGGGGATCTGTGCACATTAATTCTACACAAGTCTGGTAGGCAGAAGTCACTATGTAATTACTGCCTTTGACAACAAACTCAAAAATCATCTTGAGAAATGGAGAGCGTCAAGAACAGCCTTAATATAGCATTTGGTAAACCTGTACATTTTTGTAACAAATGCTGGAGAGTTTTGGGGCCGAGGAAGCAGCAGTCGATGGTAACAAGGGTTGCCAGTCTCAAAGCTTTATGGTGATAAGGCAGCCTTAGAGAAATGTGTTTGACAATCTTATCCCAGTTTCTAGAGGTCTGCATCACAAAGACACCTACACTTGGAAGTGCTAATTTACCTCCTTGGCAGGCTCATCAGGAAGAGGTTAAAAGACTGAGAAGACTGTCAGTCTCATGTCCTACATGTGTCTGTCACTTGTAGATACATAGCTGCAACAATGGGCTGTGAATGTAATAGCAGGAAGGAGCTGTGACATAGATTGATCCAAAGGATAGTGGACAAACCTGGGCAAGGAACCTTGGGTTGTGATCCCACCCATGGTCATCTGTGAATCAAGGATAGTAGAGACACTTACAGAATAGTGCACAAGTGGCTGCAGCCAACCATGATCCTAGTTTGCTATTGAGTAAGTGGCTCTATTTCTTCTTTAAAAGCATCATTTAGTTAGAACGTTAGCTGTCTAACTTTCCCTTAAAAACAAAATTAGAAGCCAGTAAAGATGGAAGCTGTAGTATATACAAAAAAATAACCATAGAAGCAGTCAGGGTTGGCCTTTCCTGTAGGGTGGGTCAGATCTCCTGGTAGGGAAAAGCGGTTCAACATTGCCTTGCCTGGCCTTCTAAAAGGCTCAAAATAGTCAGCTGACAGCAGTTTAATGCCATTAATTGTTACTGATAAAAACAGTGTTAGCATGGTCCTGCCATCGTATTCTCAGAAAACGTGCCTGCATTAACAAGCACTGCTGTTCTCCCCTATACTGTTTCAAAGCGGCAACCATGCTGAATTGTTAAGGAAAACTCTTTTCTCAACTCCTGCATGTTTGCAGAGCTTTACATGCAGCCACAGAGCAGCAAGCCTCACTCAGTTTGCACAGCTTTTGGCGTCAGTCAAATCTATGGCAAATGCAAATTCAGAAAGAATAGTGGATGCTGGTGCCACATGGCTGGAAAGTTCAAAACACATGGAGTGTGAAGTAGGGCCCATGAGGGGTGTGGCCAAACAGAGTGGTCTGTAGGGACATGAGGTTCCGCAGCCCTTCTGTACTGTTACACATCCATTTTGAAATCAACCAAATCCTTGCAAAAGTGCAACTTCAGTCATTGCCTTTGTATACCACCCTTCATCCGAAGATCACAGGGCAGTTCACAACATTTTGTTAGAATTACTGGAGCAGCATAGTCCTCCACCTGTGGGTGGCAGTAGCCCTGTCCATTGTTGATTGGATAGATATGTTTTGGGTACTACTCTAGCTACTCAGCCTGTGTCATGCTGAGAGGAAGGAGGAAAGAGGGGCCAGCCTTGTTTGAGCATCCAGGAAATGGGGAAGGCTGTTAAGGTGGAACAAATAGTAATTTTCCCTCTCTCTGCCGCTTCTGAGAGTCTGTGAACTGTTGTGTATATACACACATGTACACACATGTACACACACACACACACAGGTCCTTTCATTGGACTTCATTTGTGACCTTTTGGTACATAGGTCGCTAAAAGTATATTAAATTCCTTACCCTCCACCCGCTGTATGGACCAGTTAATGGTAAGGTCATGGTTAGAGACATAGCATTTCCAAAAAGTTTGAAGCCATGGTGTGTGTGTGAATATGTTTTTTTCCATTTTTCCCAGAAAAAAACCGGAAAAATCTGTTTTATATATATATATATATACATACACAGAAGGGACGCAGGTGGCGCTGTGGGTAAAAGCCTCAGTGCCTAGGACTTGCCGATCAAATGGTCGGCGGTTCGAATCCCCGTGGCGGGGTGTGCTCCCGCCGTTCGGTTCCAGCGCCTGCCAACCTAGCAGTTCGAAACCACCTCCAGGTGCAAGTAGATAAATAGGGACCGCTTACCAGCGGGAAGGTAAACAGCGTTCCATGTGCTGCGCTGGCTCACCAGATGCAGCTTGCCACGCTGGCCACGTGACCCGGAAGTGTCTGCGGACAGTGCTGGCTCCCGGCCTATAGAGTGAGATGAGCGCACAACCCTAGAGTCTGCCAAGACTGGCCCGAACTGGCAGGGGTACCTTTACCTTTACCTTACATACACAGAGATGAGAAAGAGAACAGGCAAATGATAATAATAAAAAGAAGAAGAAACAATTAATATTTGTGAAACAAAGAACATTATTATGTCTCCTCCAGTTCTCCATAGTGAAATTTAGTGTCTCATTTTCTGAGCTATTGCTATGAATTTCAGTTCCTGCATCTTCTGCTTCTTCATATTTGTCATCACCATATTTATAATGAACTTCTAAAATCTGAAGGTTTGCCTGTATTGAAACAAACATCTCTACCCTTTCACAAGCAAATGAGGCACTGAAATCATCTTCCTTCTCTTGTGACAATAGCAGTGCCCCCAGAGGCAGAAATGCATCTTGCTGTTGCATTTGAGAGTTGAAGTCTCAGTTTACAACCCAGGACTTGATTGTCCTTAATGTACAGGAATTGTAATCATCTGATACTGCACATAGTCTTAACATAAAAGTCTACCCATTACATAATTTTTAGAAATCATTTGTGGGGAGTAAATATATGAGCACTTTATCTTAAACATTGTAATTGTCATTCAAACATAATCTATTTTTTTGAACAAAACAAAAAGCTTTTTTTTGGGGGGGGGGAATGATTGGGAGGGATTCACCCTTGAAAAAGTTTCTGGCTTTTCCTAGGCTATCACATCTTTTGTCATGGTTGTAGCAGATGAAAATCTGTTTTGACTTTTGCTGAATGCATCTCAGAAATCTTAATTTCTCTTCTGGATTGCTTTCAGGAATATTTAAAGGGATGTTTTGAAAAGTTGTTTTCCTTTTCCTTGAGACACCCCCTCTCCCGATGATATACAAATAGGGTACACCAATGGTCTGCTGTCTCTTGGTGGGGGATTAAAGTATTCTTAACTAGTCGCCAAAAAACTTAAAAGAATATCAGTATTCCCAATTGAGGTTTAGGGAAGAGCTTCAGTATGAACAGATTACCTCATGTTTATTGTTTTGGTTAAATCTACAATAATCTTTAGTTTATAAGCGTACCAGTCTCTGATTTTGAACTGCACTAAATAGGACAAAAGGCTTCTTAATATACTTTGAATTCAGAGATGTTCTGTGCTCTCTTTATGAGGTTCTTACAAAATTCCTGAATGGTGACATTCCTTCTTAAGGGGTTGTAGTCATCTTAGCAGCCATGCTTTCCCACAGTGCTGGCAATCCATGCAGTTTAGCTAGTCGAGGGAATAACTTGTTTTCCCCTGCTGACAACCAGAACATTGCACAGATAGCAAATAGTGCTTGAACAGGAACAGAACCTTAAAAGGGGGAAGAATGAGTGCTAATCTGTGACCTCATTGCATCATGAATTGGAATTCAAGATGAAGGAAGGCTCACGGGAGAGAAAGCAGAGCTTGGATTTGGTAGTTTAATGATCTCTGGGTGTTTTTGGTGACCTTAGTACAAGGGACAATGACGTGGTTTAAAAGGAAAAGAATACACAATTGACTATTTTCCATTATTTGCAACATGATCGAGGTCCTTAAGATACTTTTTTGCATTTGAAACTCCTCCTTTGATGTTTTCTAGTTCTCCCATATCTCTTTACCCTCTTAGGTCAAACATGGCTATGTAGAGTTTAAAATACCTGAGGAATGAGGGTCTGAAAAAAAGAGTTAAGAAGGTTGGGGAGTTAAGCGTCATGCAGCCTGAACTTCAGCATGTAAACGTATAAGCAAATTCCATTAAATTCAGTGGGATTTGCATGCTTGTAGCGATGCATAGAACTGCCACCATAAATAACATTGTTGGTTAAATGACAAGCATGTTGACTGGCTCTCAAGAGGATGAATATTTTTTCTTCTGCAGAGTGCCATAGTTATTATTTTTTTCACCTCTGAGTGTCTTTCTTTAGGCTATTCAACAAAAGTTAGTTATTACCTGCCACTTACTTTCAAGCATAGAAAGGGGCAGAAAGGTGTGATCCATACTTTGGGAAATACTTTTTAAAATGTTCAAGCAGATTCTCTTTCTCTTTAGCAGATGACACCAAGCCCCCACTTCCCCCCACCCTGGAGCCCACAGGACCTGCACCCCCCCTATCGGAGCTGGACTCTCTGCAGGACCCTCCAACTCTCAAACCCATTAGCGAAAGCAAGTCCTTGAACAGACTACATAAGCGGCTGAAGTCCGAGGGCGAGCTCTTTGATAAGAAGACACTGCAGAGGGAGAGCCACGCCTTCCAGCGCTTGCTCAGCGACAACGGCCTGAACGGATTGGCCCTTCAGGCCACGGGCACCTCTGCCAGCCCCCCGCTTAGTGGAGTGGGCAGGCGGACATCTGTCCTTTTTAAAAAAGCCAAGAACGGGGTGAAACTGCAAAGAGGTCTGGACTGCCCCCTTGAGAATGGAGAGGACCACAGCCAGAGTGGGCAGCTTTCCCCCTCCAGCGTAGAGGGTGAGCGGCCATCCCGGAAACGGCCACAGAGTGGGAGCTGCAGCGAGAGTGATGGCGAGAAATCCCCCAGGCAGGCAGGAGTGACAGGTGACTCCCCTGAGCTTTCATTCCTCTGATGTCTTGGAAAGCCAGAGATCCCCAGAGTAGAAGTGTCTTGTAGCTGCGCTGCTTGCCTGCTGGCAAGAAGTCTCCACGCCTTCGCAGCATTTCTCTGAGTCCCTTTGGGAATTGAGTTCTGCCAAATGTCTGTTGCATGAATCCCAAAACTAGTTTTATTGTACTAAAGGATGAGAGGAAGCTATGGGCTCTGGAGCAGAAAAGAGTTTTATATTGCAGAGGAAGGCATATTAACCAGCCTATAAATCTGTGACTAATTTGGGAGTTTTCTTCCCTGATGCCTTTAGCATTCTAGGCTGCTTTTGGGAGAAGTGTAATACCTGATTGTTTGAGTTGGAGAGGAAGAGTAGGTCTCTCTCTTTTTCTTTGCACCTTTTTCAACCTTCAGCTGAATCAGATACACATCTCCCTCCATTTTTAATGTATGCATGTGTGAACTATTTATTTATAGTGTAGTGAACCTTAACACTATTGAGAATTTTCAGTGAAATCAAGTGATGTGAAAAGCTTACACCATATTCTTCTCTACTGTTTCTTGTTCCTGGATCCTGTGCAGTCATGTGCCAGAATTGGACAAATGGATATGCAGAGGGATAGTAATGGTTCTGTGGTGACTTATAGGTCTGGAGGATCTGGAAGGAAGCAGACAGTGTTAGGGAGACTTTTTATAAAGGCAAGCAGCAGGGTCATAGTATTGATCTGAATGTGTCCCTGAGCTCAGGCTGTTTTGCACATGCTTACACACCATTGGAATAATATGCACGTGATTACAGTGGTGCCCCGCAAGACGAACGCCTCGCAAGACGAAAAACCCGCTAGACGAAAGGGTTTTCTGTTTTGGAGGTGCTTCGCAAAACGAATTTCCCTATGGGCTTGCTTCACAAGAAGAAAGCCCATAGGGAAATCTCCAGGGACCTCTTTTAAATGCAAGCGGTGGGGAGCAAAGCCTTTCCCCCCCCCTCTGGCCTTCAGAAGAGGTCCAGGAATGCCGGCGGGGACGAAAGGCTTTGCTCCCCACCGCCAGCATTTTAAAAGCAGTCCGGGATAGCAGGGAAGCGCTTCTCGCTATCCCGGAGGGCTTTTGAAGGCAGGCGGGGGGGAGCAAAGACTTTTGCCCCCCGCCCGCCTTCAGAAGAGATTTATTTATCAAAATTATGTCCCATCTTTCCATCAAATGTTGCTCAAGGTAGCTAACAGAAATAATAAAAATACCATAGCATGTAATTAAAGGCAATAGAATAAGTTTTAAAATATGTAAAGACAAAGCAAGTGTGCTCACTTCTGCTTTCTTCTTTCAGAGTAAGCAACTAGCACATATCTTTTCTTAGTCATTAAAAACAGGGACCAGTTCTGAAGCTCTTTAGAGCAATCAGATGGGATTTTTGAGCCATTCTCAAAAAGTTGAATGAGTAACTATTTCTAAAGCAGTATTTGTGCATATGCTCATAGTGATCTTGTGATTTATCTTTAAAAGGGGCACAGAGAATCAAGGAAGTGTTTGGTAAAATAGTGCCGTGCAATCTCATACTGAGCAAGTGTAGTAGTACCTGTCAGAGGTATGCAACACCTTTTTAGCTAGCAGTTACTGATGTTAAAGTAGTAGGTGGAATCTCCCATTTAGCTGCAACCCAAACTTAGGAATACATGCTAGCTTGCACTTCTCTATTTTATGGTTTGTGTACTTCACACTGTTTCATTTATTTAACTTTATATATCAAAGACTGATAGTGGGTTACTATTTTAAAAATAAAAGCATGAAGTCTAAATGCAAATCCTAATAAAAACATCTCCACAGGCCTTAATACTTCTGGAAGAGTCTCATGCTGAGCCTTAGCACATCCATAGGGGGAGTTCATAAGTTTGGAGCCACCACTGATAAACCTTATTGTATGCAGTTTGCTCACAGAGGAAACGAGGGTCTGCTTAGTTTATTACAGAGCTGGTGATGGGATAGAAGAAATAAGACTGTCTCTTTGATTCCTCAGGTGCCTTTATATGTCAAGTGTAGCACCTTGAAGTCTCTGAATTGTATAGGGACCCAGTGCATGCTATGGAATACAGGTGTAATGTGCTCCCAGGGACCAAATTGTACAGCAGTATTAAGGCCTAGGTTGCCCTGATAATAGTTGATTCTTTGTTGGCTAAAATGCCTTTAAGATGGGCTGCTCCCCTCTCTACTTTATTCTGTGCTGTGCAGCAGCTTTGTCTGGTATCGCTTTACTTGTGTGTTGCCAGTTATGAAAGTGATAACCTATTCTGTTGGGATACTGCTGTGTCCTAGTTGGCTTGTGATTCTAGTACAGCTTGATAAGATGCAACAGTCATTGCTCCCCACCCTAAACACTTGTTTGACAGCTCAGTGACTTGTGAACTGAGCTTCATGATGGGTAAAAGAGATGTAGGTGAAATTAGTGGAAATTCATTACCAAATGTTTTTAGTAGTTGTTGTTTTTTCAATTTCATTTTCCACTTTCCTACTGATAAAGGACGTTAGTCAGCAGGGGACCCATAGATGGAATATTATACAGCTTTCTCACCTTCTTCCAAATCTCATATATCATATTCTCTAAGTCTGGGGCTACAGTGAAGTTTACCTGTGCCTGGGTTAACCTTCATTGGTGGAGTAAAGAATTGTTTTCGTAACCAATATGTGGAAACCCAAGTCAAAAAATTAAGAGATATCTACACTTGCAGCCCTTGTTTCATCACTTATTATTTCTCTTTGTCTCTCCTTGTCCTGTGATATTATAATACTTTTATGTATGCACTTTCTCCTCCCAGAGTTGAGGACCTGCTCTTTAATTTCTTTATTTCTAAACCCAGTGTCACTTGAATATGGAAAGGCTGTTAAGCAGATTGCACTCTTGCCAAGAGTGAGGGCATTAAAAAAAAATCAAATAAGGAAGGAGAACAGACCTCTGTGGGTGACCAAACCTTCTGGGATTATGCAAGAGCAGAAACAAACACATTCACACATCCCCAAAGGAAAGTAATGAGGTCTCTAGGGGATTGCTGTGTAGTGGATATGAGCCCAGTCTGTGTTTAAAACAAACAGTTTTTTTTAAAAAAGGGGGAATTAGTTGTGAAGTCTTGAGCTGATGACTGGGATGAGGGGCATTCCCAATGTTTAGCATACTTGACCATAGGGGACAATGCATGAAAAGTAGTACTTTTTTCACAAGGTACTAATGCCAAACACCCCTCCCCCCAAAGCACTAATCAGGAACATCTCATTATATGAAAAACTTGGCATGTCCAAAGCTCAAGTTTCTTTCCTATCAATAATCATAACCATGTAGCAGATGACATGCAGAATCAAATCCAGGCTAACAATACATTTAAGTGCAGACCTCTGGAATTGAAAATGGTTTTTAGAGTGTAGGGGGAGAAGCTTGGCAGATATACAGAAGGAAAATGTGTCTTGTGAACATTTGTTCAGGCTGAATTTTGACTTTGTAGACAAGGCAGTGCTTACCATAATTTGCCAGTTATCAGTGGGGTTATGGAGGTAGCAGTTGCTGGACTAAAGAGAGGTGGATGAGGAACATTTCCTTGCTAATGGGAAAGAGTTGGTAAGGACTGTTCTGCGAACATAAGAAAATGGTGGGGCAAAACTCGCTTTGAACAAGTTCTTTGAACATAGTTGCTGCAAGATGCCTCTTGACTCCAACTGTGCACAGACATTGGGAATGAGAATTTAATGCATTCTTTAAACTCTTAAATGCATTTTTTCCCAACAAAATTTTGACATGATTCAAATAGTCTTGTTAGCTGCATTGTAGAATTGTGGTGTATGTAGTCTGTTTTCTTTCATAAGTGTCTAAAGTGGGGACGGGGAGCAAGTTGGCCAAGTTGGATATTTTTTTACCTGCGTGTTAAATCACACAGGTAAAAAGGTGGGTTCTGCACTTTTCTAGCAGCAACTGTTCAACTGATAGTTGATGCTTAGGAAGCACTGTGCAAGGGACTTTGCAGGCACTCTCAATCAGCTGGTTGGGGATACCTGCAAAGCTTTGCCCAAGCGTCTCCTTTACCTGCCCTATACCTCATGCCAGATGTAGGGCAGATAGATGTGACTTGGCTGAAATGGCCTCACAGACCAAATGGGGAGGCGTAGTGGGCCTAATTAGGTCTGCAGGCTGGACGTTCCACAGCTGTGGTCTAAGGAATTTTTAAAATAGCACTGTATAGTTAGACTGTATATGAGTTAGACTCATTCTCACATGCATTCTTCTCAGCACCAGTGACAAATGGCTTCAGGAAGCATATGGAAAGCGGGTCTGACTCAGAGTGCAGTTCTGGCCTCGGTAGTGGTCTCTCATCTGACATCTGCAGGTAAGTCTTCTTCCAGGTGCTTTCACCCAGAAAAAACATTATTCTCTTGGTAATTTTCCAGTCTTTTCTTTCCGTTTATACTTTTAGGTGCCTCTTACATCCATATCAGAGGCCAGAGGTTTTTTAATAAAGAAATCAGCATTCCAGAGGAATTATGGCTCTAATCTTGATTTAGCTGCATGTGTGCAGTTTAGCACGTGGCAGCAGAGGGGTGATAAGTTCCAACCCTTGTATTCTAGGCAGTATAATTCTAAGCAGTATATAGTAAATTGGTGACACTGATGTCTGCATTATTTTTTCATCCTTTAGCATCAGTGTTTTCTATTATTTTGTGTTTTGTTACCAGTCTATTGCTGAGATAAGCTACCTTTTGATCCCAAGATGGTTATAGGGTCAAGAGTAGTCCCCAATCCCTTAATAATAATAATTAAGTAGTCCTTGATACTTAGCACAGGGACGCGGGTGGCGCTATGGGTTAAACCACAGAGCCTAGGACTTGCCGATCAGATGGGGTGAGCTCCCGTTGATCGGTCCCTGCTTCTGCCAACCGAGCAGTTCGAAAGCACGTCAAAGTGCAAGTAGATAAATAGGTACCACTCTGGAGGGAAGGTAAACAGTGTTTCCGTGCGCTGCTCTGGTTCGCCAGAAGCGGCTTAGTCATGCTGGCCACATGACCCGGAAGCTGTACGCAGGCTCCCTCGGCCAATAAAGTGAGATGAGCACTGCAACCCCAGAATCGGTCACAACTGGACCTAATGGTCGGGGGTCCCTTTATCTTTACCTTTAATACTTAGCACAGTCTTGCCATTAGCTTGCCTATCCCAAGTGAGCATCACTGCCAATACCATTCTCCCTCTGGCTTTACATCCGAACTTTTGTCTGCAGAACAGTCAATTGAGAACCAGCTTTATTGCAATGTTGGTTTGCTTCTGCCCTATCACATCCTGCTTCCAATGTCTGCAGCAATGCACAGCCTGCCTGAATTAGCTTGTTTCCCACCTTCCCTGTCCTTTGCATCAGATCCAATTCTCCTAGGAGCAGCTGATCAGATCTATGATTCATATGAATTTCTGCCTTTCACAGTAAGGTTTTAATTGCTGCTCTGGCCGCCCACTTCTGGTTATTTACTAAAAGAAAGGCTCCAGAAGTCCCTTATCAGGTCCAGATGTTATTGCCCACAACGGCATTCTATCCACTCCTCTTCCTTCACTCCATGAAGCTCAAGGTGTATTTTGGAGCTAAGCATTGTTTTATCTTGTTTTATCACTTGGCTCTCTTTTCACAGTGGTCTGACTCCGCACAAACGTAGCCGAGGAAAGCCTGCCCTTGCACGGGTCCCTTTTTTGGATGGTGTAAATGGAGACTTGGAATACAGTAGCTCAGGTAAGAAAAACAGTGTTGGTGTTTCTTAAGCATAACGTGTAGCTATAATTTGTACAACTAGGTTATGGATGTTATTTTTTCCTGTGGATTGTGCCAAAGGAGACTAAGGCTGCAATCCTTCCAACGCCAGCAAAATAAGCATTGTTGAACTCTGAAACTTATTTGCAAGTAAGCATGCATAGGATCAGTTTCTAAGCATGTTCTTTACATTTGTTGCCAGTCTTATAGCTTGCCATTTTTATAATGGCAGGATCAGTTCCGCTGTAAAGATGTAGGTAAAAGAGTTTGGGCAAGTTCTATAATGAGGCTTTCATCCCCCCCCCCCGCAAAAAGCCCCCATATGTTATAGCTGTAGAGAAAACCTTGAAAATGTGTTGTCAATATCTGGAGAAGGCTCAGACCACAGAGTGTTAAATCGATGGAGCAATATGCATTACTGTTATGGTTCCCTGCTTCCTAGTCCTTCCCCAGCTGACAGTCAAGTCTCCAAGCCTACTTCCTAAATGACCTGTGCCAATCAAGTTTTAGCATTCTAAATTCTTCAAAGTGAAGTGTGTGTGATAGGGGGAAGCTCATAATTTGGGGAATAGAATAATTTTGGCAATGTTGCCTAAAATATATTTTTAGATTTAATTTCCATAATTTATTCTGGGCACAAAAATATTTTTGCATGTTTCAGAATTCAGTCTTTGTGGAAGTAGCTTAGTATGGCAACAGTCAATGGTAGATTTTACCTGTATTTTCTCTGTAGTTGGGTCTTGAACCTTGTCCCAGAAAGGCTGTGTATGCTCTCATCAGTCCCCTAAACAATGTATACATTGCCTAATTACAATTGCCTCCAAGTGGTATAGAAGGATACTATGTTGCTGCATGTGGTGTTCATAAAACAGTGATTGAGAGGAGCATAAGGGAATTTCATCCTTTTTGCCTGGCCCTGGGGGGATGACTGGGCACTGACCTCAATGGGATTGTTGTTGGCTTTGCCATTGATGGTGTGGGAGTGTTAGGGTGGCTGCTTGCATATGATGTGTATTGCGATGCAGGGGCTGTGTTCCCATTGTTATAAGCTTATTGGTTCCTCCTTTATGTGTGTGGCATGGCATTCACAGTCCCCATTAGGTGAGTATTCCCCTTGCTTCTGGAATGTTGTGGGCATGTCTGTTTTAACGCTGTTTGGGGATTTTCTTGTGTGTTTTTCTCCTTGTGAGCTGAGCACACATTGGATGTGGCAGCTATTCTCCTGACATAATGATAGCTTGCCTTTGGTACTGGGTCAGTGTGAGATTGCACTGCCTGGTGTGCAATGTATTGCCTTTATACCAGATCCATTCTTACAAAACATTTTGTCTACTTATAAAAGGAGGATGGTAGGATAAGTCTTTGCCAACCTGGCGTCTTCCAGGTTTTCTGGACTGCAGCTCCCATCAGGTACGCTGGCAGAGGTTGATGGGAGTTGCAGTCCAAAGCTTCCCGAGGGCACCAGGCTGGCAAAGGTTGCCTTAGATATTGTTGTCTTATGCGAAATAGTTGCTCGTTTTTAATTAATATGTTTGGCCTGATTTCATTTTTCAACCTGCAAGTTTTATCAGAAGTGTTATTTAAGATGCAGGATATGTTTCCTCAACTTCGTATTCATAACAGCAGCCTTCATCTATAGTTCTGCAATATCTTTCAAGGAAAAATGTTATTGTCATGGTAGACTATGATTCTAAGGCAGTTCATATTGTGATTCCTTAGGTACAAACCTACTGATGCCCTTTGAGGAGCACACGGAACTAGAACCTCTGGAACTTGTATGGGCAAAATGTCGTGGCTACCCTTCTTACCCTGCGTTGGTATGTATATCTGGTTCAGGATGTCTTGGTGGCCTATAATACAGTGCTAAGCTCAAAATGTAGTTTCATCTGAGGAGGGAGCAGAAGATGTCCTCTGGAAGAACCCTACACAACACTGAAGCTTTCATCATGAAAACTTGGGGGCCTCTGAGCTATTGTTTCATGGCTAGCCATATTGTTACTTTGTTCCTTCTAATCATTTTTAATGTTCTTTATGCAGGTTCCATATTCTTTTGGTTAGCTGCCTTCCAGTGCTTTGGTGGAAAATAAATATACAAATAAATGACTCAGAATAGGTAGTAATCAACAATCCTCTATCACCATATGTTTAGCCATATGCCTAGTAACATCCACATTTCGAAACATGGAAGGATAAACAGTGATAAAAATATAATAAACAATTTTAACTAGAAAGATGCCATCTTGGTGCTAGGAAACCCTGGATGATTTCCTCTTAACCAAAAAGAAACAGCCACCATACATATCATTATTGTTAAATATTTAAAAACACCAGTGCAATATAAATACTTCATATGCCTACCCAGTAGAAAGTCTCCCACGGCTGGCGGAGACCTTGTCAACACCCAGAAGCTTGGGGCGCGCTGAACTCCGCACGCCCCAAGCTTCGGGATTAGCGCAGAGCACCTGGGGGGGGGGGGAATAATTTTTTTTCCCTTTATTCCCCCCCCCAAAAAAACTAGGTGCATCCTATGGGGCGAAAAATACGGTAAGCTGTGTTTTCTGAACCTGTTAGCTAAAACAGCTTCGAGCCTTATCACCTCTAGGCTCTGCCCTGCTTCACATAATTCTTTGCCCTTGCTAACTTCTTCACAATTTTCTTGGATCCATGCTGCTTCCACCTAAATGCTCAGATGGTTGTGAAGCTTGTTCCTTTAATTGCAATCAAGACTGCACATTCTACTACCATAGATGAGATTTCTTCGCTACCCACTCATCCTTTCCCTGGTTTCCTCGGGTGCTACAGAACAGGGCTTTTATCGTCAGGCAGAATTTCTAAGATCGGTGATGAGTTTCCATAATATAACCTGTGTATTTTGCCTTGTGTTTTTAGATAATTGACCCTGACATGCCTCGTGAGGGTCTCCTTCACAATGGAGTCCCAATTCCCGTCCCTCCTCTGGAGGTATTGAAGTTAGGGGAGCAAAGGCAAGCAGAAGTTGGAGAAAAGCTTTTCCTTGTCCTTTTCTTTGACAACAAGAGGACATGGTGAGTAAATGTAAACAGGTTAAGGAAAGACCATTTTATTGACTGCAGAGTATCAAGAAGTTATACTGATGAATTTGCAGCTTAAAATTTAAGCACCCAGAAGGTAGGAGGGAGGACATGCCATTTTCTCCCTTCCCCTTTTGGCACCAAGCAGAGTCGTTATACAAGTTCCTTCTTTTGGAGGGTGTACATGTCACAATATTATTCATCAGACTTAATTGACATTCCTTGAGGGTTTTCTTTCCAGTTAAAATGAATAGCAACAAACATGTCTGTAAATTTGGAAATAAATCTTTGCAGTCTAGGAGAAAACTAAGGCTCAGGATCATTGAAAATAGATTTCCTTGTGTTTTCTTATGCATTCTCATCTATAATTTTTGCCTCTTTATGTGCTCTTGAACTGCAGGCAGTGGCTTCCACAGGAAAAAGTTATTCCTCTTGGAGTAGATGACACAGTGGATAAACTAAAGATGATGGAGGGACGAAAAACCAGCATTCGCAAGTCTGTCCAGGTGGCATATGACCGGGCCATGATCCATATGAGTCGAGTTCGGGGAGACCACCCTTTTGTCACACCAAATTATCTGTAGGGACTGAAAGAGCCTGCTCTGCCCTTCCTGCTCTTTCTGGAAATAATGCCTGCATCTATAGGCACAGTGGGTCTCGGGTCACTGATCAGTAGGGGATTCTCCCCTGCTTGGAGGACGGTGTGAATGCTATGTCTGTTTGTGTTCATAACAGAGACGCACTATTCCTAGTAGTAGGGAAAGCAGCTGTAAAGTATCTGATATGTGCCATAAAGCCTGTCTGGATTCTTTCTGAATCTGTCTCAATGAAGAGCCAGCAGGAAATGAAGTGATGTAATAGTCTGACTAGGAAGAGGATGTCAGGAGCAGCTGCACTGTCCTGCCGTGGCCTTGGTTATAGGGCAAGGGAGAAGCTGAACTCATTTGGCGATTGGACTGCAAGTCTCACAAGTCTCTTGTGTTTCATTCTTCAGCTAGTCCTGAGTTCAGCTAATGAAGAATTATCTGGAGCCTGCCACTGCTATAAATAATCCTTTATCCTTTAGATGACTCTTGTGTGCCAAATTTAATATTCAACATACTTTTTCATGTTATTTTAAAAAGCACTGGTTTGCCCCACTGCATTTATACATTTAAAGGCTAGTCTAGAAGCCTCATGCCTAGGTTTATATAGGTTTTTATGTTAGATCTTACTGACAGGAAGGATAGAGATAATATTTTGGTGGGTTTTCCCTCCTCCCTCATGCACATTTAAATGCACAGAGCTTTAAATATGAAGATGAAATCACTTGTGAAATGTTTTGTGTGATTACATTTATGAAGTAGATTTTACATTTCAACTTCAGGTTAATAACATGTTTGAAACCGGGCAAAACAGTGTTTTAAATCTTCTTTTGGGAAGCACCTAGTCCGCTGGAGCAATGCTGTAGTAAGATTTACTAGGACACGACAAAAACAGAACCTTGTTGGTTTTAAAAACTTCTAGCACATAGCTCCATTTTAGGGGCGCTGCGTACAGACGTTCTGTCCGAGTAAGAGCTGCCTCATTCGCTTCTGTACATCATCACCCTGACCCATAAAGCCGCATAATTGCTGGATGTCTATAGAGGAGGCTGGCTATATGCAGAAACAGGTTTCCATGTGGCCATTGTGCACCTTGTGGCATGTGCAGAGATTTCTCCCCCTTTAAATGGTGCAGTTCCTGCTTGCATAGAGTGCCATGTGTGTATTGCCGTGTGGAGCTTTGGGTCAGGGCATTAGTGTAAAACTGCAGTTCCCCTTTGCCCTCAAAATGCCCCCCATCTTGTTTTGGTTGAATTTGGAATGGTGTCTGTTTTCTTGCTTACCAGAACACATTGCAATTTCACACTTAGCTTGCCCCATAAATATTTCTTTCTCTATGAATCTTCATTACTGGAATCCGTTAAAGTCAAGTGTGCAACTCCTCCGAGAATCCTAGCTTTTAACTTGCATGCGCTGGAAAAACTGGGAAAGCTGAAGTTTGCAAGTTGACAAAGCATTTCACATTTGAATTCTGATTTGTCTAGATTTCTCTATGTCTTTTTAAGCGTTACAAACCAAAGGTGCAAAGCAAGATTGTAATTTTAAAATATAATTGTTTCTTTTCTTTTTAACTCAGTATTTTTTTATTATTTTAATTTTTCTTCATACTAAAGAGATTGTGGAACAAAATGTTAATAATAAGGGGGAAATCACTGCCATTTCTATGTGGTCTACTTTTTTTAAAAGTACCACGTCTTATATATTGGGGACATAAAACCACACTTTATGGAAAATATCTGTAACATATAAAGAATAAGAATAGGATTTTTAAAAAATAAGTTGATAATGCCTAAAGAGTGTGGCTGTGGAAGGAACTTCTGTACATAGTTGTAAAATACTATTCTAAATTATTCAGGCCGATTGTTACCATTCTTGAAGTCCTCGGTTGTGTTGCTGGGTCTTTTGTATGCACACAGTGTAATTAATTTAAAGCAACATACACTTTTCCCAGGTTGTAGCTCAGCTGTGGACTTGTGACTTATGTATAACTGTTTTAAGATCTTGCATTTTACTTTTATCATTTTTTTAAAATTACATTTTAAGGATTTGAATTGGCTAATATCCTGCTGTTGCTATGGGACCTAAACGTGACTTGTCAGTCTGCTGTAAAGCACAGATGGCTCTATTTATTATAGAAAGTGAGTTTATTTGCTTTCTAGAACTGTTTATATCAGATGGTATAAAAGAGGTAATAAAATTCTATGCTCGTAAAGAAAAAAAATGCTAATTTTACCTACTATAATCTGACTGTCTGAAGCTATATTTTCTCTCTGAGAAATAAATGTTCTAATGTAAAATAACTAATTGAATTGTCTTGGGAGATCCTTGACCTGACATCTGGACTTTGAAATGTAATGTGAATTTTCCTAAGTCCCAAGCATTCAGCAGTTTTCATATACAATACCTCCTTTCCTGGAAACCTGTGTGCTCCCAAAGCTTTTCCTCAATTACATTTAAGTGTCAGATTTCGTAGAATGTTGAAAAGTTGACAGGTATTCATTTCTTTAAGGAAAATGTGGACCATATTCAAGAAAAAACTTCCCAAAATGACACGTCAAACACACATCTGTAAAACGGCCCAAAAATCTCAAAACAGGATTTGAAATATTTACCAAAAGCCACGAGGACCAGCACTAATCCAGCATAAATATCAGAATTGGGCAGAAATTTGGTAGTAGTATCGGGAAATGGGAAGGTTTAAAATGCGAGGACACTAAGCACATAAGCCTGAAAAATACCTAAAAGGTGATGTTTTTATCTGTCACATGTGTAGTTTGTCCCCACTCCAGCCCTGCCAGTCCCAAACTTTCATGATTTTAGGCTTGCAAGGAAAGAGCTCTCAGGCTACTATGGTAAAATGAACTTATGGGTAAGCCACCTGTGTAATGTTATCCACAACAAATCTTTTTCCAGCCATGGAAGCATATTTCCAATGCTTGTGGAGTGGGATACAAATTGAGTATATGCTGCAGCAATCTCATGGTGATTTTCTGCCCGTTGCAAATGCTGTGTGAATCCACATAACACATAATCAGTGTGTCAAACTGGATTGTATGAATTGGTTTACAGAACTGGGAACAGGCCACTTTAAGGGATAGAATTATATTAGTTCAGCAGTGGCTTTTGTCATTGGGTCTGCTCATATGGGAAGAACTTTGGACAGATGTGTTTCTCCTCTGGTTCTTGGAGGGCATTCTGGATTATCCATGGTAGAAACTCCTCTTGCTGGGAGGGAAGTGACTCATGTTTCTTGACATAGCTCCTTTAAGGAGGGACATCTCTCCTTTCCCCAGCTACCCTACCTAGTGGCAGATAAATTATTGGGGCTTGCATCCCTTTGTGACCAGTTGGTTTTAACAAGGCAGCACAATCCCAAAGAAACATGTCAACCAATGGAAGCCATTCATCAAGGCTTTATTGAACCCTGGATGCATAATCAGAGAGATCAAGTGATAACAACAGTATTTCTTTTTGGTTTGGTCCCAACAGAATGAAGAGTTTGATCACATGGCCAGCTCATATTCTGGTAGCTCCCATGAAGCTACCACTTACCACCTTCTCAGTCCACTTGGTGCATCTTCCTCACTCTATGCTCAGTACTCGGCTGGCACAGACCAATAGTCTGCTGTAGGGACTGGGTGCCATTCCGCCCATCCATGTACAAAACAAGAGTTTAGATGGAAGAATCTGAAGTTTGTATTGATTGATTCTGTGTTTGTAGAGCAGTGGCTAATAATCAAGTTTCACGAACATCCAAAATATTGTGACAGAAGTGAAGAATGGAGCCTGATTGCTTCATAGGGCACCTTTGGTAACTGGGTGTTAAGTATTTTATTTGTGATTTGATGTCTTGAAGTCATGCAGGAAGCAAGAGAGAAAGTCAACAAGTTCGCGCCTTGTTAATTTGATTTATCCTCCATTGTCCCTTCCCCCACTTACCACCTTCTCAGTCCACTTGGTGCATCTGTTGCCTAGGAAAACGCAGACTATAATAAGCTGTTTAAGGGTACAAGCCTGTATTTAGGCCTATACTGGCTGAGAAGCCAAAAGGTATGAGATGGGAGTGGAAAAATGCCGGATACAACTCAACCAGTGAAGATACGCCAGCACAACTTTGTGGATATGCCAGTTGAACTCCATGGAACACTGCACTGCCAGGACAACACTGCTGGTGGAATGACCAAAAAGGAGTACAGATGTGGCAGTGATGAATAAGTAGACAGATGACAGCTCCTGTACTCTCAACCCTACTCCAAACATCAGCATACTACCATTCCTAGAACTCAATAAGGACTGGCTCCTTGTATGGCTGGCTGAGATGATGTCAGCCCACGATTGGTGGGAGCCAGTAGTGTTGCCATGGGCACTAGGGGTGTGGCTGTGGTTGCTCTATTCCATGTTACTTGCTCCTCAAATTTGTGCTGGGCTTTGCTAGATACTGTCGATAAGTTACTCCAACCTTGCGGTGGTGCAAGAAGACTAAGATTGCACTCTGCTTGTTTCTTAGGAGCACAACAGTAGTCTGCCACAGACTTAACCTCACAGCTGTTTCTCTGAGAACGGCTTAGGCAGGTCACACCTCACCACATCACTTCTCCCCCAAACCATTACTTTTGCTCCGTGGTTTCTGTTTAAAATAATTTAATTATCTCTTAAATCCTACAAGGGCTTAACAGCCCGATTTAATGAGTGAGCTGCCAATTTTGGAGTCAGAAAAGAAGGTAGAATCATAGTTGTGGAGGAAAGCCATCTCCCCTTCCTCGTTGAGCTGGAGCTTCAGGATAACCCTGCAGGCCTGGATCTGCACCTCTTCCTCTGGGTGAATGATGAGCGAGAGGAGGCGGTCAGCTAGGCGGGAATCGTCCCCAAAAAGGACCTCATGAAGGGACGACTCATTGTACTGCCAGCTCACTGACTGGTACTGGGGAGTCAGGCGACCCTCACAAAGCCGTTCCACAAATACCAGCAGCTCAAAGAGAAGGTTTCCAGGTCGTGAAGGTTGGAAGAGGTGGAGGAAATCTGGATGGACCTTTAAAAAGAAGCAGATCAGGTTGATTTTGTCTTAAAGGACAAGGCTTGGGCCAGCAAGTCCTACCCGTCTGGATGACCAACTCCAGATTCTTCAGGTGGAAACCAAACACCACCCTCCAGATCTTTCTATCTGGCCCTTTGAACTCTCCCTGGGCCACACACTCCCCAGCCACATTCTACCCATTTTTGCCTCCGACCCCACTCACTGCTGGTATGTAGTTCTCAGAAGGTTGCCCAGAAAGGAAGGCAGCCCTCAGGCTAAAAATGACTGTATCCCTGTTCTACTAGGCAGACATCCCAGGCAGCAGGAAGACAATGCACTTTGCTCTGTTAATGCCGCTGCATTAAGCTGCAGCAGACATGGAAGGCGAATTGCTGCCTTCTGGCACCTTTTGCTTCCTTCCTCTCCCAGGTTTCCCAACAAAGACAGGACTGAAATCCTCACCTGGCAGTTCATGATGTCAAATAACAGAGCTTCCTTTTGGGCTAGCGTGCCAAGGAATTTTAGAACCTGCACCTGAAAAAGACAGTTGCAAGTATATCAACACTACAGATGAGGTGTCTCACTCTTGTTTTATGGCTTCCACTTAATGCCCTCACAGGATTTAGGACAGGGATGAGGGACCTGTGGCCGTCCAGATGTTTTTTGAGCTACAAGTTCCATCACCCCTTGATGATTGGCCATGTTGGCTGGGGCTGTTTGGAGTCCCACAACATCAGGAGTTCTCCACCCCTGATTTAGGAGTTGGGTACAAGGGATAAGCCTTGGTACCTGACACAAAGTGTTTCCCATCTGCAGAATTTCCATGAAGGCCGGCATAAGCTTCTTCACCAGTGGAAATGTGTGGTCTGACAACGGCAGCCCATTCAGCAGCCTCAGTCCAGCCGCATGTAAGTCGTGGTCCCAGATGCTGGCGACCATTTCGAGAACCTTGGGGAAAAACTCCTGCAGAAAACATAGTGATTTATGGTTACTGTGGGTTACTTTCCGTGACTGAATTGTCCCCTCTAGTGATGCATAAATGCCTCTTCCTTGCAGTTGTACGCTGAAGCAAGAAGACCACCCATTTTCTTCTTCTTATGGAATGATGTGGTAGGAAACATACTTAACAGATCAGATGGCCACAGCTAACAACATTCAAATGTGCTGTTCATAGCTCAAGTACTGTCATGGATCTAACCCCATGAGCAGAGTTTTCATAGACTTTCCATTACTTTAGATCCTTTCATAGCTTCTCAAAGAAGTCCGTTCACTTGTTCAAACCACAAGCCATAGAATGACGAGACACCAAATGATGTCAAATGGCAAGCCTTCTTGTGGGAATCAGTCGAGATCCACTGCATGTAGCCTAATATGGAAAAGCACTATGGGGTACAAACAATCACCTGAATCCTAATTCTAAACTTCCAAATGCCAGTGAAGGCCTTGAGGGCATGCAGAGTCTGAATCTTGATGCCAATGTCTGGATCATCCAGGAAGGAGGCCACCAGTTTGATATCCTCATACGTACAGGCGGAAGCCTGGAAAAATAGAGCACGCAAAGTCAAGAGGGATGTTAGTTTAGGTTTATTACATTTATGTGTTGCTCCCACTAAAGAAAGTTCTAAGCCAGGCTTCCTCAACCTCAGCCCTCCAGATGTTTTGAGACTACAGTTATCATCACCCCTGACCACTGGTCCTGCTAGCTAGGGGTCATGGGAGTTGTAGGCCAAAAACATGTGGAGGGCCGAGAAAGCCTGTTCTATGCAATTTACATCCCAGGTAAAAAAATACCCTCATAAAATCACATATGAATTGAAAATATATTTAACAATACAATAACACAATAACACTCAGGAAAACAAAAGCACATTTGCTACTGAAAAATGAGAAGGTTAGTTCCAGGCAGGCCTTCTTGGAGAGGCTCTATGGGGTGGGGTGGGGGGCTACTATGGAGAAGGCCCATCTCTCATTGCCACCCTCTTAACTGTCCTCAGAGGGGGCACACAGAGAAGGGCCTCACGTGATAGTCTCAGGATCCAGACAGGTTCATAAAGGTAAAGGGACTCCTGACCATTAGGTCCAGTCGTGACTGACTCTGGGGTTGCGGCGCTCATCTTGCTTGGACAAAACCATTCATTCAATCATTCATAGCACTTATACTCCACCTTTGTAGCTCCAGACCAAAACCGCTCAAGGCAGTTAACAGGACATAATTAAAAAGGGACATGGCAAGAAACAGCAAAATGCAAGCAAACAAGTGGCAGATAAAATTAACAAAAGAAAAGGAAAATATGGGGGGGAGGAAAGGAAAAGACAAAAAAGAAGCGAGCCAGCGAAATTAACCCACATTCATACCAAGGGCCCACCAAAATTCCAGGTAGTGGCCAAAAGAACCAGGTGGATTTCTTGAGGCAGGGAGTTTCATAGGGTTGGTGAAACAACTGAGACATCCCTTTTACATTCCCTTTTACATTCTGAGTCCTCCAAAAATGTGCATTCTTCTGAGGGATTTGCCACTCACTTTGCAGCAACTTGCCAGAACGCAAGACTGTTGGCCAAAATATGCCACCTTTAAATATGGCTTTGCCCCAATCAGTCGAAAAATAGGTGGGTGGGTGTAAAACTCTCCCCCGATCACCATTTCTCCCCTTGTAACCCACTATCCTCTCTCTCTCACACAGCTCTTTTTGCCTTAAACCAGACTCCAGTATCAGAGTCCTGCTGGGAGATAAGTGGCTGGTTGGAGGGATTGCCAGTGGAGGACAGGAGAAGAGTTTAAATCAAAGACCCATTTTAGATGCACAGGCTGCCATCATCAGATGTAGCTTTGGTCATGAACAGTGGCGGACTTTGGGCTCTCAAATTTCAGCAGCGCCATGTGTGATGCTAAAATTTGGTGCCCCTCACCTCTCCCACTCCGTTCTACAGCATTGCTGTGATGCCCCCTGGCGCCCAGTGCAGCCCAACCGGTTGTGCTACCTTAAAAGTGCCTCTGTCCTGAACTTGGTTACTTGGGTGCAACCTGGCTGGCCAACGCACACTTGATTTCCTTGGACTTGCTCTTCCACCACTGTACTTTACATCATGCAGTTCTGGAGTCTCACCTCATTGTCCAGTAGATAAACACACCGGGTGATGCCATGGAGTAGCATATTCTTGGAGTAGTCATCTAGCTTTGGGTTGAGGGTGTTCAGGAGTCCCCTGAGTTCTCCAGAGTCCAGCACAGTTTGACTCTGGTGCTCTATGGCGAGTTCTAAACACAGGAAAGGAAGGAAGGCAAGAGGTCCCGAGGGGGGCAAGGAGGCAAAAAGAGCAGTGATAGGTGAGCTGAATGGAGCATGTCGTACTAAATGGAATAACGTGTTTCGACATGGGAAGCATCAGAGCTCAGTCGGAGAGTATCTGCTTTTCTGTTAGGCAGATCCCAGGTTCAACCCTTAATATGTCCAGGTAGGGGTCAGGAAAACCCATGTTTGAAATTCTGGAAGGCCGCTGCCCATCATAATGGACAACACTGAGCTAAATAGACCAAATATTCTCAGTATATGACAGCTTCTGACAGTGTGTCTTCTTCTTCAAAGGTCATATGTTTATGCTATCTCCTATTTCAGCAAAGTCCTCTCTCAGATCTGTCCTTCTCAGGAGGAGGACACTGTCATTGCAAGGAGCGCAGCCAGTTAGAGGGACCTGATATTTAATTCATGGCAGTTCACATTTCATTAAGCAGATTGCTTCAGCCCAGAGAGATGCATAAAGCTAAGACATCTACATCCAGCACTTGCAAGGTGGGTATTAGAAGACAACACAGACCCCAAAGAAGCAACTCGACAAGTATTTCTAAATCAGAGATGCAAATTTAAGAGCAAATATATTCCTTTGTTGCACACTTTCAGAGATCATGTATGAGATTTAAATTTTAAAAACTGTGCCCAGTCTGGCTGGGGGAAAGGCCTTGAGTGTGGCCTTCCTGCCTGAACTCCATTGGCCATTGGTAGATATCTGAGAGCCTGTTTTAAGGCTGATTAGCAGAATGTGGCACCATGCAATAGTGCATATGGCATTTGTTTCAGCAAATGTCTATACCGTTCTCACATATTCAGCAGGAGCCTATCCAAAAGACCAATTCCCTCCATACTGTTTGCTTGGAGAGCCAGTGTGGTGTAGTGGTTAGAGCATTGGACTAGGACCTGGGAAACCAGAATTTGAATCCCTACTCAGCCATGAAGCTCACTGGGTGAATTTGGGCCAGTCACTGCCTCTCATCCTAACCTACCTCATAGGGTTGTTGTAGGGATTAAAAATGGGGTGGGCGGGGAGTGGGGGAGAGAATCATGTACACTATTTGGAACTCCAAGAAGAGCTGGGATATAAATGTGATAGACAGATAGACAGATGATTGTTGAGAGTTAAACCAGGGCCTGTGAAAACTGCCATGCTGGGAGCATTACATGACTCACTGGCTAAGGTAAGTGGCTCTGGGTTGTAGGGAGGGCTCTTGATCCCTGCCATGATGGTTTTGCCCAATAGGAAGATAGCTCCAGCTCCTGTTGCCGCAGATACCACGTTTTTTGTTGTCACCAGCTCAAAATACTTCATGTCCTCTCCTCGAACTCCCAGGGATGTAGATAGAGCCCTGGGTGCTGACCTCAAGCAGGTCCTCCAATGGGAATACTAGATTGCTCTTGGCATGGTTTGTGATGTCACCAGATTCCACCAGGACATCTGTGACACACCGTCCGAGAAGGTGCAGGAAGCAGGTCCCCCAGGTTCTCTGATATCAGTGCAGGAGTACATAGAAGCCTGTGCTGAGCTATGCAAAGGGAGCTGCTTAATAATAATAATAATAATAATAATAATAATAATAATAATAATTGTATCCCTACTATCTGGCTGGGTTGCTCTAGCCACTCTGGGCTCCTTCCAGCATATACAAAAAAAATAAAACATTAAAAACTTCCCTATACAGGGCTGCCTTCAGATGTCTTTTAAAGGTTGTATAGTTACTTATCTCCTTGACATCTGATGAGAGGGCATTCACAGGGCAGGTGCCACTACTGAGAAGGCCCTCTGCCTGATTCCCTGTAACCTCACTTTTCAGTGAGAGAACCATCAGAAGGCCCTCAGAGCTGGACCTCAGTGTCTAGGCTGAATGGTGGGGGTGGCTGGTGCATGTTTTCCCACTGAATTTTAAAGACAAAGTTTTCATATGGGCCACAGCAGGGGAGGAGGGGACCTGCCCCAGTTCCAGACACCGGGGTCAGCAAGGACAGGGGACTTTGCTCCCTCATCAGCACCCCCAAGTACACCCCTTAATTTTTCTCCCACAGAAGTGAATGGTAGCGGAGTGAGGGAAGTGTACCACTTGAAAACAACTCTTCAACCCAACTGATTCCCAACGCCCAAAAGAGATCCCCCTAGGAGGAGTACAATGAATCAGTCCATCTGAGACTTCTGTTCTTAGAGACACCTTGCATTCCTTCAGCAGCCCCTGCAATTTATAGGCTCACCCTCCCATCCTATCGATGGCCAATCATAGATGCAAATGGCAATATGCCAACTTTTCTGTACATGTTGTGGTGATGCCACTGCTTTCCCACACCCCACCAGTTGCTCACAGAGAGAAGCCCTTTGCACCTCTCCTGACCTCAGCAGAGAAAGGAGGGTGACTAACCACTCCTCACATCTAATGAAATGTAGGCATGGCTGAGGGCTCATGCTCTGTGTTGGGAGAGGCAGAGCCAGTGGAAAGAGGAACTGAGCAGGAACAGAACCATGCGGGAGGGCCCAATGATAAGCCCACATTTCCCCTTTTTTTCATGGCCTCAAAGGGCAGAAACAAACCTTTATGTGCAATGTAATGATAGGTAAAGGTAAAGGGACCTCTGACCATTAGGTCCAGTCGTGGCCGACTCTGGGGTTGCGGCACTCATCTCACTTTATTGGTCAAGGGAGCCGGCATACAGCTTCCGGGTCATGTGGCCAGCATGACTAAGCTGCTTCTTGCGAACCAGAGCAGTGCACGGAAACGCCGTTTACCTTCCCGCTGGAGTGGTACCTATTTATCTATTTGCACTTTGACGTGCTTTCAAACTGCTAGGTTGGCAGGAGCAGGAACCGAGCAACGGGAGCTCACTCCGTTGCGGGGATTCAAACTGCCAACCTTCTGATCAGCAAGTCCTAGGCTCTGTGGTTTAACCCACAGCACCACCCGCGTCCCAATGTAACGATAGGGACATGTTTATTTATGTTAGGTGTTGTATCTGCAATTCTTCTAGTTTTCCCCTGCTCCTACTCCTCCCAGGCTGTCTTCTTTTCTTATTTCTTGGGATGAAACTTCTCTTTTTCCTGTTCTGAGTCCACAGCCTGAGTGCTCTGGAGTCTTCTGACAGATCCTGCAGCTTATTGGCTCGCAGGGCAATAGATGAAATCATGCTCACATCTCTGCCAAAAACAGATCTCAGGAAAGTATGGGGGGGCCCAGTTTTTGCCTTGCTTCTGCTGGAGCAACTGAACTAAACTCAGAGGGTATAGATCTGATGTGGAACGAGAACGAATAAAAAGAGAATGTGAGCATCTTGGGTTATGCTTATGTTGCTGGGTGAACAACAGGACTTCCTGCCAGAAGATGGCGACAGCAACCAAATATTATGTGGCTTTATTCCTTAGCACTGGAACTCTACCAGCAGTGTGGGCCAAGTATTGCCTATGTCACACTTACCAGGTAGATATGAGCATCAAAGGCTTGATTTCCTTTCTGTTCCTTCCTTGTTTTTAGTTCAAGGTAGGCTTGCAAGAACTATTGGGTTGCATTTTTTACTAGAACCCCCAAAGGCTCTTAACTGGAGCCAGTTGCCAAACAGTGGTGGAAGAAGGGGGGGGCCATATCCAGATATAAGGAGCAGAGCGTCTCTGAAGACATGCGGAGGCCAGGGATTTGTTTTCAGTACTCACAGGCCTGTCACACCAAAACCCACTCCTGCTTATCCCCGCCTCCCAGCTTTCCTTATCTCAGCAGCCTAATAAATCAATCCTTCTTGAACTACTGCAGGGATGGTGAACCTTCTGCAGGTTGTTGGACTCCATCTCCCATCTGCCCCAGCCAGCATGGTCAATGGTCAAGGATTATGGGAGTTGTAGTCTAGCAACATTCGAAGGTCCATGGGTTCCCCAACCTGCAAATCATTTAGAGATCTACCAGTACAGTAGTTCCCAGTCTACCTTCTGCCCATCTCTGCTTTAGAACACATGTTTTAGTAATCAACCCCCTTTTTTTTTGCCCAGGGAACCTTAGTAATTTACTTTATGGAAGATTTTGATGCTTTCAGATAATAAAAAAGCCTTGCATTCTGCTTGCTAAGAGATGTGGGAATGTAGGTCTGGAGATGCTTCAAAACCACCTGTGTGATGCTAGCTACACACACACACACACACACACAGAGAGAGAGAGAGAGAGAGTAGAAAGAAGAATGCTTGTACAGTGGTACCCTGGATTAAGTACTTAATTTGTTCCGGAGGTCTGTTCTTAACCTGAAACTGTTGTTAACCTGAAGCACCACTTTAGCTAATGGGGCCTCCCGCTGCCACCGCGCTGCCAGAGCATGATTCTTAACCCAAGGTAATATTTCTGGGTTAGCAGAGTCTGTAACCTGAAGCGTATGTAACCTGAAGCATATGTAACCTGAGGCACTACTGTATACAAATTTCAAAAAGTTAAATGATCTTGGGAAAAAGCGAACTGGAGAAATTCTCATGATGATCCTTTAGTTAGTCAAATGAAGGGCCCCACACCAGCCCAAAGGCACAAGCTGGTAAGAATACATTACAAAGCAAATATAAATTATATGGTTGAAACTCATTTAAGCAAATCATGCTTCACAAAACCTTTTCAGAAACACACACTCACCACTGTATTCAGCTTCTCCAACACACCCACCCACACAACGCTGTATTCACTTGGGTACCCAAAGCCAGACATATAGAAATTCTGGCATATCTCCGGGGGGGGGGGGGAATGGGAGTTCTATAGAGAATGCTTTTCTGCGTGGTGAAGCTGTTCTCATTTGATGCAAGGACAGTAGCCTCAAGGGGGCACTCTCTTTCAAAGTTAGAAATCACAAGAGGGCATTACAGAAGAGGCAGGTACGTTGGGCTAAGCTGTACAGTGCCTGGAATTGTTCCTGAAAGAATATGAGGAATAATGCAGACGCTGCAACATTGGGGTAACATGCTCCCAGCTGCGCGTTGCTCCAGGGCTGGCCATCTGTCTTGCTGGCACAGCAGGCAAGAAGACCAAAAAATGCACATACAGACTTGCCTAATGTATCGTATCCTGCCCGATGGGGACAGACGCCTCCACATGCCTCTTATGGTGCAATGGAAATACGTTTGCATTCACAGAGCAGACCTTTCATGACACATACGTAAATGCACTACACATCAAGTCACAAGTCCCCAAGTGAAGTGAAGCCTCCGTGTGTGTTGCTGCTTTCTCTAACGCAGTTGTAACAATGTACATTGGTGGTTTGCAGTGTCATCTGCATGTTTTCTGCACTGACAAGAATCAAAAGAGAAAAATAGTCAAGAGAGCCCCAAATATGTTTTTCCAATGTTTCACATTAAACTCTGCAGCCATGACAGGTGATGCCTACAGATTGAATGGGCTGAAGGGTTTCAGTTGTACAGACACAGGTAGCAACTCTGCACACTTGCATAAAGAGCAATCAACCAAGCAACTGAAGGGGGAAAAAATCAAACCAAGTTAAAAGTAACGCAGACCAGCCTTACAGCTGAAATTAAGTAAAGGTAAATCGTACTCGTCGGAAGGGATAACTCTGTCTGTTTCAGTTGTTTCCGTTTATCACTTTCCCCATTAAATCCAGCTCTCCACATTTCTGCAGCAATTTGTGAATTAAAAACACAAAATCTTTGCAAAACTTAAATCGGCATTTTAGTGTGAATTTCTTCTAATCAAAACTACATTTTTGTATGTAGTTTTGATTAACATACACTGTTTTGCAAGCAGCTATCCCCAATATAATGCATGGTTGTAAGTTCTTTCCATGACGTGTTCATTTTTATGCCTATTTTCTTTGTCTGGAGAATTTCATCACAAAATTTGGTTAAGTGCAAACTTCAAAGGGAAGCTATGTTTTGGTTTGTGCATTGGTTCACAAAGTGCGAAATGGGTCATTTCTCTTTAAGATGCAAGCAAAATAGAGTTAGTTCCCCATCCCTATATGCTTGTGTAGTGAAGTATAAGAGTCTTAGCAGCAATACCAATAGGTGTTTCCCCACTTCTGACCTCTACAGGTGTGCTGGCATCAAGAGCACACCAGTGTGCGGTAAGATGACTTCAAGTGTGCCATGAAAAAGGAAACTGTCAAGGTAGAAGCATCCACCACTTTATGCCTGTCACAGTGGGGAAACCCTTGGTAGTATTGATTCCCCTTTTTGCTCATATATGGGCAGTGACATCACATACCCTCCAATATGTCCAGGCTCAAAACCAGGCCGTGCGTCTTCCAGGGTGATTCATGTGATCTGTGCAGTGCCAGATTACTAAATAGGCAGAGTAGGCACCAGCTTAAGGGCCCCATGCCTTTTAGGGGTCCCGCGACAACGGATCAAAATAATGTTGTGTAATAAAATTAGTTTATTAGAATTGTCGATTGGTAAAATCAAGAACGTATTAGGAGATAATTTGTTGGGGTGGGGGAGCCCTAGAGATTTTGACTGCCTAGGGGTCTCCACAGGCTTTAATTTGGCACTGGAGCTACCTTTTCAGGGTGAGGTTGTGGCATCCAAAATGGCCGCTGTGCTCTTGCATGGTAAAACAGGATGTCCTGGTTTCCCCAGGACAGTTGAGAGGTATGACATCATCTCAGGGAGGGAGTAACAGAGGATCAAAGTATTGCCACTGAAAACTGTGGGGAATTCCAGACACACCCCATTGTCTGGAAAACATGGGTCCCATCCTTGTGAACTCTGACTCAGAGGCGATATTAGCGCAACGATCCTACAGTTGTGAGGAAGATGCCAGCCCATTGTTCTGGGAGCTGGCTGTGGAAGTATATGAATAATATGAATGGAGTTCAGGAGTGAGCTCATTTCAATGCCTCAAACCCTGTGGCCTGGATATTAAAGGTTTAGGAAACACTGCATCAAGGTGAGGGACCGGGACTAAAACATGGGACTCAAACACAAACCTTGCACACCCTCTGATTCGACTGTGCTGCCCTTACCATTCCAGGTCTCCCTGACAGACAGTAAACAAGCTCTGCTTCCTACCCCCTTTCTTTGAAATCACCTCCTTTTGTCGCTCTTATCTGTTACTTCCACAGCTTCCCAGCCCTCTCATCAGAGAGCAAAGAGCCTCCTTCTCTGGGTTCCCACAGCTGTCAGTCTGATTCGTGAAGAAGCCTAATTTCTGGTAATCTGCCTTCCTTGATGGCCCTTCTGCTGTTGTGCCTCTTGATCCTCAACTCAAACTGCTGATAAAATACCCTGTAATTAAATTCCTGTTCCTCCTAATGGACTTGTCCTTTTTTGGATGGCACTGCATCTCATTTGAAGCATCTGCAGGTGGTTTCGGTTTGAGGGCGGAGGTGGGAGCTGCCTGTTGCAGGAATCTATTTGGCTTTCATTGACGAGCACTTTTGTCAGAAGGATACATTGCTTCTTTATTTCACCTTTTGAAAGTGAGGAAAGTGATGCGATGTCATGGGGAGTTTCTCCCCGTGTGGAGTTTGATTCATGCCAACGCCAGAGAGCCTCGTCTATCTCCTGGCACAGAAACTCATCTCCCCATGCACAGCCCTATGGGCTCAAAACTGCCTTCTTGTTGGAATGATAATAGCTGAATATAAACATACTAGCAGTAAAATCATCCTTTCTACCTAACAGAGCTGAATGTGATAAGACATCCCAGCCCACCTGTCATCAAATGGGCAGCCTGTCCATTTTCATTCACTTGTACTGTACATGTTAAATGCTCTGCTCTGGGGAGAAGGATTGCTAAAGAGGTCTTTGTTCTCCTGTATTCTGAAGACTCTGAGCGACAGCCATAGCTCTGCATATGTTTGAAAAAGGGAAATTGTACACCAAGTGACCCAAATTCAGCACTGAGAAAAGTGGGAGTCTCTTAATTGTATACAATGCATTATGCGAGGGTGCGTTATAGTCTGCAAAATTTATTTTGCTGCTGCTGATCATGGGAGGTCTGTCAAAGGAATAAACTGAAGCTTTGGAGTTCTTCAGAACTCTTCAGGAGGCTAGATGGTAAACAAAAGGGGGAGGATGTGGTGCAGGGTGGGGGGAAGAGTGAGTGACGTAATCTGAGGCTGCATCTGGTATGAGTGTTAAGGTCGAACATCAAATGCTGCCTTATACTGAGTCAGACCATTGGGCCCTTGCTAATGGGCATCTAGGTCAGTCCTGCACTGACTTTCACCATCCCTGCAGGGTTTTAGACAAGGGGCCTTTCCAGTCCTACCTGCAGATGTGACATTCAAATGAGACTATTTAGGTGCTATGCAGGTTTCTGGTTGCACCGAGATGAGAAGGAGAAACATACAATAGCATACTCTCCAACCGTCCCTATTTTTTTTTAAATAAAAAACATATTTTTATTAATGATTTCTTGGTTTACAAAAGTATGTGCAATGTCTCTTTTTTCAAGTTACATTTTCTACAGATCAGTTTCATTTCTTGAGACCTTAGGAAGAAAAAGGGGGGAAGAGGTGGAGGGGGGCATGGTGAGTGGGGTCGGGGTTGGGTGGCAATGCTTCTATTCTGCTTAATGTATGTGTGGGGGTTTGTGTCAGTGTCGCTTTACTATTTGCTTGTGTTCCTTTGGTGGTGAGAGAGGTTGGGGTTGGCCTAGGGTGTGGTTGGTGGTCTTTGATTGGCTGTAGTGAAGTTTGTTTTCATGTGTGAGTGGGGTATGTGTGTGTTTTTGTATCAAGTTAGCCATATTGATTTGTATGCTGTTGGTGGATTCTTGTCATTGTCTTGTTGGGCTGTGTATGTGATAAAGGGGAGGTGTCTTCTTCCATTTGTCCCCGTGTCAGTTTCAGTTTGTTGGTTAGTTTTTCTAATAAGGCTGTTTCCCATATTATTTGGTACCATTGGTCAACCGTCCCTATTTTAATGGGACATTCCCAGAATTACAGAAGCCATCCTGGCTTCTGATTTGATCCCAGAATGTCTTTGGGCTGAGCCGGTGACCACAGCTGATGCTGTCCTGTCACGCGAGTCAGATGATTTGGGTGAGAGTGCGGCGCAAAAGACACACATCTCCTGGTGTCGCATGAGTAAACTGACTCACACGACAGCATGGTAACAAAAAATGTGTGTCTTTTGATGCCACACTCTCGTGTCCCGATTTTCACCAGGGGAATGTTGGAGCTGATTCCATGTTGTCAGTTTTTGCATTTCCACAGATGGGGAATAAGTTGCTGTATGTTTCTCCTTCCCCCACAGGGTAGTGGAGAGTGTAAAGTGCTATGATAGTGTCTCTGCTAAAGTTTTATCTGAAAATAGGTAGTTTGCAATACACTTTGTTTCTCTCCAAACTAGGGTGTTTCCATGTGGTTTTCAGAACTGAATCAGAAAGTGTGAAGTCAGAAGGGACTGCTGAGCTAATGGGTTCTTCAGCACTCAAATGGTACCACCCAGTGCCAATTGGTTTCCAGAACTCTTACTTAAAAATACTCCCTCTTGCCTGGAGGCTCCCTTCCTTTGGCAGAGGAAGATTGGCCTGAGTGCTTCCTGGGGGAGAAGAACAGGAGTATTTCTAGAACCACAGTCCCGACTAGCGTGAGTGATGATTATACACTCAAACGTGGCGAGATTTGGCTATAGACTGAGCACTGATTACATAAATACATATTTAAAACCAGAATCTTACAGCAGTGAATCTAATTGTCCATAGACTCGTATATGTGTGCCTAATTAGCATCACATAAATAAATCAACAGTGGATAATTATACAGTGAATCAGCATTTATTTTAGCAAGCACTGCAGCTAACGGCAAAGTTGTGCCTTCGCTGTTGTGAGTTCCTGTTGTGTTATATAAGAAAGGCTCGGAACACAAGCACCTGCTGCCCCCGAAGGATGGCAAAGCCTTGGAGGAAGGCAGAGGAGAGGCTCTTGCCAGGAGCTGCAGCCAATCATCTGCAGCAGAAGCAGCCAAACAGGTTTCCCTCAGCTGCATGACGAGGTTTCCATGCTGCCTTTTGAATTGCAAGGCTTGGGTGGATGGTTTGGCACAGTGGCAGCAGCAGCATCGTCTGCTCACTCGCCCACTGCATCCAGCTGGGGTCCTGGAGAGGAGGATGACCTGTGGGTCAGTCGGACTCCTGTGTCGCAGCGGCAGGCTTTAAGCTTTCCGGCCAGGTGTCTCCTGTTGTGCACACACACAAATTTGCACAGTGGCCCTTCCAAGCTGTCCTAGCCGTCCACCTGAATAGAAGAGGACGAGGGAGGCAAAGATGCATTTATTTGACCTGCACCAGAAACAGGGATGATCCCCAAACCAGCTAGGGAGACAACTCGCCGTAGCTTTTAGCATCTCCGTGTGTGGTTGAACGTGGCTGTTGTCAAACCAGCATCTGCTCCAAGTAGCCCTGTAACTTACTAAAACAACAATAGGTGAGTTCCGTCACTTATTTTTCTGGGGGAAAGGCACCGACTATGGCAATCTGCAAAGAGTCAAAGGAGGAGGATCGCTCTCATTCTACACTGTCTTCCACGTGTGAAGAACACTCATTGCTATTCCTATGGCACCCTGCCTCTAAGAATGCTTCCACTTCTTTGTCACCCAGCATTGATTTAATAGCCATAAATTCTTCAGGATTTTCTTACCTGAAGGCCCCTGTTGAACATCAATCTCGGGGAATTCCACAATATGGTCCCCAGCCGTGGCCCATTGAGATGGACTGACCTCAGGCTCATCTGCCCATGACAAAATAAGAGAGCGCAGTGCAGAATGAGCAATTTACGGGCAGATGGATAGCAGGTGACAAAACTTAATGGTGCTTGCTCTTGGGATAAGGATTAACTCCTCATTCCTGATGATGTGCAATGGTGGCTTGCTGCCATCTCAAGGCCTCCCGTCACCAAATGACCTCCCTAATGTGCAGGTGCCAGGCTGAAATGCCGCAGCTATTGTTGGGTCAAGCAAGAAGCCCAGGTCTTAAGAAATCCAAGAAAACAATGATGTATTGTTGTTGTTAGAAGCACAAGGGGAATAACAAAATGGTGAAATCTGTGGGAAGGATTTTCCCTCTGTGCAGAAATGGTATGTGGGTTTACCCCCCCCCCCCAGTAATTCTGCCCCCAACAAGCAGATATGCCAGGGGTCAGCAAACTTTTTCAGCAGGGGGCCGGTCCACGGTCCCTCAGACCATGTGGTGTGCCGGACTATATTTTTTGGGGGAAAAATGAATGAATTCCTATGCCCCACAAATAACCCAAAGATGCATTTTAAATAAAAGGATACATTCTACTCATGTAAAACCACACTGATTCCCGGACTGTCCGTGGGCCGGATTTAGAAGGCAATTGGGCCGGATCCAGCCCCTGGGCCTTACCTTGTCTACCCATGAGATATGCTGTGCTGAAAATACTCCGGATTCAGGGGGCTGAGGAGAGAGCAATATTGAGCTCCTTACTGAGTAGGAAAGGAATAGGACTTAGTTTCTTGTTGAGCGAAGCAGCAACAGACTGTTTTCCGGTACTCCTGTTTGGCGTCCCCAGCCCCCTATGGATCCACAGGTTGGTTGCACCAGATGTCACAAAGAGATTGATGCTACCCTGTATGAACCTGCCTGAACTCTGTGATCTGCTCTGGAGGATCAGTTCTCTGGTCCATCAATATGAGAACTTAGACTAACAGGGATTAGGAACAGGGCCTTTTCAGTGGTGACCCCATACTTATGGAATATGATCGCCTATGAAGTACATGTGGTCCCTTCATTGCTGGCATTAAAATAACAACCCTCAAAGCATTTTTATTTCAATCTGCTTTTTAGTAATAATTTTAATTCCCATGCCTTGTTGGTGTTTTTTCTGCCAGTTTCAAAGGGGTGCAGTTGGAGATTATAAATGGCTGATTTATATGCTTTGCGACTGGTATTGTACCCCATCTTGTGAGGACTTGTCATATAAATCTTTTAATAATAATAATAAAAAAATCATTTTGCCAGCATAATGATTTTACTATTGATGGGGGTCATCATGAGAGGTTTAACTAAATGTGTGGTTGCTTTTTCTGCAGGTTCCCTGTATTAACGCAGCAGATTTCTGCATCCCCCTCAGAGTTCTGTATTGAATATACATTCCCTCTGAATAAGAACAAGTGGGGCTTTCTCCTTCTGCTTTCTGTTTTAAATATGCTATGCTGTAATACTGTAATCGTGCTTCTAATGATGTTCCTTGGGCAATGGACATGGAATGTTTCTTTGTTGATGCTCTTGGATTTCTTAGCAACTGGGAGGGGGGGGGAACGGACTCTGCAGTAATTCTGGCCCTATCTAGGGGTAGATTCCAGAAAGTAGTGCAGATCCTCCCCTTGGCCTTCTGCTTGTGGAGTGCCACAGGATTCAATCAGTTCTTGACACTGCTGGGGGAAGTCATCCAGAGGTGCTGTTGTGCTGGCGACAGCCAACTCTCTCTGCCACCCATTTCCCACCAAGGCAGTGGATGTTCTGAACTGGGGCTTGGAGACATTCATTCTGATTTGCTTGCACAAAACTTGCACAGTGGTTAGAATATGTCCGGTCTTTATTGAGCATTTGTTTCTATTCATTCATGGGTTGGTTATACGACAAGGATCATTCATCCTGATAGGCTTTGTTTACACCTGTTCCTCTTCATCATTTGTTCCTCCCACACTTTTCAGTGAACTTCTCAGTCACTTTCTAAACTGCAAAAAGGTTATTAAAAACACACACACACACACAAAGCGGATTTGTTGCACTAGGGCTACAGAGTGCTTTAATCTGCTTGAATTGCAGAAACCTAATGTTCTGGTAAGCAACTGAATCCCACCTGCAAAATAGTGACAATCAGGAGGCACCCAATGATGATAAGAGTGATCAAAACAATACTTAATGAAGATATAGGGAGGTCCTGTTGCTTGAAGGTATCTAGAGATAGGTATATAACTGGTGGTAGACCGGACGGCTTAGGCTTTTTCTTGGAGAGGAATGGCCCAGCCAAGTGATGCCTCACTTGTACTACTGTAAAGAGCTGCACACGACTGCTTTCAAAAAGTGCTTATAAACCACAGCTGCTTCAGAATGCTGCTCTTAGGATTTTGAGTGGAGCAGCCCACGAAGGGCTTGTAATGCCATATTTGCAGCAACTTCACTGACTTACAGTTAGTTTCTGATCCCAACTGAAAGGTCACTTTCATATTCACAGCCTTAAATCTACTGGGTCCAGGATATATTTTTAGGGCCACCTGATATTGTATAAGCTTACTTTGAAGTCCTCCTCTGCATACTCCTGATCATTTGAAGTACTCTGTGTATGCGTGTGCGTGCGCGCAGAATAGGACACACACACACGCACGCACATGCATGCAGTGCTTTTTTTCTAAAAAAATGTTTACGGGTACTCTCATTCCACCTGAGAGTCAGGAAACACTGTGACAGGAAATGAGGCCGCCATTGGGGGTAGCAATGGAACTGACAATTCACCGTGCTACAAAAGAAATGAAAAATTTATTTTTTAAAAAAGTTTCTTCTCCCGTTAGATTCACAAAATGTTTAGGTTTTGTGCGCCCCCCCGAAAAAAGCACTGTAGATAGATAGATAGATAGAGAGAGAGAGAGAGAGAGTGTTTTTATTGAAAGTTTTCAGCATACAATAAAAAATAAACTAATTTAAATGAAAAAGAAAGAAAGAAATAAAACAGAGAAAACAGGAGGAAAAAGAAAGAGAAATAAAATACAGGAGGAAAAAGAAAGAGAAATAAAAGAGAACTCTCTTAACCGTTATCTTACAAATAAAAGGGGGTGGTCCCTCCCAGCTCTCAGCTGGAAACTTCCATTTCTTCTTCCAGCCTCCCACCCTGGGAGTTCTTCCCTTCCCTGCCTCCGTCAGTCCTCCATCACCTTCCTGTGAGTATCCTCATTAACCAGACCTTCTCAGTGGTGATTCCAAAGTTATAGAACTTCCTTCCTAGGCCACGTTGGGGTATTCTGAATGCATTTTTATGACAACTGTATGCTGTCCCCACCCCTTGTTTCTGCTGTTTGATGTTTCTTTTGGGTTTTATTGCATTTCCTCTTCTGCACTGTGTTACCCTCACTCTGAATGGGTGTCCAGGGAGCGGGGAGATGGGGAAAGCACCAACAGATGCTGGGAAGGAAAGCACAGGTGTTGGCTATGCTGGTGCTTTCCTGCCTATTGTGTTATGATAATTGGATGATCTTGGTTGGGAAGCCGACATATTGCTACCCCACCTAATGGTAGATTCTGCCCCTGCACACTTCAGCACCTTGGGGTGGTGGGAAATCATGCCAAAAAGGATGGATGCTTTTTAGATCAGGTGAAAGGGTTCGCACACAGTCACAAACACTTGTGGTTTCTGCTCAGATGTACATGAAATTCTTTGTCCTTGAGATGACTGCTGTATTGCAACACTCTTCATGCTTCAGGGGTCATTAATAGCACCATGGCAGCACTTGGTGACAAAACAGAGCATTAACCTGATTAGCTCATATTTGAGCACATCCTTTGCAAACAGCCTGGTCTTCTTTAGGATGAGACAAATGTCTCCAGTTTTGTGGAATGAGACTATATATGGGTTTTTACACAAGCACACCTGGGGGGAAGGCTGGGAGACTTCATGTCAGGGACATGAACTGGAAAAGAACCTGCTTCACAATGTGGTTTGGAGGGATTTCCAAGCAGGGGGGCTTGCATCCAAATATGCAGGGACCAAGGATACAGACAAGGGGTTGTGGGTGTGAGATCATGTGGGTCTTTGATAGTTTACTTTGTTCCCAGGTTATTTCTCAGCAAGAAATCAATGTAGTCATCCAGTGGCTTGGGTTAGTTGAGAGTTAGAAAAACGAGTTCTGGAGTCATTATTACTGTGGGATGGAGGAGTTGTGGCAAAACAACACTAAGTACACTTGTAACTTGACAAGGTTTGAAATGCTTAGGAGGGGCACAGTTGCACTGGGCTTCAAGTTTCACAAACAGCTGCTGAAGTGAAATGGGCATAGGAGATTCCATGGCAACAAATGGGACCCATGTAGTTTCCCTATTGCCTAGTCCAAAGGTGAGGAAACGCCATCCTTTGGGCAAATCTTGCTCTGCCAGGGGTTCCAACCCGGAAGGCCATTTTTCGAAACCACTCCCACCTGTCAATCGGCTAACAATCTGTTGAGCAGAGGAGTAAATCCTGCTCATTTGGGTAGGGTTCAACGCAAAACTGTTCCCAATCAGGGGACTTGGGCACTTCAGAGCACCAAGTCACTTGCTGGCCACCAACTTGGATGGCTTCCAAAGAGGACAAATTCATGGAGGATAAAGCTATCAGTGTCTGCTAGCCATGGGGTAACTGTCTTGCCTCCCCTGTTGGAGGCAGTGTGCTTCTGCATGTCAGTTGTTGGGAATGGCAAGTGGAGAGAGTGCTGCTGTGCTCAGGCCCTTCCTTCAGGCTTCCCACGGGTTGTTCATTGTGAGAAGAGGATGCTGAAGTAATTGAGCCTTTGGCCTGATCCAGCAGGACTCTTCTGTTCAAGCAAAAGCTTATTGGCAAAACGGAACGATCCTTATCCTGACTCTAAGAACTACTGTCACGTTGCCGCTTTCTAACAGCAAAGACAATGCCAATTTCTTAAACTAATCTCTGGAGCAAAGAGGCACTTGCAGGAGCAGCCCAATGCTGTGATAGTTCGTTTACTCCTCTGCTGCTTGCAATGGGATGAAAATGGAGCCCTGCTTAAACTTCATTGATGGTAGGTGGCAGAAATTCTTCAGGAGAAGCCAGGAGGTGACAGCTGTACTGTATGTGGCACTGCCATGTTGCCCTACAGGATGCCATTTTGTGAGTTCCAGCTGCAGCCTTGGAATGCCTCCTCCTAGCGATGGTGAGGGCAAGTGGGGTGTATTTGTGGTCCACACACCATCCAATTCCCCTGTTGCCGACACTCTGCCTGCGTTGCTATCTCTCGCAGAGGGAACCTCCCCCCTGCTGTCTGTGCCTCGACAATAGTGTCAGCAGGCTCAAAGTAAATAGTTATTTTATAATCTTATGTTTCTATCAGTCAACTAATGGGCTCTCTCAAACACCAGGGCTGCAGGAGTTCTGTGCCATTAAGCTGTATAATGCCATATTTCTCAGCTGACAGTCCTGTGCTCTCATCAGCATTGATTACAGTGGCAGAATCATAATCAAAGCAGGTGGAAAGAAAAGAGGAACAGCAGACTCCTTTACAGAGCAGTGTGATGTGAAGGGCAGGCTGGATGCCTTGGGAAAGGAGCTTGGGGGCAACTGCTGGACCAGCAGCTTAAATCCCAGTAGTATTTCAGAGGGAGAATTCAGGCAACGCAGCATATTTGGCTCCCAGATGCTCAATCCCCACAGCATCTCTCTGCTGCCTGCTTGACCTTCCTTGCAATGCAAGATGTCAGCCTCAGATGCTTTGCCTTTAGGAGTCACTGCATGCCAGGGTGGACCTGCCCTAAAAGCTGGATTGAATGCAGATAGACAGACTTCATGGAAAGGGAGTCTACAAATCTTCTTCTTCTTCTTCTTCTTCTTCTTCTTCTTCTTCTTCTTCTTCTTCTTCTTCTTCTTCTTCTCTTCTTCTTCTTCTTCTTCTTCTTCTTCTTCTTCTTCTTCTTCTTCTTCTTCTTCTTCTTCTTCTTCTTCCACTCGTAGCCGAGTAAGATTGTCTTCCATAAACACAGTTTTAACAATGAGTCCTTAAGTTACTGTGGAGGCCAATTCTGGATCCACACGTCCTTCCACAGTGGGGACATTGGTTTCCTGGCAAGAGTTGATAACGGCATGGATTTGCCAAGCGTGCCTTCATCTTAGCACGTTTCTCCCTTGCATCCTGAGTTCGAGTGTCTTCAAAGCCCATGACACCTTTGGTAAAGGCTGTTCTCCAACTGGAGCGCTCACAGGCAAGTGTTTCCCAGTTGTCAGTGTTTATACTACATTTTTTTAGATTTGCCTTGAGACAGTCTTTAAACCTCTTTTGTTGACCACCAGCATTATGCTTTCCATTTTTAAGTTCGGAATAGAGTAGTTGCTTTGGAAGACGATCATCAGGCATCCGCACAACATGACCAGTCCAACAAAGTTGATGTTGAAGAATCAATGCTTCAACACTGGTGATCTTTGCTTCTTCCAGTACATTAGTTTGCCTGTCTTCCCAAGTGATGTGTAAAAAATTTTGGAGACACCATTGATGGAATCTTTCGAGGAGCTGGAGATGGCGTTTATAAGTGGTCCATGTTTCACAAGCATACAGTAAGGTTGGTAGTACAATAGCTTTGTAAACAAGCATTTTCGTTTCCCTGTGAATGTCCTGGTCCTCAAACACTCTGCACTTCAATCAGGAGAAAGCTGCAGTCGCAGAGCTCAGGTGATGCTGGATTTTGGCAACAGTGTCGGCCCTTGTGGAAAGATAACCAAGTAGGAGAAGTGCTTGACATTTTCCAACATTACATCATTGAGTTGGATTTGTGGCACTGCAGAGGGGTTATTTTGTACTTGGTTTCATTTGGGAGTTCCAACAGTATCTGAAAGGCCACTGATTCCCCATTCCAGCTTTAGGGAAGCAATAAGGGGAGCTTTTTGCTGAACCACAGGAGTGGAGTGAGAGTGGCACTGGAAAAAACTATGAGAGGGGAAACCAGAGCATTGTAGAGTGGGGACAGAGATTCTTTATATCAATGACTGTAGCTTCTATGCAGCAGCAGCAGCAGCAGCAGCAGCCTTCTCCTTCAAGGGTATGGCTAACTAGGGAAAAAATATCAGTTTGTAATTTATGATTATCATATGCAATTTGTGCAATCAGGAGCTGATACTGCAAGGAAAGAGATGAACTGCAAAAGAGGGTCAAGCAAATCAGAGCCCTGAGCTGCCAATAGCAGCAGGCTTATTTTGGGTGATGGTGCTTCAAAGGCATCAGTGTGAGCCAATCAAGATAACATGCAGGAAGAAGTGGTGGTGAATGAGTCATATGCTGCTTCCTTGGTCTCTTGATGGGTCCCAAAAGTGGTGCATGCTGCAATTTTTGGCTACCACCACTGAGTAAAAGGCATCTAATTTGACACACTCCTGGGGGCATCTTCACAGCTGCCTTGCAGACGTGCTTGTAGACCAGTGGCTCCAGCTACATAGTTGGTGCAATTGTGAGGCTCAGGTCTTTGGCAGTGCTGTTGCAGGCTGGTCCTTCTTTCAGAGCTATGCCAATCCCTTCAGCTGTACCATAATTAAATGCAATGGCAAGAATGGGAGCCCCAAACAATACAGAGAAGGGATGCCATTTGCAGCCACACAAAAACCATTAAGCATGAATCAAGCAGAAAGCTTTGTGTTTTTGCTTAGTGGTGCAAGGTGTTGGGGTGCATCTTCAAAAGCAGGATCCCATCATCCCCAAAGCAGAAGAAGAGACGGCTGCCTGGAAAGGGAAAGGCCGGTCATGCTATTTGCTGCTGCTCCACACATCCCCTCTTTGCTGTGCTCGTGGCTTTCCAGCTCATCCGTCATACAGCAACGACAGTCAGCGTGTGACTAATTTACCCGTAGCTGACTTTAATAAATCATCAGGAAAGCACCGGCTCGGGCACAAATGAAAAATTACTTAATTTTAATTAAGACTGCACAATTAATTTGCAGGACTCCTGCCAGGAGCTGGGGGGTCACTCCGTTCCTGAGCCAGTGCAGTTGGCTTGCGTTGCAGATGGTAATAGAAATCCAGGCTGTTTGGCTGAAATCTGTGTGGGATGAGATGAGGGCAGGAAGCCTGCAGGGCTGGCAGACACCTGCCTGTTTGGAAACAAGCAAAGCCTTCAGACAGCATTCAGAGGAATGCAAGGCAGGAATAGATACAGTGGTACCTCAGGTTACAGACGCTTCAGGTTACAGACGCTTCAGGTTACGGACTCCGCTAACCCAGAAATAGTAGCTCAGGTTAAGAACTTTACCTCAGGATGAGAACAGAAATCGCATGGCGGCAGCAGGAGACCCCGTTAGCTAAAGTGGCACCTCAGGTTAAGAACGGACTTTCAGAACAAATTAAGTTCTTAACCAGAGGTACCACTGTATGTAGGTTGGATACATGGGGTTGGATCCCATGGGCTGCTTTGGATTTGAGCATTTCTAGAAGGGTTTCCTGGTTCTTTTTTGTAAACAGCAGAGCTCCCCATGCACCCATTCCATATGCCACAGCACAAATTCCTTCTGAAAGTCACCTCGGCCTCAAAAGCAATTTGGCACCTATACCAGGAGAGGTTCCCGTTTAAGAGACGCAACAGGCAATGCCCCTTTGCATATGGGTCAGGCCAATGACCCATCTGGCCCAGCACCCTGTTCTCACAGTGGCCCCCCATATGCCTGTGGAAAACCCTCAAGCAGAACCTAAGCACAAAAGCACTCTCCCCGCCATGGTTTCCAGAAGCACTGGAGAGATGCATGATTCTGATCGTAGCTAATATTGACACTGAGGTTAATCCTGCACACAGACCAAACATAGGAAGAGCCCTGCTGGGTCACATTAAAGGCCCATCTAGTCCAGCTCCAAATTTTCCACCGTGGCCAAAGAGTTGCCTATGGGGAGCTCACAAGCAGGGCATGAGGACAACGGCTCTCTCCCACTGTTGTTCCCCAAAGACTGGCTTTCAGATCCATACCTCCTTTGGTGCAGGGAGCAGCCATGAGACTAGCAATCATTCACAACCTTGTCCTCCATGAATTTCTGTACTCCCCTTCCTCTATTATTATTATTTTTTTAAAAAAACTGAATAGCACTATAAACATATTTTTACATATAAATAAATAAGCTCCGTATTGTATACACAAGGGCTATGCAATGGCGGTGACATGTGGGGCAGGGGACAGGTGACAATGAGCGTTCACCGAAGAGTCGCTACCTTGTCTCTTGTGTTACCGGCACACCAATTTGCTCCCGCTGTGAGCTCTGACAATGTGATTACTCTCCTGGGTTCCAAGACTATCTTAAGGCACAGTTGAAAACAGATCAGACATCAAGGTTGCAATTGTAATGGCGACTGTCATATAAAATGATTAGATGAAGTACAGATAGAACTGTTGGGAGATGCAAGCTGATGATCAGAAGTGCAGTTCTGTTCTGAGCTGGTGTGTTTTGGCTACCAGATGCCATGGGTCAGCACCGGGGGGTGGGGTGGGGGTGGGGGGGGGTGGGATGCTGCCATTGCCTGTGCCTCTTTATGGCTTTTAACTGGCCTTGATTGATAGGGCAGGATGCAGAGGCAGATGGGCGAGTGTATGAAGCAGGCTGGCCATTCCTGTGTTTTTAACCTGAACCTTCTAATATATAACCAATTCTACTGGAATCAATAAGGCCATCAAAGAGTAAATGGATTGAGGATTGTGGAGCGTTTCATCTTATGTAGAAGAGGAAAATAATGCGGGAAAGGAAAGGGAAGCTCTTTCCAAACATATGGTTGCTTTCCCCCCCCCTTTCGTGTTACCAGCGGTTTGATGGATGCTGCTACACTGTGAAATAGCCTGTAATTACTCAGTGGGACAGTGTGGATTCATCAAGCAGTGATCAATATTCACAGCATCCAATCAGGTAAAAGTCTTCAGTCCTGGTCTTCGGGCATAAAGAAGCTCTAAGCTGATGGATAGATGCTGTTTACGTGACAAGCCACATTAGAGGATTCTCACAGTAATGCAGTACACACACACACACACACACACACACACACACCTTCAGCTATTTATTGTATACATGGGGGGGGGGTGGAGAGCAAAATGTGGGATAGGGAGGAAAGGGGGTGGAAAAGATTCGGGGGAGGTGCCTGTCCACCATTGGCTGTGACCTCATACACCACCAGCAAGTGACTTCCAACAGATTACTCTGAGGGAAAGTGGTTCTTGACAGGAAAAATAAAGGTTTTGCACCCCTGTTCTATTGGATCATTCACATAGGGCATTAAAGGGAAGCAACACTATCCCTCCCTTCCATGACAATGTCATTTTGTGTACCTTGTTGTTGTTGTTGTTTTAAAAAAATCAATGCTGAGTGTTAGTCAAGTGTTGGGCCACCATCTAGCTCCTGAGTGGAGCTGATCCCAACACAATTAGGAGTTCCCTCTAAGGTTCTTCTGTAGCCGTGGCATCATTCTGCATCAGTGGCAAGGAATGCACCACGCCTCTCCAGTGCAACGGAATGAATGCAGAATGGATGCACATCTCTCCTGATTATTTAGGGGAGAAGGAGACTATCAATTTCACTCCAGGGTTCCCAATAGCGAAACCAGCAAGCATCCATTTCCTTTCCTTTTACATCTTTTAATCTTATTTTGTTGATCATTTTAATATACAGAAAAAGACAGAAAGGGTAAAATTGTGAAAAACAAATAAGCTGATGTCCAGCTTAAAAAAAACAACAGATTGCAGATTTCCATATCATAACCAAGCAGAGTCAATTAAAATCATAAAGGTCCAAATAATATAAACAGATCAGCAGTCTTGAACCTTCTTACTCCAGTACCTTATAAAAGCACCCAATTTTTCTACCATTTTTTTTTATCTCATTATCTGTCTTCTCAGATTCCTACCATAACATCACTTTTCAGGGGAGCAAAAAGAGAGCTGTGAACTATTTGCCCAAGGGAGAGAATATACCTGGAGTATGCTTTCCGTGGGCATGTGACAAAGATTTGACCTTAAGTACACTTGTTTGGAAGTAAACTATGTTGATGCCAGTGGAACTTATTTTTGAGTAAACATGGTTGAGATCAATATTCAAGCCCATCATTTTCAGAAGAGGTAATTGTATTTGCAGTGGTTCACTGAGAGGCAATCTCTTTCTGCAAATTTAGCTCCAACTCCCTGGTGAAATCCTTGCAAGTAGTCATTGGGGTTTGCTTTTGCCTCTTCCAGCTACGTGTGGCGCTTGGAGATGATAGTTGCTGTGAGTGCAAGAGGGCATCATGTTTCCATGCCACCGAGCTGTGATCAGAAAACCCTTTGCTAGCTTTTTGGCTGGTCAGAAGGGGATGAAGAGGAGGTGGTAGTCAATGGGAATTATTATTTTTAAAAGAGGAAGTACCATCTCACTGCAAGCAAGGCGACAAGATGAAGTCAACGAATGCCTGTGTTTGGTAGATACCCGATCCCCTCCCTTCTTTTCTGACCCCAGGAGTACATTTGCTTAGCAACCTGCCTTCTACTCTCTTTCAAAATTCTACTGAGGGAAGGTTTTACTTCTTCAATTTTGTTCCATTAGAAGTAATGAAAAGGATCTGTCAGCATGAACATCTGGAATTTCTATTGGGGAAAACTAACTTTCAGCCAAGGAGCTGACTCCTCTGCAAGACAACAAGCCCCTGGATACATCAGCAACAGGCAGGAGGTCTTTTTATGCTTGCCTTGCCCTCAAGCGGCTCTTGCAGCTTTCAAGTGTTCCACCAGGAGGACCACTGTCTCTGGTGAAATCTGACTAAATGGGTGCATTGATTTAATGCTAAGCAGATGCTGTCAAGTAATTAAGACTCTCCACTTGGAGGAGTTGCATTGGGAAAGGATGAGAAGACCCCCCCCCCAAAGATGACTAGGCTTCTTTTATCATTGTTTAAGATGGGATGGGTGGATGGATAATAAACGAATGAATGAATGAATGAATGAATGGAGGTATTTTGCTGTGGTGTGCCTGGGAAATGGAAGTCGCTAAGCAGGCACATGACAAATGGAGAGAGAGAAAGAGAATAGAGATAGATAGCAAAGAGAGATCTCTGATGTGGACTGCTCTGGCCTTAGGGGCCTTTTCAGATGATGAAAGAAATGGCTTTTTTTGTTTGTTCAATGGGGAAGGGTCATGAGTCTTGCATACAGAAGGTCCCACATTCAATCCCTTGCATATCCAGGTAGGGCTGGGAGAAGACTTGCTGTCTGAATCCCTGGAGAGCAGCTGCCAGTCAGCATAGATGATACTGAGCTAAATAGACCAATGGCAGCTTCCTATGTTCCTATGCCCGCCTTCCCCAACCTGGTGCCATGGTGGCTGGTACTGATGGAAGCTGTAGTCCAAAGTATCTGGTGCCACGCTGGCTTAAACGTCATGAGGGCAGGCTTTGTAATCTGACCCACAGGAGGTAGGTGCCCTCACTTTGCAAGAACATTTGTCTTGTCTGAACAACAAAGGTGACACACAGGGAGGAAAAAAGCCAAATATTATAGGTCTTAAATCCCAGAAGAATGTATTTATTATTCCTGCTACAACATTAAGTAATAGGATTGCATCTGCTCAAATGAAACATGCTGGAGTCTAAGCTTTATTCTAATCCAGATGTATCAGTGGAAAGGAAAAGGAACTCTGCATAGGCGCCTGTCAGGGTTTCAGGGAGAGAAGAGCAGATGGGGGAGGAGACAGAAAGCGAGGGGGAAGAATCCCAGAGAGATGAGGAGGAGGATGACGATGACCAAAGGTCGTCCATGAGTCTGTCCAGTGAGTCAGAGGACTCCCAAAAGGGGGCCCCCCTGGTCAGACCAAAGGGAGGCCAAGGGGGAAACAGTGAGGAGCAGGGGAGCGAAGGGAGAAGCCCCAGTGGGAGTTGGACACCGGAGCCGGCTTCTCAGCCGGAACGGAGTGAAGGGGGTGGAGTTACCAGTGTGTCAGAGGGAGCAGAGCAAGAAGGAGACAGGGGAAGGAGATCGGAGCAGGGCGCTCAGCCGGAAGGGGTGGAGAGCAGCACCGGGAGCAGTGTAGCGGTCGAGAGAAAGGTCAGAAGCAACGTACGCGCGCCAAGTTCAAATGTAGAGGCGCGCGGAAGTGAGGAGAGCCCTGGGGAGGAGCCCGGCCCCAAAGCGAGAAGGAGGGGGGCGGAGGCGTCAGAGGATTCAGCCTCGGGCGAGTCCCGGCGAGGGGGAACCCAGGGGGGCAGAAAGAGCCTGCGGAAAAGGAAGGAGAGGAAGAGGTGGTCCAGCACAAGCCTCTTAAATTGGTGTAGAGGCGGGACGGATTCAGAGGGTACTTCAGCGGTCTAACGTTACAGACGTAGAGTCACAAAGATGGAATGTAAATGGAGCAATGATCTTCAATAAAGACTTTTTGTAAATAAGCTGGATCGGATTTGGGTCTCTTGTGAGCTGGGACCAGACGGGTGGCTCTGACAGTAAGTACCCTCCCAAGAACGCAAAATTTTTTTTTTTGCAAAGCTCACCAACGGGAGCAGCCATGAGCACTGAGGAACAGCTGCTTACACTGAGGAAGCAGGTTACCGACCTCACAGCTGCAGTCATTGCATCTCAGAAGAAGAATGACGAACTGGAGAAGGCTTGCCAGGACCTGCGAACAAGGTGGGAGCATGCAAGAGGGGCAGGGGTCCCGGGTTCCAGATCGGAGGGAGTTGCACTTGGACGGCGGGGGGGCGCCCTAGTTACGCACTTTGATGGCAACCTGCAAAACTACCCTAACTTCAGGGCAGACGTCGTGTATGCACTGCATTTGCTTCGTCATGATTTTAAGGATGAGGAGGAAAAAGTGGGGTTCATAATTTCGTTTTTGCATGGGGAGGCCAGAGCTTGGTTGCGCAATTTGTGGCGCGAAGATGGCCCTGCCCGCCGCAATTCTGATGAATTTATTAAAGCGATGGATGCTTGTTTCCAGTCATCTGTGGATGTGGATATTGCTCGTAGGCAGATGCATGGACTGCGGCAAGGCAAAGCCACTGTACGTCAATATCACTCCAGATTCTTTGCGTTACTAACTGCGTTGGGCTGGGAGAAGGATAGTAAACCAGTAAGAGATCTGTTCTGGGAAGGTCTAAGCCCCCCCGTCAAGGATGAGATCGCCAGAGGAGATAGACCCCAGACCCTAGAAGACGTAGTCCAGAGGGCTTTGGCAATGGGAATACGACATGAGGGACGCCCGTGGCACGAGGGGGAGGGACCCCAGGCGCGTGCACCAGCGAGAACCCCCCCTTTTGTCCCCAGGGACTTCAGCCAGACGCACCCCTCGCCCTTGGGGAGGCAGGGAGAAGAGCCGATGGAAATTGGTGGTGCTAGGGCTCAGACACCATCCAGAGCCCCTGTTTCCGGTGCACTGAAGGCGAAGCCTCCTAGAGGGACCAGGAAATGTTACATCTGTGACAGTGCACACCATATGGCGAAAGAGTGCCCCCAGAGGCTCCAAAAACACACTGCAGCTCTAGCAACAGTGGCAGCGGAAGTGGTGCAAAGAGAGCAGCCTCAGGGAAACGACAGTGCCTGGCTGGAAGCGGAGCTACTGGGGCTCAGCCAGGCGGATCTGTAGAACAGTCCCCAGCACCCTTGCAACGCACAGACCCTTTACCACCCAAGCCAGCAGTGCAACTCACTGCAACCCTTCAGCTGCCGAATGGACACTCCCTGGAAGTTCCCATCACGATTGATTCAGGGAGCAATGCGGATTTTGTGGGAATACAATTTGTCAAGCAGCATAGCATAGCGCTCCTGCCTGCAACGACGCCTCTGAACGTGGTCACGGTGGACGGCAGGAAATTGCTGGGAGGGCAAGTTGTGCAGCAGACGCCTCCCATGGTGATGCAGATTGGAAACCATCGAGAAGTCATTAGCTTCAATGTCACCCACCTGTCAGACACGCCCATTGTGTTGGGCATGAGTTGGCTGGAGAGGCATAGTCCCGCTGTAGCGTGGTACCAGCGGCAAATCACCTTCTGCTCATCGTATTGTGCTCAGCATTGCATCCAAACCAATCAGGAGGAGGGGGCTGAGCAGCAGCTGCAACTGGGCATGGTGCAGGCAGTGCCTCACAAGTACGAAGGATTCTTGGAGGTTTTCTGCGAGAAAGAAGCTGACAAGTTGCCGCCTCACAGGCCTTACGACTGTGCGATCGACCTGGTGCCGGGGGCGCAACTGCCAACTGCAAAGCTGTATTCCATGTCTGAGGACGAGATGCAAGAGCTCAGAGAGTTCATAGAGCATAATCTGAAGCGCGGGTTCATCCGGGAATCCAAAGCAGTGGGAGGCAGTCCTGTTTTCTTTGTGAAGAAGAAAGACACGCCCCAAAAAAGACTCATTGTGGACTACCGGTTCATAAACAGACTGACTAAGCCCAAGGCCTTCCCCATGCCCAAGATTGACGACCTCCTAGCGACCGTTAGGAAGGGTAAGATCTTCACCAAGTTGGATTTGCGTGGAGCGTACAACCTCATCCGCATCCGGAAGGGCGATGAGTGGAAGACTGCCATGTTCACGCCTCTGGGCACGTATGAATACAGAGTTATGCCGTTTGGTCTCCAAAATGGCAGCCACGTTTTCCAAGCATTTATGCATCACGTGCTGGCGGGACTCCTCTACAAGAAGTGTGTATGTTTTCTCGACGACATCCTGATTTTCTCGGAATCGCCGGAAGCTCACGAGAAGGATGTAAAGGAGGTCCTACAGAGGTTGCGGGAGCACAGGCTGTACGCCAAGTTGGAGAAATGCCAGTTTGATGTGACGGAGGTGGATTTCCTTGGCTACAAGCTGTCCGACGAGGGGCTGGCCATGGACAGAGTCAAGGTCCAAGCGGTGTTGGACTGGAAGAGCCCACGCAATCGGAAGGAAGTCCAGAGATTCATCGGATTTGCCTATTTTTATCGCAAGTTCATCAAAGGTTTTGCAAAGGAGACGGCAGCAATCACGGACACCCTCAGCTCCAAGAAGAAGAAGTTCGCTTGGACGGAACAGGCAGAGCGCTCTTTTCGGAAGCTTAAAGGCCTCTTCGCCTCCGAGGAACAGCTACTGCACGTGAATCCCGGCAGGCCCATGCGGGTAGAAACCGACGCGTCAGACAGAGCAGTTGGAGCCGTCCTTCTGCAGGAGGATCCGCAAGGCAATTGGAGGCCGGGCGCCTTTTACTCCCGGAAGCTCAGCAAGACGGAGCAGAACTACACCATATGGGACAGGGAGCTGTTGGCCATTCATGCAGCTTTCAAAGCGTGGCGACACTTCCTCATAGGAGCCAAGCACACAGTGCAGGTGCGCACGGATCACAAGAACTTGGAGTATTGGCGGACGGCGAAGCTGCAGACCCAAAGACACATGCGCTGGGCAGAATTCTTTGCGGATTTCGACTTCAAAATAGAATACATCCCGGGGGACTCCAATGTTATAGCTGACGCACTCTCCAGGAAACCGCAATACCTTGAGGAGACGGCACCAATAGCAGCGAAGCACATTTTCGCACCGCAGGCGTGGGCGTGCGCAGCCATCGCAGTCGATCTGGACGCGGTGCGACGCGCGTTGCAAGCGGATCCATTTGCACAATCCAAGATGGAGGAGCTGCGCAGCGGGTCGCAGAGAGACGATGAGTTCCAGTTGCGAGACGGGCTCTTGACTCGCAAGGGTGCCCTCTACGTGCCAAACGACGAGCTTCGCGCAAAGGTTCTGCAGCAATTGCACGACGCCCCCAGTGCGGGCCACTTCGGCAAGGAGAAGACAATAGAATTAGTGGCCAGGGACTTTTGGTGGCCCCAGATGCGGGGAGAGGTGGCGGATTACGTCACCAGATGTGACACCTGTCAGAGGTCCAAACCAGTACACCAGAAGCCAGCGGGATTGCTGGAACCGCTGGAGACGCCGCAGCAGCCGTGGGAGAGGGTAGCCCTAGATTTTGTTACTGACCTGCCCAGCTCCAGGGGCAAGACGGCGGTACTGGTGGTTGTGGACTTGTTCACCAAGATGGCGCACTTCATTCCTTGTGCCAAGGTGGTGACGGCAGAACAGACCGCCAAACTCTTCATCGACCACGTGTTCAGAGTGCATGGGCTACCGCAGTCCGTCCTGTCCGACAGGGGGCGCCAATTTGTTTCCAACTTCTGGCAGAAGCTTCTGGGTATCCTGCACGTCAAGATCGACCTAGCGTCGGCGAGACATCCACAGACCAACGGCCAAGCAGAGAGGGTCAACGCGATCATGCAGCAGTACCTGAGGTGTTACGCCAATCAGCGACCCGCAGCGTGGGTGGACTACCTGCCGATGGCTGAGTTTGCCTACAACAACACGAAGCACGCATCGACGGGGGTGACGCCGTTCTTCGCGAACAATGGCCGTCATCCCAGAACCTTTCCGAGGCTTGTAGCACCAGGAGAGGGAGTGCCGCAAGAGGCCGACCAGTTTGCAGCAGAGTTGCAAGAGGTGCACGAGGAGCTGAGGAGACATTTGGAGCTGGCCAAACAAGCCTATAAGGTGCAGGCGGACAAACACAGAAGGGCGGGAGAAGACATCCAGGTGGGGGACTGGGTATGGTTAGCGGCCCAAGCGATGCCAGCCAAATCGTTAGCCAAGAAGAAGCTAGGACACAGGCAGCTAGGACCATACCAAGTTGAGGCTAGGATCAATCCTGTAGCATTTCGCCTGGCCCTTCCAGAAGGCTCCAGAGTACACCCGGTCTTTCATAGGTCGGTGCTCACTCCCTACAAGGCCCCGCATAGGTTTCAAGAGTCAGAAACAGTACCAGACCCACGCAAAGAGTCACCCAAGGGGGGGGGTCGCCTAGGGCCGAACCCCTCAACGAGGTCACAGAGATACTGGACTCGAGATGGGGGGCAGAGGGGGTTGAATACTTTCTCGCCAGAGAGGGCACCCCAGCCACTGCCAATAGTTGGGTGCCGGGCTACGCGTTAGACGAACCCCTTTTGAAAGAAGAGTTCCATGCACTTTTCCCACATAGACCCATGCCAGCTGAGTACTTTGATGACTGGCTTTTCACACCCACATTGTCAGATAGCACGTTCAGGGGTTTCTCTTCCTCCGGGGAAGGAACTGCAGAATCGAGCACGCCCAGGGGATCGTGTTCGGGAGTGGACACACTACCTTCGGATTGGTGGGAGGAGCAACCAGAGGAGGAATGGCGTAAGAGGTGGGTGAAGTGGCCTTGGCGGGCAGCACCAGAGGAAGTAGCAATGGAAGAAGAGACTGAGATGGCTTTGGGTGACGAACCCGAGTTCGAACACACATACACAGAACTGCCAGCAGAGAACATTGACGTAGACGACCTGTATCCTGAGCCTACCCCCGAGGAGCCGCAGTTTCCACAACCGGCACCCGCCGAGCGGGAGGGGGGAAGGGGGGGCTTCGAGGGGGGGATGGATGTCAGGGTTTCAGGGAGAGAAGAGCAGATGGGGGAGGAGACAGAGAGCGAGGGGGAAGAATCCCAGAGAGATGAGGAGGAGGATGACGATGACCAAAGGTCGTCCATGAGTCTGTCCAGTGAGTCAGAGGACTCCCAAAAGGGGGCCCCCCGGTCAGACCAAAGGGAGGCCAAGGGGGAAACAGTGAGGAGCAGGGGAGTGAAGGGAGAAGCCCCAGTGGGAGTTGGACACCGGAGCCGGCTTCTCAGCCGGAACGGAGTGAAGGGGGTGGAGTTACCAGTGTGTCAGAGGGAGCAGAGCAAGAAGGAGACAGGGGAAGGAGATCGGAGCAGGGTGCTCAGCCGGAAGGGGTGGAGAGCAGCACCGGGAGCAGTGTAGCGGTCGAGAGAAAGGTCAGAAGCAACGTACGCGTGCCAAGTTCAAATGTAGAGGCGCGCGGAAGTGAGGAGAGCCCTGGGGAGGAGCCCGGCCCCAAAGCGAGAAGGAGGGGGGCGGAGGCGTCAGAGGATTCAGCCTCGGGCGAGTCCCGGCGAGGGGGAACCCAGGGGGGCAGAAAGAGCCTGCGGAAAAGGAAGGAGAGGAAGAGGTGGTCCAGCACAAGCCTCTTAAATTGGTGTAGAGGCGGGACGGATTCAGAGGGTACTTCAGCGGTCTAACGTTACAGACGTAGAGTCACAAAGATGGAATGTAAATGGAGCAATGATCTTCAATAAAGACTTTTTGTAAATAAGCTGGATCGGATTTGGGTCTCTTGTGAGCTGGGACCAGACGGGTGGCTCTGACAGCGCCAAAATATTTTAATGAGTACTAAGGCTGAGCATGGGTCTTGCAAATGGGTTCCAGGGGCTGGTTCTGATGGGACACATTTTAAGCCATTTCTATATTATTTTATTGTAAGCATGTGATCCTACGCATATTTGCTTGGGAGTAGATTCCCCTATGTTATTGGGCTTATTTGTGTGCTTAGGATTGGAGCCTGAGACCTGTGGAGGCAAGCCTTAATTCTAGCATTATATTTGCATGGCACAAAGTAATGCCTTCTTTACAGAAATGGTACCAGCCCAAGATCCATGCATTGCCGTTGTCTTGCTTATAATAAGACTTGTATTAAAACTAAAGAGGGTTTGGTTGATGGATATCCTGCCTTTGAAGTAATCAATTAAATTTAAACAAATTTTCATGTCACCAGAACCTTTTGGGCTATTGAAATCACTATTAAGATAACTTAACAATTTAATAAAGAAAAGCTGCAACGTGTTGTGAGAAGGAAAAGCCCCACTTATTATAATTCCTTTTTCATTTCCTATTGCAGTAACACAATACCATTACCAAACCAAAATAGCCTCAGTATATAAACTCGGGTGCCCTAAAACTCCAAACCTTGCCCATTAAGATTTGCCTCTGCCAATTAATCAGCTAAAGCTTTAGCTGATTAATGTAGTACAAGAAGCTCGCAGCCTTCATTAAAACTTGCAGTGCCTTTCCGACAAATCCATCGCTTCTCAGCAGGACTTTCCATGCATGTACCCCATGCGTATTTCTTCACTTGTGCCAAATCTGCCTATTTTACCATATTTTCACATGGCGAACATAGAAATGCATGTCCGTGGGAGTTCCCATATTTCCTATGCAAGTTGTGCATCGCAAACTGGCCATGTGGAAAGGGTTAGGATAATTTCTGGATACTGGGCCAGCAGGCTGTGTGGGGGTGGTGGGGGTGGTTTTGACCAGCGGGGGGGGGGGAGGCGAGAGAGAATCTCGCTGTTCTGCACTAGCTCCCAAGCCTGTCAGAGGCACCAGCTGGAGTTTCACCCAGGTGTCAGGCACAGGCAGGTGGAATATGATTCTCATTTCACAGAATCATTAATCTTCTTTTGGCAGCCTTGCCGAGGAGATGGGCTCATGTGAGATGTGGCCTCCTCACCCCCATTCTTTTGGCAGAGGGAGTGCCTGTCCCAAGACGTCTTGCTCCCTCCACATGACATAAACCAAAATGTCGGTGCAAGAGAGAAAAGGGTCTTCTGCTCTGTCTAGAGGCCCTGGGCACAAAGTTTAGTCACTGGGAAGGTTTGATCTGCATGGGCAGTCAGCCCTAAGCTGAAGCTCCATTGCACAGGGCCTGGGCTGTGGGGAGGAAGAGCTGCCTGGAAGATAGAGGAGGCCTGCAGAAGATCCCATTGAGCCATGGCACCATCTGGGCTTCAGGGCAGGAGTCCGGAGCCTCACTTGGCAGATGAACAAGGGGGCTCTGCAAATGCACCTACTAGGCAGGGAGAGGCTGCCCCAGATGATGCAACATGCTGGGCATGGGTGAGAATGAGGCAGTTACTGACACCAGATCTTCCGCTGCTGTCACCACAAACTGAGGGGGTGACGACATGATTGTGATTAATGAAAAAATGCGTCTGCAGCAAATGTTTAACAAAAATGTGATTTTAGCAAAGAAACTACAAGAGAGCTTCAGGAGTGAAAATGAATGTAACTACAGAGCAAAAGAAAAATCTTTCAACACCCTTGTTTCGTATGGAAGAGCACTTGAAGCCCATGGTCCCTTTGCCTCAGTCTCCCAGATTTTCATTAAACAACCCTTTGAGCAGTGCTTTTTTCTGGGGGTATTCAAGGGTATCACATTTTTTTCTAGAAGAAAAGTGCTGGTTAAAAAGCACTGATATTCACCAGAGCAGAGATGAGGCATCTATGGCCCTGTAGGCATCATTGGATGCCTATCATAATGGGTGCTGCAACGGAACAGCACCTGGAGTCTTGCATAGGTTCCCCATTCCTAGATCGGAGCAACTTGTAGGTCAGTTTCTTTTCCTTTAAAATGGAAGCCAAGCTGTTCAAAAAAGTGAAAGGCAAACTGTTGGAAAGTTGTCTTCATTGTGTGGTCCCTTGTAAGAGTCACCTTGGAGTCAGAAGGTGTAAATCACTTTGTTTTGATGTGAGGTTGATTCTCAGCAGCTGATGGATCTGGCTCAGAGCCAGCATGGCAGAGCCAATGGAAGAAACCTTGGGTAAAGGTAAAGGACCCTTGAATGGTTGAGGCCAAGTCAAAGGTGACTATGGGGTGCAGCACACATCTTGCTTCAGACCGAGGGAGCCAGTTTTTTTCCGCAGACAGCTTTCCAGATCATGTGGCCAGCATGACTAAATCGCTTCTGGTGCAATGGGACACCATGATGAGTGCCGGAGTGGGGACAGAGCAACGGGAGCTCGCCCCTTCAGGTGGACTCAAACTGCCAACCTTCTGATCAGCAAGCCCAAGAGGCTCAGTGGTTTCGACCACAGCACCACCCACTTCCTTTGCTGCCTCTGCAACCTCAGCTCGCTTGATGCTGGTCCATTATACCCCAATTGCTAATAATAATAATAATAATAATAATAATAATAATAATAATAATAATTTTTATACCCCACCCTCCCCAGCCAAGACCGGGCTCAGGGCGGCTAACACCCAATATAAAAACAATTGATTGAAATACAGCTTTAAAAAAAAAGATAAAATACAACATTAAAACATTAAAATGCAGCCTCATTTCAGTGGAAACTCAAATCAAAAACTTTTGGGGGATGAAAACATCAAGTTTTCACCAAGGCTAACTATCCAGACTGGTCCTACATGGGCCAGAGATAAGCCAGAGAAGTCCCCAAATAGGAGTTCCATCACAGAAGGAGAAAGGAAAAAAGAAAGAGGGGGAGGGAATCAAACTGATTCCAAGCCAAAGGCCAGGTGGAACAACTCTGTCTTACAGGCCCTGCGGAAAGAAATCAGATACTGCAGGGCCCTGGTCTCATGAGACAGAGTGTTCCACCAGGCCGGAGCCAGTGTTGAAAAGGCTCTGGCTCTGGTTGAGGCTACTTCCTTGGGGCCTGGGACCTCTAGGGTGTTGTTATTTATGGACCTTAAGTTCCTCCATGGGGCATGGTGGGAGAGGCGGTCCTGTAGCTGAAGCTCCCTGACCAAAGTGGGGAGGTGAATCTTAGTTCACTTTTCCCCATGCCAGTATCAGCTCTGATAGGGAGGCATGATTGAAGTCATAGCTCTCCCCACCCCCGTCCCGCTCCCAGAAGCTTCCTCCAGCAGCAAAACAGAGACGGGATTATGCAGAAAGAATGTCCTTCAAGGTTAGTTTGCTTCTCATTTCTGCTCCCTGAGATGAGAAACCTGCTGAAAGTTTGAGAAATCTGAAATAAGTTTCCAGGGCATTACAGTCCCTTATTACTGCTGTTTGTTTCTGAGACCAGAGGGATTATCTGAATCAGTGAACTGAGAAATTCTATCATTCTTGCAAAAATGGGTTGAAACAGAGGTGGCTTGAGGCACGAGGGAGCAATTAGAGTGACCTTGAAGGCCCAAGAAGAGCAGCTCTTCAGCAGGACGGACACCTCAATTAGGATTGCTGCGGGTGGCCAGAGGAAGGGGTGGGAAGGTGGGAGATGACCGGCAGCAGCCCAGCGGGTGGCCTCAGGGCCAGAGCAAGAAAACAGCAGCACCTTTACTCTCCCCTCTTCCCCTGGAAAATACAAAACAAAAAGAGGTTACAAATGGGAAGCATGCCTCTTTGGGTGCTTCCAGACTGCCAATATTTTGTGGGAGAGGTTTAAGTGAATCCTGAAAAACTAAGTTTGTACAATTAAAGTGGATTAAACTTCTCTGTTGCCCTTGCACAACAAATCCATTTTTAAAAAAGGATTTTCATGGTAAGGAAAGTGATGGGGAAATGCACTGAAAAATGTGGGTGAATGAACAATTAATGAGAAGACATGCAACCCCCTCCATGTGCAAATTAGGACGCATGCTCATTGTCATATAACCAGTCCATTAATGAATCAGAACGAATGCTCAATAAAGACTGAATCCAATCTAATCTTTACAACTGTGCCTCATACCTCTTGAGTATGTGCTGCTTTGGGGATGGGAAACTGGTGGACCATGATGGGTAAAAAAAAATGCACAGTGGAGAAGGTATAGACAGAAGGATGAGTTTCATGTTTGAAGGACTAGTTTGACTTCACCTCAGGGGCGCCACCTATAGGGGCTCTGGGTACCCTAGCACCCACAACAATTTTCTTGTGGGTGCTCAGCACCCACACTGCAAGGCCCCCAATGCAACTTCCAGTGCCTTGTGAAGCCAGAAGTCATGTTTGAGGCCTTGCATGACCTCGAAACCTGACTTCTGGTACTACTGGAAGTGAGGTTCTGAGGCTGGGTGTGTGTGTGTGTGTGATGTCATGATGTCACGTTGCAATATGATGTCATGATGTCACATGCACTGGGGCCCAGGTCGGCTCCCCTGCTTCACCTAGACTCAGTGTTATTTTACTAGAAAAAGAGGTGCCAGAACTCACCATGAACACCTCTCTCATTCTCTTAGAATGGCAATGGTGCTCACCTGAGAGGTGCCAGAACTGAGTTCTAATGAGTTCTGGCTGAAAAAAAGTCCTGCCTAGACTGCTGTCTGATTTTGGGTGCCGTAATCTTGAAAGCGTGACCGCAATCCTACCCCAGAGTGAACCCCATTATTTCAATAGGACTTCACTGAATAGATATGGATATGATTGTGTGCACACTCTCTCGCTACATATATAGGCAAAGTGGAATGTGTTCAGGAAAACAAGTCCCATGAGAAAAAGTTGAAGGAAGTGAGTAGATTTAGCCTGAAGAAGAGAAGATTGTGGGGGACTAACAGAGAGCTGTGTTCAGTGTTTGAGGTGTTCCCCAATCCCAAGACTGGCTTGGCTGTCAAGGGCTCCTGACATGTATCACGGCAGGGGTTTTTTTTTTAATCTAGACATTTGACAAGGACAAAAAAGTGGCAAATGCATCAACAAGGCTAGCTGCTGTTCTTGCAGTAATATCCTGACACTTCATTCATCATCATCATCATCATCATCATCATCATCATCATCATCATCATATTTTTAGCTCTCTGAAGGTTTGCATGCATATGAAACCAATGGAGCTATCAGACTCTTAGTCCATCTACCAGCTAGATTCTAGCTCATCAGTAGGTGCCGTAGCTATCACTCAAATGCTAGTCCCCTGATGCTGTCAGCAGCATTCTCCTATGTTTCACAGATGAAAATAGGAACATCCTTGTAGCATTCCATTCTGCCTTGTTCAGGCTGTGCACAGTATGGCAGGTTAGTGCTGTGCCATCCTCTGAATAACTGTATCCTAGAGAAAAGCAGTGTTTACTTTCTAGAGTCTCAGGGGAGAAAGCAAAACCCAGAATAATGACAGTGTTAGCATGAAGAGTATTAACAAGGCATCCTCCAAGACAGGACCAAATAGAATCCTAGAATTGTAGAGTTGGAAGGGACCCCAAGGGCCATCTAGTCCAGACGCATGCAGTGCAGGAATAACAACCAAAAAGGACACCCTGAGATTGTGTGCATCAGTTGGTAAAATTGTCCTGGGCACAATCATGCCCAGCTCACTTCTTTGCCACTGCCCACCAGTATGCAGAGTGCTGCCTCTGCCTCCTCTATTATCAGGTGGTCCCAGCAGCAGCAGAAGAAGCAGCAGCCGCCGCCACAGGCACCCATGGAATGGCTCAGGCAGGCAGGCAAGCAAACTCCACACCCAGTTATGCCAAGGGGAGAGGACAGAAGGACCACATGCAATACTGGCTGCAGCAACAGGGGTGCCAGCATCTATCTATATCTATCTATATCATCTATCTATCTATCTATCTATCTATCTATCTATCTATCTATCTATCTATCTATCTATCATCTATCTATATCTATCTATCTATCTATCATCTATCTATCTATCTATCTATCTATCTATATCTATCTATCTATATCTATCTATCTATCTATCTATCTATCTATCTATCTATCATCTATCTATCTATCTATCATCTATCTATCTATATCTATTTATCTATCTATCATCTATCTATCTATCTATCTATCTATCTATCAATCATCTATCTATCTATCTATCTATCTATCTATCTATCTATCTATCTATCTATATCTATCATCTATCTATATCTATCTATCTATTATCTATCTATCTATCTATCATCTATCTATCTATCTATCTATCTATCTATCTATCTATCTATCATCTATCTATCTATCATCTATCTATCTATCATCTATCTATATCTATCTATCTATCTATCTATCTATCTATCTATCTATCTATCTATCTATCTATCTATCTATCATCTATCTATCATCTATCTATATCTATCTATCTATCTATCTATCTATCTATCTATCTATCTATCTATCTATCTATCATCTATCTATCTATCTATCTATCTATCATCTATCATCTATCTATCTATCATCTATCTATCTATATCATCTATCTATCATCTATCATCTATCTATCTATCTATCTATCTATCTATCTATCTATCTATCTATCATCTATCTATCTATCTATCTATCTATCTATATCTATCTATCTATCATCTATCTATCTATCTAATCTGCCTCTTAATGCCTTAGATGGCTTCTCATCGGTTTACAAAACAGGGCAACCCATTGCAAGTCATAGTTTAAAATGCAGAACAATTTAAAACCTGCCACGATTAAAATGCTCAATAAAGCAATCTTATTAAAGCATTAAAATATAAGCACCCACAATTAAAACACGCAATGAAGCACAGCAACTGAAATGGAACGCCTCTGGTGAAGGCGATCCAAGGTGCATCAGCTGCTTCTGGAACCCGGCTGCTGACACTATGCACACCCTGCAGCACGTGAACCCAGGCCCTCTTGGGTGGATTGGCGGTGGCAGCAGGCAGGCAGGTCTGTGGACTACCCTCCTGACCCACTGGGGACCTGAGCAGGCAAGCGGGTGTGTGCAGGTAGCAGCCTGACACCTGACCCTTGTTGGTAACCAGGCCAAGTACACTGGGGGTACACACACACACACACACACACAGCCATGGGGATGGTAGGAGAACCTCCTTGTACAGAGCAGTCTGTCTAGATAGGTGATCAAAGATTTTCCGACACCCCCAGGAACTCCCTTCGTTTATGGCACAGACAGCAACAAGCCCCAGGCCAGCCTTTTTTTGTCGTTTGAGAATCAGGTCATGTCGTTTAGCTTTGGCTGCTCTCCAGGAGGCAATGAGCACTAGAGAAGTGAGAGCAAATGGCTTGGGGGCTGTTAATTCCAAGGGTACAAAGTGAATAACTAGGCTCCACAAGGTGAGATCTATTCACTTGGATTCTGTAACGCCAGCTTCAAGGCAAAATGTGTGTGTGGAGGAAAGGGCTAAGTGGGGGGGGGAGGGAGCGTTCTTTCTCACACTAAATAAAGGCTGCACATCTATTTCCATTCACCAGCTAAGTCCCATTGAACTCAATGGGGCTTGCTTCTGAGTAGACCTCTAGAAGGTTGCACAATTGGGTTGCAATCCTAAACACGGCTCAGGACCACTATACCTCATGGATCGCCTCTCCATATATGAACCCACCTGGACCCTGTGATCATCATCTGAGGCCCTTCCTTGCGTGCTTCCTCCATGAGAGGTCTACAGGATGGCAACATGAGAATGAGCCTTTTCTGTAGTGCAGGCTTCCTCAAACTCGGCCCTCCAGATGTTTTGAGACTACAATTCCCATAATCCCTGACCACTGGTCTTGCTAGTTTAGGGATCATGGGAGTTGTAGGCCAAAAACAACTGAAGGGCCGAGGTTGAGGAAGCCTGCTGTAGCGGCTCCTAGCTTGTGAAATGCTATCCTCAAGGAGACTCGCCTGGTGCCTTCATTACATAAATTTAGGTGCCATACAAAAATATCCCTCTTCTCCCAGGCCTTTGGCTAATTAAACGAATTATGGCCTTTTAAGCACTCTCTGGGATGTGTTATTTGTCTTTGCTTGTTACTATGTTGTGCATTTTTGTGTTTTTATTTTGTAAACCATGCTGCTGAAGGGTATTATAGAAATTTAATAAACAGTAGCAATAATAAATACACTCACTAAGTGCCACCCAAAGCATGTTACTCAGAAGCAGGTCCCACTGATTTCGCTTGGGTTTATTTCCAGGTACAGATGGAGAGCAGGGGTGAACAGGCTTGATGGATCTACTTTGCTTTTTACAATAACCAACTTTACGATCCACCAGTGAAGGCTAGATACAAAATTATGTCACAGGAGACTTTATGTAAATGTATAATTAAGGATCAGGGGGCCCCTGAGCAGTTGCTCAGCCCCATAATTTGTTTTAGGGAGCAGATCTAATCTCACAGTCTTCTCACACACAAATCAGTCCTGCTTTCTCCTCTGCCGCATTTCATTTCGCACTCTTCTCTTTCTTCGCTTCAGAAACCATGTGGGTTTTTTTTTTTAGGGGGTGGTCTTTTTGTTGTGCTATTGTTAAACCATTGGGTGCCAGAAATGCTTGTCAATCTACTACAAATCATGTTGAGATCTCCCATTAGATTCTGATTGGCCTATTGCCCACTCCTAATGTGTAAGACTGCAGTCTAAGTTCAGTGATTAGACACTTGCTTAAACATATTTTACTTGCGGGGGGGGGGCTGACAAAATTGGGGTGTGTGTGATGGAGATATATAAAATTATGAACAGTGCAGAAATAGTGGATAGACAGATTACCACCCACCCACCCCAGTAATTCAATAGAGTTCTTTGGCAGCAAATTCAGAACAAGCAAATGGTTGCATTTCTTTCCATAGCACTGAATTAACTTATTGCAATCCTTAGCATGAAATGTAATGATGACCAGCATATTCAATAGCACTGAAAACATACAGACAACTTCATGGAGGAAACACTGTCGGTGGATATCTGCCATAAGAACTGAATGGAGCCTCCATGTTATATACATCAGAACCAGTTTATACACTGCTGAATTGCTCTATGTAGTTATGTGTGCACAAAGAAGCATGAAGAAACAAGTCGTGTGAACTGGGTTGCACATGAAATGAGCTGGCAGCCATTTTGGCAATTGTGGTCGCACTTTATCTAGCCATCTTTCCCAGCATCTGGATGGGAAACTACCTTGTGTCCTGATCCATGGAGATGCATACTACTGCAGATAGGTGCCTGTCCAAGCAAAGGCGTGGTCAATGGCAAGGCAAGGAATGGCAAGGCAAGATCAGCACCTTGGAGAGGGACCTGGGTGTGGTTTTCAGCTGAGGAAGAAAATGCAAGTTGACTTCGCAACCTCCTGGTACAACTAGCAGGTATTTATAGCCTGGGTAGGTATTCATTGAGTAGAGGCCACACTTCCCAAAGTCTGACCAGTTAAAGTGCCACTGCCTTCTTCTGCTTTTTCCATACCCCAATATTTCCGACTCTCCTGATCCTTTGAGGAATCTGTGAACCAGTCAACAGAGTCTACTGGCAGAGTTGTCTCCCTGAGTTTCTGGGGAGGAGTTTTAGGCTCCACATGGGGATGGACCAGGGAGTGGATTCATTTCCTCCTCAGGACTGCCATTGTTGGAGGGCTCTGGTCTGGGGCCATGACATTTGGTAATCACAAATGTGTCATTTTGATCCGCTTAGAAAAAAGACTAGGATAAGCAGCAGCAACAACATGGCCCACTAATTCACTCTGTATCACATGCCAACTTTCAAACTTATGTGCTTGACCTATGGATGTTTGGCTGGGAGTCAGCTGTTCGAGGTTACTCAGGAAAAAAACATGTTTGTTTTGCAATATCTTTATTCCTAACACCGTCTCATTCTGGCGTCTTTTGCCATAGATCTAGTCCCTCCATAAAGCTTATCGGGATAGAAAAATGATTTGATTTACAAATTGGTGTGCTAACAGAAATTCTTCTCTGGTAATTTCCCACTTATAATTAAATATGAGAGGACTTCATTTGTGTCTTTTCTAAAAAGTTGACATTTCTACTGAGATGCTAACCATCCTGAAAGCTCAATGCTTTGATTGATAAAATCACCAGCCCATGACATTTCCATGCAGCTTCTTCCATCTCATCATCGATTCAGGGCAGAAACCTATTCTAGCATATGCAATGTGCATAGATTTATTGCTGTCTTCATGGTGAACAGGATACAGAAAAACTATCATGCAAGGAGTATCATACTTTTTCCTAATTGCATGGTTTAGAGTCTAAATGTTCTTGGTTAATCATTAGCCTGCCAAAAAGCTGCTAAAATCTTCCTGACGTGGGGAATATAGCGAATTTAGATTTTGGAGAGCTGGATAACTAATGTTCAAAAACATAGGAAGCCATTGAAAAATGGTCGGATGTACACCACACAGAAGAGGCTGGCTCCAGAGTGCAGCAAGGGTAGGCATTTGCTGGGGAACCATGACTTTTACAAATGGCCCACCCAACCCCAAGTGGGTCATTCATCTCATTTTGCAAAGTGCATCCAAGACAGTTGACAGTATTGTAAGAAAATTATTGGATGATGTGCTCTGCCTCTAGTGGGTTTAAGATGGGCATGGGTCGACATCTGCAAAAGATCCCCCACGTCTTGTTTAAGAGTGTATATCACCAAAATATGGCCTCTGAAATCCTGATGCCAACACTGGATGGGTATATAGATTACAGTCTGGTGCTAATCTGAGTTGATGATCCTGAATTTCCAATATGATCATCTGCTTTATTCAAACACATTCTGCATGTTTTGCTTCATTTCTGCAGAAGCGAATGTTCAAACCAAGTGCAGCTGTGCATTTTAAGGAGAATCCACCTTCTCTCCCAAGGCATGCACACACGGGCACAGTCCTCATTTTGTGGGCTGAAGCTAACAATAATTCCATAGATGGCTCCTTAATAAAAGGGCAGTGAGCAGCTGTCATTCTACTGTGCCAGCATCTGTCAGATACAATGATTATCTATCATTAGGTGTAGCTGAAATAAGGGGATTGTGATAGAATGTGATAAAATGGGAAATGTCTTGGTTCTGTCTGGAATTTATGTGGCTGAAAGAGAGCATTAGCATGAGACATTGTTCTGTTCTACTGGCATTACCTCTTAATACATTCCTAATACTCATCATTATAGCGTATAGCCCCCGCTTCGTTCCACGCAGCCAGCCAGAAATGTCCTCCAATCAGTCAGCTGTCACTATTCATAGATCAAGATTCATGATCATAACACATTCAGCACACTGTCCACGTGGCAAGCTGCCTTCAAACTGTGCTGCCATCCATCATGCGCAGTGACCTCTGGCACAGGATGGAGAAGCTGAAGCAAAGGGCTGGATGACAGCTCCAGAAGGAATGGCGAGTAACAGGCGGCAACTGGACCTTGCTGGAACCAAAGCTGGATCTTTGCTGCAAGCACACTTAAACCTGTTTATTTGCTGGGCTTCCTGTCTTGTAGGGATTCAGAGTCTGGGATTTAGTTTTATGAAGGTGCTAAGGTTTCTCATCTACAGGTCCTTGGACTCATCAGAATGACCTTTTCCCTTGAGGTCATGTTATCCATCAAGGGATTTTTGTACCCTGGGCATTTTTCAACTTTTACATTCAAGGGTGGAAGACATATTTGGGGTGAAAGACATGGGGCAAGGGCTACTGATGAAATGAGGCAGGGATTGGGATGAACAACAACAGACACCTCTCTTCCCACTTTCCTGAGAGTCAGGCATGGATCTCTATTTTAGAAGCCAAGAGGCTGTGGAAGCATCACACATGTCCTTCTTCTGGAAGCCCCATTCCTCCTCCTTTGGAAGTGTCTAAACAGACAGTATGATTTGAGAGCTGCTTCCAGGATCCACCCCCCTACCCTCCACTGCACTGGTCCGTAGGGAACAGCTAAGCGCAGTGAAGTCTAGTTTTGGAACATGCAAAAGGAAAATAATGGTTTTAAAGTTTATTTACTTTTTAATAGCAGACTGTGCATTAGTTCTATCTTACCTGTCTCCATTGCAGAATTGTACAATTGCCCTTAATGCTGCCCATTCCTAATAATGCTGCTGTGTGTGTGGCTATGACAGTTAAGCAATCTTTTATTAGACCAGCTTGCCTTTAGAAGAGGGGAAAAAATACTGCATATGCCTTGTGATATATGGAATGCAAATATTTTAAAATGCATTTGGACGTTTATGCCCTGCCTTTCTATGCTAGAAATCACACTCAAGGTGTCTTACATATGGGGATATGATGTTAATCATCAGTGTTAATCTCTGTCAATCCAATTCAAGCTGTAGGGGGCATTCATGTTTGCATGTCTACACTGCACATCTCCCAGGGGGCACCACTAAGGGTGAAGGAGATAAGAGATTGGAAACATACAGCAAACATGGGGCACGCCTTGTAAACACAGGGACCTGTGCTGTAGATGCACAAATGACTCTGACTACCAGGAAGGTGTTGCTCATATTGTTGCAAACATGCCCTCTACTCACTATGAGCCCTGTTTGCTTCTGCAAACTCCAGATTAACTCCACCAAAGTCATTGTATGAACAGAACAGCTTCCACTCACACAACTGAACTTCTCATGTCTCCATCCCTAAATCTGCTCTGAAGGTTTGGGAGAATCTCCAGAGATTGGAACCCCCATAAAATTACAGTGACTGTATGCAAGAGGAGCTCTGTACAATATGTTGCGGTGTGTATCTTACTTGAGCTTGAGGCTTAGAGGATTGGAAAAAAACAAGATATGCCATTGAAGACAGGAGTCTTGTTTTACTTTGTTTTCTCTTGATTTGAGCATTTAAAAAGCGGAAGATGGTTTGCAAGTTAGTGGAGTTCGAAGCCCCTAGTAGTAGTTAAGGTTTATTTGACCCAGGAGGAGGTCTAAGGGTCAGTTTAGGTAGCTCCCCCTCTGGCCTGTGGCTGCAATACTGGACTACATTGCAAGGCTGCTGTAAGCTACTGTCTCTCAGCACAGCTTTCCAACTTGCAATAGGAACAGAACAGTGAACTAAGTGATTTTTGTATCCTACTCTCTCAGTCCAATCTGTAATACAAGGAAAAAAGCAGCAAATAACACTGCAGTGTTGTTGAAATATAGTCTCTCAGCTTCTGCTCAACCCTCAGCCTGCAAAAAAGGAGCAAATACTCTTGGGCAACATTGCAGGGTTGTCGTAAACCACTCGGAGCCTGATCTGTGTGAATGACACTGCAGGACCATCATAAGCAACTGCCTTCCAGCAACTGCCCCTTCGAAGCTGCAGTTTGGGGGCAGCGGACTGCATTTGCTTTGGAATCTGCATTAGCAAGGCTGCTTTTTTAAAAGTGTCACACTAAATAAGAACTGAGTCTTTCTGAGGAGGGACTATTGGCTTCTGAGTTATTTGCTTGGGTCTGGGTTGGGTGGCTGGGTGGACACACAAGTGGTGCCCAATCCCAACTACATTAAAATCTTGATTTCTGTGGGCAGGTCTCTTAAAAATAGGTGCTCACGTTGAACCAGTGCGACCAATCCACAAAGGGGCCAGCCCAGACAATCCAGACTCTTTCTGCTAGGACTCGTGAGTGAGTGTATGCGTCTTCTCCTGTTGCAAGCACTCTGTTTTCCCCAACCCAGGACTCTGACCCTGGCCCCTTCCATCAGCCAGGATCCCATGCCATTGAGCTAATATGGGGTTGTATGGGGTTTTCTTGTCTATAGAGAGCCAATATGGTGTAATGATTAGAACAGACATAGGCAACCTTTGGGCCTCCAGATGTTTTGGACTACAATTCCCATCATCCCTGACCACTGGTCCTGTTAGCTAGGGATCATGGGAGTTGTAGGCCAAAACATTTGGCGGGTCAAAGGTTGCCTATGCCTGGATTAGAATGCTGAACGAAAACCTGTGTGGCTGGGGCTCTGGTCCCCACTCAGCCATGAAGCTCAGTGGTTGATTTTGGACCAGTCACTGTCTTTCAGCTTAACCTACCTCACAGGGTTGTTGTGAGGATAAAATGGGGAGACGGAGAACCATGCATGCCACCTTGAACTCCTTGGAGGAAAGAGTGGGATATAAAGGTTATAAATAATATATATAAATAAGGATTGCCTTGCATATCTGCCTCTTTCTTTCTTTCTTTCTTTCTTTCTTTCTTTCTTTCTTTCTTTCTTTCTTTCTTTCTTGCATTTGATGTGGTTTTGACTCCAGCTGCTCAAGCATGGGAAGATTCAAATTAGGGTTTATACACGGTGATGGTGATGATTCCATCCAAGGCTGTTTGATGCTTAGCACTTCAGTGGTCAGTCAGTAGCAGCCAAATATATATTTCCCAGATACCTCTTTTAAAAACACAATTGGCAAGGTTCATTCTTCCTAACATGTGGTGGGGTAGAGCCCTCTGGCAGATTAGCAGGATACAGTCACATTTTACAGTCATTCTTCAAGGTCTATGTACACACACATAGTGTGTGTGTGTGTGTGTGTGTGTGTGTGAGAGAGAGAGAGAGAGAGAGAGAGAGAGAGAGAATGAGAATGAGAATGAGAATGAATACCTATGAATACAAAGCAAGTTTAACGAATGCACAAAATATGTAACAAAATGCAGAGAGCCGGGGAAGAAGGCTCAGAACTTCCTCATCCGTTTCAGTGTGTGCTTGTTCAGTAGCTGGCTATTTAAATTCCTTCCCACTCCCTAAAGAACAGAGATTGCTGCCCCCCAAGATTGTAAAAGAAGAATAAAATGGCAGCAGACAGAGTGGCAAGAAAAGCTACTAAAGAAAAGACATGATCCAGCTCCCTGCAAGTCCTTGTTCATTCCAAGGAAGTGTGCACAGGATCTTCCACAGGGAAGCGAATCCTAAAATAGTTAAGATAGACACCGCAACCGTCTGTTTTATTATGACTCATTTCCCACACAGTGCTGGCTGGTGATGATGGGCATTGTACTCCAAAAACATTTGGAGGGTGCCGAGTTGGCAAAGGCTAGTCGGGATGTTGTCTGAGATGTATGGCAACTCGGCTTCTCTCTTGAAATTCCTTTTGGGGTGTTTTGAAGGTTGTTTCACAGCTTAAGGGTTTAAATTCGCCTGTTTACTTTGTAACTGATCAGAAAAGAAATGAAATTGTCATGCTAATATATTTTAATTGACCCATTAGAATTGCTAAATAAAATAAATTTTCAGCGGCAGATGCATCCAGCGAAGCGTGAACTTTCATTTCTCATTCTTGGTTAGCACAAAGCAAATTATTATTATTTTTGGTACCTTCCAAGAAGATTTAGATTACAATTCATTGTCTGACAACCAATTCCAACCCTCAAGACACGTTTTTCTTCCATATACATATACACAATCATGTATTTCCCTTACCTAAGTTTTGTGGGTGGGTAGGTGGATGGGTGTGTAATAGAATATTAGAATTTTAGAACTGGAAGGGACCTCAGAGGCCATCTCTATGGGTGGGGGATAAGTGCAATTCAGATCATATATAAAGGGGAAAGTACCAAATTTCCACCTCCTGAAACAATATTTGAACCGAAACACAGCCATCCTTCAAATTTCACACCTTTCTGAATATTGGACTCCAGTTCTCCAGCTGTGCAATGTGTGCAAAAATGCATACATTTGGGTTAAGCATGCATATATTAGAAAAAATAACATGCAAAATGCTGTATATTAGGGAAAATTGCCAAACTGTATATTTATCAAAATCCATTCAAAACTGTGATTATGAGGAGAAATTTGCACTGAATGGCTGAGGAATTTTCATAAGGATTAAAAAATAAAAATGCAAATTGCTGCAGCTATGTAGAGAACTGAATCTAAGACTGGAAAGTAAGAAATGAAGAGAATGGACATAACCATCTAATGTAGTCTCCAGCTCAGCGCAGTATCTGCAGTGCTGGATGCAATTGCTATAGCATCCCTGGCTTTGCTTAAAGACCTCCCGCGAAGGAGAGCCCACTGCCTCCCATGGCAATCTGCTCAACTGTCAAACGTTAGAAAGCTTCTCCTAAGGTTTAGTCAAAATCTGCTCTTCCACAATTTTGACCCATCGGTGCTTGTCTTGCCCTTTGGAGCAACAAAGACCAAAGTTGCTCCTTGTTCTGCATGGCAGCCCTTCAGAATTCAGGGTGGCTTTTATTGGGTGTGTTACATTTGGTGGAGAGGACGCTAGAGACATAAGAAGAGCCTGGTGGCCTCAGACCAAAGACCCATCTGGCCCAGCATCCTGTTTCTCCACAGTGGCCAAACAGAGAGGCTTCTGGGAAGCTGTTGTGACCCGGAAGCCAGTTCCCCTATGATCAAGGAAAGGTTCTGAGGACTCTGCAGAGGGTGAAGATCAAATTATCCTCAGAATCGGCACACCCTGAGAGAGACAGGGGAAGAGAAGAATCCTGTATATGTCCCTTAAATCCTTGGAGGAACAGTAGGACATATACATAACTAAAAATAATAATGAAATAGTGGAAGCCAGAAGACAGCACTCTGCCAGAAGCCTCTGTGTGAGAAGAACCCCTAAGGACCTTTTGCACTGGCACCTCCATGGCCTGAGGACAGCCAGTGCTTGATGAAGAGGGCATGGCCCCTTTAAGAACAGGAATTTCCATCCCTATCCTGGCATGAAGGGAGGACCAATCCTTCCTCCCTGGTGCTTCATGGTGGGGAGAAAAACCGCTCCATTCAGGTGATGGAGGGCAGTTTTCTTCCTGATTGCGGCACACAAGAAGGGAGGAGTTTAACCATCCTTCTCAGTGCACAGAGATTGGGATGAAAAATAGGCTCTCCTCAATAAACTGAGAAGCAGCTGAGGATCTGGTGGAGAGAGCCTGGGTTGAGCAGGGTGCTGGGGGTTGGGTGAAGAGGTCCAGCAGGCTGGATTAGACCATGCCTGCACTAGCAGTTTCCTCAGTGATGGGGTGGAGTTAGGTACACCAAACTAGACAGTAGGGTTCATGGGTGCCAGGGGTGAATAAAATATTGGGGGGACCAGGCAAGCCCCGCCCCACATAATCAATCACAAGGCACAGTGCATGCACATCATTTGAATGGCAATGCTCATCAACTCAGGGGGTCAGCCTCCTCAAGGGGTGATGGTAAAGGGACCTCGGCCCCTAGGATTTGGCTCCCAAAGTAGGGTTATTTACACTCTCAATTGCCTCTGTCTCCCTGCTGGGGTAACATCCTGGTCTGCTACTATTGGGTGTTTGTATCCATCCTGGACTTTGGCCAGCCTCACTTGGAGCTGTCCATAGTTTTCCTTCCCCATCTAAACTCTTGCTTCTCTCTCCTAGTCCTCTCTCTGGATTTCCTACACTTTAGTGTAGTCTAATGTTGGATTTTTGAAACAACATGGTTCGGGCAGAGTCTTGAAGAACACTTAGAGATGCTTGGATTGTCACACCCAGTCCCTCATCCTTGTCCAAACATTTGCAGTGGCAAACATTACAAGATCTGTGTGAAATTCTTGCTCAGGGAGCCTCAGATCTTTATGCACAAAACAGGTTGGTTGGAAGGAATAGCGGTGAATTGCCTTGCACTAAAGCAGGCACTCCCAAACTCAGCCCTCCAGCTGTTTTGGGACTACAACTCCCTTCATCCCTAGCTAACAGGACCAGTGGTCAGGGATGATGGGAACTGTAGTCCCAAAACAGCTGGAGGGCTGAGTTTGGGGATGCCTGCACTAAAGGAACATACATGATTTGAACACTTTAAATATGAGATACCAATGCTAGATATGCATTTAAAATATTTTAGGCCCCCCTTCATTACCATGAGTTCAGGGGAGGGCACATCAATAAAAAATATTAAAATGCAATCCCATACTGTTACAATATAATGTGAACACTTAATACAGAACAATAGAATTATAGAACTGAAAGGGACTCCCAGGGTCAATTAGTCCAACCCCCTGTGATGCAGGAATCACAAGTAAAGAATCCCTGCAGATAGCCATTCAACCTCTGCTTTAAAACCTCCAGTGAAGAAAGGAGGAGGTGGGCAGGAGAAGAATGTACATCCTTCGTCTTGCTGTGAAACATGAAGAGCTGTTTGCTATATTATTAGCAGCTGTTCTATAGTCAAGACAAGGCATCTTTGCAGCTGCTACCATCAGATGTGCCTCCTCCTGTCACTACACGGGTGACTTGAAGAAGAGGCAAGGAAGAAATGGAGTTATCATGTTGCTCCAGCTGTGTCAATGAGTGTAGCTGGTTGATAGGTGAGCAAAGAGGGAGGTACACCTTTTAACCAGGAGGAAGAAGGGTGCAGAACATCCCCTCTCTTACAAACATTTCCCAGTCTCCATAACTGTGTGAGCCTGTCACTCGGTGAAGCAGGTTTTTTTCTTACCTACTCCTGGTTCTGAGAAGAGCAGGTAAATCTCCCTTGCTGATGCCCAGACTAGGCGCCTTGCAAGGTAGAATTGGTTACCTGCATTGGACAAGAGTCTTGCCTGCCAATGAGAAGGATTTTTCTGCTCCCCTCCTGGCTTAGAGGTGGGAAAGGTGGGGTGCAAATGTGAAAAGTATCGGAGTGAAATCTACTTCCACTAATGGGTCCTTTTGAGCGTGTGAATTGGCCTAACACTTTGGGATGAGAGAGAGAAAAATTCAGCTGCTCTTTGCCAACAGCTCCTCATTCATCAAGACTGCCCTTAGAGGTCAGGAGCCACCTCTGCTTATCTCCTGGTCCAAAGCCCTTTGCTTCAGCTAGGATGCATTACTGCCTTCCATGTGATGGATTGCCAGTGTGGCCTTGCTTGCTTCCAGGTGCACAGTGTGTGGCATTGTTATTATCCAATCAATCCCATCATCAGGAAGCCAACAGCTGAGTGATCTGACAGGCTGACATGGGAAGGCATTAAGGAGGCTGCCAACAAATAGCTGGCAACATCACTGAACAACAGAGCCACCTTCCACACCAGCTGGTGACTGGAGACTTGGCAGTTGTGCCCAGAAGGAGAGACTGAATAATGAACACTTGCCAGTAAGTAACACCTGCAGCCAGAAGGGCACCGGAGAGCCAGTTACACCTGCAGCCAGAAAGACAGGCACTGCCAAAGCAACATAGTGGGCAATAACAGCAAGATCAGAGATAGGAAGAGTAAGATGGCAGTGCCCGGAAATGCTATTGTATATTCTGCTGGCCAGTGTGTGGACAGTGCCTCGAATTGCTGGAGAGCAGCTCCACCATGCCTGCTACACGTGTTGCAGTACAAGTTTTCTTTAATGAAAACCTTGAAAGCATCAGAGATGGGCAGGTTTCATTCTGTGCACGGAGCTCATCAGAAGGGAGCAGAGCATTTCTAAAAGGAAGGCAGAGATTGGGCTCAATGTATATGTAGTCTAGGCATTAAGGAGCAAGCTAAAAGGAGCATGAAGATGTCCAAGAAATGACTCAAACTTTCTACACCAGGGATAGCCAGCATTGTTGGACTAGTTTCCATCAACCCCAGGGAGCATGGCCAATGGTCAGGGATGATGGGACCCATAACCCAACATCTGGGGGCCACCATGTTGGCTTCCCCAGTTCTACAGTATAGCACCAGCAGAGAAGACTTGGTTCATATCTGCTCAACCTGGTGAATATTCGGCTTGTAGTCAGCTAACTTCAACTCAGAATGGACCCACTGAAATCAATGACTATGATTAATTATAACGAATCTATCCCAAGTAAAATTTAGATAAATATAATCCTTTATTTATTTATTTTTTCTCTTATCAACATCAAAGTATTTAGATGTGCTTACCATCACCTATTTTGGGAAGCACGTTTTCTTCCTGCATTTATATCCCACCTTTGCTCCAAATTGCTCAAGGTGGCATTCATGATTCCATATACTGGGAGTGGGGGACAGAGGGAAGGTTAGTACTGCTAATGTCGTAAAACAAAGCTGTCTTCATTTCACCTTCTGTGTTGTCCACCTTGGATGAAATATATGCTGCTGTAGGTGGAAAGGAGTATAGTGCAAAGGCTTAAAAATGCACCCGGGACATGCTTTTAAGCATGCTTTGATGGTTGATGGGGTGGGAGGACTTCTGTAGCTCAGTGGTAGGACACAGGTGTGGGAAGGAGCTCTGCTGGTGATCTTGGAAGTTGAGCCATTGGACAAGGTTGAAAGTGTTGAGCCAGATGATCCATTGATCTGACATGTGTTCTTGTTTATGGAAAATACTTCCATTACCTCAGCTCACTTTGTCACTGGAAATACGAGCATTTGCCCACTCAAGGCTTTTTAAGGAGTCACTGAAGAGCTTTGGGCTAAAAGGTTAGGTCGAGTACTAGTTCCTTGGGACACCAAGAGGAACTTGCGGTTGATGAATGTGACACTCATTTCAAGTTTCTCGGGCTCTTTCCCCGCCATCGTCACAGTTTCTCCTGGCCCTCAACTTGACCCCTTCCGCTGTGATAAACACAGGGGGATTACGTTTCTTGTGGGTTTCACTTTATTGGATTTATCACCTGCAATTCCTTCTTTGGATAAATATGTTGAACTAAAACCCTTTACCTCTTTGGATTGCTGTGCTAACCCACAGAACACAAACATGGAAGCATTAGATTTACCTAAAGCTGAATCTTACAAAACCCAGCTTAAAGGGTGTTTGGGTGGTGGACGCCATAAGGTGGTGGATGACCACAGATGGCTTTACTATCTACTTCTGACTTTACTGGGAAGGAAGCTAGGTAGCAAAGACTGTTCTAAGATAGCTGACAGAAAGGCAGCCATTTCCTTCTGTGTTTGAAAAAGGACTCATGGGAGCTCTGTGACTGCAAGCGGTATTCTCTGCAGACAAGGGACCTTTCTATTCTCACCAGTACTGTGTTTTATGGATAATTAATGGCTCCCAGGATCTTGTGTGTCCAGACTGCAAGCAGCCTCTCTGTTGTTTAAATGGATTCTTTAAGAGGGCCTCACGTAGAACATCTTCAAATGGTGCTGTGATAATGAGAGAGACTGTTGTATGTGGAAATCCAATCAATGGTAATTAGGCCAAGACATGAATTAGTGCCTTGGAGACTTGGTCTCTCTCTGCACTCTGATTGCATGGAGGTGGGCAAAGCAGAATAGGCAGGTATTTAACTATTGCTGGCTAGACACATACATATTCCATTTACTTGGACATTTGCCCAGATTAAGAAAAATATGTTGTTGTTCGTTTCAATTGCATTGCTTGGCTTTTTCCAATCTGTAGGGTGTTAATGTTTGCTGGTATTCATGCAAGTCATTTCTCTGAGCAGAGTATCATCCACAATACCATGAGAAATGAATTTTGCACAACAGGCAGGGAGAGAAATATATTGAGCCTCGGGCATTTGAAATCATGGGGCTCAAATCTTGCTTTATTACATCACTCTTCACACAAAATACCTGTTAGATCAGACCAAATGCCTACCTAAACCAACAACTGGTCTCCTAAAATGGTCCATCAGATGCATTTGGGATTCCCACCAGCAGGGAATGAATGAAATAGCCCCCTCCCACTGTAGTAGCTCCCCATAAAGTGATATTTTGAGGCATCTTGCAAAGTGGGTTAGTTTTCAAAGATCTCTGTCCTTTGCGTAAACACCAGTGGGTTGAGTACTCATTCTCTTCAACTGCTTTCAGGATCACTCAATATACACATTTATTTTTCTCCCCTGCACTAGAGGGAGAGCATACCATACATGAATGCTCCCCTTAATCTGATGACTAGGAACCCCCATCCCTTTCTTACAGTGACTCTCTTCCAAGTATGGCAGGACATTTTCCAAGTAACATTAGATCCCTCAAGTGCCTATGTAACAGAACATTTACCACAAACAAGTACAATGGTTGTTTCCCATGGGATTCCACTTCCTATGTGTCATATACCAATCCTTCCACAGGTGTGTGAAAGGTACACTCTTGCATTTTATTTTTTGTTTCTGTGCCCAACGACAAATTGTTGCATGTTTCCCACATGGTATTCCTCCTCTGAAAACTGCAGATCCTGGTTTTCTCCTTTTTCTTTAACCCTTTTCAAGCATTCATTATCTGTGTGGGTAACACATGAAGGGGACCGCAATGACACACATGACAGCCATGTCTCCCAGCTGATGTGATCAGCTCAGTCGGATGGGAACATGTAGGATTTCCTCATTCTCATTCCTGTAAAAAGATGAAACCTACAGCCAGGTTTCAATTATGTGTTGGCTGGCAGACATCAATAGCAAATGCCTCATTATCAAAGGGACAGGACTAGCTGGCCCCTTCACTGTCAAAAATGAATGCCTGGATACTGTTTTTTAAAAAATAAATGCTGAATGTGCACATTGATACCCCTACACCTCCCACTGTCTGGGTGCTATAGTTTTTACCACTGAACGTACACAGATGCAAAAAACCAGGAAGGATGGGGAGTGTCCTTGTTGACTAATAAAGTTAGAATTTTATTTCCTTACCTTTTTCTCTTTTTTGACATCACAAATTTTGGAAATTTATTACAGTGGAAAAGGCCCTTGCAATGTAAGAGTCCAACTCACAGTGAGACCAGAAAAGGTGGGGAGGGATGCTGGGATGAGAGCAGACCCCCCAACCTTTGATATTTACAGGTGAGGGAGAAATTCTCAAATTGTCGATCAGTGCCAACCAATGGGACTTGGAAAATTTTAAATGTTTTGTCGAGTCACCAAAAAAGCGTGATGGTAGAATTGAAGAAGTACAACATGTTGCACTTCTAGGTGAAGGGAAGAATTGAAATCAACAGGGCAGATAGTGCATTAAGAAAAAAGGAAAACCAACAGTGAATCTCTGGGTAAAAACTAATGACAGCCTTGAACTAAAGGCAAAATACTCTTGTTCTTCTCCAGCTGGGCATATGTGTGGGATGAGGAACCTGTGGCTCTCCAGATGTTACTGCACTACAACTCCCATCATTCATGACCATTGTCTATTCTGGCTGGGACTGATAGGAGTCCAACGACATCTTGAGGGTCACAGGTTCTCGACCCGTATTGTTAGTCTCTGCATTTTCAACTGCTCTAGTTTTCTTGCTGTAGCTCTATCAACCACTGATCAGGCCTTATTGTCTCTTATTATGTGTTGATTGGTTGTTCCTAGGTAGAATTCCTATTCCTGGTTAGGCCTGTTTTCTGCAGAAAGTCTTCTTCTGGCCTTCTGTCTTGCCAGCTCAACCTACCTCACCTCTTTTACCTCGGTCCATCTGATTAAGCCTTCCATTCACCCTTCCCCTATAGCTGTGCATTTGATCATCTGCATTTACTAGTTATTGCCTCTTCAAATTCTGTTATCAGTCAAGGTGAAGACTGAAATTAGCTGGCTGGGTTAACACACAAGCCAGAACAACTTGCTGTCATTTGCCTGGTGAGACTTGGGCTAATTGACCCTGACTGCTGTGATATGTCAAAGTCAAGGAAAGGAGAGCCCATGGTTTACCATGCAGGCTCAATGTATTAAATTACACCCCCCATCACAAAAAAGAGGCAAAGCCATGATTAGAACTGGAGTGTATAGTGGAACATAGCTATAATCACCCTAGGATGCTACTGGGTCTTGCTGTGGTTAGCACTACAAGCATCTGGAGAATGGTGGACCACATCTATCTCCCCTGTGACTTGGATTCTTCCTGACACTGGCAAACCACAAACAGCTGTACCAATCCCCTAGCTGTTGGTTGATAGTGCAAAGGGCAGGCTGGGGTGGACCAGGACTGGTGTGGATGGCAAAGCCCAGGCTAGTAATTAGGACAAGGTCTCTGCCTTAATCTCAACCTTTGGTTTGTGGTAGTTTCTCTTCCACTTCCAGTTTAGTACTAGAGGCCAAATCAATCATGGGGGAAACTGTAACCTGGATGCTTTCATTCTTACATAGCTTAGCTTGAAGAAGCAAGCACTGCAGTTAAAAGTTCAAACACTGAAGAGGGGTCTCTTTCAAAGGCCCAGGGCCGCAATATGTCTGGCAAAAAACAACCACTTCAGAGATTTCCAAGGCTGTCCAAACGGGTTGATCTAGTCTGAGGGGGAAAATTGGATGGGAGTTTTTTTGCTTTTCTAAAACCAGTCATGAATGAATATCTTTTTCCAGTCAGAATGCATGAACAATGGCATGTAGCTAATCATATTAAATCAATTCTGCTCAGATTTTGAGCTTGCTCCCATTTAGTGGCGAAGGGCAATGTTTGGGCAGGTGCCATGAGTAAATGGAGGTAAATAAGAAGCTGTAAACACAAAAGGAAGAGGAAAGCTCATTAAATACATACATTTGTTTTTTTTTGTTTTTTTGTCCAGGTTATTTACCCTGCCATTTCACAAGGACCTTTCTTTTCTTTTCTTTTCTTTTCTTTTCTTTTCTTTTCTTTTCTTTTCTTTTCTTTTCTTTTCTTTTCTTTTCTTTCACACAGTATGCCCCATGCCTTTGGTGAACTTCCTCCCCGATGTAGGCAGGGAAGGCCACAGTCAGGAGTGGCAGCCATGACACGTACCATTCCCCCCCCCCAATCTCCTCATCTCCATTGGATTTGGGGGAGGGAGGGGGAGAGAACGAACAAGTAAAAGGAAGAGGCACAGGGAAAAAGAGAACATTTTCTTCACAGCAACTGGAGAACATCCCAGACTCTTAGCAACTGCCTCAGTCTGTCACAGCCATATGTCTGAAGGAGGCAGCCATTCCCCAAATCCAAGAGGCCTGTAGAAATCTTGAGTACCAAGTGGCAGAAATCCTCTGTTGTCATTTCGAGGGGGGAGAAATCTAGGGAAAACTGCATTTCATATTTAGAAACCCACAAAATAAGCCAGAAATAGTTATATTTGCTATGGGGAAGAAAGGGAAAGAAAAAAAGTGGAGGAAATCTCACAGGTACAACCCCAATATACTCTGTTGGTAGCCTTTGTGTTCCATGTTCAGGCACAAGAGGAAATACAGTTGGCATGGGCCCCAATTCATGGGGATGAACCCATGTTGAAGAAGCTGGCCGCTCCCTTTCCCCCAAGATGATTTGATCGCTGAACTGCTGCATCAGTGTGCAGGAAGTAGAGAAGCTGCTCTCATGGACAGGTCACCATGGCTGTCAGGAGACCTAGAGAAGAAGAAGCCATAAAGGGATTGGGTATATTTTATTGTATAATCTCTTGGAGTTATAGTTTGCCTCAGAAAACAGGCTTTCACACAAAACCTTGTACATGTGTACTAAAGACAGCTTGTACCTGTGTCCAGTGTAACATGTGAACAAGTCTAGGAGATATCAGAAGTCGCAGCATTACTTTGTAGAAGTTGCAGTCAGCATAGATAATGCTCTCAATCAACCTATTGTATTTTCTTTTTGCATTCCCAGTTTTTCAGATCATTCTACCTCAGCCAGGCAGCTCCATGAGCCAACTGGGAGCTCCTGGGAGCTCAAGGGGAACACTGATACCCTCCACTGAACAAAAGCCAAACCAAGTGTTTCGCAAAACAAAATCAAAGTATGTGCCTTTGAATGCAAATATTCAGTAGTACAACTCTTCCTATGGCATGATGTTCCACCTCAAAGGTTTAATTTTGATGTACCATTTGATTGACACTGCACCTCAAACTTGACTAAATTTAAAATTAAAAAGGGCACAATGTTACATTACATCAATGATGAAATTGGCTGTGTGCTGCGGTACAGGTGTCACAATGCCCTCTCCCCTGCCCTCAGGTCTTGTATTTAATTTTTTTAAGGCCACAACTTGCTTGCCAAGTTCATCATTAGCATAGCATGGGGGTGGGGCACCTCAGGCCCAAGGGCCAAATGCAGAGTCCTGTGGCACTTAGACCTCTCCTCACTGATCCTGCTTCACACACTGTTTTTGCCTGGCTGGACTGCTGTGGCCTTGAATTCTGCTGAGACCTTTTGCTAGTCTGAATGGAAAATACCAAGGGCTGTGTGAGTGTACGTGTACAAACTAGCCTCCTATCCATTTGTTGTGCACACTGCTGACATGTGGTCCTCGGAAGGCTACCTAGAAGAGAACACAGCTCTCCGTTTGAAACAGGTACCTCACCCCTGATGTAACATGTAGCTAGGTCCCATTCTTGTTCTATGGGGCCAGCTCCCTCCTCCTGTTCACTACAAACAGCCCGACACCAATAGGCTCTTTGGATGTTCAGCTTTATGAGCCCAGACATGTAACACAAGTGACATTCAAACATGACCATGGAACACATGAATGGGTGCACTGAGATGTGACAGAGGTTTGACGGACACTTTGTGTCCAGTATATCTGAAGGAGTGCCTCCACCCCTATTGTTCTACCCGGACACTGAGGTCCAGCGCTGAGGGCCTTCTGGCGGTTCCCTCACTGCGAGAAGCCAAGTTACAGGGAACCAGGCAGAGGGCCTTCTTGGTAGTGGCGCCCTCCCTGTGGAACGCCCTCCCACCAGATGTCAAAGAGAACAACAACTACCAGACTTTTAGAAGACATCTGAAGGCAGCCCTCTTTAGGGAAGCTTTTAATGTTTAACAGATTACTGTATTTTAATACTTTGTTGGAAGCCACTCAAAGTGGCTGGGAAGCCCAGCCAGATGGGCAGGGTATAAATAATAAATATTATTATTATTATTATTATTATTATTATTATTATTATTAATAATAATAAGTGAGCCTCGGCTCAAGAGCACAGACAAAACCAGCTAAGGAATTCCTATCTTTCCCAGCCCCTTGTGAATTCTGGACGTTCAGCTGTGTACGAAGGTGCAATGGAAGGTGGCCCACACACCGACCTGCGCCTAATCAGCTTGCCTTTATCCTGTTAAGTCCCACTGACATGTGCCACACTCGCAGGTGGCAGATCATAACAGCTTTAAGCACATTCGCTCCGGATTTTCCTCCTTAATCTCACCCTCAGCTTTTTCCTTTGGGTTGGAGAATGATATGCAAGAGTTTGGGAGCTGTGGAAAAGGAGGAGGGAGCAAGCGTTTTCCCCAGAGGACCAGATTAGTATGAATTCTTCCACAGGAAAGAAAGAAAAGTAGGAGTCACTTATTCAAAATTTTTGCAGAGTTCAGTAGAAACCCGATTGATTTTTTTGGTATGGGCATTAACATTTCTAACAGACCTGCCCTAAGAGAAACCTCAATTCCCCATTATGGGGACGGTTCCAGGATGAAGTAGAAATGCTGCCCTCATTCTCTGTTCTGTGAGCTTTTCAAAGTGCTGCCTCATAAAATGTTAGTTTCTATAGAAGGAAAGTGAACGCAAGTTACAGAGTGGAGGCTGTGCATGGCTCCCAATATGGAAGGTTCAGGAGGTGCACTGTCCCTGCTTACAAACTTTCTTGCAAAAGGCCACAACCGGGTGGATTACACTGTAAAGTAAGAACATAAAAATAGCCTGCTGGCTCAGGCCAGTGGTCCCTCTACTCCAGCATCCTGTTCTTACAGTGGCTCCTCGGATGTCTGTGGCAAACCTATAAGATGGACAAGGCAGCAGTCTCCCCTCCTATGGTTCCCATCAACTAGTATTCAGAAGCATTGCTGCTTCAAATTGTGCAGGCCCAGCACAGCCATCATGGGTAGTAACCTTTGACAGACCCCTCGTCCATGAATTTGTCCAGCCCTCTTTTAAAGCCATATACGTTGGTGGTCACCATTGCCTCCTGCAGGAGAGAGTATATCTGTCACAAATCTTCCACCATGCAGCTTCATTTGATGTCCACAAGTCCTAGTGTCATGAGGGAGGAAACGTTCCTCTACCCAGCTACTCAGCGCCATGCATAATTTTACGAGCTTCATTCACTGGTGAGAGCCAGTGTGGTGTAGTGGTTAAGAGCGGTAGTCTCTAATCTGGGGAACCGGGTTCGCGTCTCCGCTCCTCCACATGCAGCTGCTGGGTGACCTTGGGCCAGTCACACTTCTGTGAAGTCTCTCAGCCCCACTCACCTCACAGAGTGTTTGTTGTGGGGGAGGAAGGGAAAGGAGAATGTTAGCCGCTTTGAGACTCCTTAAAGGGAGTGAAAGGCGGGATATCAAATCCAAACTCTTCTTCTTCTTCTTCTTCATGTTGCCTCTTGCTCGACTTTTCTCCAAGCTAAAAAGTCCCAAATGCTGCAACCTTTCTTCATAGGAGAGATCCCCTTGATCATCGGGGCTGCCCTTTTCGGAACCTTTTCCAATGAGTCATCTTTTTTCCCTTTTTTTGCAGGGTTCTGTGTTTCCCCTGATTTGTACATAAATGATTCAGTGGCAAAAATGTGCAAACCCCACATTGTCAACCAGCTTGCATGAATATTTAATAATGCAAAATAAGAGCCGGGGCGATCGGGACGGGATTTGCCAAATCTGCGATTGTGTTTGATAAATATGGATGAGTCTCTCCACTCCTCACACACCCCTCCTCCATCATCCCCTGTCCCGAAAGCCCAAGGTGGATTTATCTCCCCTTAACAGCCGGAGAATTACATGCGGGGTCTCAATGCATGGATGAGGCAGTGGCATTGGGAGGAAAGGTTTAGATTTGTTAGGCACTAGGGAACTTCTGGGTAGAGACTGCGCCTGCACAAGAGAGGCAGGTTCCGCCTGAACAGCAATGGAACCAGACTGCTGGTGTTTTCATATCCAAAAGGCTGCAGAGCATCTTCTAGAACGATATCTGAAAGAAAGCTGCCAGGAGCTGGGGGACCATCTGGTTCAGATGTTACTTGTCCCTTGAGGGTAATGGTGTCAATATTTCAGGTCATGGAAGTAAGGGAGAGGATAGATCCTGGCAAAGGGCATACAGGAAGAAATGACAGCCAGCGAGACCAAAGAGTTGTGGGTGAAAATTGCACATGAAAATGATGTATGGAGAGGGACATAATGTTCTGTTTATGAAACAATGCTAGCTGGAGGCTTCCAGGGCAAGATGGGGGAAGTGGAGGGCTTGATGCTAAATGGGAACATAAAGAGGGTGGATGTTTCAGAAACCCAGTGGGACAAAGGAAGATCAGATATCCCAGGATGCAGAAAAAAAAATGAGGAGGGGGATATTGGGAGTGATGTTCCTCTATGCGTTAAAGAGGGCACTTTAACACTAACCTAGAAAACGTAAGAGGAATAAACTCTTCCACTGAATCACTGTGTGTGGAAACTTTAGGGTCTATAAAATAATTTGGTGCTGGGGAGTAAACATACAACTCTGAGCAAGCTCTGGGAGAGATCTTGATAGAGAAAGAAATCAAGAGAGGTAGCCAAAGGAGGAAAAGGTTGAAATATTGGGTGGTTTAAACTTTCTGTACGTGGAATCGATGCAAATGTACATACAAGTCATAACATTTGTAAATATGACAAAGCCTTAGAACACACTGCAATCCTATGTCCCATAGGAGGGCATCCTAAGGGGAATGCATCAGATCTCCTTCCGCAATAAAAGAGCTCTGTGTCAGAAAGGGAGCTCAGATGTCAGATTCTCTCTCCCTACCAATGTAGAAACATCCAGGACACTGGCCCTATTGACATACCAGCTTCAACATCAGTTGAAGGGTCTGGCAGAGAGGACTGGCAAAAGGTATGTTCCGAAAGATCCATAGTCTTCTCAGCCTCACCTGCAAAACCACCCCCATATTTCTAATGGGAGGGAAGTTGTTTTAAAAAGTCAGGCAAAAGGACGGAAGACAAGAGTGCTTTTCCAATCTCCCTTCTTCCCTGCTGCTGAGAACCTGGCAGGGTTTTGAATAAGGTTATATCCACACCATGCTTTTAAAACACACTTATATCACTTAAGAGTTGTGGCTTCTCCCAGAGATTTCTGGAAACTGTAGCTTATTAAGGTCTCCTGGGGCCTTTCAGCACCCTTAACAAGCTACAGTTCCCAGGATCATTTGGGGGAAGCCATGACTCTTAAAGTGGATTGCAGTTGTACCTTAGAAGTCTAACGGAATCTGTCCCAGAAGTCTATTCGACTTCCAAAACATTCGGAAACCAAATCACAGCTTCTGATTGGCTGCAGTAAGCTCCAGCAGCCAATCAGAAGCCCCTTCAGACATTCGGCTTCCAAAAATAGTTCGCAAACAGAACAGTCACTTCCAGGTTTGCGGCGTATGGGAGCCAAAACATTTGAGAACTAAGCTGTTTGAAAACCAAGGTGTGATAGTACTTTAAATAGATGGCGTAGATGTCATGTGACCTAAGGCAGTCAAAACTGTCTTTAGCTCCCTCCTCAACCCTGAGGAACCTTAGTCATAGAAAGGACTGCAGGGGAGGTGACACTGGACATATCAGACTGACTGGGAAGACTGAACACAGTGCAATCAAATGCAACACACAGTGGGAGGATGGGTGGAGGAATATATAGCACAATGATATTGCAAAGTGGGTGCATGTGTCTGAACATTATGGAGATAAGAAAACAAGCTTTGGGGACGGGGAGGGGCAAGGCTGATTTGTTGGGTCCTAAGCTGGCCCTGCTTCCATCGTGTAACATCATTGGGGCTGATATGGGCCCAGTGATTTTGCCAGCTCCAGCCTAGGGTAGTGATTTGCCTGCACCCCTACCTTCCATCCTGGCTGACAAGCTGAGCAAGTCTGCAGACATGGCAACAAAGCCACATCAGTGCAATCAGGGTTAGGATTGCACTAAAGCCATCAGTAATGGGAGCCATTCTATGTTAAGTGTTGTATGAAGGAAGTGCATTCTTTTTGTCTGAATCGGCCACCAATCAGTTCAATTGGGTAACCCTGAGTTCTTCTGTTATGTTCAATAAATAAGAAACTCTCTCCACTTTTTCTGCTTCACACATAATTTTGTGAGCCTCTGCTGTCCCCAGACACCAGCTTCCTCAGCCTGAAAGTGGAGATGAGCATTGCACCCCATAGTCGAATTCGACTGGACTTAAACATCCAGGGGTCCTTTACCTTTTTACCTCTTACACCCCGTTGCCTTTCTTCATCCTAAAAACCAAACAAAACACCGAAACACATTGCCATTTCTTTGTAGGAAATGTGCTCCAATCTGTTAATCATTTTCATTGCCTTTTGATACACTTTCCCCAGCAAATATATATATAAAGACACACACACACACACACAGAGAGAGAGAGAGGGGGGGGGGAGAAATGTGATTTACCCCTCACAGAGCTACAGTCACCAGTACCTATAACAAACCACATTGTCTGTGCACAGCCTAAGTATATGCAATTAAAATAATCAAATATTCCTCCTTGCCTACATGCCTGTTTTTCAATATAGTGCTTTCTTTACCCATTTCCTCTGCTGTCTCCGTATGTCCCTTTCTAGATTTGAAGCCCGTTGGAAGCAGGGGCTTTTCAAAACCTGTTCTTGGTGAAGTGACATGTACATAGATGGTATTATATAAATAACAATTATTATATAAATAACAATTATTTCACATTTGAATTATTTCAGAACTCTCTGGTGGATGCTGTCAATACTGTGTTGTTGATTTTGTTTAAAAAATAATGTGAATCAGCGGAAGGACTTAATCTCTTGTCGCTTCCTCTTTCCTGCCCAGAAAAAGTGTGTTTAGGTGTCTGTCCAACATCTTCCCATGAAGACCAACACAAAGAATGCATTCAGTTTCATCCTCCTCCAGTAATTCCTTTCACATCTTTGTCCTCTTAACGGCCTGACTGCCTCCTGGCTAGTTTCACGTTTCTGATGCGTTTAAAGACGTTTTAAGAATTGACATATTGTTTTTAACAATATGGTGCTCTGATACTTTTTTTTTGCTTGCTTGCCTTATTGTCAACTTAAATTTGTTTTTTTCCAGAGAGTTTCTTTTATTCTCATTGGGCAAGACCCACTTTTTAAAAGAAGCCTTCTTGTCTTTTAAAGCTTCCTTGACTCTGCTCATTAATTCTGCTGGCATTCTGTTGGACTTATTAGTCACTCTCATGTTCTGTGGTATACATTCTAACTGAGCTTCTATTGTTGTGGTTTTAAATAACTCCCTGAAGGGATTTGACCCTCTTGACTCTCTAATTCAACCTCCTCCTGTTTAATCTCCTTTTTTTAAAACAAGTTTTCTCTTTTAAAATTAAATATAACTGTTGAATTTCCTGGACAACTTTCTCCTCATAACCATAACTATATATTCCTCCACCCATCCTCCCACTGTGTGTGGCAGCATGGAACAGGGAAATGCACAAAATATGGGTGTGGGAACTTGAGGTGGGGCTGCCATTTTCCGTGACAGCCCTGGATCAAGTATGATGCCTAACTTCTGCCCTGGGGGAAGGAAGAATTTCAGCAGATATGAAACATGGCCAGGGGAGGCCGGTGGGGGAATCTGCATCTGGTGCAATTTCTTCAGCACCATTATTTACAGGTGCAGGAGCCCTCCTGGCAGCTGGTCTTGGCAGCCCAACTGATGCCCAGAGCAAAACGTACGTGGGAGGCAAACAGGCTTGGCCTGGCAATGCCCATCTCCGCTTTTCTGTGGGGAGCATCGCTCACCTCCCTCTAAACCTCAAAGCCTCTGGCATTAATAAAATATCCCAGTGCGCTTCTGAAGCAACCTCCAGCTCCCCATTCATTGTTATTCACTTACTGAGCTGACTGCAGCACGGGCTGCTGGGCCTCGCACATCCAGTAGCCTGCCAGCTGCTCCTGGATCCGTGTGATCATCTGGGAGGGTGCTGCTAAAGGAGCAGTTTGGCTCCGATGCCTTTTGAATAAGAAATAAACTGGCACACACCCCTCTTCTTCCTGGGTGCACTCTTGACCCTACGTCCCTTCCCACGTCAGGTGGTGGACCACAGCCAAGCAGCTCTGCTCAAAAGCCAGCTCCAGAGAGGCCGGGAGAGCATGAAATAGGCCAGCCATGGCTGCAAAGGCCCCAAACGTAGGAAAGTGGAACTGGAGGCATCACAAGTTTCTTGGCAGGCCAAAGCTAATCCTCAGCTGTAGAATGGTAGCAGGGGGAAAACAGGTTTTCAATGTGAAACATCGTTTCTCCACTACCCAACATCAGCAAAAAGCACTGCTATGCTGTTCTGATGTGCCTGTTCCCCAAAACTACTAGAAAAGGGTGAACAACCCAAATTACAATCCACATGCTCTCCTGTACTTAACAGGGTGGCTTCAGATGTTCCAGGAAAACTGTTTTTTACGCTTTAAGCCACCTTTGTGAATATGGTTGTATGAAGGAGTGGTTCTCCAGCATCACCACACTTCCACTTCCCCAGATTTCTGAAGGGCAGCAACCCTGGGCTTGACCATGTCATTGTTCCCCATCAGCACTGAATCCCTATGGGGGGGAAGGTACCACTTCCTGTGTCATTCTGATATAGAAGTGACATGCTCTGAATTGCCATGAACTGAAATAAGAAGTAGAAGGTGTTCTGCATCGACATTTGTGCAACTCAGTTAAGATAACCATCCATCCCTGACTTCTTCTTGGTGCCTGCTGAAGACATTCTTATTTAGACAAATCTACCCAGATGTTTAGAAAGTTTGTGTGAGTTTTTAATTTGAGTCTATTCTATTCTTGCTTTAACTGTCTGCTCTAAATTAAGGCTGCAAGTTTTTAAAGTTTTTTATTGTTTTATCTTTTCTGTAAACCGCTTTGAGGTTTTTTTTACAATCAAGTGGTTTATAAATTTTACAAAACAAACAAACAAGCCTGCCATTCCTGATCTACAGAGGTTGCCAAATTTCATGGGTGACCTTGGGCTAGTCCCTCTCATTAGGTCTTACCTTTGCAAGGTTGTTGTGAAGATAAAATGTGGGAGGAGAGCAAGACATGGATGCCACCCTATGCATCTTGAAGCAATGGCAACACAAAATCCTAACACCCACCCCGGTGGGACCTACAACAGGATATTGCTGTGCAGAATAATCTTTTCCGCATTTCAGTCATGGCCTCCTCCTCATACTCCATTCTTTTTCCTCTCCCACCCCACGTGGTTTACCATTAGCTGTCTCTCCCTTCACCCCCCTGCTAATGGTCAGTCATTCTTCCACAACCTTAGCATGCTTAGTCTTCATTAGGTTTTTGGGGTGGGGGAAATGCCCTTCCCACTTAAGGCCCCCCCTCCCATGTTTTTTGCACATCTGCGAACTCTGCTATTCCCCTGAATCTGCTTATTCTTTCCCTCTTGTGTATGACTGGTCCCACTGCAGCTACATACAGAACAGCACTCGCAGTCTGAACATGGGCAATACGCGGAACAGCCACCATAGAACACAGACAGGTGGAAGGAGGCATGCAGCAGTTGCACTCACAGCCCTCTCCTTCTTTCATCTTCTTCCCCCACCTGTTAGACCATCAGGCGGAGAAGGAGATTAATGAGAGAGACCAGGAAAGCAACGGCGTGGGAGGTGCCTTAAAGCACTCTAAAGCATGGGCGTGGTCTTCAGGCTGAAGCCTGGCAAACTGAACAGAGGGAGAGTGGCTGGAGTTTCCCTTAGGAATAAAGAAGAACCAGCTTTAACTATGATGCACATTCATTTTTGCTGAAGCCACACTGCAGCACACCCAGCACAAAGCCAAGGCAGTAATCCAGGACTCTTACTATTCTGCTGTCAACTTGCATGGAGGAAAAAATGGAGCTCCTTTGTTTTGCAGGCCTTATTACTCCCTCTCTGCACCGCCGAGAGCTTTGTTTAAGATCCACCCAAATCCATCTCTACCTGTCTAGGCAGCAGTCATTTTAAAAGGCCCTCAGAGAGCACGATCCCTCCTGCGCCTGCGGTGAACTCAACAAAACAAATTGCTTGATGTGGGTCCCTGCAAGTGAGTTATATTAATAGCTGGCAAAGCCCTCGTGCGTGGACCATGTACCAACTCTATTAGCTAGGCTGATTCCCCACAGGCAGAAGGGCAGGCGATGCCTCCCTGTGCTCACAGGATAAACGGGAAGAAACGGCACTGCATATTCTGCCAAAGCTGAGCGTCGCTTCAGGCATCCTCTGCTTCCCAGCATTTCCTCCCTTGCTCCACTGTGATGGCGCATATAGTGACCCCCTCGCTCTAAAAGAGCCCTCTGGATATGGTGTTTTGAAGGCTAATATTCTCAAAAATCTAGATGGTAAGCCACATCCTATTTTTGAATTAGTTCAAAGAATGCAGGTGGGAATGAATGCACTCCAGCCTCCCCTCTGACATCCCATCCCAGCCAGCCACACCCAAGACAAGATGGATGGAGATTCTTCATCTATATGCCAGGATGTGCTTAGAAACCCTCCTTGTGGCTGGGAACCCTGGCTGGGCATGGTTCTGGAACACAGAACCCTTCTGAGCATCTTCAGCCAAACGCATATGTAATCTTCCTTCAGACAACGTGGGAAGGAAAGGAGATGTTGGGGCAGGCCAGTCTGATATCCCCTCCACTATTTACCGTATTTTTTGCTCTATAGGATGCACTTTCCCCCCTCCAAAAATTAAGGGGAAATGTGTGTGTTTCCTATGGAGCGAATGCAGGCTCCTTGGCTTCAGTGATAGCAATGTGAAGCCTCCAAAGCGCAGAGGGAGCTACACGTTGCTTTTGCTGAAGCCTGGAAAGCAAGAGGGGTTGGTGCGTACCGACCCCTCTCGCTCTCCAGGCTTCAGGGATAGCCGCCTGAAGCCTTTGGAGCGCAGTGGGACCTCGCACTGTGCTCCAAAGGCTTCTGGTTCCTTTTGCTGAAGCCGGGAGAGCAAGACTCTCCTGGCTTCAGCAGAGAGAGAGCTGCGCAGCACTCCTTCAGCGAAGCGGGAGGAGAAATAGAAGGGGCTCCGTTTCTCCTGCCGCTTCGCTGAAGGGGCACTGAGCAGACAGGGGGAGATTTTTTCCCCCTTGTTCTCCCCCTCTAAAACTAGGTGCGTCCTATGGTCGGGTGCGTCCTATAGAGCGAAAAATACGGTATTCCCTACCAGGAATGCTGGTGAAATTTGCTATGAGCTGGCCAAGCCTCTAACTCAGGGGTCAGCAAACGTTTTCAGCAGGGGGCCAGTCCACTGTCCCTCAGACCTTGTGGGGGGGGCGGGACTATATTTTGGGGGGTAAAGAAGAACAAATTCCTATGCCCCACAAATAACCCAGAGATGCATTTTAAATAAAAGGACACATTCTACTCATGTAAAAACACACTGATTCCTGGACCATCTGCGGGCCAGATTGAGAAGGCGATTGGGCCACATCCAGCCCCTGGGCCTTAGTTTGCCTTCCCGTGCTCTAACTGGCCTGTAGTCTTGCTTGCAGGATTTCCCCATACCTTGGTACCAAGAATCAGATTACATCCCTATTCTCCATGCAATCTTAGAATGACAGAAAATGGCTACACCAAAGGGTCTGGATACAAAGAACAGGAACAGACCTCGCCTTGTGGTATTTCTGCACAGCTGGTACCTACAGAATTGCTCTAGGCAGAACACAGTTGCTGCAGCCAGTACAGATCTGCCATGGGCCGAAAAGAAGTTTCTTGGCTCACAAGCTGCTTCTCTCTTTTCACAAGATGCCATCTAGCAAAAATCCTGCCCCTGCTATCGGCAACTTCCTCCCTCCTTCCTTCCTTCCCTTCCCATGGCTCAGTCCCCAAAGGAGGAAGTTGTTTTTGCTTGGCGACCCCCAGGGCAGTTTGCTTACCGTAACTGTTTTTATTCGCCCCAGTTGCCGAGTGCAGCTCCAGCCTGAACGGTTTATTAACAAAGTGCACTGCTCCCCGTCATCGCAAGGCTCCATTCCGCACCACTGTTTGTTGACAATGATCTGGGCTGCCGAACGTAGCCAGGGAAGTAAGGAGGAAGGAAAGTATGGAGAGAGAGAGAGGCAAAAAGGGACAAAAATTAAGCACAGGTTTAACAAGAACCATGGATAAAACGTGAGATTTGGGCTTTTTCATATGTCAATTTTATAGTGCAATTCTTTACTTATTTTAATATTTATACTCCACCTTTTCTCCAAAGAGCTCAAAGGGGTGTTCCCTCTCTATTTTTATCCTCACCACATTGCTATTCGGCTGAGAGATTATGACACATGAGCTTCATGGCTGAGTGGGGATTCAAGTGCTGCTCTCCCATGTTGCAGTCCAACACTCTAACCATTGTGCTACACTGCACCACGACAAAGGTGCAGTTAACCAACTGCCCTCCCAAATGAGTCTGTTTTCTCCCCACCAGCGAGATCACCTCCTCCATTTCATGGGAGTGGGATTCCACAAAACAGGTTAGCATGCCTGCACATACTAACTACTTACTTAAATAGAGTGAGGTTTACTTCTATATAAGCACGCATAACGTGGCACTGTTAAGACATATGGTATTTTGCTCATCATTGAGAAAGGCCCTTTGAAACAGAGCACTGGAAGAGGAAAAGGGGGGGAACAGAGTGGAAATGAAAGCAAAGGAAGAGGGAAGGGGAAAAGGAAAAGGGAGAGTGGATCAAATCTATGAAGCTTTGTGATGTGGTCATAACACCCCCGAACGTGAGAAAACAGGCCACCTGTGAGCTCAGAATAGCCTCATACTCGCCACACGTACCAAACACCCACCCACAGGCGGGGGACACCTTCCCACACACGCATAGCAACACTAGGTAGCATGTCACTGTTGCACAATCTCAGCACATTACAACACAAGGTCACACATGCCCACACACCAAAGCCTCAGGGAAGCTTCTTCTAAGGCCTTAAGGTTCAAGAGAGAATCCAGTGCATTTTTGTCTTGTTTTTACACAGTAGCTCCCCAAATATGATCAAGTAGCTTCCTAGAATGGGAAAGTAATGATTTTGTGGAGCCAAACCATTTCCGTGCAGCTCAAGACCAGGTTACCCTCAGTCTCAGAATCCAAAACACATGGCTATTTTCCCCTGAGGTTTTCTTGTTTCTCCCCAGACAGGCTAAAGCTTTTCTGATCACTCTAGTTAATGGATATCAGCAACAGCAAGTGTATTCTCAGGACCTGCCCACTAGGTCCTATTCTCATTCTCTCTCTCTCTCTCTCTCTCTCTCTCTCTCTCTCTCTCTCTCTCTCTCTCTCTCTCAGCTTATCCACATTTACCTTTCCTCTGCTCTTTCTAGTTTCTAGGCACAGCCTGCAATTTAAAGCTCTGTGTCCAAGCACCCCCCCTTTTCTTTCTGCTTCAGAGCTTTGCCCATGGAAACCCACTCTTTAAAGCTCAATCGGAGCAAACTTCAATCCAAGTTGATGTTTGCTCAGCACAGAGCCTTAAGGTGCAGACTTCTGTCTGGAAAGGGCAGGGCAAAAGGTAAGTGTGGATAAACTCTGCTCCCCTCTCTCTTACTCTCTCCTTCAGAACTTTTGTCGTCCAGTGTTTTAAGTCACAGTAAAGCCTCCACACAGATAGTGACTGGCCCTTCTCCCAGAGATTGCCTCTGTCTCCTCAGATGCTCACAGCAGAGAAGAAGAAGCAGTGCAACCGCTCAAACAATCTGATATCCCACCCGCTATAGCACAAAGCCCACGAGGTTACCTAGCCAGTGTGGTGTAGTGGTTAAGAGCGGTAGACTCATAATCTGGTGAACCGTGTTCGCATCTCTGCTCCTCCACATGCAGCTGCTGGGTGACCTTGGGCTAGTCTCTGAAGTCTCTCAGCCCCACTCACCTGACAGAGTGTTTGTTGTGGGGGAGGAAGGGAAAGGAGAATGTTAGCCGCTTTGAGGCTCCTTAGGGTAGTGATAAAGCGGGATAGCAAATCCAAACTCTTCTAGTGGTGGATGGAAAAGAAGGGAACAGTGAACAAGCAGAGCAACAGAATGAGAAGCAGAGAAGCTGCACACTCTTCTTTCGTTGCAGAGCTTTTAAAGAGATGGGCTTCCTCTTCAGGCGGGCACCTAGAAATGCTAAGCACCGATAACTGCTTTACAACAACATGCTTATCAGAAGAGGGCTTATGTATCTCCTCAGAGTGAGAGGGGGCTCTTGAAGCACGCAGATGGAGCGGCACTGCACATCAGTCCAAACCCATGAGTGAGGAGCCTTTTCCAGCCTGAGACCCACTTTCCCTTCTGGGCAACTTTCCTGAGGCAGCAGGCTAGTTGTGGGTGGGGCCAAAGGCAAAAGTGGGAAGCATGAGGCAGGCAAAAACACTCAAGGGGGTTGCAAAGCAAGGTCAGTAGGAGATGTGGCTGGTGAGGGGTTGTGGCCTAGGAAGAGTCCCTGAGGCCAGAGAGAGAGGCTTGGGGGCCACATTTGTCCCCCCAGGCTTGAGGTTCCTCACCAAAACTGAATGTAATAACTTTATTCTTTTTATAACTGTATTGGATCTTAGTTTTGACTAGAAAAACCTCAGCTGGTTAGTTTCAGCACCCCTGGCAGAGACCTATAGATTTAGAGTGGGGGGAAAGACAGCAGTCCCTGCTAGCATTGGAGAGTTCACAGAGACTGTGATGTATATCAGTAGGAGAGCACCAAAAAGCCTCAACATTTCTTTCCACGTTTAAAGATGTTCTTATTCCTTGTTGGACCTGATCCACAGATATTTGGAACAATCAACTGAGGGAGGAGGAGACCTTGCTCTCTTACCATCCACACATGCAGGTTTTGCTTTCGTTGTTCCAGCCACTTGACCCCTCCGACAAGCACACCGCGCTGTCTGCCTGGCGATCATCCTCTTGGGATGGCTCATATCTCTGTCCAATGCTGTGATTTCACATGTCCCCACCTCCAGCTCCTTTCCTGCAGTGAGAGATTGGGAAATGAGACAGACTTAATCCCAGCAGAACCGGAGAAGTATGCAGCCTGTTTGCCAGAGCAGGGCAGGAGGAGTCAGGCCTCTTGGGTTAAAGAGGCAGCCTAAAATGACTCAGCGCCAATTGAGTATGCACACACACACACACACACACACACACACACACACACTACATTTCAAATGCAACCATTCCCCGTGAAACACTTTTGTGCATATGTGTACACTTTTTTCCACTGAAAACAAAAATGATTCTACTGGTTTTGCATCTTCCCGTTTTGGCAATCAGCCAAAAGGATAAAAATCATGCCGAGAATAGAGACACCTTCCAAGAAATGTGAATCCCTTTCTTTAAGTATGTTAATGACCAAAGACTTTGTTATACCAGTCACTCAATATTTTCAATGAAGAGGTTATGTTAAGCATTATGTTTCATTGTTGAATATGTAAGTTTACGTCTAGAGCCAACGGATAGAATGAACACCATTAGATGTACTGCTGGATAAGTGCTTACAAGTGGTTCTTGTATTATTATTTTTAGAAACCAATAAAAAATGGTTTGTTTGTTTTAAAAAAATTACACCAGGCCTGTACAGTTCCAGCAACCTGGTTACCCTGACACTGAGAGGAACCCAGCCTATCTCCATAGGATAGCTAGCAATGTCCCAAGTCACTGGACCAAATTCAGCCATTTTGCATAGCTAAGCTTTGTGGTTGCACTAGATTCTCAACATGCTAAATCCATTCCTCCTCTCACTAGTCCCCTTGGGGATGGAATCTGGAAGTTTGGAAGAATCACACTTTTTTTTTTACACTATATACGAGGCTGAAAAGACGAGCCAACAGTCCAGGGGGTGAAATTCAGATGAGAAGCTGAACCCAGACATTCAACAGAAGGTTTTACCTCCTTTACAACTGCTGTAAAGCGCTTGGGATCTCAAAGCAGGGACTACTGCCAGCCATGCACCCAAGTGTTTTACCTGGAGAGCCACCTCTAGCCAGCACGGGGCTTCCCAAAGCCCAGCAAAACACCCTCACATCCACCTTTTCCCATTTAAATGGGTTGGCCTCACACAGACTCACTGCTTGTGTAGCAAGCATGCAAGAGATTGCTCCTATGGATTCCACTTTGTCTTTGCCACCTATCTACCTGGGCAGGCCGGCAGGCTGGCCTTCCTACCTGCCTGCCTGGCCACCCTGATAACAGCATGTTCCAACCGTTTCCTTCAATCTCTATGTACTCTTCTTGCTGCTTGCTGCGCTATCAGCTGTTATCCAGAGCAGGGAAACAGAATGCAGATCTACAAATACTGGGCCTGCTGGCTCATAAGCCCCTTATTGTTACTTCTTGTGTTACCGTCCGTCCGAATTCCTTTTACTTTCTCCCTGAGCCTTGAATATAATATACTTATGATATGTATCTCCACATATCTGTATCTAAAACCTGCCCCTTTGAATAAGTTCAAAAGCCCCTCTGTTTCCCTATTAGATGGGCAACACCACTTTCTCATTTCCTCACATCTTCTTCAGTGGCATTCATGTGATGGAAGTGCATGCGATCACCGGGATTTATACCGGCACATGCAACAGCCTTTTCATATTTATTTGGACTGTAATATATACATTCAATCTCCAGCTCCCTGTTCTCTCTCTCTCCTAGAGAGAGTTATTTGTTATCTGAATAAGTAGATGTGAGCGGCTGAGACGTTTCTATTAGAACTGTATTCACTGGGTATGATTTACCTTGCTGCATGCTCTGTTATACCTTTTCCTGCTTATGATGACTTGGGGACTGATCCTGCCTGGCTTGTTCAGTGCTACTGACATCAGCAGGGAACAGACTCATAGTAACTTTGCTTTAAATAACTCCTTATCATCAGCATATCCAAGTGCCACAAGTTACTAACACTGGGATGTTTCCATGACCCAGTGTGGCTGAGGGAGCCGTTTCACACAGCGGTTGTGTTTCTCACAGCCCAACTGAATGTAAAGTGTGATGAACAAAACACAGACTCCTGATTGCAGGGTAGGTATGGGCCAAGTATCGCAGCCAGTCATGGACCCACAGTAGACATCCCAAAGTCTTAAGGAGTCTGCACCTACCCATCACGTCTTACAAGTTTGCTTGTAAGCAACTTTTCAAACAGATGCTGGATAGTCCCCTTGATAGAGATGGGGAAATATGTCAATTTCAGGTTGTTGTTTTTTTCAGTTTCCAGTTTTTCCACATGCAGTTCCTCATATTCCTGCATCAGTTTCTGAATAATCTTTTAAAAACAAGTCCTCATGAGAATGCAGCAGCATTTCAGTGCAAATTTCTAATGTACCGTATGTAGGTAAATTTGCCTTGCAGTGCACACATTTTTTCCTGACATTATAATTTTTGTATGCTATTTTCACATATGCATTTTTATCCACACTTTATTCTAATGCATACTCTTTTTTGTACACCTTTCTTGGCTGGAGAACAGCCTGGCAAAATATGAAGAAGTGTGGATTTTGAAGGATGGCTGAGTTTCAGTTTGCGTACTGTTTGTAACATTGTGAATGAGATAGGCTTGCCAGCAGGAGCGCTGGGTTGGCTACACCGCTTCATCCAGACAGCCCTGGTCTTACCCTGCCTCCCAGCCATGCTGCTGCCAGGAGGCTACTGTTGCAGCCCTGCCCCACTTGGCAAGCTGCTTCAGCTACCAGCAATGTGTCCTGCAATATCTATGCAGCCATTGCAAGGAATGCAGCCCCTTTTAAGACTGTCGCTTGAAGCAACAAGGAGGCATGCCTACAGGAAAGTACGTTTACTTGTGATTAGGCACCCCAGCCTGCTACCTGCTATCTTTCAAGCAGTGCAGGGGGGGGGGCAACAGCCTAAGGGCCAGATTGCCTTCTGGACAGCCTTCCAGGGGGCCAGTGGCGGGCAGGGTGATAGGCAAAAGTAGATGCATCAATAAATGCTAGTTTTACCTTTGCACCGTGGTCCTGTTTCTTGACACATATGCATCTCTATCCACCATCCGTCTAGGCAAGGAAGGTAAGAGCTCTGCCTGGCAGAAACACTCACGGAGTGTGTATGGGAGGGCTGGTAAGGGGTGTGGTTTGGGAAGAGGGCATGTGGCCTGGGAAGAACCTCAGGGGCCAGGAAGCTAAGTGTGGAGAGCTGCATGTGGGCCTGAGGTTCTTCATCCATGAAGTAATGAATTTGTCCCTGGCACGTATTATAATCAAGAAAAGGAGGGGGGAGAGGAGGAAGGAAAGAGGGACAATGAGAGAGGAGGGACAAATCAAAATGGAAATAAAATAGGGGGAAAGGCACCGCTCTGGAAAATATTGATTGGAAGGAAGAAAGAGGGGGAAACGCTTCAACTTCTTTAACTGCCTGAGCAAAGAGGTGATTAAAGCACATTAAGGGATAGCTGCCATGTTCTGTGATCTCAGAAATATGCCCTAAAGTGTAGAAAGGCAATTATCATCCATGTCAGTGATTGCAAAAGTAGAAACAGACGGTACAATTTATTCCAAGCTAATTCTTTTTGGAATAAAAATGGTTGCTTTTTAACACCCGGTTCCCTAGTTTTCTGGGTACGCTAATTGCTGAACGCTCTTTTCTCCCAATTTGCTTAATATCAATGGAATGCTTTGTCACCTCGGAGTCTCAGCAACATCGCTCTACTAATGCATTTCATTTTTACATCCTTCTTTATCTTCACATGAATTGATATGGCATTGTGGAGCTGAAAGGGATCTGAAAATGATCTATAGCAACCCTTTGTCCTAAAGGAGCCTTAATGCACCAACCCTCAGCCACATCACACATGAGACCACCAAGAGAGTAACAGATCATCTAAAGCAGCAGTGGACAACAGTAGCAACAGGTGTCACTGCTGCCTACCTGGCTGGGGTGGTGGTGAGCTTAAGGCAACAGGGTTGCATCATCAGGACTGCTGGATTGGCTCTCGTCAATGCAACCGTGCAGGCCCAACCTTACCTATGCTCCAGGAAAGTAGAAGTCAGGTTCCATCCCACCACATAGGCTTCAAGTGATGGGCTCTACTAGATTATTTGCCATTTTGAGGCACATCAAGGTTTTCTGGCTTCCAGCTGTTTAATAATAGAAGGAACAAAAAGACTCCCCACTATTAGGTTGTTAGGAGTCCCTGATCTGTAGTGTTTCAGATGCAGACTTCTACACATGGATCATCCCATTGGATGGCTCATGGGGAGGCAATAGGTCACTGGCTCCACTGCCTGAGCCACCCTTTTGTAGCTGGCTCCACCTTCCTGGTATTTTGCACCTGGCTCTGATTGGTGGACAGCTTTCGGGGTCTATTAAAAAAGAAATCAGATCCCACAAACCTAAAGTCTGCCCACCCTTTACTTAATCTATAATGAAAGTGGAGAACTGAAAGTGGAGAACTGCTCTTTTTATGGAAGATGCTTTGCTGAGTTTCAATACTAGTTTAGTACTGATTTGATAAAGAGGTTAAGAGTTTCCGAGGCCCTGGTTCAGATCTCATATTGGCCACAAAAGCAAGCCTTGATCCTTTATAGAGGTGAGGGGAATAATATCTCTTCACTTCATGGTTTTCCTATTCTGTGCTAGCTCTGGGGGAAGGGGAAGCTGCATTTCTCCATCTCTGGATATATTTTTTTCCCCTATTTGTAAGCATAATCAACAGTTAGCACTTGTGTATATCTCTCTACATCTGCAGAGTATGGCATTAAACTGGACTCACAAACCCTCATGCAACTCATCTAAAGCAAGCATGAAATATTTATTATCTCCCTTGGGTAAAATGGCAAGCCAAAAATAGCAAATTTTAGCTTTGGGTCTACACTTGACTCAGAGATTTTATTGGCATCTCTCCACCCACCACCTATTTGGCTGATCAAAGAGAAGCTCGAACAACATATGAAGTATGGTTTGCTCAAAGCAAAAAGGCATTAAGCAGGAGCTTTAATTCACACATTGCCGCACCATGCTGAAACGACATTAAATCCCTGTGTAGTTTGTCATGTACGACAATTCTACTGGAACTTTCTGCTTTTTTCTTCTTCTAAATTTCCCATCTGTGGAATTCCCTCCCATTAGAAATCAGGCAGGCACCATCCCTGCTTAAATTTCAAAAGCTGGGTTAAAATGGTTTTATTTCAGGAGACCTTTGCACTATGAATATTGTTCTGATGTTTCCATTTTCTGATGTTTCAATACACGTTTTCCATGTTACACATTGTACGTGAGTTGCTTTGAGACATCTACTGAAATGTGGGGGATAAATTCCTGAAATAAACTAACAAACTTTAGTCTCTCTCGACTGAAACTGGAGCAGAGTTAAGCATTTACACAGCATATATTTCATTTTACGAGAGCAAACCTCTTTTGCAATGGAGGCATTCCTGGTCTTGCGAACTTTCAAAAGCCCTGAAAAACACAACCATGGCACATATTGAACAAGACTGTATTAGAGGGAAATGAGCAGTCATTGTCACTCTTCCTGATTTTGTTTCCAAAGCCGTTGATTCTTTGTCACAGTATATTAAGGTTAGACTAAAACAGGAGTGGGACACTTTCTGTCCACATGCCTAATGAGGCCCAGAAAGGGTCCTAATTTGGCCCATAAAGCCATTTCCCCCAAACAGTGCCCACTTGCCTGTCATCTTACGTGACATCAGGTGTAAGGAAGGTAAATGCGTGACTGGCTGCCATTACAGTCATACCTCTGCTCCCGAATGCCTTGGGGGTCGAACATTTTGTCTCCCAAATGACCAAAAAACTAGAAGTTGTTCCGCTTTTCGAACGTTCTTTCGGAAGCCAAACATCCAACAGGGCTTCTGCAGCTTCTGCAGGAGCTTCCTGCAGCCAATCAGAAGCTGCGTTTTGGAAGTCAAACATTTTGGAAGTCGAACGGACTTCCGGAACGGATTCTGTTCGACTTCCGATGTACGACTGTACTTTGAAGCCTGTTTGCAAGAGGTTTGTATTGAAACCGCTCAAAGACTTCACAAATATATCTCTCAGCACCCGTCAGTCAAGAGGTACTGAATGACAGTGCCTCTGACGCCCATCAATGACAAGGCCCTTTCAACTTGACACCTGGCATAATAATGAGGTCGGGTGACTGACAGTTGGGTGGCCCTGCCCACCGGTCATAGAAGGGTCATGGGGTAGGGCAAGGAAGGATCTAGCCCACCCGCCAGATCCAGTTCCCCACTCATGACCTAGCAGGAAAGGCCCAATACATTTAAAGCAGTATCATTCCACTTTAAACAGCCATGGCTTCACCCAAAGCATCCTGGGAACTGCAGTTTGTTAAGGGTGCTGAGAGTTGTTAGGAGTCCCCTTGTTCTCTTCACAGACCTATAATTTCCCAGAGTTCCCTGGGGAAAGGGACTGCTGGCAAAACCACTCTGCGAATAGTAACTCTGTGAGAGGAATAGGGGTCTCTCAGCACACTTAAAAAATAATAATTCTCAGGAATTTTTGTGAGAAGCCATCCCTGTTTAAAGTGCTACGATACTGTTTTAGATGGGGTGTAATACAGTCCACAATCTTCAGCTTGCCACTGAGTCTAAATGCAGACTTTACAACTACAACATTGAGCCAGTTGAGTTCCTTAATGCTTTTACTCTTCCGCCCATTTTGCTTAACATCCAGCCAACGAAGAGTTCTGAAGAACTCAAAACAGTTGCTCTGCTTTGTGATGTTTTCCTCGGTCCGCCTAAGCTATTGCCCAACTGTGGATTTCAGAATCTTTCTTATGGATCAATGCAGCTTCCATCTGTTTTATTTATTGCTGAATTCCAGGCAAAAATCACATAGCTAGTTTTGGATTTATGAGATTCTTTTTAGAATTTTCGCTATGCAGCACATCTAAAAGCAAGTCTGTTTGGGCTGTGTGTGATATGTACACACACTCACACATCCCAGCACTCGGTTTTCCTTGCCATGGAGGCATAGCAATGAACTGCAAGCAATCTCCACCTTAGCTGCTTTACAAACTGTCCAGTGAAAGAAGCTGTGCAGCAACTGGCCTTGTGGCCTATAACACACCTAGGGTTCTGGCAAGGCAGCTGATAATTTGGCAGTGTCTTGCCTCTTGCATGCGGGTGATCAGCACTGAACTCATAGCTCCTGCTCGACTGGCTGAGACTGCATCAACTGAATTATTGCATAAATGTTTGGTTTCAGTTGCTAATTGTGACATTATTTATGGATCCACATGGATCTGCAAAGTGCCCCTCACATCCTGGTTTGCAGGAGGCCTGTCTTGGGAGCTCACGTTTACGCTGACAGTGCTCTTTATGTTTCTGGGTGAGCAAACATCAGCACAGGATTTCTTCTGCAGCTTCTGGGCTTGCAGAGCTGTTTGTTACACAGCATAAACTGGGGGAAAGGAAGTTGGGGAAAACCAAGGGCAACAAATCAGTTACTTAACAAGGCTCAGTGGATCTTGCACACACAGGAGGGGGGGACCCAGGAAACGTTGGTTATCAGCTACCCATGCAAATTGCCAACGGCTTCTAATAGTCTACTTCTTGTGTAATTCCTATTCATTACTCAGTGGTGCTTTACGTGGAGTGTTTCAGACACAAACATAGCTAGGATTTTCTGTGGTAAGTCAAAATGAAAATAGAAAATAGAAAGACATTGGGTTCCTCTTCTGGTAGATGTCTGCCAACTCGGAAAACTGAACTCCCCTTATAGCTATCATCTGAAAATGGGACCCTGAGCGAACCAAAACTGAACCACAGAGTTATTAATGGTGGACATGGGTGGGTCTTTTCCCCATGGGGGGGGGGAGGACAGCCAAATGAACAAAGCATTTGTCTTCCTCTCCCAAAGTTGTGGGCTTGCGCCTTGTAAAGAGTTTTAGAAACCAGCTGTCTCCAGGGCACTCTTCTGCAAACAAATACCAAATCAAGTGGGCTGGGAAGTCAAAGAGGTGATATATCATTCTCTTGAGTGCAGAAAATCATAGCAACTAGTTTCTCATTAACAACCCAACCACACACAGGCCTAGGTGGCTCTTGCCTTTGGAAAATGATCTCTTTCAGGACCAAAATTGCAAATTTAATGGACTATGGGACTTTCAAGGAGACCTCACTCATTGCAGACCTCCTTCCTTTCCCCACTGGTAGCTTTTGCTTAAAGTAAGGGGTAGTACCACATTAGCTACCTGTGACTGAAGAGTTTTAGGACCAGAAAAAATAAGCTCTGCTGAAAGATAAGAATGACAAGTTTGAGGGTCACTGTGTTTAGGCTGCAGAAAGAGACCCAGTTGTGGCAAAGTGATGTGTTCAGCATCACAAGTGAAAGCTAGTGACAGGATTGGAACCTGATCTTAAAGGAGACCAGACTATTTGCCAGTCTAGTATTATCTACTGCAATTGGCACTGGCTCCCTATGGGCTCAAGCAGAAGCTTTTCCCATCACCTGATCAAGCTCCATGATGCATCTCAGCAGCCAAATATAAATGAAACTGGGTTGATATATTAAGATAGCATGTCCTGAAGGTCACATATCCCTATACCTTAGTGTTTACTCCAAAAACAAGCTCCTTTCTCTGTTCATCTTCTCTCTCCAAAAGCATCACAATTAAGTGCATGTTGGGCATGTTGAAGTACTTAATCGTGAAAGTGAAATGGAATCCTAGAAATAAGCCAATGTCTAAATCAAATGTCTAAATCAAAACCAACAATGCAAAAAAACCCTCTTCCTTAGACTGAGGTGCTTTCTCTCCCCTGCATGGCTTGCTACTTGGGCTACTCGGCCTAAATTTTAAAACTTTCTCCAACTGGACTGCAAGTATCAGATTAAATCAATCTTCAAACTCCATGCAATAAACGTGGTCATGTCACTTCTCACCCACAGCAGTACTGCTCAAAGTAGCTAGCAGCCAACAGACCTGAGCCCTTCCAGTAAAGGTTTGCTAGGCAAAATTGTTCAGCCCACTAGAAAGGGTCAGTGGGAGATTACCCAGTGTGCTAAGAGCAACACAGCAGCCATGAACTGCCCCTATTAAACAAGGTGGGCACAGAAAATGAGTTTGATGCAGAGAGAATGTGAAGTCACAAGGAGGAATTCAGTGTAGCCCTAGGCAGATGGCTCCATTAGTGAAAACATTTCTGCTTGCTTCGTGGAATGATCTACCTTCTCCTTTCCCTGTTCTGGGGGTTCTCCTGCCTCAAACCATTTGGGGAGGGTCACAGGAGGCATCCACAAGGAGGAGTGGAAAGTCACATTGTGCTAGAGGAAGCTTCTGCTTGGGAGGGCTACTGAGTAGAATGAATCCAGCCCATTGTGCATGCCCATGCGCAGCTCTTCAGAAATAAGTCTACTGACCCAAGTGGGACTTACTCCCAGATTTGTGCATCTAGAGCTGCGATGGGAAACACAGGGCCTTCCAAAAGTTGTTGCATGGCCAAATATCAGAGATAATGAGAGTTGGTATTCCAACAACTAGAGGGCCACAGGTTCCCCATCCCTGATATAAAAGGTTGCAGCCTCAGATAATGATTTAAACAGCCTTCCTGAAGTCCTCCAGATCTCTATTTTCATGAAGGTTTCCCTTTTGTGTGTGTTTGTCAAGTCCAAATGTTTCTTTCCTGGCTAGAACCACCATTCTTCTGCCCTGGTCTTTGGCTCTTCAGGTTCTGAATCCTTCTTATATATTTATTTTATTATTTCATAAAATTTATAAACTGCTCAATTGTAAAAACAAAAACAAAAAAGACCTCAAAGCAGTTTACAGATATGAGAAACTTGCTGCTTAAATCTCCTTCCAGGAGGATTGTTATTGCACATGTAGCTTGACTGAGCTTACAAATTTCGGGTTGAAGGCCCTCATTTTTCAATGGGCCTTCTTCCCACACAACATTGAACAGAAGTAAAGCCTTAAAATTTGCTGTTTACTCTTTTATTCAACCCTGCTGCCTCCTGTATGGAAAAACCATAGGAAATGTGTAGGTTGTGTCTTATGCCTTTGAAATTTAAATTCTTCAGATGACCACAGAGACCAGGAAAGGAAGACCTGGGATGGGTTGGAAGTGAGGTCAATAGTTCCTCATTCTTGCCTTTGTAGCCTTTTATAAAAGGAGAGGTTAGCAGAATGACCAAATGTGTTCTTGGAGTCTAGATCCCTGATTTTAATTTGAAAGGACTCTCTAACTCATCTGTGAAAAGGTAACCCAGGCCGTGTCCCTTGGATAACCTGGGTGCCACTATGGCACAGCATTTCAGCTAGCTTCCAATTGCTTGCTTTGTTTTCTATGCCCATACTTGGGCTGGTTTGTTTGGGGGGGGGAGCGGAATGGTGGGGTGGCCTAATCTTCCCTGCTTCAACATACCAACCGGCCTGAAGCTTACCAGGTGCTTTTATAAAATCCGAGGAGTCTTGGGTGCCTTAAAGGCCTTTCTGTCCAAATCCCTATGTGCCTTTCTGGTTCTGCTTGCTCTTTCCAACCTAAATAAACGAGGGATGATCATGGCCAAATGGGCAGGCATTTAGATTTGTTTTAAAATGTTCTCCTCGCCAGCAACCCCAGGATAACCCTCAGGACCTTAGACAGCGGCAATGATCCCAATTTAGATTAGCCCAGCCTCATCGCAGGGTTCCCATTTGTGCATAGCCTTGAAGGCGGAATAAGGGAAGCTCCTTCCCTGCACTCTCTGCAAAGGCCATAAGGTGAAGTGGCGAAGTGGTGTATGAAACGGGCACGGACGTACCTTCCTTGGGTGGATGAGAATACAGGAGCCAGAAGAAGAGGAGGCAACAAAGTGTAGCACTTATCCCTGTAGACAGCTCTCTCCATCCGGCCAGCATCCTTATAGAGGTTTCCCCAGATGGGCCAGCAGATGGGCCAAAGAGGGTGGTGCCCCCTCTCCGCCCCCTAAATCCAGACTTTCACACAATCCAACTACCAGGGGGGTGTTTTCCTGGCACAGAGGGGCTCCAGCTGTGCCTGGAGCACAGCTGCATTCCCTTCACAGCAGAGCCAAGCGACAGGCAGTAGCAGCATCAGGCTTCTGAAGGGGGGGGTGCAGCTTCAAACTGCTACTTTACAGAGGCCCCGACAGCTCCTTTTAGGATCCGGCGCTTCTCATCCCGAAGTCCAGAAGCGCCATAAGTCTTATTTCTCACAGGATCCCGAGGTGGGGGGGGGGGTGGCGATGGAGAGAAATGTCTTCTTTTTCACGTGCTATCTCCCAAACTCCAGCCTCCCCGCTTGTCCTGGGAAAGAGGGCGCTCCAAAACCCGACGGGCACCCAATGAGTCGCTTGAAAAGTATCCCCGGGGTCGTAGCCGGAGGGAGCCGCCCCTTTCCCGGGTGCCGGTGCAAGTCCCGACCGCCCTGCAGTTCGGTTCCCCGGACTTCCTCCGGGCCTTTCAGCTCCTCGGCGATTCAGCAGGCGCTGCGCCCGTTCCTGCGAGCACTTGGGCGCCGTTGGTCAGGCGAAACCCTCGCGGCGGCGCGCTCTCCTCCTTGCGGAAGAGCCCACCCGGGAGCAGATCGGCTCCTCGCCTGCGCCGCCGCCTGCTCCGCAGGCTTCCCCAGCGCGCGAGGAGGACGATTCATCCTGGGATGCGAGGAAGAGGACGGGGGGTGGGCACGATGCGGCGGGAGTGGGCGCGCGGGGCGGGGGTCCTCAGCCAGAAGCTTCCGCACCCTTTGGGGGGGAAACGCGGGATTCCGGGTGTGGACGCGCGTCGCGGCTCTCCCTCCAAGCGTGCCGGCGAAGGCGCGGGGCCGCCGCGGCTACCTGTGGCAGGGCGCCTTCCCAGGACCCGGCCGTCGGCTCGCGGCGTGATCTGTCGGGGTGTTTTTGCGCGCGCGCGCGCGGCGGAGGAGGGGTGATGAGTCGATCCGAGGGATCCGATGTGTGTGTTCCAAATGTGCATACACAGAAAGATACCCGGGCAAGATCCGGAGCTGGGGCTCGCAATAACCGCCCGCCTTCTCTTTTTCCACGACGCAGCACGGCCTCGCCACACACACGCGCGCACGGGGAGAGAGAGAGAGACTTCCCGGCTCTCCACAGCAGGAGCGGGCGGCACGTTCCCTGTGGCGGAGGAGCCCCGGCGCCAAGCCGAGTCCGACCGAGGGCTGCGGCAGGAGCCTCGCCTCCTTCACTTTTGCTCAGGCCGGAGGGGCGGCGCGGGAAGAAGCGCCTCCGGACTCCCCCGCGGAGACACCCCGAGGGGCATCTCTCCGCTCCCGCGCCGCGCTGCCGCCTCCTCCGCCTCCTGCTCCTGCAGGGTGCCGGCGATCCCCGCGAGAATCAGCCCCCCCCCTCCACTGCTGCTGCTGCAGCGGCAGCTTCTCGCCAGCCGGGGGTGGGCAGTGCCTGCGTCTTCCTCCTCCTCGCGCGGAGAAAAAGATCCGGGGAAAGTTTTTCTCTCGGCGATGAGCTCTCCTGTACTGCCTGGCGCCCCGAAACGGCGGCACCGGCGGCAGCGCCTGCCTATCCCTTTGGCCGCGGGCCGCCCTCCCAGACGGAGACCACCTGCTCTGAATTCTCCTTGGCGGAGTGTCTCCCTCCGCTTAACCCCTTCCTCGCCGCGCGCCCGGGAGCCGCTGCCTGCCCACCTGATCAGCTCGCCGCCGCCGCCGGGCTGCCGCATTCCCTCGCTCGCGCGGCGCCTTTTCTCGCTCGCTGCTCCGCTCAGGCCGGATGAGAGTCCGGCTTAGAAGCGGGGAGCGCGCCCCTCTCCTCCTCCCCTTAGAGAAAGGTGGAAACCGCAGGGCACGAGCGGGGGGGGGGCGATCAGGCAATGCCGCAGTTCTGCGCTTCCTTGTCCATCCCGGGCAAGTATGGAGGGACTGGAAAGGGCGGCTGGCCGTGCGCTCACCGAGAGCGGTTCGGCTTCTCGCGCCGGGCTCCCTCGCTCGTGGGATCGGCGCCGGATTGCCGCGACCCCGCTCCCCGCGAGGCCGGGGTGGCCTCCGGGTACTGCCCCCGAAGGGACAGCTGCGGAAACCGACGCCTCCGCGCACAATGCGCAGAAGCCGCGGGACAGGATGCCGGACGGGCTGCTTCCAGAGCTGGGCGGCTTGCCTGCTCCGCTGTGCTCGGCGGAGCTCGGGGCTGGATCCGAGCGCCAGGGGCGGTGAGCGAGCGAGGAGATCTAGCTAGAGATTTTTTTTTTTGGGGGGGGGAAATCGGCCGACTTGCCTTTGGGCTCCAAGCGACCTCCCCAAAAGGAGGGTGTTTGGCAGCCATGGAGGCCTCTCCAGTTCTCTGGGGGCTGCTGGCATGCCCTAGCCTAAGGCGTCCATGGGGGCATTCGCTGCCCTAGGCAGGCACGCAGGCAGATTCTGCAGGAATCGGCCACCGCACTCACGGCTGTGGCTGCCTCTGGCAAAAGTAGTACTTGTGTTTTCGCTCTCATCTGGGTTGCTTCCATAGGCTGGGCAAGAAGTGTGCGCGGGGGGGGGGGGTATTTCCGGGAAAACCCCCTGCATGGAACCCTGAAGAGTGGCTGCCAGCCAGTCAGAAAGCAACCTTCCCCAATCTGATACTCTGGACCGCAACTAGGACAATTTGCCATACTGGCTGGGTTTGATAGAAGCTGCACTCCAGGCTTGGGTAAAGACTGGTTGGCAGCTTTATTTTCTTCCTATATTGCCAGCTTGCTGCAGAGGGGGAAAGGGGTGTGGGTTACCTAGAGTGCCAGGAGGGCAGATTAAGAAGTCTGGTGGACCACCAGTAAAAGTCTGCAGGCCAGAGGTTTCATGTATTAGTGTAAACAGTTCTAACCAGATGGACCAGTAGTCTGACATAATATAGGATGAACCCCCTTGTTCCAATGTATTCCCCCATCCCCTGAAATCCTGATCAGATCCTGGTTTCTTCTGGAAATCCTGCACAACCTTCTGACATGTCACCACATGTAGATTAAAACATTTTCAGACCTGTGTTCACATTCTGATTCATTATGTTTATATCCTCTCTCAGGGCAGTGCATGTGTTTTTCTTTCTTCCTTTAATCCTCTCAACAACCCTGCAAGGTAGGTTGAGCTGAGAGATGGTGACTAGCTCAAGGTCACAGAGGGTGCTTTCACAGACTCTCACCATTTTCAGTCACATAGTGGCAACTTCAGGTTGCACAATTAAAGTTGATTATGAGGTCTTGCACAGCAAATCTTGAGTCTCCCCCAAATCAGACATTTTGCAATAAGGAAAGTGATGAGAAAATGCACTTGGAAGTGTGGGACAACACTTGCTTTGATGTACGTCATCTAGCCTCCCTACAAATAAGACTGAATGTTCACTAAATAGCCAATGTCACCTAATCTCTTTGCAAACAATCAGGATGAATGTACAATAATCAAGTCTGAAAGCACCCCTAGTTATCTTGGGTGAGTGAGCGGGATCCTGGCTCCATCAACATTAACCACTACACCACATTGGCTCTTAAAGACTGGTCCTTTCTCCCCTTTTTAAAATAATATACTTAGGATGCTGAATTCTCTTGGAAGGATTCCTTTTTGTTTTGTTTTTTGGTCAGAATCATGGAAGATGTGCAGCACAGGTTTTTATTTTTTAGTTGTTGTTTTTTTACTTTCCATCCCTGCTGTTAAACAACAGTATCTGTTTGGGTCCCATCATTCCCCTTCCTAGACACACCGCCTTGCCTCCAGCGCTCAACTGTCAGAACTGCTTCTCGTTGCTCTTTCCAATTTTGGGTCCTTCCTGGGTTGAAAGGCTCTCTTCTAAAGACTTGTGCAACAATTTAGTTCCCTTCATTCAAATGCAGCAAAAGGAGCCTCTCCCTCGCCATTGGAGGCTTCTACTGTAATGAAAAGCCCCTGCGTTCTCTCTTGGCCCTCTCCTTTGATTTGGGGGAAATCAATACATGTGTTCCACCACAGCAGTGCCTGTGACTGGTTTGTTAACTATGAGGGGCCCTGAATGAATAGCACTCGGGCGGGTAATTTACCATCAGATCTGTGGGGATAAAGGGAAACCAATATAAATAGTCAGTAATAAAACTGTTTACTGACACTGGGCGTTCTTTAAATGAGATTTGTATGCAGGAGAGTACACCTCAGATAAGCTCTCCAGCTTACAGTTATTGACTCCCTTGTCCAGTGAAGCCGGGGCTATTATTAGCACCAGAAAGCTGGGAGACTCTGTCTTCATAATGCACCTGATAATATTAATAAGGAAGGCAACCATATCAGAGTTGAAAAGGAGCCGGCGCACAAGTCAGCATTATTAGTCCTGCTTAAAGAGTAATTGTTGGATGCTGTCAGGGCAGGTATTCTTTGCAAGGGGCAATGCACCAAGATCCATTAGGCTCCCATCGATTTTTCATCAGGAGCTAAGAATGGCCAGAGCTTCATGGGACTGGGACCAAAATGCAGACAGTGTGTGTGTGTGTGTGTGTGTGTTGATGCTCCCGTTTACTGTGCCCTGCACTCACTGCATCTCCATTGCTGGGTTTTTAATCCATGCTCCCATGATGGTATCCACAATGCACATGTATCCTTTACTTTGTTATAAAAATTGGCTGTTTCTGACGCACACGGTTCTCAGACCAGCTTCACACAGATTGCAAGTCCTTAAGGCATTCCTAATTCCTCTCTAGCCAAGGTGTGGGCACCTTTGCATCGGGGTAAAGACATCCCCACCCATCAGTGCCCCCCCAACAAATATGACACTAACAAAGACATGCTGATGTGAGATGCTGGGGGGGGGGGAGAGTTATGAAATGTGCTATGGGGCGGGGGGGCAAAGAGCAACTTCACTGTGGTAATGTGAACACTGTGTGTGTGTGTGTGTGTTGCGGCCTTATTGCCTGCTTTGTCAGATTAATATTTCCAACCAAGTATTAGGTGCAGCTGCCGCCATCCCCATCATTATCTCTGTTTTATGATGGGTGGGGTTAGTTATGCAGGCAGGGAAGGTTTTCATTGATTTCCATTGTCTAGTATATTTCCCATGCTTCTGTAAACTAATGGTGATGAAGATGAAGTTCTAGGAGCCCCACTGATCAGGGATGGAGAAACTTGTTCATCCTGAGGCCCCACATTCCTTTCTGAGAAACCTTCTCGGGAACCACATGAGAGTGGCAGGTGGGGCCAGAGGTTAAGGTGGATGGAAGAACAAATGGAGCAATCATATTACGTTTCTACATAAGGCTGATTTTTGAATGCACACCACTCACATGCCTCTCACTATCCTCCATCCAGAATTTAAGGACCATTCCAGCCCGGCAAACACACTCAATGAGAAAGCAAAGGAGAGCCAGTAAAAGGCTGTCAAGTTTTGACCCTGCGCTACAGAAATAATATCAGAATCTCCTTATCTCCAGCAGTACTTGCTGTGGCCTCTTGGATTTGTGCAAACTCTTGTTTCCCAGCCAGATGCCTTTAAGTGAAAGCAATATTTTCCCCCAGAAGCTTTTCCTTTCAAAGGCTGCTGATGCTCCCTGTCCCTTGGTGAGAAGTTACTGCCCCCCCCCCCGCCTTGCTTCCGAAGGAATCTTGTCCCATCCAGCCTGAGGGAGGGAGCAGGAACATTCTGGGCACCAACCCAGCAGTGGGGATTGGCGGGGGAAGAGAGGTGTCGGTATAAAGTGCTTACCAGACTAGTGAAAGTTACTAATGAGATCTCAATTAAAGTCAATTGGGAGAAATTAAACAGGGGAGAAAATAGGGCAGCAGAGGCACAAAGGGAAATAAACCCTTTTCAAGGAGCTGGTGGAGAAGAGATCAAAGGCAGGGAAAGGAACCACAGAGAGGCTTCAGTGTGTTTTTGACCTGATTTTCTCAAAGGGGTCTTTTCCCCCAAGCACTCCTCCCTTCACAACTTTGAGGTAGTCTAAAGCTGGGTTGCTGTGATACGGAAAGGTTTGACTTCACAGGCAACAGGTCTCGGAGGCATCTCCCAGCTGCATCTTCTTCCCAGACAAAACTTGACACCTGAACTCGGTCCTTTGTGCTGACCTTAAGGCAGAGAAGCCTTTCTGTTTCGCAGTTAAGGAAGAAAGCACAAAGAGCACCGCTAATGAGGCGCTTGCTTTCCAGCCACTGCTTTGGGATGAAATGGAAAGGTGTTTGAACTTTATAGAACTCCTTCATGTAAGGGATGAAGATCAAAATCCCTCATATTTATGAAGCAGCAACAACAACAAAAGATTTGCCAGAAAATGAGTATAAAGGTACACTAGTGATGGTGGTGACTGAAGAACTACCAGAACATTGAGACAGGCAATCTAATGTGTTTAAAGTCTGTGAACTGTATTAAAAATGCAAACAATGAAATACCGTATTTTCATTTTTATTTTTAAATCTTTGCCTCATATCTGATTGTTCACTTCTGCAGGTACACCATACGTTCAAAGCAAGCTTAAATCACAAAACACCCAGATAATACGGGGAACTGTAATTAAGAGTGCTCGGAATTATAGCTCTGTGAGGGTTGAACTACAGTTCCCAGAATTTTTGGGAGGTGGGCGCTTTAAATTTATGTTGTGTATACTGCCTTCCTCCAGGGCCTGTTGGAAGATTTAGGACAGGTAAAGTACTTTTTTATTCTATGTAACATAGAATTTTAGTAGATTTGGCTGTGGTTTTCCTGTATATTTAGTGACGGTTGATGTTTCTGGATAATGTCATGGCCATTGGCTAGTGCAATAAAAGTTTGTAAACATGAACAAGTACTTCTTCAAAGAGAACAGTTAAACTATGGGACTTGCTCCCACAGCAGAAGGCAGTGATGGGCACCAATCACCACCCAAAGGGATTAGACAAATCGATGGCAAGAGCTACAGAAGGCTGCTGGCCATGAATCCTGTGCTCTGCCTTCACAAATGGAGGCTGTGTGGCTTCTGAATACCACAGTTGCTGGAAACCACAGGAGGGGACAGTGTTCTTGTGCTTGAATCCTGCTTTCAGGTTTCCAACAGGCCTCAGGTTGCCCACTGTGAGAACTTCATTTGTTGCAAATACAGTGCCAATTTGAGCTGCGGTACACTGTTACCAGGGATGTGGGTGACACTGTGGGTTAAACCACAGAGCCTAGGGCTTGCCGATCAGAAGGTTGGCGGTTCGAATCCCTGCAATGGAGTGAGCTCCCGTTGTTCGGTCCCTGCTCCTGCCAACCTAGCAGTTCAAAAGCATGTCAAAGTGCAAGTAGATAAATAGGTACCACTCCGGTGGGAAGGTAAACGGCGTTTCTGTGCACTGCTCTTGTTCACCAGAAGCAGCCTAGTCATGCTGGACACATGACCTGGAAGCTGTACGCCGGCTCCCTTGGCTAGTAAAGCAAGATGAGTACCACAACCCCATAGTTGTCTGCGCCTGGACCTAATGGTCAGGGGTCCCTTTACCTTTACCTTTACCCTGTTACCAAGACAAGTCCAGAGTAGCCACAAAGTAATAGCATCAATGGAACAAGCGAACAGAATTTCATGGGCTATTTTCAGATGTTTAACATTATTTTAATGTGTTTTTAGTCTTTATTACCTTACTGTGGCGCATGTGCTTGTGTGTGTGTGTGAATTGGTGACCTTTATAATAAATTGCAGGTCTCCAAACCCTCTTAAAAGAAAAAACTCCACTCCACTGGGATGTTAAGTAACTCTGTGTTGCCATCTAAGGAAGTAAAAATGTTGAAAAGAGATAAATTAAACAAAGTACCTGGATCCATCTGGGGGATGGTTTTATGTTACATTCTCTGCTAATGAGTGTTTTAACGCAGCAGCTCCTAACCTTCTCATAAAGAGCACCTCTCATACAGTGAAGTGTACTCACTTGAAGTAGATGCAAACATCAGACGCAAGAGAGAGACACATCTAGCCTGGATGCCAAGTTGGACAGAGGAGATCCACTTCCCAGGAGCTTTGGAGAGGCTCAGTCTGTACACGGCCAGATACTCAGGCCACATCCACAGCATACATTTAAAGCACCCGGCTTCCCCTTCCCAAAGAATTCTAGAAACTGTAGTTCACCCATCTTAGAGCTACAATTCCCAGCAGTCCTAACAAATAGCTTCCCCCAAAGAAATCTGGGTATTGCAATGTGCTTTAAGTGTACACTGAGGATTTAGCTTCAGTGCCATTTCATTAGCTGCAGGGTGACGGCCCCATGAGGGCAATCAAAACGCTTATTCACACAACCCTGCAGCTGCCAGATTCAACGCCTTGTTGTCCTCACAGGGGGTGGGAAGCCTTTTTCATTCTGAGGGCCATACTCCTTCATGTGGCACCACCTGGGTGGACAGGACCACAGGCAAAAGTGAATGGAGCAGCTCTTTATATAGTCAGCTGCATTCCAGCCACCAAAAAGTCAAAGGTTTCTCTCTTCTTCCTTCATCTAGACAAGCCAGGGACATTAAACTGGTTCAAGGACACATTACAGACCACTGCCTTAATTAAGCAGCAATAACTCGTAGTGAAATTGGCTTGGGTTTTAAACCCCTTTCCTGATCTCCTAAATATTTCTGTAAGACTTGCTGGAGAAAGGTAATGGGGTCTGTGACTCCATCATAGCCATACAGCTGGATTCTTGCACAAAGCATGTACCTATTTCTGCTCAGCAAAAATTGCTCTTAAATAGGTTCAAAACACACACATCCATGAGGCAACCTGTCTGCTTCCCAGTAGAGCTTGTCCACCAGAGCAGCCAAGACCATGTCAAACCACCAAGTAAATGGATCCATATAATCAATATCGTCCAGAAAGTCCTGAAGCTGAGTCACTATGTTACAAGGCTTGGGCAGTGAGTGTCCGTTTTGTCTTCCGGAGTGGACCAAAGATGGGTTTCGCTAAAGCCAAGGACCATGGGAAATGATTCTCCTATCTTGACCTTAGTTGATTTCTCCATGCTGGACCTTCTCGCTAGCACAGTCATGAGGATCCAGGAAGGTCATTGGTCAACTTGGTTGCAAGATCGGAAAACAAAAGCTCACCACATTTCTGTATCTAAAAGCTCCTTCATGGAGCTCCAAAGGCAAGCTTCCTGCATCAGCCAGAAGTTCTATAGAAATGTAGATGCAGGCTGATTGGAACAATAGCATCTGCAAGGAAGACAGCATGACTCACCAGGAAGCCACCTGCCATAGTCATTGTTCTTGATGGGGAAATTGATCCAGCAGGACTATCCACAAGGTAACCCTCCAGATGAGTCATACTTGTTTGTTTGCCTGCGCCATCCTACCTCTTATCAAAACCCTCCCTATTACATCTCCCAAATCCCCTCCCATATGCCCAATCACGCCTGCCTGGATTTTGCCCACTCCCTGGTCATTCCCCCACTTTAACCTCCTCTCATTGGTCATCATGACCAACTCACTTCGACACACTTTCAGATCTCCTACAAGACTATGTATGGGTTGCCACCATGTCTATTCTAGGCTGTCTCTCTGAGCAACCTCACTACACACCCCAGGAACATCTTTAACTCACCACTGGCCTTCACATCTAAGGCTTGGTGAAGGATCTGTGCCACGAATCCTGCTTTCTGATAAAGATCTGAAATCTCCTGACACCAGCACCTGAGTCCCAGCGCTTGCACCAAACACACTGTCTCAGTTTGCTATTAGTATATATGATCATCCAGGAGGTGTGCAGGTGATGGACCTCACTCCACCAAGGAATCTGTCCATAGCCTCAAACTGTACAAATTGAAAGGTAGCCATAACAACATGATAAACAGTGACCAGAGGTACATCAATGGCTCTGCAATCAATGTGTGGCCAATGTCAGAAAAGAGGCAGGCAACTTTACCAACAAGGTGTTTTGCAAATTGCTCACAGCAGGAAGGCCTCTAGGGGATTCCTCCTGCTCCTCCCTGAGGGCTGAGAGTTAAAATGCCCTTTGCCATCCTGAGCAGATCTGCTGGACAACAATGTGCAGATCCAAAGTTTTCTGATTTGCCCTTAAGCCTAAAATGGTACCTGTAAGGACATTCCATGTCAGAAGTAAGTCAGCCTTGCTCTAATTGTGATGTAATAACTTCACCCAACCACCCCCCCTATTTTGCTCATGCCATCTGGCTCCCTAATTCTTTCATCCCAACTACTTAAAGGGGGGCGGGGCCTGCCATGCTAAAAAATCTAAGTTACATGCACAAGATCACAGTTTTTAGTAACAGTGAAAAAGGACTTGACGTGCATAAAGGAGCCTCTGAACCCTATAAACTTTAATGTTGCTATGGCTACTCATTCTTCTCTGAATTCCTCTCTTTCTTCTTCTTCTTTCCCCCCTTCATAACATATATAGTAAGCTTAAATGTCATTTACTGATTTGCAGTTATAGTTGTTTGTACTTGTGCTGCTGAAATGCACTTGGAATCCACATGACTGATGAAATTAAGGGAACGTGCAGTTTCGTTTCCTTTGCATGTGGTCTGAAAAATTAATTTTCTGGCAGAGGCTAGTGTGGAGGGCTTTAAGCAAGGGCCCAGAAGTTGGCTATTACTCTGCTGTGACCTCTCTGCTCTCACAGCATCCTTGGGGAAATTGTCATTTTCTCTCTCTCTGCCCCATCTTCTCCTTTCCTCCCCCTGCTCTCCTACAGAATGAGCTCAGCTTTAGTTTACACAAAACAATGAGGGATGCGTTTGTCATCCGTATGAGTTGTCCTGCTCAGCCCACACAACATAAAGCAAAGGTTTCTTCTTTTATCCTGGAATAGGAACCTTAGTGATGTAAAGAGTGGCCTGCTTTTGTTGGTAGAGCCATTATACTATGCTAGCATCCTGCTGGCTGACATGATCAGCAGATGTGTATTCTCCAGTTCGCTGAGTCTACTTGGCCACTCTGTGATGTAGGGATATGGGACGAAGGATTTTGCACCAGAATGCCATTGTTTTCTGGCGGGATTCATTCACATACCCCAAGGTTGTGCAATTAAAGTTCATTTGGAGCTCTTGCCCCCAACAAACCAGCTTCCTCCAAAAATTGGGCTTTTTGCAGTAAGGGAGGTGATGGGGAAATGTATGGGAAAGTGAGGGATAACATTTTATTGATGCAATGTCAATCTACCTTCCCTGCAAACAGAGCAGAATGAATACTCAATAGATAGCCAATGTGGCCTCGTCTCCCTACAAGCAAATCAATATGAATGCTAGATAAACAGGTCAACAGGAACCATCCTCAGTTGGGAGAGCTGGCTGGCCCCTTGCAGAAATGGTGGCTTTCCATAGGATGTAGGAAGCATGGCTGGGAACATTATGCTGTACTCGGTGCTATTTTTTCCAGGGGGTACTCAAGGGTACACAGTACGGACAGCTCTTTGTTGTTGTTAAAAAGTGTGGCACTTAATGTAACAACTTCATGGTAAGTACCGGCACCTATTTTTCTATTTTTAAAAAAGCACTGGCTGTACCCTTCAGAGATTCCCATTAGCAAGCACTGGCCATAATTCTGTAGGATGTAGCATAAACAGTCAAGTACAACACTTCCTGTTTGCCCAGAGTGGATACACAGGGGGATGCTATTCCAGCCAGGAGGAGACTTCCTGTCACACCTGGTCTGGAGCATCCTCTGCCTATGTGTGACCAGGTAGGTGGGCGTGACCCTGGGAGACCCTGTAAAAGGGTCAGTCACACAGCCATCTTCCCTTACTCTTTTTGCTGCTTTCTTCTGATACTGATGTATTTTGCTGTCTGCTGGCTCTCAGCCAGCAGGACACAGGCTCAAATCCCTACATGGGATGAACCCACTCTCTTTTCTCTAACTACAAGCTAAAGCCTGCCTTCAGGGAACCAGCTGTGAAGTGAATGTAAGTAAACTTCTTGTTATACTTTTAAAAGAAGACTGCTGTGTCTTTATTCTTGTTAAGAGGGATAAAAGGGGAATTTACCAGGATCAATCCCAATCTGGACAAGCCAGATTGGATTGCTTAAGTAAAGAGATTCAAACGAATCTACCAACTAGCTTCCTGCTATATACTGGGGAATATACTCTGCAACTAACTCACTAGCGTGAGTGAAGAAGGATAATATTTAATTAATATATCCTTTCTAATATCCACAACATTCCCAAAATTCTAGTTCTCTCTGAAGTTTTGTGTCTGTTGCCTTTTGACCCGTAATCATTTTTAGCAAATGGCGCAGACATACAGATCTGGGTCTCCTAGCACTTGGTACTGAGCCAGGCACAACTAGGGTCAAACTTCATCTCATGATTGGTCACAAAGTACACCTGAGAGAAGGTATTACAATTCAATAGCAATGAAGGGGCATATATCCACACACACTTTGGGTGGCTCACTGAATGAATGGAGAAGAGGCAATAGGAGGTTAAACCCTCATGAGCTTCAGCAGTTATCAATAGGGGTGTGCGGCGAATTCAAGCCAGTCTCAAATTCTGGGATGAAGCAGGGTAGTTGAGATGGTTTATCGTCTTGTCAGAGGTAAACAAGGATCTGCACAGTGTCCAAACTGAAGTGGTTACCACATGAAGCACTTTGTGGTACCTCAACAATTATGGGGTTTTTTTAAAAAGAAAAAAACCTGCAGCAAATGTCTGCTAAAAGTGAAATGAATGTACCTAAGCTTACCACATAAGGAAAATTCCAGGGTGAGGTCAAAGTGAGGGAAAAGGCACTGTGGAGAGGGGAAGAGAGCTCTGTTATAACTGACATATCAAACTTGCAATCAGAGGGAATGATTTTACCCAAACTGTCCAATCCGAGTGGTTTGGAGAAAGATATTGCCCTTTGTAAAATACCTTTAGCCTCACATGCTTTTTGCTCTTTTGCAAGTTCGGTCTCAGAGGAGCAGGAACATTCTTAAAAGAGTTTTGCTGGAACCGGAAAGGTAGCCTCCCTTTCGAAAGTGCTGCTGCCAGTGGCCAAGATGCTGTCTGAAAAAGCTCAGCTGTGAGGGAAGTGAATGGTCTTGCTGCTGAACCACAAAAAAATGGCTGCATTGATGCACCAGGTGTGTGTACTGGGGGTGGGAGGGTGGGGGAGCAGCATGATGAGGGCACCCCTAAAGTCTGGTGTCAGTCCTGGGTATTGTGTCTCTTTTGTAGAGGTGGGGGGCAACCTAAGCACTTCATTTGTGAAATGGTACTACTGTATTAGTGATGGTCCTGTATTAGAAAGATCAGCAAGAAATACTGGTAAGGTTATGTGCACTACTGCCCTCTGCTGCAGAGAACTAGAACTGCTGGTAGTCATAGGAGAGGCTCCTTTTGCCCCAATCAAACGACGAGTCTCACCTCTTATTTCTAGTCCTGGAGGGCACCAGGTTTGTGAAGGCTGGTATAGGAGACGTCAAATTATATTCCTCAAACTTTGAAGGAAACACACAACTGGCAAACATAAGGGGCAGTATTATCGTGGCTAGAGTACAAGAACAGCATTCCCCTCCCCTTCAAGCCTCCCACCAGCCTCTTCGCTTCACAGCCGCATTCTTTGGGCTCTGTCTTCTTCAGCTGGAGCTCAGGGAATGCAGTGTCAGACTGGAAGCGGAGAAGCAACAGTGCTAGTCTGCTTCAGCAAAGCCAAAAAGGAATATTGTGAGACCTTAGACTAGCCTTTCTCAACTTTGGGTTCCCAGATGTTGTAGGACTACAACTCCCATCTTCCATAGCTAGCAAGACCAGTGGTCAGGGATGATGGGAGTTGTAGTCCAACAACATCTGGGAACTTAAGGTCAAGAAAGCCTGCCTTAGACTAACACATTTACTGTAGTGTAAACCCTTGTGGAGTAGGGGACCCTCCAGATGGTGCTTTTTAAATGGGAACATTCTGCAGCATTTCATTGACACAATAATGATGGATTAAAAGTAAAGGTTAAGGGACCCCAGACCATTAGGTCCAGTCGTGACCGACTCTGGGGTTGCAGCGCTCAGGGAGCCGGTGTACAGCTTCCAGGTCATGTGGCCAGCATGACTAAGCCGCTTCTGGCGAACCAGAGCAGCGCACAGAAACGCCGTTTACCTTCCCGCCGGAGCGGTACCTATTTATCTACTTGCACTTTGACGTGCTTTCGAACTGCTAGGTTGGCAGGAGCAGGGACCAACCAATGGGAGCTCACCCTGTCATGGGGATTCGAACCACCGACATTCTGACTGGCAAGCCCTAGGCTCCATGGTTTAACCCACAGTGCCACCCGCGTCCCCTAATGGTGGATCACTTGTTCTGTGATGCTCCTTCAATGCTACCGCATTATTGCCACGTTGAGGGACATTCTTGTGCTATAGTGTAACAAATGCGGGGCTAGACAAGCAAGCAAACCCTGGAACATTTGGTGGTAGGAAAAGTTATAGGATTTCAGCAGGGAAACTGTGGGACATGCATCAACTGCAAACAAACTCGTATGTCCACCTCAAGCTCATTGCAGGTGCAAGCAATGTTGAAGCAGGGTTGCATATACCAATAGCATCATGAGCACAAATCACCAGAAATACACAAGAGAAATAACAACTAAAGGGCCCCCAGATTAGATGTGTGAAGTCTTATCATATGTGGGTGTATGTGTGCGTACACATATGCACAAAGAAGAGGACAGGGCATAGCTCAGTGGCAAAGCACCTGCTTTGCATGTAGAAGACTCCAGGTTCAATCCAGGTGGAGTTGGGAATGTCCCCCTTCTAAAACCCTAGGGAGATGCCACCAGTCAGTGTAGACAATACTAGGCTAGATGGACCAGTGGTCTGATTCACTATAAGGTAGCTTCCTATGTTCACCCCCATGAATACAGAGGGCGGAAGTTGCAAACAATGGCATGCAATGGGTAGCTATAGGTCTGCCATATTTCTAGGTAAAGGTAAAGGTACCCCTGCCCGTATGGGCCAGTCTTGACAGACTCTGGGGTTGTGCGCCCATCTCACTTAAGAGGCCAGGGGCCAGCGCTGTCCGGAGACACTTCCGGGTCACGTGGCCAGCGTGACAAAGCTGCATCTGGCGAACCAGAGCCGCACACGGAAACGCCATTTACCTTCCCGCTAGTAAGCGGTCCCTATTTATCTACTTGCACCCAGAGGTGCTTTCGAACTGCTAGGTTGGCAGGTGCTGGGACCGAGCAGCGGGAGCGCACCCCGCCGCAGGGATTCGAACCGCCGACCTTTCGATCGGCAAGTCCTAGGTGCTGAGGCTTTAACCCACAGCGCCACCTGCGTCCCCTGCCATATTTCTACGCTGAGCCAAATTAACACAGCTGCCACCTTGGCATTATCTGGAGAGGAGGGGTCTTGATTCGTTGTCTGCAGGCGGGAAAAGCGAGATGAAGCGAAGAGCTGTGCCCGAGCGATAGAACGGAGGATTGTGTGTTGAAAGCAGCCTTTGATCTCCAGCTGCCCATTGCTGTGACCCCATTGGGTCGTGGCCTCTCTGATCGTAGAAACATTGCGGCGCCTCTTTGCCGGAGACTTTAAACGCAACGTAGGAAAGGGGCCAAGCTGCATCCACGCATCCTCAGAAGCTCCGCATTCATATTCCGCCGGCGGATGTGCTGATGCAGGGCAGGAAGCCCAAAGACACTTTCTTCCTTTCAAATCCAGGCAATACATTAATTGCTTTCTTAAAGCTGGCACTCTCCCAGTACAATTAAGATTCTAATAGATCAACAATTACAGTCATGCACTGTGGGGAAGGATTAAATTGATCCCTGTTAACCCCAAGGCTCTGAACTGCATCAAGTTCTAACATCTCTGCTGCTTTCTTGTTAATAGCATGAAAGAGCCTCTGCCTTTGCAGTGGGCAGCGGCTGAAGATGGAGAGATCCTACTTCAGTCGCTCTCATCCATCCTGCAAAGTGCAAAATGCCCTCTCTCCCAGAGCTGTGAGTGTTTAGCACCTTCCGAATGTCATCTGAGCTCTCCAGGTTCACGTGCATAAACATGGGGGGGGGGACTCAGTTGATTCTAACATCCATTTAGCACGGGACTCATCTCCAAGACGGGATAACTGCTATGCCAAGTAAAGTAGGACCCTGCCATTTCTATAACCCTTTGGGAATTGCAAGTGGTGGCTGTTTAATTTGGCTTACATTAAGTTATTGTAAGGGACGCAGGTGGCGCTGTGGGTTAAAGCCTCAGCGCCTAGGGCTTGCCGATCGAAAGGTCGGCGGTTCGAATCCCTGCGGCGGGGTGCGCTCCCGCTGCTCGGTCCCAGCGCCTGCCAACCTAGCAGTTCGAAAGCACCTCCGGGTGCAAGTAGATAAATAGGGACTGCTTACTAGCGGGAAGGTAAACGGCGTTTCCGTGTGCGGCTCTGGCTTGCCAGAGCAGCGATGTCACGCTGGCCACGTGACCCGGAAGTGTCTTCGGACAGCACTGGCCCCTGGCCTCTTAAGTGAGATGGGCGCACAACCCCAGAGTCTGTCAAGACTGGCCCGTACGGGCAGGGGTACCTTTACCTTTTAAGTTATTGTAATGCTGGTTTTTACTGTGATTAATTGCATTTGTAAAACTTTTGGGTGTAGATCTGTTTTTAAACTTCTACTAAGGTGCTTTGTGGAGGATATCACCAAAAAGCAAGGCAACCATTTCTTCAATAAATAGTCTTTTGTAAGCCTAGAGCTATGCCCTAGCCTAGAGCTATGCCCCCTCCCACACCACATTCTGTCCTTGACTAAAAAGTATAAAAATGAATTTATTCTGGCATGGGTGGACTAGAGTACACTTCCATCAGTTATACCCACAGAGGCTTATGCTATAGGAGAAATTGGTTCGGTCATATCCAAGCCACACATTTAAAGCAGTATCACATGACTTTAAACAGCTGTGGCTTCCCTCAAAGAATCCTGGGAACTGTAATTTGTTAAGGTTATTCCAGTATGTTTCTGAGCACAATTCAAAGTGTTGCTACTGACTTTTAAAGCCCTAAATGGCTTCAGCCCTGTATACCTGAAGGAGCGTCTCCACCCCCATTGTTTAACCCGGACACTGAGATCCAGCACTGAGGACCTTCTGGTGGTTCCCTCATTGTGAGAAGTGAAGCTATAGGGAACCAGGCAGAGGGCCGTCTCAGTAGTGGCACCCACCCTGTCGATTGCCCTCCCATCAGATATAAAGGTGATGAGTAATTATATAACATTTAGGAAACATCTGAATGCAGCCCTGTATAGGGAAGCTTTTTAAGGTGTAATGTTTTAGTATGTATTTATATATGCTGGAAGCCACCCAGAGTGGCTGAGGCAACCCAGTCAGATGGGTGGGGTATAAAGAAATTATTATTATTATTATTATTATTATTATTATTATTATTATTAATCTATCCCTCTTCCCAGGGAACTCTGGGAATAATCCACCCAACATATGATAGTAGAGTTGGGGTCCTATCACCAGCCTCATAGAAACAGGATGCTGGACTAGATGGGACTCTGGTTTGATTTAGCAGGATAGTTCCTAGATATAAGATACCAGTAGAACAGTCACCTGTTTCCCTGAGGTTATTCAAGAGATCATTGCATGGGCAGAGTGGCAGAGTGGAGGAGACACTGTTGCTGGAACAAAACATCCCAGAAACAAAAACAAAAATGACCCCAGCTACTCTGCCCTAAAATGTTCTTTGGACTCCTCCAGACAACCTATTTAACTGCTCAAACTAAATTTTTGGTATGCACTTGAATCCACCTGTCCAGAGGTGATGTTTGCAGTGCAGAAGTGGTCTCTCAAAATTATCCACTAGGGGACCATTTCATCAAATTTCTCAGGGCGGGGGATTCTCCACAGTTTCTGGTGGTTGTGGGTCTCAGCGGTAGTAGTTACAATACCACAGCTTCTTTCTTTCTTTCTTTCTTTCTTTCTTTCTTTCTTTCTTTCTTTCTTTCTTTCTTTCTTTCTTTCTTTCTTTCTTTCTTTCTTTCTTTCTTTCTTTCTTTCTTCCTTCCTTCCTTCCTTCCTTCCTTCCTTCCTTCCTTCCTTCCTTCCTTCCTTCCCCAAAGTGTGTGTGTATTGCAATTGCAATAATAATCAGCGACAAGTATTTTCTCCAGTCTGGCCAACATTTTGCACACTCCATGACGTTTCAGTCTCAACATCATTCTGTGACATTTTTGGGAGGGAAATAGTGGCTGTCATTTTTTTAAAAAAAAACTTGGATAATATTTGGAGAAAATTCTGAAGAATGGCTTCTTTTTAGAAGCAGTAGGAACTGGGGAAGAAAAAGAAAAATCCATTTTTTTTCACTCTGAAAAATATCTTTGGAGAACCTTCAGCTCAGCTATTTTTGAAATAGCGGACTTGAGGCAAACAACAGCAGGGTGAATGCCTGTGAATTTCTCCCATTAAAGTGCTTTTTTTACAAGGCCACACGGGAAGCCATTCAAAATAATTGTGGAGTGCAGAGGGAGGGAAATGTTGTGAAGGGCCCTCAATGAGAGTTATTGAACTGAACCTGCTGGCAAATGATGTAAACACCTGAAGGGGCAGATTGAAAATGCCAAGTGCCCCAGCTGGAAATCCTGTGGTGGGTGCTGGTGCCCTGAAGTGAACCTGAATCCTCTTCAAAGCTTTTTGAAGACAAGCAGGAGAGGCTGGGTGTTTTAAACGGTCTTTAATTTTATAAAATGTGTTTGTGTGTTGGGGGGGGGGGGAATTCAGTATTCAATGGTGAAATGAAAGCAAGAGGATGGCAGCAAAATAGGTTTAAATCCATGACTCTGCTCAACTTCCAGAAAAAGACTGGGATCCAGACCAAAACATAGTGTTGTATTCAGAATCTCCGAGTGGTGTAAGATTTCAGGGGTTCCAGGCTTTGTGCTTCATTCGGAATGAGGCACAGCAGAGACCGTGGTGTCTTTATGATACGTGGTTTATTTACACACACATATATAACCTGACGCGGGTGGCGCTGTGGGTAAAAGCCTCAGCGCCTAGGGCTTGCCGATCGAAAGGTCGGCGGTTCGAATCCCCGCGGCGGGGTGCGCTCCCGTTGCTCGGTCCCAGCGCCTGCCAACCTAGCAGTTCGAAAGCACCTCCGGGTGCAAGTAGATAAATAGGGACCGCTTTCTAGCGGGAAGGTAAACGGCGTTTCCGTGTGCAGCTCTGGCTCGCCAGAGCAGCGATGTCACGCTGGCCACGTGACCCGGAAGTGTCTTCGGACAGCGCTGGCCCCTGGCCTCTTGAGTGAGATGGGCGCACAACCCCAGAGTCTGGCAAGACTGGCCCGAACGGGCAGGGGTACCTTTACCTTTATATAACCTGAGTCCACGGTGGAGGGCTTCACAGCGATAATATCCCAAGAGGGTCTTGCTTCCCCCATAGCCGCAGCCTTGGATTCAAACAGAAATCAAACATCACTGTGCCTCTCTCAGTTCCCAGTTTGCTGCTTTGCTTCTAGCTCACAGCAATCCAAACTCTCTGCTCTCAACTCTGGGTTTGTCCTTCTTAACTATCTATGAGTTGGGGAAGGGAGCCCTACCCATTTCCCATCTCGCACAGAGTTCCTTTCTTTGTTCTCCTAATGGCCAAGCCTATCTCCTGAATGGGAAGCTAGTCTGGCTATTCCAAGAATTAAAGGGGGTGGGGAGTTTCAGGCATTAGAAGGGTCTTGGCATACAGTCTACTCTTCCCACCCACCCCAACTCATAACAATACTTGAAACTATAAATGAACACAGGCAACCATTTATCAAGTGATATGTAGGGAGATAGGGCCCTTCCAGGTTACTGAGCATTCAACCCAATTTGTTTGCAGGGATGTTAGATGGTGTTGCATCAAAGCACATGCTATCCCAGACTTTCCAGTGTGTTTTGTCATCACCCTCCTTATCACAAACATTCAAGTCTTCTGAGGAAGTGGGTTTGCTGTGCAAGACCTCCTTGTCAACTATCCTTGTGCAACCTAAATTTGCAAAACTGTAATTAATCCCACTTCAAAATAGCAACAATCTGGAAGTGTCCCTGTTCGTTTACAGCATCTATCTTAGCTGATGAGGATAGTTTTGCCTGACATCCATGCCCAATCTGAAAACTAGGGAACAATGGCACAGTAAAATCCTTCTCACAATACAGGCAGAGTCTGCAAATGATTTGCTCACACTATGGTTCTATGCCCACTTTGCATGTTTCCACTTGGAATAAAGGTAAAGGTAAAGGGACCCTGATCATTAGATCCAGTCGTGACTGACTCTGGGGTTGTGGCGCTCATCTTGCTTTATTGGCCAAGGGAGCCGGCGTGCAGCTTCCGGGTCATGTGGCCAGCATGACCAAGCCGCTTCTGGCGAACCAGAGCAGCTCATGGAAACGCTGTTTACCTCCCCGCTGGAGTGGTACCTATTTATCTACTTGCACTTTGACGTGCTTTTGAACTGCTAGGTTGGCAGGAGCTGGGAGCGAGCAATGGGAGCTCACCCCGTCACCCTCGTGGTTCAGGCAGCAGATCTTGGGCGTCTCATGTGGGTGTCTATCTGCTTCTGTCTGCTTTTTTAAAAAATCTAATGGATAGTATTTTTATTTTTGATACACTGGCTCTCAGAAATTGCTGCATGTCAAGATCTGCTGCCTGAACCACTATCTTCTTTTTCCAGAGGTAAGTGATTGTCTTGGAAGGGTTGTTTGGAGCTGCTGTTTGTCAGGACCTTCGACCCAGACGACTATCAGCTCTTCTGGCATACAGCAGTAACATGTGAAAATGGCAAAGACTCTGGTGGCATGAAGGGCTTGACATGTAGTGGTTGGTGTGCTGTTTGCTTTTACTGAGTGGCTGTTATAAATTGTTACTTGTGAAGATTTTGTACCTCTTTTTAGGGGATAGTATAAATGGATAAGATGTGCTCATGACAGAGTGATTTTCAGAAATTGCTACTTGTCAGAGCCCTTCTCCAGTATACCTGAAGGAGCGTCTCCACCCCATCATTCTGCCCAGACACTGCGGTCCAGCGCCAAGGGCCTTCTGGCAGTTCCCTCATTGTGAGAAGCAAAGCTACAGGGAACCAGGCAGAGGGCCTTCTCGGTAGTGGTGCCCGCCCTGTGGAACACCCTCCCATCAGATGTCAAAGAGATAAACAACTATCTGACATTCAGAAGACATCTTAAGGCAGCCTATTCAGGAAAGTTTTTAATGTGTGACATCTTAGTGTATTTTTGGTCTTTGTGGAAGCTGCCCAGAGCGGCTGGGGAAACCCAGCCAGATGGGTGGGGTACAAATAAATTATTATTATTATTATTATTATTATTATTATTATTATTATTATTATCCTGAACAGCTGTCTGCTTCTTTGGCCAAGAGTAGCACAGAATCATAGACTCATAGAAATGTAGAAGCAACCACCAGGATTATTCAGCCCAACCCAATGCAATGAAGGAATATTTTGGTCAATGTGGGGCTCAAAGCCATGACCCTAAGTTTAAGAGTCTCATGCTCTACCAACTGAGCTACTAAACTGGATAGACAATGTTTGGAGCAGACCTAAAGGTGGCCTGGATTGTTGGTAGGCTTGGGGGAAGAAATTCAGTTCATGTCTGGAGATGAACCTACTTGATGCACACTTTCCAAAGCAATACATGAACCAAAAGGCAGGCATCTTTTGAAACTTGCACTTCTCTGAATTTTGCATTGTAGTTATCAAAGTGTTTGCAGGGAGGATGGAAGCTGAATAGGGAAAACATGGGTGGAGCATGTTTTGATCATGATGTCATGATGATGCCCTGTTAAAAAATGTGAGTGAACAAAGCACAGCTATTCAATAGTTAAAAACATCCAGTACTGCAGCAGCCACAGTTCCCCCGCTATTTCTTAACCCTGTGATGAATCATCAGCCAAAGAGCTAAGCTAACCATTCTGTAAAATAAAGAGAGTGGCTTGTGTAACATAGCATATGCTTTATAGTATCATAGGCAGAAATGAATTTGTTTGGAGAGAAAGTCTGTAGTTGTTAATGGATGTTCTCATTTCTTTTTGCAGACTCAAATTTCCCTGATGTGCAGCCACATTTGGGGCAGAAAACGTTTGGCTAGAAACATACTTCATATTTCCAGTGTGGAGCTTCCTCCCGTGCTGCATTGTTGTAAATAAAACAGCAGAGAAAATAAAATTTAATTAACTAATATTGGGTGCAACAGCTAAACAAACCATGTCTTCAAACAATCATAGGAAGTTGGTTAATTACTCTTGGCCTCATCTTCTGAGGACACCTTCAAAACATAAACAATTCCAAACATATCCACTAAGGAGAAGCACGTTTAGGGATTAATATTTATTATTTCAAAAGTTAAGAGTTCACCAGCTGCAGTTCCACCATGTTGACACCTCTAAGACTATTGGAAAACACAAACTCAGAACTCAAAAAGCAGGAGGACTTCCGGTTGGCGCCAGTGCTTAATGGAGTGGTTGTGGCTGTACTGCCAGAGGCAGGGGTTTGTGCTGCAAAACCTTTAACAGTACCTACCCAGTATTTAATAACTCTGCAGGGGCAGACAATGTGCTGCTCTCCAGACGTTTTTGGAGTCCAACTCCCATCAATGACAGCTAGCATGCCTAATGGACAGGAATGAGTGTACAGTGGTACCTCGGTTGTTGAACTTAATCCGTTCCAGAAGTCTGTTTGACTTCTAGAACCGTTTGAAAACCAAGGCACAGCTTCCGATTGGCTGCAAGAGCTTCCTGCACTCAATCGGAAGCCTCAGAAGCCCTGTCAGACGTTTGGGTTCTAAAGAACGTTCGCAAATCAGAACACTTATTCCCGGGTTTGCAGTGTTTGGGATCGGATTTGTTCAGGAACCAAGGTGTTTGACAACTAAGGTACCACTGTAATCCAAAAAATTATTGAGATCACCATATCTGTTACCTCTGAAACACAATAACTGGGGAGGGTGACATTGGCATAACAATGAATTAATATGTAGGACCATTCATCATGGTTGTGTCAGTATTGCTAATAAAAATCTGGAAATACAGAGGTGATGTGGGATAAATGAAAATCTGACTACTTTTTACCAACTACTATTGAATATGAAAACATAAGAGGATGCCTTTTCAAAGATTTATTACAGTTTGATTGGTCGTTTTCAGGGATGACAAATGCTGAAGACAATGGGAAAAGGCTTTATTAACTAGGTAGGGAACAGTGAAGACATTTGTGAGTTGTAAGCACTGTTTTGTAGAAAATGTCGATAAGATTCTACTTTAGTGGTGTGGTACTATAAACTGACTAGAATAAGGGAAATGTATAGTTGACACTGGCAGTATACAGATGCCAGCATATGACGGCAATGTAATGTTTTCAGCAGACGGTCTTAACAGCCAAGAAATTGCAGGTGATGTTGTTATATTTAGTCTGCAGGGATGTTATTTAATGACCTAAGAAATTGGGTAAGTAAAGAACACAGCAGATTGCTTGACAATTTATTTGTAGATGCCAAAATTTTAAGAGATAAAAACCAGGAGCGCAATAAGAGGCCATTGATTGAGAAAAGGTTTAGATAAAAGAATGTGGAATGTGATGCTAATGAGTAAATTAACAGCCATAATCAGATTTAGGAAGTAGGAAATGATAGCTGTACAATTTTCTTTTGGAGAACTAGGGGGGGAAATACAAATTATTGGAATATAAAAAAGCTCAGGAAAGTATAGGGTTACAATGGATATTAGTGATACAAATTCCAATTGTACCTCTAGTCTTTTAGTTAAAGAGGAAAACATATGTCCCTTATGTTGCTATATTTTTCTAAAGATATATATATATTTGGTAAACTTTAAATGAGGTCAAATAATGCATTTTCAAAGTAGCTTAGGTACCTCTTATTACTGGGCAAAGAAATATGTATTTAATTTGAACCTAATATTGGAGCATATCTTCAAAGTAGATTAGTTTGACCAGTAGGACAATTTGGTCAGTGACTGATCTAACACCTTTGCTGGTATAGCCTAAGCTTTGAAATTTTGAGCATTCTAATATCTGATAGATTTACTGTTACAGACTAACATGACTACCCTTTGGAAGTTGCACTAATTTGAGCTTGCTGCATGTATAAACAGTGCTGGTCCTACCTGTGGCACAGTCCTCCTCTAGCCTGTTCTAGCCTGTCCCTTTGAGATAACCCAGTTTCTCTGGTCCTCTGTTATGTATAAATGAGGTCAGATCTCTCCTCTACCAGACTGGAATACACAGGATGCAGATTTCTCTGGACCACTCCAGCCGTAGTTAACTTTCTGATGACCTCCATCTCTCTCTCATTGATACCTGGATCACTTCATCCTCTAGCCCCACAAAATGGTGTTACAGCCAGGATAGATGTAAGTGCTGTGATTGGCTGTTCAGAGCCACCTGTCAATCAGAGGTCACCTGGGTCAAAAGCCCTTAAAAATAGAATGCTACCTACATGACTTTGTCCCTCATCCTCCATCCAGATTGCCATGATACTCATGTTGAGACCAGAAGCTTATCTGTAGGTAGCTGCATAAAGCAGACAGACTTGAAGTGTTTCTTTATTTTCTTACACGCACCATTTTGGCTTTTCCCTTTTGCTCTCTTAAATCTTATTCTTAATAAATTCTTAAAATTTGCTGCTGGGGTTTGATGTACATTTGTGACAAGTGATTTTCTTCTCCCCACTGCGCCTTGATCCTTGGGACACTAGTCATTTAGGTCTATGGAGAACTGGAGAAGAGAAAGCTGCCCTGCTCCCCAGAGAGGGAGAGGTATCAGACTAGATGCTCCCTCATCTCCCTGACTAAGGTCGCCTCGAGAATTGTCCTTGTCTCAAGGCTGGAGGGAAAATGAAAGGCTGATGGCAGCATCCCTCATATTTGGAAAGATGGGTTACGCCTGTTCCTGGCAGGGGAAGTGTGAGCTCTTGGGATCTCTGCTGCACTATCATTTGGAAATGTGAGATGGTTGCCTTAGACAACAGATTATTGGAGGGCAGTAGTAGAAACTTCTTGGCTGTTCCTCTTATGCTGCCCTCCATTCAGTTCTGTTCCCCTTAAACAACTGGCTGCCTTGGGTGTAGTGGAAGATACTAGCCCAGGCATAGGCAAACTCGGCCCTACAGATGCTTTGGGACTACAACTCCCATGATCCCTAGCTAACAGGACCAGTGGTCAGGGATGATGGGAATTGTAGTCCCAAAACATCTGGAGAGCCGAGTTTGCCTATGCCTGTACTAGCCCATCTCTAGTCCTGAAGCTGTGTACACACCATACATTTAAAGCACATGGTTTACCCCAAACAATCCTGGGATTTTAGCATACCCCTAACAGAACTACAATTCCTACACCCTAAACAAACTAAAGTTCCCCGGGTTCTTTGAAGGGACTGGTGTGTGCACAGTCTAACTGGCCTTCCAAAGCCAGCTGCACCACAGAGTGAGTTAACTTCTCTTTTTTAAAAAAAATATTTTTATTGGTTTTTACACATATCAAAGACAATACAATACAAAACAAAACACAAACATAAAAAACATACAACAATAATTTGACTTCCCCATACCTTCCCTTCGCTACATCCTTATTTTACCATTTTTTTCGAGCAACTCATCAGTCCATTTTTAATCAAGTCCCTTTTAAATTTACTTAAAGTTTAAGATTTACAGCTGTAATTCTTTGTTTCCTGCCCCTTGACATCTTATCAGTCCACAATTTTACAATGATTTTTAAGATATGTTTTAAATTTCCTCCAGTCCTCTTCCACTGTCTCTTTCCTCTGGTCGCGGATTCTGCCGGTCATCTCTGCCAATCCCATATATTCCGTCACCTTCGACTGCCATTCTTCCAGAGTAGGTAGTTCTTGCATCTTCCAATACTTTGCCAACAAGATTCTTGCTGCTGTGGTTGCGTACATAAAAAATGTCTTATCCTTCTTTGGTACCAATTGGCCGACCATGCCCAAGAGGAAAGCCTCCGGTTTCTTTACAAATGTCCACTTAAGGACTTTCTTAATTTCATTATAGATCATTTCCCAGTAGGCCTTAATCTTTGGGCAGGTCCACCAAAGATGATAAAAAGTACCTTCAGCCTCATTACATTTCCAGCATTTGTTATTGGGCAAATGGTAGATCTTTGCAAGTTTGACTGGGGTCATGTACCACCTATAGATCATTTTCATTATGTTCTCTTTCAAGGCAACTTCTCAGGTGGCTGATGCTGGGGCCAGGAGGCTCCTCTATCGGAAGACTGATCTAGCTGTGCCACACAGCTTATCCTGCACCCCCTAAACTAGCCTGCTGCCCTCAGGTGCTGTGATGGCTGCTGTCCCATTGCATTGCTGAACTAACTTTCAGCGGCCAGTCCAGTTGGCTTCTGTCTGGAATGGGGGTGATGTCACATCCTTTGCCTTGGGCAGCGTGGAATGGAGCACTATTTTGTCATTCACTCCATGCCACAAAACATCGCAAGCTTCCCTTGTGTATGCATCAGACCAACTCTGCATTACAAAGATGTCTGCAAATGAGACGTGAAGGCTGGCAACATCAACCCTGCTGTGTGGGAATCCATTGCAGACGACTGCAGAGCCTGGAGACAGGCAGTCAAGTCATGTATTCTTAGCAGTCACCAGAGGAGAAATGATTGCTGGGAGGAGGGCAGTGAGAAGAAACTCCATGGTGCATCGGCAGCAGCACAACTGGATGCCTTCATCTGCCCCAGCTGCAACAAAACATCTCTCTCCTCTATTGGTCTCTAAGCCACAGCAGGCATTGCAACCATCCAACAGTTCAAAGGTGCACTCCCCCATTGTCTTCTGAGACTGATAGATGCCAGCTAGATAAGTATCTGTGGGATTTCTAGAGATCAAAGTTCTGCTCTTTTTCTTCAGACTTTTCTGAACACTCTGTGCTGCTTTGTGACCTTCTGATTCTGCAGCTCATGGTATGCTTGGAGCTGTGAAAAGTCTGAGAAAAGCTTCATTTTGGAGCAAGCTAGGCTCTTTTTGCTTCTGGGGAAGGAGGGAACAGCGGATCAAAATGCCATCGTGCTTTGTGATGTCACCACCACACTATACTCTTTATCTCTTTATGACACCTAGGTAAGACTTTTTTAAAATTCTCTGTGGCCCTTTAGGACCCTGCACAGTGGGGTGGTGGTGGTGGTTTTGCTTTTGTTCTTGGAACAATTAAGTTTTGAATGGGCTTTAAGTGCTGCAAACATTGTGCTGCTGATATAATGGTGAATCAGTCCTCATAAAATCCAGCAAGCCTACATTAGAAAATAATCAAAGATAGTTTTGTGCTCTGTTTTGTTGAAGAGGCAATGAATAAAAGCAAATTCCTTTCTGGAGATAATTTATATGTTCTCTCTCTCTCTCTCTCTCTCTGTACCACTAAGTAGCAGATCTTTAAACCCAGCCAGACTGCATCAGGGTGAAGGACAGTACAAAGAGAAAGGCATGCAACAAATGTTAAGTACTTTGGGAAGTGGGTTCCCAGTTGCGATTAGGAGATTCTTTTATCATTTCCTTCTCTAATTTCAGGCCCATAATTCAATCTGGCACTCCATAGGGTTGTAGGAGGGGGAGAGGAGGGGGAGTTCAGCAGCTGTTTGCTTGCTGCTTCTCCATTCTCTGCGCACAGAGTGCGGAAGGGATGTTGTGCTGAGCCCTGGGAAACCGAGGAAACCAGCAGAGGCTGCGTACATACCATACATTTAAAGCACATGGTTTTCGTGCAAAAAAAAAAACCCCTGGGCACTGTAGTTTAAAGTTCTCAGCACCTTTAATAAACTACAGTTCCCAGGATTCTTTGGGGGAAGCAATGTGTTTCAAGTGCAAGGTGTGTTTGCAGCCAGAGCGAAGCTGAGACGGATTCTATGAAACAGAAGTGGGGAATCTGGGACTCTCTAGAACAGGTTTCCTCAAACTCAGCCCTCCACATGTTTTTGGCCTACAACTCCCATGATCCCTAGCTAGCAGGACCAGTGGTCAGGGATGGTGGGGATTGTAGTCTCAAAACGTCTGGAGGGCCAAGGTTGAGGAAACCTGCTCTAGAAGGTGTTGCTGGACTACAGGTCTCAACATCCTCGACCGTGTTGGCTGGGTGGGTGCAGCTAATGGGAGGTGGAGTCCAGTAACATCTGGAAGGCGACATCTTCCCCATCCTGGCATTAGAGTCATGGTAGCTGTTGCACACAGGAGACAAGGACTTTTCTGATAGCAGATCCACTCCATACATTTAAAGCCCCTACAACACACATTTCAATCACAAGCCTTCTCCCCAAAGAGTCCTGGGCTCTGTGGTGTGTGCTGGGAATTGCAGCTCTGTTTGCAGGATTATTGAGGTGGGGGGAGGCTGTGCTTGAGACGTATGGTATGTCCACAGACCTCCCAAGCAGTGGATCCTGATTTTTGAATGGTTTATGATCAATTGATGGCTGCTCTGTGCTTTTCAAATTTCTTCTAGAGTTATTGTTTGTTGAGAGGTATTAATAATGTTAATGTTTTATATTTTATAGGCAATTATTTTTAATGAGGTTGTTAGGCATTGCGAATGTGCTAAATATCACAAAGCAGAATATTGTTATATGCCAACTGCAGCAGTAGCACTACTTCCCGAGCTGGTGAGATTCAGCCATACTGGCCACACCGTTCGTCAAGCAAATTGCTTAACAATTCCCTAAATGAGGGCATGTCCTGCATGCCTACCACAGCTTGGCCAGCATTAAAAACAACATTAATATATTGAAATGTGTATAATTTGTGTGTCTTCTTAAAAACTTACTGAAATCTAATTCATTGTTTTGTCATCTCTAAGTGTTTGGGGGTTTTGATGTCATTTTACAACCCCACATTCCCCTCTCAAAACGCATCGCAGCTATCCCATACCCTCCAACATTTCTCCAATGAAAATAGGGACTTCCCATTCCATGATGATAATTTTACTATTTATACCCCACACATCTGACTGGGTTGCCCCAGCCACTCTTGGCAGCCTCCAACATATATAAAAACGTAATAAAACATTAAATATTTTAAAAACTTCCCTACACAGGATTGCCTTCAGTTGGCTCAGGGTTCAGATAACTCCATAACTTTCAACATTTCTCCAATGAAAATAAGGACATCCTAAGGAAAAGCAGGACATTCCAGGATCAAATCAGAAACAGCAACGTCTTCTCTAAATCAGGGACGTCCCTGGAAAATAGAGACATTTGGAGAGTCTGCTATCCTTTCCGCAAAACAATAAAGTAATGCAAAGCTTTGATGATGTCCAATCCATATTGAACGTTCATTCTGATTTGCTTTGTGGGGTGTGTTTATGTCTCCCCACTAATCATTTGTTCATCCCACACTTTTTGGCCAACAGAACACTTTAATTTGCTGTATCTGTGGAAACCTGACTTTCCAGTATGCAATTGAACATTTTAAAATTGTGATAGTCTGGAGGCACGCTTCCTGTCGCTCTTGCAGAAACAGTGCCTGTGTCCTATATTTTTAATCTACTGCAAATTTAAGATATTGGGGGGGGGGCAGAGGAAACTCCTTTGCCCCGGAGCCTTTGTATAAACTGGAATGTGAAGCAGAGACTCGGACAGTTGTAGATGCCCCCCCCCGCCACTCCCAACTCACTAAATTAGAGGACAAGGCATCATCACTGGTCTTTTAAGCCAAAGGTTAAAGACCCTCCAGTCCACCCTTCTTCCTGCTGCTGAGCTCCCCTAGTGTTCCAAAGTGCAAACTGCAGTCTGCTGTTCCATCAGCAATTAAAAAATAATAATGCTTACAGGATATTCTGTTTGCCAAGCATTAGGCAATGTCTTCATAGGGAATATTCTTTTCTGACCCATTTCAACCCAACAGAGACACAGTTGCGCATTTTGTTTTTTAACAAAATTTTATTGATTTTCCAATTATTTTTTAACATTCTCAATCAAGTACAATAAACAAAAGAAAAAACAAGATTCCCTTGCATCCCTAGACCTCCCTCTACCCATCCATGGGTTCCACATTTAACATTTCCTGCTGCATATTTTATGCCCTCCATTTATTCCATTTAACCTTTATATCTTAAGTCTCTGTTAGCTCACAAGTGTTATTTAAGTCCTGTTACAGAGCTCAGCTGTTTACAGTGGTCTTCCAAATACGATAAAAAATTCTTCCAGTCTTTATTAAAATCTTAGTCTTCTTGGTTTCTGATTTTTCCAGTCATTTTCACCATCTCAACATAGTCCATCAGTTTAACTTGCCATTCCTCTTTGGATGGGACCTTTTCATCTTTCCATCTCTGGTCTGGGCCATGAGCATTCTTGTGGCTGTTGTTGCAGTTGTGCATTATGAGAGGAGTCATGCCAAGCTATTGACTGCCCAAGCACCTGTGGACTGGCAGGTATAATTCTCTGACCACCAAGGTCAACATACAGCAACTTACACCAATAGTCCTCGCCCAAAACAGTAATTGGTGGAAACAGACCCCAGGCTATTTCTGCACACAGGCAAAAGCAACCACAAGACAGATGTTTCAATTGGTAGCATTTGCTACCAGTAGACACTAGCTTGTTCACAATACACCCACCCACAGCACTGGTTTGAGAGAGCCATCGGCTCCTAAAGACCTCCTTCTGAAAGTGCATTTAATAGCCCTCACCAGTCTCAGTAGGAGAATCCAGGTGCAAAAGGAACCAGGGCTCCTGAACCTTAAACAGGAAGCTCCATAGAAATAGGAGTATCTGCAGGAGAAGTTCATCGTGACATGCTTTATCTGCTGGAATTCCCTCTTCTGAACAATTGTTAAGGTTGCAGGAGCCCCATTCCCTTTTGCAGCTGGACACCTTGTCCCAGGTGCTCCTGTTTGGCTTTACTTAGCTGGAGGTTATCCTGAGGTGCCGGCAGCTCTGCCAGAATTAATTAGGCGCCAGCATGAAACCTGGTTCACCTATAACATTGTGAACAGTGGACAAGATGCCTCATGCCCCATGCCAAAGAGGAAAAAATAGGATAGTATGTATTTATAGTGCACCAGAGTCTGTTTATTCATTGAGAGAGAGAGAGAGAGAGAGAGAGAGAGAGAGAGAGAGAGAGAGAAATCACTAAAATATTCAGATTTACAGTGTTGCGATGTCACAGAATACTAGGGCCGAAAAAAAGCACACCTGTAATCTTTATAGCAATATCAGCTCATAAAAACAGTATGGCTAACCAAATAAAATTGCGCAGGCCACTTTCACACCAGAAAATTGCCATCGCCTACATTTCTCCCCATTTCTTGGTTAACACTGGACTGCAGGTGCTATTTGGTAAGCTTTTGCCAGCATTCATGACCATCTGAACCCAGTGGTGCAATGGGTCTGGCTGTTAATCATAAGGTTGGGATAGCTGTGGGCAGGAGGGGTTGGACTAGATGCCCCTTGGAATTCCTTCCAGCTCTACAATTTTATTAAATTAAAATGCCTGGTATCTTTCTGGCTTCAGAACAGACTAGCTGTTGTTGTTTTATTAGTGTTTCCAGGACAGGGTTTAATTTGGTTTGGTTTCCTTTAGCCAAGGAAGCATAAGAGATTGACAATTCAAGGCATTTATGTGTTACATCTGAGTTTATTTACGAGGACTATAGGGGGTGACAGGCAACATAACACTCCTACAAGCAGCAAACCCACTATCCCACATTATATTTCCCCAGGGAGACAGTCCCAAAGTATCTTCCAAGAGCTCAAAGATTTATCTATCTCCCAGTGCAGCGTCCTCCGTCTCAAAAATTGTGGCTTCTCTCACTGTCCCCCAACCTGCTCCTCTCATACAGAGATCTGGCTTACGTCATCCTAGCTGGAGAGAGTTATGCCCCTACAGCATTCAAAGAAGACCCAGCTATTTCCTGGCTCCTGGAAAAAGCCATTCTGGGATAGTAGCCAAGCAATTTGCCTGACAAAGGTATGACCAGGCCTAGCTGACAGATTTGCGCAGCATTCATAACAATGACTTGCGCAAGTGATCGGTGGCTGGTTAGTTCAGTCACATTCTTTGGGGAAAGTAGTAATCCTAAATGAACCTATCCCCATCTTTCGTGTTGGGGGCAGAATAGACATTTACAGATTAATCCTGTACATGCCTACTCAGGAATAATTCCTATTGCGTTCAGCGGGGCTTATGCCCAGGTAAGTGAATGTATGATCGCAGCCTTAAAGACTTACGAGGCTTTGAGGATTAAATGTGGCGCTGTAGGTTAAACCACAGAGCCTAGGACTTGCCGATCAGAAGGTCGGCAGTTCGAATCCCCGCAACGGGGTGAGCTCCCGTTGCTCGGTCCCTGCTCCTGCCAACCTAGCAGTTTGAAAGCACGCCAGTGCAAGTAGATAAACAGGTACCGCTCCAGCGGGAGGGTAAACGGCGTTTCCGTGAGCTGCTCTGGTTCGCCAGAAGCGGCTTAGTCATGCTGGCCACATGACCCGGAAGCAGTATGCCGGCTCCCTCGGCCAGTAAAGCGAGATGAGTGCCACAACCCCAGAGTCAGTCACAACTGGACCTAATGGTCAGGGTTCCCTTTACCTTTACCTTTTTACTGTTCAAATGTCAGAATGGAGGGAGAGCCCTAAGGACATTTTTTGTTATTACTCTGAGTCACAGGACTTCTCTAGACGTCATGTTTATTCAGCATCCATCCTGATTTGCTTACACAAAGTTTACAGGGTGGTTAGACTATGAGCATTTATTCCGATTTGTTAATGGGGCGGTTATACAACACTCATGAGCATTTGTTCTGATTTGCTTGTGAGGTGTTTACACATCTTCCCATTCATTATTTGTTAATCCCACACATTTCAGTGCACTTCGCATCATTTTTCTTAAAGTTGTTTTTAAAAATGGATTTGTTCTGGTAGGGAAACCACTTTAATTCCACGAACCTGGTATGGATGTGAACGCCTCCCACAAAATAAGGACAATCTGGAGGCAGCCATGCATTTTCAAAGTTCCATCTTGTTTTCTCAGTACTGAAAGGTACTGAATCAAACAAGCTGTTCCGCTTGTTCCCATAAGGCAGCAAGTGATTGACATGCTCCTGCGTGGCTGCCCTGCAGACAACACTGCTCCTGTTCCTACTCACCTGGGGCCAGCTATTCGATTTCTGCTGCTGCCCTCACTGAGAGCTGCTTTGCTCCCCTTAAACTATTGCACTCCTCTCTCCTTAAGCCTTTGCCAGGTCTCCTCACTATTTGTCAGGACGAGATGACATTTGCCTGTGCCAAAGAACTCTCCCTTTCTAAGTCTTTTTTTCTGCATGCGTACCTGTAGGCCCATTCATGAGACACACACTCATTCTTTCAGGTGCTTGTTTCATGACAGGGGAATCTGGGAAGATGGGCTCCTACTTCAGGGCTGACCTTTTCCAAATGGTGTAAGAGACGCTTGGATGAGAGCAGTGATGCTGCAGGCGTTCACATCTCTCAACTCAGTGAAGCATCGGTTATTGTCAGGAATAAATCAACACTGCAAAGACCTGTTCAGCATGAAGAACAGTTTCCATAGACTCACCTAATGTGATTTCCCCATGGCTAGCTTCCCAGCGCTACACCACCTAGGGGCATTTCCAGATGATTTTCAACAGCATATTAATTGCACTCTTGTCACTTGGTAGCTGTCAGGGATCCATTGTCCCCCCCACCCCCACCCAAAAAAGAACCCCTTTGAAATTTTCATGGGGAAACTGCATTTTCCTTTCTCCCAGCCACATTAAATTGACCCTGGGAAAAGGCAGTTCTCTTCCTGACAGCTAGTGTATCATGGGAAGAGCACCTATTGGCTAGTGCCTATGCCATTATCCATGGTGAGTGATTGAAGCTTTTTCCTAATTGTGTTTTCAAACAGGTCAATCTCCTAAGTTATGCTCTATGTGTCTCCACCTATTTGAGCCTGATGGCTCCTCCAGACGGGCAGTTTATTCAGCATTCACCTTGATCAAGCTTTTGCAGGGGCTAGATTACACCTGGTCTTTATTGAACAGTCATTCTGATTTGCTTGTGACATGTTTATACATCTTCCTGAAAGTCATTAATTCACCCCACACTTTTGAATGTATTTCCTCCTCACTTAAGAAAGTGATGTCCAGCTCTTTGTTAAAGTGGATTTGTTGTGCTATATGGCGACAAGGTCCTTTCATCCATTTTAAATGAGCAAACCTAAAGTTCTGGTATACATTTGAATCCATCCTGCAAAATAGTGATGGTCTAAGGGCCCCACAAGAGCTTTTCTGCCCTATCAAGCAGCCCAAGAAAGAAAGAAAGAAAGAAAGAAAGAAAGAAAGAAAGAAAGAAAGAAAGAAAGAAAGAAAGAAAGAAAGAGACAGGCACCAGCAACACTGAGTTTCCACTTGCAACGAAACTCTGATGCTCAAGATCTTTGTTAATTGTTTCCATTGTTATAGTTAAGTTCTTTTCATGCTGCCCACTCCATCACTTCCTAATCCATTTCCACTGATTTGAAGAGGATCTTGTCAATTTCACACTCCC